>NC_135232.1:546923480-547568122 GCF_051348905.1 Ranitomeya variabilis | reverse complement strand
AAAGTAATGGCGCCCCCGGCCCCGTGTGCAAAAGTAATGGCGCCCCCGGCCCCGTGTGCAAAAGTAATGGCGCCCCCGGCCCCGTGTGCAAAAGTAATGGCGCCCCCGGCCCCGTGTGCAAAAGTAATGGCGCCCCCGGCCCCGTGTGCAAAAGTAATGGCGCCCCCGGCCCCGTGTGCAAAAGTAATGGCGCCCCCGGCCCCGTGTGCAAAGGTAAGCGCGCCCCCGGCCCCGTGTGCAAAAGTAAGCGCGCCCTTGGCCCCGTGTGCAAAAGTAAGCGCGCCCTTGGCCCCGTGTGCAAAAGTTAGCGCGCCCCCGTCCCTGTGTGCAAAAGTAATGGCGCCCCCGGTCCCGTGTGCAAAAGTAATGGCGCCCCCGGTCCCGTGTGCAAAAGTAATGGCGCCCCCGGTCCCGTGTGCAAAAGTAATGGCGCCCCCGGTCCCGTGTGCAAAAGTAATGGCGCCCCCGGTCCCGTGTGCAAAAGTAATGGCGCCCCCGGTCCCGTGTGCAAAAGTAATGGCGCCCCGGGCCCCGTGTGCAAAAGTGATGGCGCCCCCGGCCCCGTGTGCAAAAGTATTGGCGCCTCCGGCCCCGTGTGCAAAAGTAAGTGCGCCCCCGGCCCCGTGTGCAAAAGTAATGGCGCCCCCGGCCCCGTGTGCAAAAGTAATGGCGCCCCCGGCCCCGTGTGCAAAAGTAATGGCGCCCCCGGGCCCCGTGTGCAAAAGTGATGGCGCCCCCGGCCCCGTGTGCAAAAGTAATGGCGCCCCCGGTCCCGTGTGCAAAAGTAATGGCGCCCCCGGTCCCGTGTGCAAAAGTAATGGCGCCCCCGGTCCCGTGTGCAAAAGTAATGGCGCCCCCGGTCCCGTGTGCAAAAGTAATGGAGCCCCCGGTCCTGTGTGCAAAAGTAAGTGCGCCCCCTGCCTCGTGTGCAACAGTAAGTGCGCCCCCGGCCCCGTGTGCAAAAGTAAGTGCGCCCCCGGCCCCGTGTGCAAAAGTAAGTGCGCCCCCGGCCCCGTGTGCAAAAGTAAGTGCGCCCCCTGCCCCGTGTGCAAAAGTAAGTGCGCCCCCGGACCCGTGTGCAAAAGTAAGTGCGCCCCCGGCCCCGTGTGCAAAAGTAAGTGCGCCCCCGGCCCCGTGTGCATAAGTAAGGGCGCCCCCGGCCCCGTGTGCAAAAGTAAGCGCGCCCCCGGCCCCGTGTGCAAAAGTAAGCGCGCCCCCGGCCCCGTGTGCAAAAGTAATGGCGCCCCCGGCCCCGTGTGCAAAAGTAATGGCGCCCCCGGCCCCGTGTGCAAAAGTAATGGCGCCCCCGGCCCCGTGTGCAAAAGTAATGGCGCCCCCGGCCCCGTGTGCAAAAGTAATGGCGCCCCCGGCCCCGTGTGCAAAAGTAATGGCGCCCCCGGCCCCGTGTGCAAAAGTAATGGCGCCCCCGGCCCCGTGTGCAAAAGTAAGCGCGCCCCCTGCCCCGTGTGCAAAAGTAAGCGCGCCCCCGGCCCCGTGTGCAAAAGTAAGCGCGCCCCCGGCCCCGTGTGCAAAAGTAATGGCGCCCCCGGCCCCGTGTGCAAAAGTAATGGCGCCCCCGGCCCCGTGTGCAAAAGTAATGGCGCCCCCGGCCCCGTGTGCAAAAGTAATGGCGCCCCCGGCCCCGTGTGCAAAAGTAATGGCGCCCCCGGCCCCGTGTGCAAAAGTAATGGCGCCCCGGGCCCCGTGTGCAAAAGTAATGGCGCCCCCGGCCCCGTGTGCAAAAGTAAGCGCGCCCCCGGCCCCGTGTGCAAAAGTAAGCGCCCCCGGCCCCGTGTGCAAAAGTAAGCGCGCCCTTGGCCCCGTGTGCAAAAGTAAGCGCGCCCCCGGCCCCGTGTGCAAAAGTAAGCGTGCCCCCGGCCCCGTGTGCAAAATTAAGCGCCCCCCGTTCCCGTGTGCAAAAGTAATGGCGCCCCCGGCCCCGTGTGCAAAAGTAATGGCGGCCCCGTGTGCAAAAGTAATGGCGCCCCCGGCCCCGTGTGCAAAAGTAATGGCGCCCCCGGCCCCGTGTGCAAAAGTAATGGCGCCCCCGGCCCCGTGTGCAAAAGTAATGGCGCCCCCGGTCCCGTGTGCAAAAGTAATGGCGCCCCCGGTCCCGAGTGCAAAAGTAATGGCGCCCCCGGCCCCGTGTGCAAAAGTAATGGCGGCCCCGTGTGCAAAAGTAATGGCGCCCCCGTCCCCGTGTGCAAAAGTAATGGCGCCCCCGTCCCCGTGTGCAAAAGTAGTGGCGCCCCCGTCCCCGTGTGCAAAAGTAATGGCGTCCCCGTGTGCAAAAGTAATGGCGCCCCCGTCCCCGTGTGCAAAAGTAATGGCGCCCCCGTCCCCGTGTGCAAAAGTAATGGCGCCCCCGTACCCGTGTGCAAAAGTAATGGCGCCCCCGGCCCCGTGTGCAAAAGTAATGGCGCCCCCGGCCCCGTGTGCAAAAGTAATGGCGCCCCCGTCCCCGTGTGCAAAAGTAATGTCGCCCCCGTCCCCGTGTGCAAAAGTAATGGCGCCCCCGGCCCCGTGTGCAAAAGTAATGGCGGCCCCGTGTGCAAAAGTAATGGCGCCCCCGGCCCCGTGTGCAAAAGTAATGGCGCCCCCGGCCCCGTGTGCAAAAGTAATGGCGCCCCCGGCCCCGTGTGCAAAAGTAATGGCGGCCCCGTGTGCAAAAGTAATGGCGCCCCCGGCCCCGTGTGCAAAAGTAATGGCGCCCCCGGCCCCGTGTGCAAAGGTAAGCGCGCCCCCGGCCCCGTGTGCAAAGGTAAGCGCGCCCCCGGCCCCGTGTGCAAAAGTAAGCGCGCCCTTGGCCCCGTGTGCAAAAGTAAGCGCGCCCCCGGCCCCGTGTGCAAAAGTAAGCGCGCCCCCGGCCCCGTGTGCAAAAGTAAGCGCGCCCCCGGCCCCGTGTGCAAAAATAATGGCGGCCCCGTGTGCAAAAATAATGGTGCCCCCGGCCCCGTGTGCAAAAGTAATGGCGCCCTTGGCCCCGTGTGCAAAAGTAAGCGCGCCCCCGGCCCCGTGTGCAAAAGTAAGTGCTCCCCTGGACCCGGGTGTGGAAAAGTAAGTGGCCCCCCTGGTCCGGTGTGTGAAAAGTGCTGCTGTAAAGCTGGCAGCGCTGTTCAAGCACCATGTATTTCCTTCAGGAAATGCCCATCTAGTTATTATTATTCTTCTTCTTCTCCGCGTTTTCCGCAATTAATGCGGCCCGAACCGCTCGGCGCAGAGACCCCATTCAGGCGGCGTTTCGAAGGCCTCGGTGGGGACAGGTGTGCTATGACTTTTATAGTCGATCCGATATGTAGATTTTATTTAAATCGCATTTTAAAAAAAAAATTTCCCATAGGAAATAATGGCGAACTTTCCATTACCCCCCAACTTGACCTTCCAAAGATGGCAGCTATGCAAATGTACGGTGTCCATTTTAGGACATGATCATTTATCAAAGTCAAACATCAGAATAAAGTGACTATGACACCCTCTCGTCCCGTGTGCAAAAGTAAGTGCGCCCCCGGCCCCGTGTGCAAAAGTAAGTGCCCCCCCCCGGCCCCGTGTGTGAAAAGTAAGTGCCCCCCCGGCCCCGTGTATGAAAAGTATTTGCCCCCCGGCCCCGTGTGTGAAAAGTAAGTGCCCCCCGGCCCCCTGTGTGAAAAGTAAGTGCCCCCCGGCCCCGTGTGTAAAAAGTAAGTGCCCCCCGGCCCCGTGTGTAAAAAGTAAGTGCCCCCCGTCCCCGTGTGTGAAAAGTAAGTGCCCCCCCGGCCCCGTGTGTGAAAAGTAAGTGCCCCCCGGCCCCGTGTGTGAAAAGTAAGTGCCCCCCGGCCCCGTGTGTGAAAAGTAAGTGCCCCCCGGCCCCGTGTGTAAAAAGTAAGTGCCCCCCGGCCCCGTGTGTGAAAAGTAAGTGCCCCCCGGCCCCGTGTGTAAAAAGTAAGTGCCCCCCGGCCCCGTGTGTAAAAAGTAAGTGCCCCCCGGCCCCGTGTGTGAAAAGTAAGTGCCCCCCCGGCCCCGTGTGTAAAAAGTAAGTGCCCCCCGGCCCCGTGTGTGAAAAGTAAGTGCCCCCCGGCCCCGTGTGTGAAAAGTAAGTGCCCCCCGGCCCCGTGTGTAAAAAGTAAGTGCCCCCCGGCCCCGTGTGTAAAAAGTAAGTGCCCCCCGGCCCCGTGTGTAAAAAGTAAGTGCCCCCCGGCCCCGTGTGTAAAAAGTAAGTGCCCCCCGGCCCCGTGTGTGAAAAGTAAGTGCCCCCCCGGCCCCGTGTGTAAAAAGTAAGTGCCCCCCGGCCCCGTGTGTGAAAAGTAAGTGCCCCCCGGCCCCGTGTGTAAAAAGTAAGTGCCCCCCGTCCCCGTGTGTGAAAAGTAAGTGCCCCCCGGCCCCGTGTGTGAAAAGTAAGTGCCCCCCGGCCCCGTGTGTAAAAAGTAAGTGCCCCCCCGGCCCTGCCCACCAAATCGGAGGCCGAGGGTACCCGGCCACCGAATCGGAGGCCGAGGGTCCCCGGCCTCCAAATCGGAGGCCGAGGGTCCCCGGCCACCGAATCGGAGGCCGAGGGTCCCCGGCCACCGAATCGGAGGCCGAGGGTCCCCGGCCTCCAAATCGGAGGCCGAGGGTCCCCGGCCACCGAATCGGAGGCCGAGGGTCCCCGGCCACCGAATCGGAGGCCGAGGGTCCCCGGCCTCCAAATCGGAGGCCGAGAGTCCCCGGCCTCCAAATCGGAGGCCGAGGGTCCCCGGCCTCCAAATCGGAGGCCGAGGGTCCCCGGCCACCAAATCGGAGGCCGAGGGTCCCCGGCCTCCAAATCGGAGGCCGAGGGACCCCGGCCTCCAAATCGGAGGCCGAGAGTCCCCGGCCACCAAATCGGAGGCCGAGGGTCCCCGGCCTCCAAATCGGAGGCCGAGGGACCCCGGCCACCAAATCGGAGGCCGAGGGTCCCCGGCCACCAAATCGGAGGCCGAGGGTCCCCGGCCTCCAAATCGGAGGCCGAGGGTCCCCGGCCTCCAAATCGGAGGCCGAGGGTCCCCGGCCTCCAAATCGGAGGCCGAGGGTCCCCGGCCTCCAAATCGGAGGCCGAGGGTCCCCGGCCTCCAAATCGGAGGCCGAGGGTCCCCGGCCTCCAAATCGGAGGCCGAGGGACCCCGGCCTCCAAATCGGAGGCCGAGGGTCCCCGGCCTCCAAATCGGAGGCCGAGGGTCCCCGGCCACCAAATCGGAGGCCGAGGGACCCCGGCCACCAAATCGGAGGCCGAGGGTCCCCGGCCTCCAAATCGGAGGCCGAGGGTCCCCGGCCACCAAATCGGAGGCCGAGGGTCCCCGACCTCCAAATCGGAGACCGAGGGTCCCCGGCCTCCAAATCGGAGGCCGAGGGTCCCCGGCCTCCAAATCGGAGGCCGAGGGTCCCCGGCCACCAAATCGGAGGCCGAGGGTCCCCGGCCTCCAAATCGGAGGCCGAGGGACCCCGGCCTCCAAATCGGAGGCCGAGGGTCCCCGGCCACCAAATCGGAGGCCGAGGTTCCCCGGCCTCCAAATCGGAGGCCGAGGGACCCCGGCCACCAAATCGGAGGCCGAGGGTCCCCGGCCACCAAATCGGAGGCCGAGGGTCCCCGGCCTCCAAATCGGAGGCCGAGGGTCCCCGGCCTCCAAATCGGAGGCCGAGGGTCCCCGGCCTCCAAATCGGAGGCCGAGGGTCCCCGGCCTCCAAATCGGAGGCCGAGGGTCCCCGGCCTCCAAATCGGAGGCCGAGGGTCCCCGGCCTCCAAATCGGAGGCCGAGGGACCCCGGCCTCCAAATCGGAGGCCGAGGGTCCCCGGCCTCCAAATCGGAGGCCGAGGGTCCCCGGCCACCAAATCGGAGGCCGAGGGACCCCGGCCACCAAATCGGAGGCCGAGGGTCCCCGGCCTCCAAATCGGAGGCCGAGGGACCCCGGCCTCCAAATCGGAGGCCGAGGGTCCCCGGCCTCCAAATCGGAGGCCGAAGGACCCCGGCCTCCAAATCGGAGGCCCAGGGTCCCCGGCCTCCAAATCGGAGGCCGAGTGTCCGGCCTCCAAATCGGAGGCCGAGGGTCCCCGGCCACCAAATCGGAGGCCGAGGGTCCCCGGCCACCAAATCGGAGGCAGAGGGTCCCCAGCCTCCAAATCGGAGGCCGAGGGTCCCCGGCCTCCAAATCGGAGGCCGAGGGTCCCCGGCCACCAAATCAGAGGCCGAGGGTCCCCGACCTCCAAATCGGAGACCGAGGGTCCCCGGCCTCCAAATCGGAGGCCGAGGGTCCCCGGCCTCCAAATCGGAGGCCGAGGGTCCCCGGCCTCCAAATCAAAGACCGAGGGTCCCCGGCCTCCAAATCGGAGGCCGAGGGTCCCCGGCCACAAAATCTGAGGTCCCCGGCCTCCAAATCAAAGGCCGAGGGTCCCCGGCCACAAAATCTGAGGTCCCCGGCCTCCAAATCGGAGGCCGAGGGTCCCCGGCCACCAAATCGGAGGCCGAGGGTCCCCGGCCTCCAAATCGGAGGCCGAGGGTCCCCGGCCACCAAATCGGAGGCCGAGGGTCCCCGGCCTCCAAATCGGAGGCCGAGGGTCCCCGGCCACCAAATCGGAGGCCGAGGGTCCCCGGCCACCAAATCGGAGGCCGAGGGTCCCCGGCCTCCAAATCGGAGGCCGAGGGACCCCGGCCACCAAATCGGAGGCCGAGGGTCCCCGGCCACCAAATCGGACCCGGAGTGGCGCCGCCTGCCAAATCGGACCCGGAGTGGCGCCGCCCGCCAGAGTTGCGCCGCCCGCCAAATCGGACCCGGAGTGGCGCTGCTCACCAAATCGGACCCGGAGTGGCGCCGCCCGCCAAATCGGACCCGGAGTGGCGCTGCTCACCAAATCGGACCCGGAGTGGCGCCGCCCGCCAAATCGGACCCGGAGTGGCGCCGCCCGCCCAATCGGACCCAGAGTGGCTACAACTACCAAAACAGCGCCTGAGGGGCACCCAAGTGTGAAAGTCTTGCTGGGGCAACCCGGGCACCCTTCCAAAGCACTATCTGTAGTTCCTTCAGGAAATACCCATCTAGTTCTTCTTATTATTCAGTCCGCACGTAATGCGGCCCGAACCGCTAAACTCACAGACTCCAGTGAGGTGTCATTTCGAAGCCAGCGTTCCTGAGAGGTGTGCTAAGTATTTTTCGTGTCGATCGGATTTGTAGTTTTGGCGCAATTTGCGTTTGAAAAAAGTGTCTCAATGCATTTCAATAGGGAAATTTTCCAATACGTTTATAATGGGCCTGATTTCTGAGGCAATTTCTAAAAATAACTGCCACCTGGCTGATTACCTCATTGATATGCGCAGTGAGACCCAGTTACTATGCCAACGCCTATAAACTCTACATCAGCCCACCAGGTCACAAGTTTTGTCAGATAATATCAGCTCTTAAAGTGACAGTACAGCACAATTACAAAGCACTATCTGTAGTCTTATCATTATTGCCCCGCTCACCAAATCGGACCCAGCCCACCAAATCGGACCCAGAGTGGCGCCGCCCGCCAAATCGGACCCAGAGTGGCGACGCCCGCCAAATCGGACCCAGAGTGGCGCCGCCCGCCAAATCGGACCCGGAGTGGCGCCACCCGCCAAATCGGACCCAGAGTGGCGCCGCTCGCCAAATCCGACCCGGAGTGGCGCCGCCCGCCAAATCGGACCCAGAGAGGCGCCGCCCGCCAAATCGGACCCGGAGTGGCGCCGCCCGCCAAATCGGACCCGGAGTGGCGCCGCCCGCCAAATCGGACCCGGAGTGGCGCCGCCCGCCAAATCGGACCCGGAGTGGCGCCGCCCGTCAAATCGGACCCGGAGTGGCGCCGACCGCCAAATTGGACCCGGAGTGGCGCCGACTGCCAAATCGGACCCGGAGTGGCGCCGCCCGCCAAATCGGACCCGGAGTGGCGCCGCCCGCCAAATCGGACCCGGAGTGGCGCCGCCCGCCAAATTGGACCCAGAGTGGCGCCGAACGCCAAATCGGACCCAGAGTGGCGCCGAACGCCAAATCGGACCCAGAGTGGCGCCGCCCGCCAAATCAGGCCCAGTGTGGCGCCGCCCACCAAATCGGACCCAGTGTGGCGCCGCCCACCAAATCGGACCCAGAGTGGCGCCGCCCGCCAAATCGGACCCAGAGTGGCGTCGCCCCCCAAATCGGACCCAGAGTGGCGCCGCCCGCCAAATCGGACCCAGAGTGGCGCCGCCCGCCAAATCGGACCCAGAGTGGCGCCGCCCGCCAAATCGGAACCAGAGTGACCCGGGCCACCAAATCGGACCCAGAGTGACCCGGGCCACCAAATCGGACCCAGAGTGACCCGGGCCACCAAATCGGACCCAGAGTGACCCGGGCCACCAAATCGGACCCAGAGTGACCCGGGTCACCAAATCGGACCCAGAGTTACCCGGGCCACCAAATCGGACCCAGAGTGACCCGAGCCACCAAATCGGACCCAGAGTGACCCGGGCCACCAAATCGGACCCAGAGTGACCCGGGCCACCAAATCGGACCCAGAGTGACCCGGGCCACCAAATCGGACCCGGAGTGGCGCCGCCCGCCAAATCGGACCCGGAGTGGCGCCGCCCGCCAAATCGGACCCGGAGTGGCGCCGCCCGCCAAATCGGACCCGGAGTGGCGCCGCCCACCAAATCGGACCCGGAGTGGCGCCGCCCGCCAAATCGGACCCGGAGTGGCGCCGCCCGCCAAATCGGACCCGGAGTGGCGCCGCCCGCCAAATCGGACCCGGAGTGGCGCCGCCTGCCAAATCGGACCCGGAGTGGCGCCGCCCGCCAGAGTTGCGCCGCCCGCCAAATCGGACCCGGAGTGGCGCCGCTCACCAAATCGGACCCGGAGTGGCGCCGCCCACCAAATCGGACCCGGAGTGGCGCCGCCCGCCAAATCGGACCCGGAGTGGCGCCGCCCGCCAAATCGGACCCGGAGTGGCGCCGCCCGCCAAATCGGACCCGGAGTGGCGCCGCCTGCCAAATCGGACCCGGAGTGGCGCCGCCCGCCAGAGTTGCGCCGCCCGCCAAATCGGACCCGGAGTGGCGCCGCTCACCAAATCGGACCCGGAGTGGCGCCGCCCGCCAAATCGGACCAGGAGTGGCGCCGCCCGCCCAATCGGACCCAGAGTGGCTACAACTACCAACACAGCGCCTGAGGGGCACCCAAGTGTGAAAGTCTTGCTGGGGCAACCCGGGCACCATTCCAAAGCACTATCTGTAGTTCCTTCAGGAAATACCCATCTAGTTCTTCTTATTATTCAGTCCGCACGTAATGTGGCCCGAACCGCTAAACTCACAGACTCCAGTGAGGTGTCATTTCGAAGCCAGCGTTCCTGAGAGGTGTGCTAAGTATTTTTCGTGTCGATCAGATTTGTAGTTTTGGCGCAATTTGCGTTTGAAAAAAGTGTCTCAATGCATTTCAATAGGGAAATTTTCCAATACGTTTATAATGGGCCTGATTTCTGAGGCAATTTCTAAAAATAACTGCCACCTGGCTGATTACCTCATTGATATGCGCAGTGAAACCCAGTTACTATGCCAACGCCTATAAACTCTACATCAGCCCACCAGGTCACAAGTTTTGTCAGATAATATCAGCTCTTAAAGTGACAGTACAGCACAATTACAAAGCACTATCTGTAGTCTTATCATTATTGCCCCGCTCACCAAATCGGACCCAGCCCACCAAATCGGACCCAGAGTGGCGCCGCCCGCCAAATCGGACCCAGAGTGGCGACGCCCGCCAAATCGGACTCGGAGTGGCGCCGCCCGCCAAATCGGACCCAGAGTGGCGCCGCTCGCCAAATCGGACCCGGAGTGGCGCCGCCCGCCAAATCGGACCCAGAGAGGCGCCGCCCGCCAAATCGGACCCGGAGTGGCGCCGCCCGCCAAATCGGACCCGGAGTGGCGCCGCCCGCCAAATCGGACCCGGAGTGGCGCCGCCCGCCAAATCGGACCCGGAGTGGCGCCGCCCGTCAAATCGGACCCGGAGTGGCGCCGCCCGTCAAATCGGACCCGGAGTGGCGCCGACCGCCAAATCGGACCCGGAGTGGCGCCGCCCGCCAAATCGGACCCAGAGTGGCGTCGCCCCCCAAATCGGACCCAGAGTGGCGCCGCCCGCCAAATCGGACCCAGAGTGGCGCCGCCCGCCAAATCGGACCCAGAGTGGCGCCGCCCGCCAAATCGGAACCAGAGTGACCCGGGCCACCAAATCGGACCCAGAGTGACCCGGGCCACCAAATCGGACCCAGAGTGACCCGGGCCACCAAATCGGACCCAGAGTGACCCGGGCCACCAAATCGGACCCAGAGTGACCCGGGTCACCAAATCGGACCCAGAGTTACCCGGGCCACCAAATCGGACCCAGAGTGACCCGAGCCACCAAATCGGACCCAGAGTGACCCGGGCCACCAAATCGGACCCAGAGTGACCCGGGCCACCAAATCGGACCCGGAGTGGCGCCGCCCGCCAAATCGGACCCGGAGTGGCGCCGCCCGCCAAATCGGACCCGGAGTGGCGCCGCCCGCCAAATCGGACCCGGAGTGGCGCCGCCCACCAAATCGGACCCGGAGTGGCGCCGCCCGCCAAATCGGACCCGGAGTGGCGCCGCCCGCCAAATCGGACCCGGAGTGGCGCCGCCCGCCAAATCGGACCCGGAGTGGCGCCGCCTGCCAAATCGGACCCGGAGTGGCGCCACCCGCCAGAGTTGCGCCGCCCGCCAAATCGGACCCGGAGTGGCGCCGCTCACCAAATCGGACCCGGAGTGGCGCCGCCCGCCAAATCGGACCAGGAGTGGCGCCGCCCGCCCAATCGGACCCAGAGTGGCTACAACTACCAACACAGCACCTGAGGGGCACCCAAGTGTGAAAGTCTTGCTGGGGCAACCCGGGCACCATTCCAAAGCACTATCTGTAGTTCCTTCAGGAAATACCCATCTAGTTCTTCTTATTATTCAGTCCGCACGTAATGTGGCCCGAACCGCTAAACTCACAGACTCCAGTGAGGTGTCATTTCGAAGCCAGCGTTCCTGAGAGGTGTGCTAAGTATTTTTCGTGTCGATCAGATTTGTAGTTTTGGCGCAATTTGCGTTTGAAAAAAGTGTCTCAATGCATTTCAATAGGGAAATTTTCCAATACGTTTATAATGGGCCTGATTTCTGAGGCAATTTCTAAAAATAACTGCCACCTGGCTGATTACCTCATTGATATGCGCAGTGAAACCCAGTTACTATGCCAACGCCTATAAACTCTACATCAGCCCACCAGGTCACAAGTTTTGTCAGATAATATCAGCTCTTAAAGTGACAGTACAGCACAATTACAAAGCACTATCTGTAGTCTTATCATTATTGCCCCGCTCACCAAATCGGACCCAGCCCACCAAATCGGACCCAGAGTGGCGCCGCCCGCCAAATCGGACCCAGAGTGGCGACGCCCGCCAAATCGGACTCGGAGTGGCGCCGCCCGCCAAATCGGACCCAGAGTGGCGCCGCTCGCCAAATCGGACCCGGAGTGGCGCCGCCCGCCAAATCGGACCCAGAGAGGCGCCGCCCGCCAAATCGGACCCGGAGTGGCGCCGCCCGCCAAATCAGACCCGGAGTGGCGCCGCCCGCCAAATCGGACCCGGAGTGGCGCCGCCCGCCAAATCGGACCTGGAGTGGCGCCGCCTGTCAAATCGGACCCGGAGTGGCGCCGCCCGTCAAATCGGACCCGGAGTGGCGCCGACCGCCAAATCGGACCCGGAGTGGCGCCGCCCGCCAAATCGGACCCGGAGTGGCGCCGCCCGCCAAATCGGACCCGGAGTGGCGCCGCCCGCCAAATCGGACCCCGAGTGGCGCCGAACGCCAAATCGGACCCAGAGTGGCGCCGAACGCCAAATCGGACCCAGAGTGGCGCCGCCCGCCAAATCAGGCCAAGTGTGGCGCCGCCCACCAAATCGGACCCAGTGTGGCGCCACCCACCAAATCGGACCCAGAGTGGCGCCGCCCGCCAAATCGGACCCAGAGTGGCGCCGCCCGCCAAATCGGACCCAGAGTGGCGCCGCCCCCCAAATCGGACCCAGAGTGGCGCCGCCCGCAAAATCGGACCGAGTGGCGCCGCCTGCCAAATCGGACCCAGAGTGGCGCCGCCCGCCAAATCGGAACCAGTGTGGCGCCGCCCGCCAAATCGGACCCAGAGTGGCAACGCCCGCCAAATCGGACCCAGAGTGGCGCCGCCCCCCAAATCGGACCCAGAGTGGTGCCGCCCGCCAAATCGGACCCAGAGTGGCGCCGCCCGCCAAATCGGACCCAGAGTGGCGCCGCCCGCCAAATCAGACCCGAAGTGACTCCGTCCACCAAATCGGACCCAGAGTAACCCCGCCCGCCAAATTGTACCCAGAGTGGCCCCGCCCACCAAATCATACCCCTAGTGGCCCCGCCCACCAATTTGGACCCCGAGTGGCCCCGCCCACCAATTTGGACCCAGAGTGACCCGGCCCACCAAATCGGACCCAGAGTGACCCGGCCCACCAAATCGGACCCAGAGTGACCCGGCCCACCAAATCGGACCCAGAGTGACCCGGCCCACCAAATCGGACCCAGAGTGACCCGGGCCACCAAATCGGACCCAGAGTGACCCGGCCCACCAAATCGGACCCAGAGTGACCCGGCCCACCAAATCGGACCCAGAGTGGCTACAACTACCAAACCAGCGCCTGAGGGGCACCCAAGTGTGAAAGTCTTGCTGGGGCAACCCGGGCACCATTCCAAAGCACTATCTGTAGTTCCTTCAGGAAATACCCATCTATTTCTCTCTGTTATCAGCCATTCCCCGTACTGCTGTCAGTCTATTTCTCTCTGTTATCAGCCATTCCCCTGTCCTGCTGTCAGTCTATTCTCTCTGTTATCAGCCATTCCCCGTCCTGCTGTCAGTCTATTCTCTCTGTTATCAGCCATTCCCCTGTCCTGCTGTCAGTCTATTCTCTCTGTTATCAGCCATTCCCCTGTCCTGCTGTCAGTCTATTCTCTCTGTTATCAGCCATTCCCTTGTCCTGCTGTCAGTCTATTCTCTGTTATCAGCCATTCCCTTATCCTGCTGTCAGTCAGAGTGACCCGGCCCACCAAATCGGACCCAGAGTGACCCGGCCCACCAAATAGGACCCAGAGTGACCCGGCCCACCAAATCGGACCCAGAGTGACCCGGCCCACCAAATCGGACCCAGAGTGACCCGGCCCACCAAATCGGACCCAGAGTGACCCGGCCCACCAAATCGGACCCAGAGTGACCCGGGCCACCAAATCGGACCCAGAGTGACCCGGCCCACCAAATCGGACCCAGAGTGACCCGGGCCACCAAATCGGACCCAGAGTGACCCGGCCCACCAAATCGCACCCAGAGTGACCCGGGCCACCAAATCAAACCCAGAGTGACCCGGGCCACCAAATCGGACCCAGAGTGACCCGGGCCACCAAATCGGACCCAGAGTGACCCGGGCCACCAAATCGGACCCAGAGTGACCCGGGCCACCAAATCGGACCCAGAGTGACCCGGGCCACCAAATCGGACCCAGAGTGACCCGGGCCACCAAATCGGACCCAGAGTGACCCGGGCCACCAAATCGGACCCAGAGTGACCCGGGCCACCAAATCGGACCCAGAGTGACCCGGGCCACCAAATCGGACCCAGAGTGACCCGGGCCACCAAATCGGACCCAGAGTGACCCGGGCCACCAAATCGGACCCAGAGTGACCCGGGCCACCAAATCGGACCCAGAGTGACCCGGGCCACCAAATCGGGCCCAGAGTGACCCGGCCCACCAAATCGGACCCAGAGTGACCCGGCCCACCAAATCAAACCCAGAGTGACCCGGGCCACCAAATCGGACCCAGAGTGACCCGGGCCACCAAATCGGACCCAGAGTGACCCGGGCCACCAAATCGGACCCAGAGTGACCCGGGCCACCAAATCGGACCCAGAGTGACCCGGGCCACCAAATCGGACCCAGAGTGACCCGGGCCACCAAATCGGACCCAGAGTGACCCGGGCCACCAAATCGGACCCAGAGTGACCCGGGCCACCAAATCGGACCCAGAGTGACCCGGGCCACCAAATCGGACCCAGAGTGACCCGGCCCACCAAATCGGACCCAGAGTGACCCGGCCCACCAAATCGGACCCAGAGTGACCCGGCCCACCAAATCGGACCCAGAGTGACCCGGCCCACCAAATCGGACCCAGAGTGACCCGGCCCACCAAATCGGACCCAGAGTGACCCGGGCCACCAAATCGGACCCAGAGTGACCCGGCCCGCCAAATCGGACCCAGAGTGACCCGGCCCGCCAAATCGGACCCAGAGTGGCGCCGCCCGCCAAATTGGACCCAGAGTGGCGCCGCCCGCCAAATCGGACCCAGAGTGGCGCCGCCCGCCAAATCGGACCCAGAGTGGCGCCGCCCGCCAAATCGGACCCAGAGTGGCGCCGCCCGCCAAATCGGACCCAGAGTGGCGCCGCCCGCCAAATCGGACCCAGAGTGGCGCCGCCCGCCAAATCGGACCCAGAGTGGCGCCGCCCGCCAAATCGGACCCAGAGTGGCGCCGCCCGCCAAATCGGACCCAGAGTGGTGCCGCCCGCCAAATCGGTCCCAGAGTGACCCCGCCCACCAAATTGGTCCCAGAGTGACCCCGCCCACCAAATTGGTCCCAGAGTGACCCCGCCCACCAAATCGGACCCATAGTGGCCTCACCCCTTTAGGGGCTACAACTACCAAGCCAGCGCCTGAGGGGCACCCAAGTGTGAAAGTCTTGCTGGGGCAACCCGGGCACCATTCCAAAGCACTATCTGTAGTTCCTTCAGGAAATACCCATCTAGTATTATTATTGTAATCCGAACGTCGTAAACTTATTATTATTCAGTTTTTTTCTGCAATTAATACAGCCCGAACCGCTGCACGCACAGACTCCAGTGAGGCGTCATTTCGAAGCCAGCGTCCACGAGAGGTGTGCTAAGTATTTTTCGTGTCGATCAGATTTGTAGTTTTTTTTTAAAAAATCATTTAAAAAAAAAAATTCTCAGGAAATAATGGCGAACTTTCCATTACCCCCAACTTCACCTTCCAAAGATGGCAGCTATGCAAATGTACGGTGTCCATTTTAGGACATGATCATTTATCAAAGTCAAACATCAGAATAAAGTGACTATGACACCCTCTCGTCCCGTGGGTGAAAAGTAAGTGCACCCCGGTCCCGTGGGTGAAAAGTAAGTGCACCCCAATCCTGTGGGTGAAAAGTAAGTGCACCGAGTGGCCCCGCTCCCCAAATCGGACCCTGAGTGGCCCCGCCCCCCAAATCGGACCCCGAGGGGCCCCGCCCTAAAATTCGGACCCCGAGGGGCTCCGCCCACCGATTTGGACCCCGAGGTGCCCAGCCCACCAAATCGGACCCTGAGTGACCACGCCCACCAAATCGGTCTCAGAGGTGCCCCGCCCACCAAATCAGACCCAGTGACCCCGCCCACCAAATCGGACCCAGAGTGACCCCGCCCACCAAATCGGACCCAGAGTGACCCCGCCCACCAAATCGGATCGAGTGACCCCGCCCACCAAATCGGACCCCCAGGGGCCCCGCCCACCAAATCGGACCCAGAGTGACCCCGCCCACCAAATCGGACCCAGAGTGACCCCATCCACCAAATCGGACCCAGAGTGACCCCGCCCACCAAATCGGACCCAGAGTGACCCCGCCCACCAAATCAGACCCAGAGTGACCCCGCCTCCAAATCGTACCCCGAGAGGCCCCGCCCACCAAATTGTACCCAGAGTGGCCCCGCCCACCAAATCATACCCCTAGTGGCCCCGCCCACCAATTTGGACCCCGAGTGGCCCCGCCCACCAATTCGGACCCCAAGTGGCCCTGCCCACCAATTCAGACCCCAAGTGGCCCCGCCCACCAATTTAGACCCCGAGTGGCCCCGCCCACCAATTTAGACCCCCGAGTGGCCCCGCCCACCAAATCGGACCCCGAGTGGCCCCGCCCACCAAATTCTCAACCCTGAGGGTCTACAACTAACAAACCTGCGCCTGAGGGGCACCCAAGTGTGAAAGTCTTGCAGGGGCAGCCCGGGCACCATTCCAAAGCACTATCTGTAGTTCCTTCAGGAAATACCCATCTAGTTATTATGGTGCTTGAACCTCCTAGGTTCAAGCAACATATTGTAATCCGATTTCTTATATTTTATTATTATGGTGCTTGAACCTCCTAGGTTCAAGCAACATATTGTAATCCGATTTCTTATATTTATGGTGCTTGAACCCTCCTAGGTTCAAGCAACATATTGTAATCCGATTTCTTATATTTTTTATGGTGCTTGAACCTCCTAGGTTCAAGCAACATATTGTAATCCGATTTCTTATATTTATGGTGCTTGAACCCTCCTAGGTTCAAGCAACATATTGTAATCCGATTTCTTATATTTTCTTATTATTATGGTGCTTGAACCTCCTAGGTTCAAGCAACATATTGTAATTCGATTTCTTATATTTATGGTGCTTGAACCTCCTAGGTTCAAGCAACATATTGTAATCCGATTTCTTATATTTTATTATGGTGCTTGAACCTCCTAGGTTCAAGCAACATATTGTAATCCGATTTCTTATATTTTATTATGGTGCTTGAACCTCCTAGGTTCAAGCAACATATTGTAATCCGATTTCTTATATTTTATTATGGTGCTTGAACCTCCTAGGTTCAAGCAACATATTGTAATCCGATTTCTTATATTTTATTATTATTATTATTATTCTTCTCCGCGTTTTCCGCAATTAATGCGGCCCGAACCGCTCGGCGCAGAGACCCCGTTCAGGCGGCGTTTCGAAGGCGTCGGTGGGGACAGGTGTGCTATGACTTTTATAGTCGATCCGATATGTAGATTTTATTTAAATCGCATTTTTAAAAAAAAATTTCCCATAGGAAATAATGGCGAACTTTCCATTACCCCCAACTTGACCTTCCAAAGATGGCAGCTATGCAAATGTACGGTGTCCATTTTAGGACATGATCATTTATCAAAGTCAAACATCAGAATAAAGTGACTATGACACCCTCTCGTCCCGTGTGTGAAAAGTAATTCCCCCCCCAGACCCGTGTGTGAAAAGTAAGTGCACCCCCGGTCCCCTGTGTGAAAAGTAAGTGCCCCCCGGCCCCGTGTGTGAAAAGTAAGTGCCCCCCGGCCCCGTGTGTGAAAAGTAAGTGCACCCCCGATCTCCTGTGTGAAAAGTAAGTGCCCCCCCGGTCCCGTGTGTGAAAAGTAAGTGCCCCCCGGCCCCGTGTGTGAAAAGTAAGTGCACCCCCGGTCCCGTGGGTGAAAAGTAAGTGCACCCCCGATCCCCTGTGTGAAAAGTAAGTGGCCCCCCGGCCCCGTGTGTGAAAAGTAAGTGCACCCCCGGTCCCGTGGGTGAAAAGTAAGTGCACCCCCGGTCCCCTGTGTGAAAAGTAAGTGCCCCCCCGGCCCCGTATGTGAAAAGTAAGTGCCCCCCCGGCCCCGTGTGTGAAAAGTAAGTGCCCCCCCGGCCCCGTGTGTGAAAAGTAAGTGCCCCCCCGGCCCCGTGTGTGAAAAGTAAGTGCCCCCCCGGCCCCGTGTGTGAAAAGTAAGTGCCCCCCCGGCCCCGTGTGTGAAAAGTAAGTGCACCCCCGGTCCCGTGTGTGAAAAGTAAGTGCACCCCGGTCCCCTGTGTGAAAAGTAAGTGCACCCCCGGTCCCCTGTGTGAAAAGTAAGTGCACCCCCGGTCCCCTGTGTGAAAAGTAAGTGCACACTCGGTCCCTTGTGTGAAAAGTAAGTGCCCCCCGGCCCCGTGTGTGAAAAGTAAGTGCCCCCCCGGCCCCGTGTGTGAAAAGTAAGTGCCCCCCGGCCCCGTGTGTGAAAAGTAAGTGCCCCCCGGCCCCGTGTGTGAAAAGTAAGTGCACCCCCGGTCCCGTGGGTGAAAAGTAAGTGCACCCCCGGTCCCCTGTGTGAAAAGTAAGTGCCCCCCAACCCCGTGTGTGAAAAGTAAGTGCACCCCCGGTCCCCTGTGTGAAAAGTAAGTGCACCCCCGGTCCCTTGTGTGAAAAGTAAGTGCACCCCCGGTCCCTTGTGTGAAAAGTAAGTGCACCCCCGGTCCCCTGTGTGAAAAGTAAGTGCACCCCCGGTCCCGTGGGTGAAAATTAAGTGCACCCCCGATCCCCTGTGTGAAAAGTAAGTGCCCCCCCGGTCCCCTGTGTGAAAAGTAAGTGCACCCCCGGTCCCCTGTGTGAAAAGTAAGTGCACCCCCGGTCCCATGTGTGAAAAGTAAGTTCACCCCCGGTCCCCTGTGTGAAAAGTAAGTGCCCCCCGGCCCCGTGTGTGAAAAGTAAGTGCACCCCCGGTCCCGTGTGTGAAAAGTAAGTGCCCCCCCGGCCCCGTGTGTGAAAAGTAAGTGCCCCCCCGGCCCCGTGTGTGAAAAGTAAGTGCCCCCGGGCCCCGTGTGTGAAAAGTAAGTGCACCCCCGGTCCCGTGGGTGAAAAGTAAGTGCACCCCCGATCCCCTGTGTGAAAAGTAAGTGCCCCCCGGCCCCGTGTGTGAAAAGTAAGTGCACCCCCTGTCCCGTGGGTGAAAAGTAAGTGCACCCCCGGTCCCCTGTGTGAAAAGTAAGTGCCCCCCGGCCCAGTATGTGAAAAGTAAGTGCCCCCCCGGCCCCGTGTGTGAAAAGTAAGTGCACCCCCGGTCCCATGTGTGAAAAGTAAGTGCCCCCTGGCCCCGTGTGTGAAAAGTAAGTGCCCCCCGGTCCCATGTGTGAAAAGTAAGTGCCCCCCGGTCCCCTGTGTGAAAAGTAAGTGCCCCCCGGTCCCCTGTGTGAAAAGTAAGTGCACCCTCGGTCCCCTGTGTGAAAAGTAAGTGCACCCCCGGCCCCGTGTGTGCAAAAGTAAGTGCACCCCCATCCTGTGTGTGATAAGTAATGGGGGGATGTCTGTATATAGGGGGATGTCTGTATATAAGAAGGATATCTGTATATAGGGGGGATGTCTGTATATAAGGAAGATGTCTGTATATAAGGGGGATGTCTGTATATAAAGTGATGTCTGTGTATAAGGGGGATGTCTGTATATAGGGGGATGTCTGTATATAAGGGGGGTGTCTGTTTATAGGGGGATGTCTGTATATAGGGGGATGTCTGTATATAAGGGGGATGTCTGTATATAGAGGGATGTCTGTAAATAAGGGGGATGTCTGTATATAAGGGGATGTCTGTATATAGGGGATGTCTATAAATATGGGGAAGTCTGTATATGAGGGGGATGTCTGTATATGAGGGGGATGTCTGTAAATAGGGGGATGTCTGTATATAAGGGGGATATCTGTAAATAGGAGGATGTCTGTATATAAGGGGGATGTCTGTAAATAGGGGGATGTCTGTATATAAGGGGGGTGTCTGTATATAGGGGGATGTCTGTATATAAGGGGGATGTCTGTATATAGGGGGATGTCTGTATATAGGGGGATGTCTATAAATATGGGGGATGTCTGTATATGAGGGGGATGTCTGTATATAGGGGATGTCTGTAAATAAGGGGGATGTCTGTATATGAGGGGGATGTCTGTATATAGGGGGATGTCTGTATATGAGGGGGATGTCTGTAAATAGGGGGATGTCTGTATATAAGGGGGATATCTGTAAATAGGAGGATGTCTGTATATAAGGGGGATGTCTGTAAATAGGGGGATGTCTGTATATAGTGGGGATGTCTGTATATAGGGGGATGTCTGTATATAAGGGGGGTGTCTGTATATAGGGGGATGTCTGTATATAAGGGGGATGTCTGTATATAGGGGGATGTCTGTATATAGGGGGATGTCTATAAATATGGGGGATGTCTGTATATGAGGGGGATGTCTGTATATAGGGGATGTCTGTAAATAAGGGGGATGTCTGTATATGAGGGGGATGTCTGTATATAAGGGAAATGTCTGTATATAGGGGGATGTCTGTATATAAGGGGGATGTCTGTATATAAGAGGGATGTCTGTATATAGAGGGATGTCTGTATATAGAGGGATGTCTGTATATAGAGGGATGTTTGTATATAAGGGGGATGCCTGTATATAAGGGGATGTCTGTATATAGGGGGATGTCTATAAATATGGGGGATGTCTGTATATGAGGGGGATGTCTGTATATAGGGAATGTCTGTAAATAAGGGGGTGTCTGTATATAAGGGGGATGTCTGTATATAGGAGATGTCTGTATATAGGGGGATATATGTATATAGGGGGATGTCTGTATATAAGGGGATGTCTGTATACAAGGGGATGTCTGTATATAAGGGAGATGTCTGTATATAAGGGGGATGTCTGTATATAGAGGGATGTCTGTATATAAGGGGGACGTCTGTATATAAGGGGGATGTCTGTATATAGGGGGATATCTATAAATATGGGGGATGTCTGTATATGAGGGGGATGTCTGTATATAGGGGATGTCTGTAAATAAGGGGGATGTCTGTATATGAGGGGATGTCTGTATATAAGGGGGATGTCTGTATATAGGGGGATGTCTGTATATAAGGGGGATGTCTGTATATAAGGGAGATGATTGTATATAAGGGGATGTCTATATATAAGGGAGATGTCTGTATATAGGGGGATGTCTGTATATAAGGGGGAGGTCTGTATATAGGGGGATGTCTGTATATAAGGGGGATGTCTATATATGAGGGAGATGACTGTATATAAGGGGATGTCTATATATAAGGGAGATGTCTGTATATAGGGGGATGTCTGTATATAAGGGGAATGTCTGTATATAAGGGGGATGTCTGTATATAAGGGGGATGTCTGAATATAAGGGGGATGTCTGAATATAAGGGGATATCTGTATATATGAGTGGTGTTTGTATATGGGGGGATGTGGCCAAAGTGGCTACCGAGAAGCTGTGTGCGCCAAAGTGGCTACCAAGGATTCCTGCATGCCAAAATGGCTACCCTGGGGCAGGACCCTGCATGCCAGAAATGCTCCTGAGGTTCATTGGTAGCTGGCAGCGCTGTTCAAGCACCATGTATTTCCTTCAGGAAATGCCCATCTAGTTATTATTATTCTTCTCCGCGTTTTCCGCAATTAATGCGGCCCGAACCGCTCGGCGCAGAGACCCCGTTCAGGCGGCGTTTCGAAGGCCTTGGTGGGGACAGGTGTGCTATGACTTTTATAGTCGATCCGATATGTAGATTTTATTTAAATCGCATTTTTTAAAAAAAATTTCCCATAGGAAATAATGGCGAACTTTCCATTACCCCCAACTTGACCTTCCAAAGATGGCAGCTATGCAAATGTACGGTGTCCATTTTAGGACATGATCATTTATCAAAGTCAAACATCAGAATAAAGTGACTATGACACCCTCTCGTCCCGTGTGTGAAAAGTAAGTGCCCCCCCGGCCCCGTGTGTGAAAAGTAAGTGCCCCCCGGCCCCGTGTGTGAAAAGTAAGTGCCCCCTCGGCCCCGCCCACCAAATCGGAGGCCGAGCGGCCCCGCCCACCAAATCGGAGGCCGAGGGCCCCCGCCCACCAAATCGGAGGCCGAGGGGCCCCGCCCACCAAATCGGAGACGGAGGGGCCCCGCCTACCAAATCGGAGGCCGAGGGTCCCCGTCCACCAAATCGGAGGCCGAGGGTCCCCGCCCACCAAATCGGAGGCCGAGGGTCCCCGCCCACCAAATCGGAGGCCGAGGGTCCCCGCCCACCAAATCGGAGGCCGAGGGACCCCGCCCACCAAATCGGAGGCCGAGGGACCCCGCCCACCAAATCGGAGGCCGAGGGTCCCCGCCCACCAAATCGGAGGCCGAGGGTCCCCACCCACCAAATCGGAGGCCGAGGGTCCCCGCCCACCAAATCGGAGGCCGAGGGGCCCCGCCCCCCAAATCGGAGGCCGAGGGGCCCCGCCCACCAAATCGGAGGCCGAGGGGCCCCGCCCACCAAATCGGAGGCCGAGGGGCCCCGCCCACCAAATCGGAGGCCGAGGGGCCCTGCCCACCAAATCGGAGGCCGGGGGTCCCCACCCACCAAATCGGAGGCCGAGGGTCCCCGCCCACCAAATCGGAGGACGAGGGGCCCCGCCAACCAAATCGGAGGCCGAGGAGCCCCGCCCACCAAAAGTAAGTGCGCCCCCGGGTGCAAAAGTAAGTGCGCCCCCGGGTGCAAAAGTAAGTGCGCCCCCGGGTGCAAAAGTAAGTGCGCCCCCGGGTGCAAAAGTAAGTGCGCCCCCGGGTGCAAAAGTGCGCCTCCGGGTGCAAAAGTAAGTGCGCCTCCGGGTGCAAAAGTAAGTGCACCCCCGGCCCCGGGTGCAAAAGTAAGCGCGCCCCCCCAGTCCCATGTGTGAAAAGTGCTGCTGTAAAGCTGGCAGCGCTGTTCAAGCACCATGTATTTCCTTCAGGAAATGCCCATCTAGTTATTATTATGGTGCTTGAACCTCCTAGGTTCAAGCAACATATTGTAATCCGATTTCTTATATTTTCTTCTTATTATGGTGCTTGAACCTCCTAGGTTCAAGCAACATATTGTAATCCGATTTCTTATATTTTTATAGTGCTTTGGAACAAAGCACTATACTGTTATTCCACCGTGGATAACTTCTTCTTATTATTATTATAGTGCTTTGGAACAAAGCACTATACTGTTATTCCACCGTGGTAAACTTCTTCTTATTCTTATTATTCAGTCCGCACGTAATGCGGCCCGAACCGCTAAACTCACAGACTCCAGTGAGGTGTCATTTCGAAGCCAGCGTTCCTGAGAGGTGTGCTAAGTATTTTTCGTGTCGATCGGATTTGTAGTTTTTGCGCAATTTGTGTTTGAAAAAAGTCTTTCAATGCGTTTCAATGGAGAAATTTTCCTATACGTTTATAATGGGCTGGTTTCTGAGGCAATTTCTAAAAATAACTGCCACCTGGCTGATTAGCTCATTGATATGCGCAGTCAGACACAGTTACTATGCCAACGCCTATGAAGTCTACATCAGCTCACCAGGTCACAAGTTTTGTCAGATAATATCAGCTCTTAAAGTGACAGTACAGCACAATTCCAAACCACTATCCGTAGTCTTATGATTATTAGACTGTGGCCCGATTCTAACTCATCGGGTATTCTAGAATATGCATGTCCACGTAGTATATTGCACAGCCACGCAGTATACAGTGCAGAGCCGTGCAGTACACAGCGCAGAGCCGCGCAGTACACAGCGCAGAGCCGCGCAGTACACAGCGCAGAGCCGCGCAGTACACAGCGCAGAGCCGCGCAATACACAGCGCAGAGCCGCGCAGTACAAAGCGCAGAGCCGCGCAGTATAAAGCGCAGAGCCGCGCAGTACACAGCGCAGAGCCGCGCAGTACACAGCGCAGAGCCGTGCAGTACACAGCGCAGAGCCGCGCAGTATAAAGCGCAGAGCCGTGCAGTACACAGCGCAGAGCCGCGCAGTACACAGCGCAGAGCCGTGCAGTACACAGCGCAGAGCCGCGCAGTATAAAGCGCAGAGCCGTGCAGTACACAGCGCAGAGCCGCGCAGTACACAGCGCAGAGCCGCGCAGTACACAGCGCAGAGCCGCGCAGTATAAAGCGCAGAGCCGCACAGTACACAGCGCAGAGCCGCGCAGTACACAGCGCAGAGCCGTGCAGTACACAGCGCAGAGCCGCGCAGTTTAAAGCGCAGAGCCGTGCAGTACACAGCGCAGAGCCGCGCAGTACACAGCGCAGAGCCGTGCAGTACACAGCGCAGAGCCGCGCAGTATAAAGCGCAGAGCCGTGCAGTACACAGCGCAGAGCCGCGCAGTACACAGCGCAGAGCCGCGCAGTACACAGCGCAGAGCCGCGCAGTATAAAGCGCAGAGCCGCGCAGTATAAAGCGCAGAGCCGCGCAGTACACAGCGCAGAGCCGCGCAGTACACAGCGCAGAGCCGTGCAGTACACAGCGCAGAGCCGCGCAGTATAAAGCGCAGAGCCGTGCAGTACACAGCGCAGAGCCGCGCAGTACACAGCGCAGAGCCGTGCAGTACACAGCGCAGAGCCGCGCAGTATAAAGCGCAGAGCCGTGCAGTACACAGCGCAGAGCCGTGCAGTACACAGCGCAGAGCCGCGCAGTACACAGCGCAGAGCCATGCAGTACACAGCGCAAAGCCGCGCAGTATAAAGCGCAGAGCCGCGCAGTATAAAGCGGAGAGCCGCGCAGTACACAGCGCAGAGCCGAGCAGTACACAGCGCAGAGCCGCGCAGTAGACAGCGCAGAGCCGTGCAGTACAGAGCGCAGAGCCGCACAGTATAAAGCGCAGAGCCGCGCAGTATACCGCGCAGAGCCGTGCAGTACACAGCGCAGAGCCGCGCAGTATAAAGCGCAGAGCCGTGCAGTACACAGCGCAGAGCCGTGCAGTACACAGCGCAGAGCCGCGCAGTACACAGCGCAGAGCCATGCAGTACACAGCGCAAAGCCGCGCAGTATAAAGCGCAGAGCCGCGCAGTATAAAGCGGAGAGCCGCGCAGTACACAGCGCAGAGCCGAGCAGTACACAGCGCAGAGCCGCGCAGTAGACAGCGCAGAGCCGTGCAGTACAGAGCGCAGAGCCGCACAGTATAAAGCGCAGAGCCGCGCAGTATACCGCGCAGAGCCGTGCAGTACACAGCGCAGAGCCGCGCAGTACACAGCGCAGAGCCGCGCAGTACACAGCGCAGAGCCGCGCAGTACACAGCGCAGAGCCGCGCAGTACACAGCGCAGAGCCGCGCAGTACACAGCGCAGAGCCGCGCAGTATACAGCGCAGAGCTGCGCAGTACACAGCGCAGAGCCGCGCAGTACAGAGCGCAGAGCCGCACAGTATAAAGCGCAGAGCCGCGCAGTACACAGCGCAGAGCTGCGCAGTACACAGCGCAGAGCCGCGCAGTACACAGTGCAGAGCCGCACAGTACACAGCACAGAGCCGCGCAGTACACAGCGCAGAGCCACCCAGTATACAGCGCAGAGCCGCGCAGTACGCAGCGTAGAGCCACGCAGTATGCAGCGCAGAGCCGCGCAGTATACAGCGCTGAGCCGCGTAGTATACAGCGCAGAGCCCCGCAGTATACAGTGCAGAGCCCCGCAGTATACAGCGCAGACACGCGCAGTACACAGCACGGACACGCGCAGTACACAGCGCAGAGCCGCGCAGTACACAGCGCAGAGCCGCGTAGTATACAGCGAAGAGCCACGCAGTATATAGCGCAGAGCCGCGCAGTACAAAGCGCAGAGCTGCGCAGTATACAGCGCAGAGCCGCGCAGTATACAGCGCAGAACGCGCAGTACACAGTGTAGAGCCGCGCAGTACACAGCGCAGAGCCGTGCAGTACACAGCGCAGATCCGCGCAGTACACAGCGCAGAGCCACGCAGTATACAGCGCAGAGCCGCGTATTATACAGCGCAGAGCCGCGTAGTATACAGCGCAGAGCCACGCAGTATACAGCACAGAGCCACGCAGTATACAGCGCAGAGCCACGTAGTTATACTGCCCAGTCACGTAGTATATTGTCCAGTCACATAGTATACTGCATATCCCTGTTAAAAAAAAAAGAATTAAAATAAAAAAGTTACATACTCACCTCCTGGAGCGGCCGGTATCTGATGGTTGTTGCACCTCCTAGAGAGGCCGGTACACGATGCTTGTTGCACCTGGAGTGGCCGGTACCCGATGCTTGTTGCGCGCTCCGGTCCCAAGAGTGCATTGCGGTCTCACGAGATGATGACGTAGCGGTGTTGTGAGACAGAAAGACGGAAGTGCCCTTAGATAATTAGATAGTAGATTACCCCGCTCACCAATTCGGAACCCGAGAGGCCCGGCCCACCAAATCGGACCCCGAGGGGCCCGGCCCACCAAATCGGACCCAGAGTGACCCCGCCCCCTAAATCAGACCCAGAGTGACCCCGCCCACCAAATCGGACCCAGAGTGGCTCCGCCCACCAAATCGGACCCAGAGTGACCCCTTCCACCAAATCAGACCCAGAGTGACCCCTTCCACCAAATCGGACCCAGAGTGACCCCTTCCACCAAATCGGGCCCAGAGTGACCCCGCCCACCAAATCGGACCCAGAGTGACCCCACCCACCAAATCGGACCCTGAGGTGCCCAGCCCACCAAATCAGACCCTGAGGTGCCCAGCCCACCAAATCGGACCGAGTGACCCCACCCACCAAATTGGTCCCTAAGGTGCCCTGCCCACCAAATCGGACCCAGAGTGGCTCTGCCCACCGAATCGGACCCAGAGTGGCCGCGCCCACAGAATCGGACCAAAAGTGACCCCGCCCACCGAATCGGACCTAGATTTACCCCGCCCACAAAATCAGACCCAGATTGACCCAACCCACCAAATCGGACCGCCTGAGGGGCTCCCAAGTGTGAAAGTCTTGCAGGGGCAGCCCGGGCACCATTCCAAAGCACTATCTGTAGTTCCTTCAGGAAATACCCATCTAGTTCTTATTATAGTGCTTTGGAACAAAGCACTATACTGTTATTCCACCGTGGATAACTTCTTCTTCTTATTATTCTTATTATAGTGCTTTGGAACAAAGCACTATACTGTTATTCCACCGTGGATAACTTCTTCTTCTTATTATTATAGTGCTTTGGAACAAAGCACTATACTGTTATTCCACCGTGGTAAACTTCTTCTTATTCTTATTATTCAGTCCGCACGTAATGCGGCCCGAACCGCTAAACTCACAGACTCCAGTGAGGTGTCATTTCGAAGCCAGCGTTCCTGAGAGGTGTGCTAAGTATTTTTCGTGTCGATCGGATTTGTAGTTTTTGCGCAATTTGTGTTTGAAAAAAGTCTTTCAATGCGTTTCAATGGAGAAATTTTCCTATACGTTTATAATGGGCTGGTTTCTGAGGCAATTTCTAAAAATAACTGCCACCTGGCTGATTAGCTCATTGATATGCGCAGTCAGACACAGTTACTATGCCAACTCCTATGAAATCTACATCAGCTCACCAGGTCACAAGTTTTGTCAGATAATATCAGCTCTTAAAGTGACAGTACAGCACAATTCCAAACCACTATCCGTAGTCTTATGATTATTAGACTGTGGCCCGATTCTAACTCATCGGGTATTCTAGAATATGCATGTCCACGTAGTATATTGCACAGCCACGCAGTATACAGTGCAGAGCCATGCAGTACACAGCGCAGAGCCGCGCAGTACACAGCGCAGAGCCGCGCAGTACACAGCGCAGAGCCGCGCAGTATAAAGCGCAGAGCCGCGCAGTACACAGCGCAGAGCCGCGCAGTACACAGCGCAGAGCCGTGCAGTACACAGCGCAGAGCCGCGCAGTATAAAGCGCAGAGCCGTGCAGTACACAGCGCAGAGCCGCGCAGTACACAGCGCAGAGCCGTGCAGTACACAGCGCAGAGCCGCGCAGTATAAAGCGCAGAGCGGTGCAGTACACAGCGCAGAGCCGCGCAGTACACAGCGCAGAGCCGCGCAGTACACAGCGCAGAGCCGCGCAGTATAAAGCGCAGAGCCGCGCAGTACACAGCGCAGAGCCGCGCAGTACACAGCGCAGAGCCGTGCAGTACACAGCGCAGAGCCGCGCAGTTTAAAGCGCAGAGCCGTGCAGTACACAGCGCAGAGCCGCGCAGTACACAGCGCAGAGCCGTGCAGTACACAGCGCAGAGCCGCGCAGTATAAAGCGCAGAGCCGTGCAGTACACAGCGCAGAGCCGCGCAGTACACAGCGCAGAGCCGCGCAGTACACAGCGCAGAGCCGCGCAGTATAAAGCGCAGAGCCGCGCAGTATAAAGCGCAGAGCCGCGCAGTACACAGCGCAGAGCCGCGCAGTACACAGCGCAGAGCCGCGCAGTACACAGCGCAGAGCCGCGCAGTATAAAGCGCAGAGCCGCGCAGTATAAAGCGCAGAGCCGCGCAGTATAAAGCGCAGAGCCGTGCAGTACACAGCGCAGAGCCGCGCAGTACACAGCGCAGAGCCGTGCAGTACACAGCGCAGAGCCGCGCAGTATAAAGCGCAGAGCCGTGCAGTACACAGCGCAGAGCCGTGCAGTACACAGCGCAGAGCCGCGCAGTACACAGCGCAGAGCCATGCAGTACACAGCGCAAAGCCGCGCAGTATAAAGCGCAGAGCCGCGCAGTATAAAGCGGAGAGTCGTGCAGTACACAGCGCAGAGCCGAGCAGTACACAGCGCAGAGCCGAGCAGTACACAGTGCAGAGCCGCGCAGTAGACAGCGCAGAGCCGTGCAGTACA
This sequence comes from Ranitomeya variabilis, assembly GCF_051348905.1. Lineage (NCBI taxonomy): Eukaryota > Metazoa > Chordata > Amphibia > Anura > Dendrobatidae > Ranitomeya > Ranitomeya variabilis. The sequence continues at coordinate 547,539,888 of NC_135232.1, read as the reverse complement.
GAGCGCAGAGCCGCACAGTATAAAGCGCAGAGCCGCGCAGTATACCGCGCAGAGCCGTGCAGTACACAGCGCAGAGCCGCGCAGTACACAGCGCAGAGCCGCGCAGTACACAGCGCAGAGCCGCGCAGTACACAGCGCAGAGCCGCGCAGTACACAGCGCAGAGCCGAGCAGTACACAGCGCAGAGCCGCGCAGTACACAGCGCAGAGCCGCGCAGTACACAGCGCAGAGCCGCGCAGTATACAGCGCAGAGCTGCGCAGTACACAGCGCAGAGCCGCGCAGTACAGAGCGCAGAGCCGCACAGTATAAAGCGCAGAGCCGCGCAGTACACAGCGCAGAGCCGCGCAGTACACAGCGCAGAGCCGCGCAGTACACAGTGCAGAGCCGCACAGTACACAGCACAGAGCCGCGCAGTACACAGCGCAGAGCCACCCAGTATACAGCGCAGAGCCACGCAGTACGCAGCGTAGAGCCACGCAGTATGCAGCGCAGAGCCGCGCAGTATACAGCGCTGAGCCGCGTAGTATACAGCGCAGAGCCCCGCAGTATACAGTGCAGAGCCCCGCAGTATACAGCGCAGACACGCGCAGTACACAGCACGGACACGCGCAGTACACAGCGCAGAGCCGCGCAGTACACAGCGCAGAGCTGCGTAGTATACAGCGAAGAGCCACGCAGTATATAGCGCAGAGCCGCGCAGTACAAAGCGCAGAGCTGCGCAGAGCTGCGCAGTATACAGCGCAGAGCCGTGCAGTATACAGCGCAGAACGCGCAGTACACAGTGCAGAGCCGCGCAGTACACAGCGCAGAGCCGTGCAGTACACAGTGCAGAGCCGCGCAGTACACAGTGCAGAGCCGCGCAGTACACAGCGCAGAGCCGCGCAGTACACAGCGCAGAGCCACGCAGTATACAGCGCAGAGCCGCGCAGTACACAGTGCAGAGCCGCGCAGTACACAGCGCAGAGCCGCGCAGTACACAGCGCAGAGCCGTGCAGTACACAGTGCAGAGCCGCGCAGTACACAGTGCAGAGCCGCGCAGTACACAGCGCAGAGCCGCGCAGTACACAGCGCAGAGCCACGCAGTATACAGCGCAGAGCCGCGTAGTATACAGCGCAGAGCCGCGTAGTATACAGCGCAGAGCCACGCAGTATACAGCACAGAGCCACGCAGTATACAGCGCAGAGCCACGTAGTTATACTGCCCAGTCACGTAGTATATTGTCCAGTCACATAGTATACTGCATATCCCTGTTAAAAAAAAAAAGAATTAAAATAAAAAAGTTACATACTCACCTCCTGGAGCGGCCGGTATCTGATGGTTGTTGCACCTCCTAGAGCGGCCGGTACACGATGCTTGTTGCACCTGGAGTGGCCGGTACCCGATGCTTGTTGCGCGCTCCGGTCCCAAGAGTGCATTGCGGTCTCACGAGATGATGACGTAGCGGTGTTGTGAGACAGAAAGACGGAAGTGCCCTTAGATAATTAGATAGTAGATTACCCCGCTCACCAATTCGGAACCCGAGAGGCCCGGCCCACCAAATCGGACCCCGAGGGGCCCGGCCCACCAAATCGGACCCAGAGTGACCCCGCCCCCTAAATCAGACCCAGAGTGACCCCGCCCACCAAATCGGACCCAGAGTGGCTCCGCCCACCAAATCGGACCCAGAGTGACCCCTTCCACCAAATCAGACCCAGAGTGACCCCTTCCACCAAATCGGACCCAGAGTGACCCCTTCCACCAAATCGGGCCCAGAGTGACCCCGCCCACCAAATCGGACCCAGAGTGACCCCACCCACCAAATCGGACCCTGAGGTGCCCAGCCCACCAAATCAGACCCTGAGGTGCCCAGCCCACCAAATCGGACCGAGTGACCCCACCCACCAAATTGGTCCCTAAGGTGCCCCGCCCACCAAATCGGACCCAGAGTGGCTCCGCCCACCGAATCGGACCCAGAGTGGCCGCGCCCACAGAATCGGACCAAAAGTGACCCCGCCCACCGAATCGGACCTAGATTTACCCCGCCCACAAAATCAGACCCAGATTGACCCAACCCACCAAATCGGACCGCCTGAGGGGCACCCAAGTGTGAAAGTCTTGCAGGGGCAGCCCGGGCACCATTCCAAAGCACTATCTGTAGTTCCTTCAGGAAATACCCATCTAGTTCTTATTATTATTCAGTCCGCACGTAATGCGGCCCGAACCGCTTCACTCACAGACTCCAGTGAGGTGTCATTTCGAAGCCAGCGTCCCCAAGAGGTGTGCTAAGTATTTTTCGTGTCGATCGGATTTGTAGTTTTGGCGCAATTTGCGTTTGAAAATGTTTTTTCCCCTCATTGTAATGCATTTCAATAGGGAAATTTTCCCATAGGTTATAATGGCCGGGTTTCTGAGGCAATTTGAAATGTACCTGCCACCTGCCACCTGGCTGATTAGCTCATTGATATGCGCAGTCAGGCCCAGTTACTATGCCAACGCCTGCGAACTGTACATGACCACACCAGCAGAGTTTTGCCAGATAATATCAGCTCTTAAAGTGATAGCACAGCACAATTTCAAAGCACTATCTGTAGTCTTATCATAATTATTGCGCCGCTCACCAAATCGGACCCAGAGTGGCGCCGCCCGCCAAATCGGACCCAGAGTGGCGCCGCCCGCCAAATGGGACCCAGAGTGGTGCCGCCCGCCAAATGGGACCCAGAGTGGCGCCGCTCGCCAAATCGGACCCAGAGTGGCGCCGCCCGCCAAATCGGACCCAGAGTGGCGCCGCCCGCCAAATCGGACCCGGAGTGGCGCCGCTCGCCAAATCGGACCCGGAGTGGCGCCGCCCGCCAAATCGGACCCGGAGTGGCGCCGCCCGCCAAATCGGACCCAGAGTGGCGCCGCCCGCCAAATCGGACCCAGAGTGGCGCCGCCCGCCAAATCGGACCCAGTGTGGCGCCGCCCGCCAAATCGGACCCAGTGTGGCGCCGCCTGCCAAATCGGACCCAGAGTGGCGCCGCCCGCCAAATCGGACCCAGAGTGGCGCCGCCCGCCAAATCGGACCCGGAGTGGCGCCGCTCGCCAAATCGGACCCGGAGTGGCGCCGCCCGCCAAATCGGACCCGGAGTGGCGCCGCCTGCCAAATCGGACCCAGAGTGGCGCCGCCCGCCAAATCGGACCCAGAGTGGCGCCGCCCGCCAAATCGGACCCAGTGTGGCGCCGCCCGCCAAATCGGACCCAGTGTGGCGCCGCCTGCCAAATCGGACCCAGAGTGGCGCCGCCGGCCAAATCGGACCCGGGGTGGCGCCGCCCGCCAAATCGGACCCGGGGTGGCGCCGCCCGCCAAATCGGACCCGGAGTGGCGCCGCCCGCCAAATCGGACCCGGAGTGGCGCCGCCCGCCAAATCGGACCCACACTGGCCCGGCCCACCAAATCGGACCCAGAGTGACCCGGCCCACCAAATCGGACCCAGAGTGACCCGGGCCACCAAATCGGACCCAGAGTGACCCGGGCCACCAAATCGGACCCAGAGTGACCCGGGCCTCCAAATCGGACCCAGAGTGACCCGGGCCACCAAATCGGGCCCAGAGTGACCCTGGCCACCAAATCGGGCCCAGAGTGACCCTGGCCACCAAATCGGGCCCAGAGTGACCCAGGCCACCAAATCGGGCCCAGAGTGACCCGGGCGACCAAATCGGGCCCAGAGTGACCCGGGCCACCAAATCGGACCCAGAGTGACCCGGGCCACCAAATCGGACCCAGAGTGACCCAGGCCACCAAATCGGACCCAGAGTGACCCGGCCCACCAAATCGGACCCAGAGTGACCCGGCCCACCAAATCGGACCCAGAGTGACCCGGCCCACCAAATCGGACCCAGAGTGACCCGGCCCACCAAATCGGACCCAGAGTGACCCGGCCCACCAAATCGGACCCAGAGTGACCCGGCCCACCAAATCGGACCCAGAGTGACCCGGCCCACCAAATCGGACCCAGAGTGACCCGGCCCACACCAAGCCTCAACCCTGAGGGGCTACAACTAGCAAACCAGCGCCTGAGGGGCACCCAAGTGTGAAAGTCTTGCAGGGGCAGCCCGGGCACCATTCCAAAGCACTATCTGTAGTTCCTTCAGGAAATACCCATCTAGTTCATAATATGCACTCTTTGCACAGCACGGAGCACTTTATATAGTGCTTATTTACTATTGCTGTTGTTTGTTATTATAGTGCTTTGGAACAAAGCACTATACTGTTATTCCACCGTGGTAAACTTCTTCTTATTATAGTGCTTTGGAACAAAGCACTATACTGTTATTCCACCGTGGTAAACTTCTTCTTATTATAGTGCTTTGGAACAAAGCACTATACTGTTATTCCACCGTGGTAAACTTCTTCTTATTCTTATTATTCAGTCCACACGTAATGCGGCCCGAACCGCTAAACTCACAGACTCCAGTGAGGTGTCATTTCGAAGCCAGCGTTCCTGAGAGGTGTGCTAAGTATTTTTCGTGCCGATCGGATTTGTAGTTTTTGCGCAATTTGTGTTTGAAAAAAGTCTTTCAATGCGTTTCAATAGGGAAATTGTCCCATACGTTTATAATGGGCTGGTTTCTGAGGCAATTTCTAAAAATAACTGCCACCTGGCTGATTAGCTCATTGATATGCGCAGTCAGACACAGTTACTATGCCAACGCCTATGAAGTCTACATCAGCTCACCAGGTCACAAGTTTTGTCAGATAATATCAGCTCTTAAAGTGACAGTACAGCACAATTCCAAACCACTATCTGTAGTCTTATGATTATTAGACTGTGGCCTGATTCTAACTCATCGGGTATTCTAGAATATGTATGTCCACGAAGTATATTGCACAGCCACGCAGTATACAGTGCAGAGCCGCGCAGTACACAGCGCAGAGCCGCGCAGTACACAGCAAAGAGCCGCGCAGTACACAGCGCAGAGCCGCGCAGTACACAGCGCAGAGCCGCGCAGTACACAGCGCAGAGCCGTGCAGTATAAAGCGCAGAGCCGTGCAGTACACAGCGCAGAGCCGCGCAGTACACAGCGCAGAGCCGCGCTGTACACAGCGCAGAGCCGTGCAGTATAAAGCGCAGAGCCGTGCAGTACCCAGCGCAGAGCCGCGCAGTACACAGCGCAGAGTCGCGCAGTATAAAGCGCAGAGCCGCGCAGTACACAGCGCAGAGCCGCGCAGTACACAGCGCAGAGCCGCGCAGTACACAGCGCAGAGCCGCGCAGTATACAGCGCAGAGCCGCGCAGTACACAGCGCAGAGCCGCGCAGTACACAGCGCAGAGCCGCGCAGTACACAGCGCAGAGCCGCGCAGTACACAGCGCAGAGCCATGCAGTACACAGCGCAAAGCCGCGCAGTATAAAGCGCAGAGCCGCGCAGTACACAGCGCAGAGCCGCGCAGTACACAGCGCAGAGCCGCGCAGTACACAGCGCAGAGCCGTGCAGTATAAAGCGGAGAGCCGCGTAGTACACAGCGCAGAGCCGCGCAGTACACAGCACAGAGCCGCGCAGTACACAGCGCAGAGCCACGCAGAACACAGCGCAGAGCCGAGCAGTACACAGCGCAGAGCCGCGCAGTACACAGCGCAGAGCCGCGCAGTACACAGCACAGAGCCGCGCAGTATACCGGGCAGAGCCGTGCAGTGTAAAGCGCAGAGCCGCGCAGTACACAGCGCAGAGCCGCGCAGTACACAGCACAGAGCCGCGCAGTACACAGCGCAGAGCCGAGCAGTACACAGCGCAGAACCGCGCAGTACACAGCACAGAGCCACGCAGTACACAGCGCAGAGCCGCGCAGTACACAGCGCAGAGCCGCGTAGTACACAGCGCAGAGCCGCGCAGTATAAAGCGGAGAGCCACGCAGTACACAGCGCAGAGCCGAGCAGTACACAGCGCAGAGCCGCGCAGTACACAGCACAGAGCCGCGCAGTACACAGCGCAGAGCCGCGCAGTACACAGCGGAGAGCCGCGCAGTACACAGCGCAGAGCCGAGCAGTACACAGCGCAGAGCCGCGCAGTACACAGCGCAGAGCCGCGCAGTACACAGGGAGAGCCGCGCAGTACACAGCGCAGAGCCGCGCAGTACAGAGCGCAGAGCCGCGCAGTATAAAGCGCAGAGCCGCGCAGTACACAGCGCAGAGCCGCGCAGTACACAGCGCAGAGCCGCGCAGTACACAGTGCAGAGCCGCGCAGTACACAGCACAGAGCCGCGCAGTACACAGCGCAGAGCCACCCAGTATACAGCGCAGAGCCGCGCAGTATACAGCGCAGAGCCGCGCAGTACACAGCGTAGAGCCACGCAGTATGCAGCGCAGAGCCGCGCGGTATACAGCGCAGAGCCGCGTAGTATACTGTGCAGAGCCCCGCAGTAAACAGCGCAGAGCCGCGCAGTACACAGCGTAGAGCCACGCAGTATGCAGCGCAGAGCCGCGCAGTATACAGTGCAGAGCCCCGCAGTATACAGCGCAGAGCCGCGCAGTACAAAGCGCAGAGCCGCGCAGTATACAGCGCAGAGCCGCGCAGTATACAGCGCAGAGCCGCGCAGTACACAGCGCAGAGCCGTGCAGTACACAGCGCAGAGCCGCGCAGTACACAGCGCAGAGCCACGCAGTATACAGAGCAGAGCCGCGTAGTATACAGCGCAGAGCCGCGTAGTATACAGCGCAGAGCCGCGTAGTATACAGCGCAGAGCCACGCAGTATACAGCGCAGAGCCACGCAGTATACAGCACAGAGCCACGTAGTTATACTGCCCAGTCACGTAGTATATTGTCCAGTCACATAGTATACTGCATATCCCTGTTAAAAAAAAAAAGAATTAAAATAAAAAAGTTACATACTCACCTCCTGGAGCGGCCGGTATCTGATGGTTGTTGCACCTCCTAGAGCGGCCGGTACACGATGCTTGTTGCACCTGGAGTGGCCGGTACCCGATGCTTGTTGCGCGCTCCGGTCCCAAGAGTGCATTGCGGTCTCACGAGATGATGACGTAGCGGTGTTGTGAGACAGAAAGACGGAAGTGCCCTTAGACAATTATATAGTAGATTACCCCGCTCACCAAATCGGACCCCGAGGGGCCCGGCTCACCAAATCAGACCCAGAGTGACCCCGCCCCCTAAATCAGTCCCAGAGTGACCCCGCCCACCAAATCGGACCCAGAGTGGCTCCGCCCACCAAATCGGACCCAGAGTGACCCCTTCCACCAAATCAGACCCAGAGTGACCCCTTCCACCAAATCGGACCCAGAGTGACCCCTTCCACCAAATCAGGCCCAGAGTGACCCCGCCCACCAAATCGGACCCAGAGTGACCCCACCCACCAAATCGGACCCTGAGGTGCCCAGCCCACCAAATCAGACCCTGAGGTGCCCAGCCCACCAAATCGGACCGAGTTACCCCACCCACCAAATTGGTCCCTAAGGTGCCCCGCCCACCAAATCGGACCCAGAGTGGCTCCGCCCACCGAATCGGACCCAGAGTGGCCGCGCCCACAGAATCGGACCAAAAGTGACCCCGCCCACCGAATCGGACCTAGATTTACCCCGCCCACAAAATCAGACCCAGATTGACCCAACCCACCAAATCGGACCGCCTGAGGGGCACCCAAGTGTCAAAGTCTTGCAGGGGCAGCCCGGGCACCATTCCAAAGCACTATCTGTAGTTCCTTCAGGAAATACCCATCTAGTTCTAATTATTATTCAGTCCGCACGTAATGCGGCCCGAACCGCTTCACTCACAGACTCCAGTGAGGTGTCATTTCGAAGCCAGCGTCCCCAAGAGGTGTGCTAAGTATTTTTCGTGTCGATCGGATTTGTAGTTTTGGCGCAATTTGCGTTTGAAAATGTTTTTTCCCCTCATTGTAATGCTTTTCAATAGGGAAATTTTCACATAGGTTATAATGGCCGGGTTTCTGAGGCAATTTGAAATGTACCTGCCACCTGGCTGATTAGCTCATTGATATGCTCAGTCAGGCCCAGTTACTATGCCAACGCCTGCGAACTGTACATGACCCTAGCAGGACAGTTTTGGCAGATATCAGCTCTTAAAGTGATAGCACAGCACAATTTCAAAGCACTATCTATAGTCTTATTATAATTATTGCCCCGCTCACCAAATCGGACCCAGCCCGCCAAATCGGACCCAGAGTGGCGCCGCCCGCAAAATCGGACCCAGAGTGGCGCCGCCCGCCAAATCGGACCCAGAGTGGCGCCGCCCGCCAAATCGGACCCAGAGTGGCGCCGCCCGCCAAATCGGACCCAGAGTGGCGCCGCCCGCCAAATCGGACCCAGAGTGGCGCCGCCCGGCCAAATCGGACCCAGAGTGGCGCCGCCCGCCAAATCGGACCCGGAGTGGCGCCGCCCGCCAAATCGGACCCGGAGTGGCGCCGCCCGCCAAATCGGACCCGGAGTGGCGCCGCCCGCCAAATCGGACCCGGAGTGGCGCCGCCCGCCAAATCGGACCCGGAGTGGCGCCGCCCGCCAAATCGGACCCGGAGTGGCGCCGCCCGCCAAATCGGACCCGGAGTGGCGCCGCCCGCCAAATCGGACCCGGAGTGGCGCCGCCCGCCAAATCGGACCCGGAGTGGCGCCGCCCGCCAAATCGGACCCGGAGTGGCGCCGCCCGCCAAATCGGACCCAGAGTGGCTACAACTACCAAAACAGCGCCTGAGGGGCACCCAAGTGTGAAAGTCTTGCCACCAAATCGGACCCAGAGTGACCCGGGCCACCAAATCGGACCCAGAGTGACCCGGGCCACCAAATCGGACCCAGAGTGACCCGGGCCACCAAATCGGACCCAGAGTGACCCGGGCCACCAAATCGGACCCAGAGTGACCCGGGCCACCAAATCGGACCCAGAGTGACCCGGGCCACCAAATCGGACCCAGAGTGACCCGGGCCACCAAATCGGACCCAGAGTGACCCGGGCCACCAAATCGGACCCAGAGTGACCCGGGCCACCAAATCGGACCCAGAGTGACCCGGGCCACCAAATCGGACCCAGAGTGACCCGGGCCACCAAATCGGACCCAGAGTGACCCGGGCCACCAAATCGGACCCAGAGTGACCCGGGCCACCAAATCGGACCCAGAGTGACCCGGCCCACCAAATCGGACCCAGAGTGACCCGGGCCACCAAATCGGACCCAGAGTGACCCGGCCCACCAAATCGGACCCAGAGTGACCCGGGCCACCAAATCGGACCCAGAGTGACCCGGCCCACCAAATCGGACCCAGAGTGACCCGGCCCACCAAATCGGACCCAGAGTGACCCGGCCCACCAAATCGGACCCAGAGTGACCCGGCCCACCAAATCGGACCCAGAGTGACCCGGCCCACCAAATCGGACCCAGAGTGACCCGGCCCACCAAATCGGACCCAGAGTGACCCGGCCCACCAAATCGGCCCCAGAGTGACCCGGCCCACCAAATCGGCCCCAGAGTGACCCGGCCCACCAAATCGGCCCCAGAGTGACCCGGCCCACCAAATGGGACCCAGAGTGACCCGGCCCACCAAATGGGACCCAGAGTGACCCGGCCCACCAAGCCTCAACCCTGAGGGGCTACAACTACCAAACCAGCGCCTGAGGGGCACCCAAGTGTGAAAGTCTTGCAGGGGCAGCCCGGGCACCATTCCAAAGCACTATCTGTAGTTCCTTCAGGAAATACCCATCTAGTTATAATTATTGCCCCGCTCACCAAATCGGACCCAGCCCGCCAAATCGGACCCAGAGTGGCGCCGCCCGCCAAATCGGACCCAGAGTGGCGCCGCCCGCCAAATCGGACCCAGAGTGGCGCCGCCCGCCAAATCGGACCCAGAGTGGCGCCGCCCGCCAAATCGGACCCAGAGTGGCGCCGTTCGGCCAAATCGGACCCAGAGTGGCGCCGCCCGCCAAATCGGACACAGAGTGGCGCCGCCCGCCAAATCGAACCCAGAGTGGCGCCGCCCGCCAAATCGGACCCAGAGTGGCGCCGCCCGCCAAATCGGACCCAGAGTGGCGCCGCCCGCCAAATCGGACCCAGAGTGGCGCCGCCCGCCAAATCGGACCCAGAGTGGCGCCGCCCGCCAAATCGGACCCAGAGTGGCGCCGCCCGCCAAATCGGACCCAGAGTGGCGCCGCCCGCCAAATCGGACCCAGAGTGGCGCCGCCCGCCAAATCGGACCCAGAGTGGCGCCGCCCGCCAAATCGGACCCAGAGTGGCGCCGCCCACCAAATCGGTCCCAGAGTGGCCTCACCCCTTTAGGGGCTACAACTACCAAGCCAGCGCCTGAGGGGCACCCAAGTGTGAAAGTCTTGCAGGGGCAGCCCGGGCACCATTCCAAAGCACGATCTGTAGTTCCTTCAGGAAATACCCATCTAGTTATAGTGCTTTGGAACAAAGCACTATACTGTTATTCCACCGTGGTAAACTTCTTCTTATTCTTATTATTCAGTCCGCACGTAATGCGGCCCGAACCGCTTCACTCACAGACTCCAGTGAGGTGTCATTTCGAAGCCAGCGTCCCCAAGAGGTGTGCTAAGTATTTTTCGTGTCGATCGGATTTGTAGTTTTGGCGCAATTTGCGTTTGAAAAAAGTGTTTCAATGCATTTCAATACGGAAATTTTACCATACGTTTATAATGGGCCTGATTTCTGAGGCAATTTCTAAAAATAACTGCCAACTGCCACCTGGCTGATTGGCTCATTGATATGCGCAGTCAGACTCAGTTACTATGCCAACGCCTACGAACTCTACCATGACAGTTTTGCCAGATAATATCAACTCTTAAAGTGACCCACCCACCAATCGGATCCCGAGGTGCGCAGCCCACCAAATTGGACCCCGAGTGGCCTCGCCCAACAAATCGGACCCAGAGTGGCCTCGCCCACCAAATCGGACCCGGAGTGGCGCCGCCCGCCAAATCGGACCCGGAGTGACTCCGCCCGCCAAATCAGACCCGGAGTGGCGCCGCCCGCCAAATCGGACCCGGAGTGGCGCCGCCCGCCAAATCGGACCCGGAGTGGCGCCGCCCGCCAAATCGGACCCGGAGTGGCGCCGCCCGCCAAATCGGACCCGGAGTGGCGCCGCCCGCCAAATCGGACCCGGAGTGGCGCCGCCCGCCAAATCGGACCCGGAGTGGCGCCGCCCGCCAAATCGGACCCGGAGTGGCGCCGCCCGTCAAATCGGACCCGGAGTGGCGCCGCCCGCCAAATCGGACCCGGAGTGGCGCCGCCCGCCAAATCGGACCCGGAGTGGCGCCGCCCGCCAAATCGGACCCGGAGTGGCCCGCCCACCAAATCGGACCCGGAGTGGCGCCGCCCGCCAAATCGGACCCGGAGTAACTCCACCCGCCAAATCGGACCCGGAGTGGCGCCGCCCGCCAAATCGGACCCGGAGTGACGCCGCCCGCCAAATCGGACCCGGGGTGGCGCCGCCCGCCAAATCGGACCCGGGGTGGCGCCGCCCGCCAAATCGGACCCGGGGTGGCGCCGCCCGCCAAATCGGACCCGGGGTGGCGCCGCCCGCCAAATCGGACCCGGAGTGGCGCCGCCCGCCAAATCGGACCCGGAGTGGCGCCGCCCGCCAAATCGGACCCGGAGTGGCGCCGCCCGCCAAATCGGACCCGGAGTGGCGCCGCCTGCCAAATCGGACCCGGAGTGGCGCCGCCCGCCAAATCGGACCCAGAGTGGCCCCACCCACCAAATCGGTTCCAGAGTGGCCCCACCCACCAAATCGGACCCAGAGTGGCCCCACCCACCAAATCGGTTCCAGAGTGGCCCCACCCACCAAATCGGACCCAGAGTGGCCCCACCCACCAAATCGGTTCCAGAGTGGCCCCACCCACCAAATCGGTTCCAGAGTGGCCCCACCCACCAAATCAGCACCTGAGTAATGCAAACACCTCAGAATATCTCAAAACCTGAGGTAAAATACTGAGTGATGCGAACACTTCAGAATATCTCACGCCCTGAGTTGTCTACTTGTCCATAGGATTTTTGAGAATCGTGAAGTAAACCTCTGGGAGAGGTGAGCACCTCATAACTGGTTATGTTATGTTATGTACAGTAGATCTTTGGATGAGGCAAATGCCTCAGAGTGGGCCATATTGTGAGGTAACGCTCTGGGAGAGGAAAACGCCTCAGAGCTGCTAGTACCGTGAGGTAATTGTCTAGTTATTATAGTGCTTTGAAAAGCACTATCTTGTAATCTGAACGCTGCTAATTTATTATAGTGCTTTGAAAAAAACACTATTTTGATAATTCCTTGCTCTCAGTTCTACTGTATCTAATTGAGGGGGAAAAGCCTATTGTGTATGTTTTGGCTTTCTAATAGTTATGGATTCGAGCTGAAGGCACATCTTCAAACAGAAAACTTAAATTACGCAAAAAATTGATAATATGCTTATTTTTTTGTCAATCAGCTGTGTGGTCAGCTGAAGTTGATTGCTGTGATGCAACCTAGGATTTTTACTTTCACTTTACCTCAGCCTGTGTGAGAGAGCACTTCAACATCTATTCAATTGTCATATTACACTGAACAGGTTAGAAAAATTATATGTAATTAATATATTAGTGATCATACATTTACTTATTGGCTCTTGTTATTGTCTGGTGCATTTTTTTTAACATTTGTTGGTAACTTATGGGACAGACACATTTTGGAGTCGCCAGTTGTTTTATGACAGGATTTTTCCATTACTCTGTTATTTGGTAGGATTGTTCTGAGAGGATTTTTCTATTTTGCTATATTCCCACTACTGTTATAGGTTTCCTATCACAGAAAAAGCTGAACGGGAGCATTTTTACCTTCAACTTTGCTACAGCCTGTGTAACCGAACACATCATCATCAATTCAATTAGCATATTACAGTGAACAGGTTAGAGACATTTTATGTAATTAATATATTGGAGATGATACATTTACTTACTGGCTTTTGTTATTGTCTGGTGCATTCTTTTTGGGGTTTTTTCTGTTAACCTATGGTGACAGATCCATTTCTGACCCACCATCTGTTTTATAGAATTTTTAGATTAGGTCTTATTCACACAGGAAATTAGTGCTAGCAAAATTGCTTTGAACAGAGGTGATTTTTTTTCTATGGGCTCCTATGGTAGAATAATTGCTAGCAATTTAAAATTTAAAAATTTAGGGCAGTGCTTTCCTGTCATAGGACACCATAGTAAAAATATAGTCTCTGTTCAAAGTGATTGTTCACTAGAAAAATCGCTAGCAATAATTGCTAGGGAAAATCGCCTGAGTGAATAAGGTCTTAGGCTTCATGCACATGGCCACTTTTGCCCAGTGCTGCTGGTAATTATCATTTTGATTTTCTCCACCATTACCATTATAGGTCAGTGACCTACTGTATAATCAGCAATTACCACTGGTCTTTTTGCTGGCCCCATTGAAATAATTAGGGCGCAGTCCTACTATGAATTTTCGGTGGTGATAATCGCAGCCAGAAAAAGCACTTGTGTGAATAGGCTCTTAAGGCCCCATCACACAGTACGAGATTTGTCATAACGATTTGACAATCTGTGATGTAGCAGGCTTGTAACTCTGACTTCATACTGTGTGAAATACTGTACATGGTTGGGCCCCTGCTCTTCTTTGTATAAGGTGAAAGTTCAGCCCTTTCTTTGCTCCTAGGAATCCTGCTGTGACCGCGCTATCGCTACATGTGACAGCGGGATATGACATTGTATACATATGTCGCAGAATCACAATTGCAGAGGTTATCTGCCAGTGTGACAGGGCCCTTACTCTGTTATTTTAGAGGATTTTTCTATTAAGCTACATTTTCAGTATTGTTACAGGTTTTTGGTCACCTGCTCTGTCATAGAAACAACTGAACGAAAGGCAAGAGGAGAAAAATGTATTAATTTTTGTTCTTTTTGATAGTGGGAATGGAATGGATTCATTTGGCCTCTGTGGTATGCTTTCCGTTTTTAAAAATACAAAAGCAAAGGTTGCAACCCTTTTGTTTCTGTTTAAAAAAACTGAAAAGAATACAAATGAATATAAAATGAATCATATAATTTCCCATTGCCTTCAATGAGAACAAAAACGAATCAATTTTTCTCCATTTTCTTCAATTCATGGATGGAGTAACTTGTAGAGAAAGGGAGTCAGAACAGTAGAAGTCAGCATTTAGGGCTAAAACACACGGCCAAAAAAAGCATCTGAATTCAGATGCTTTTTTTGGGCGTGTGTGAAGCTCTGGCCGCGAGTAAGCAGTGCAGAACTCTGAGGCTCAGGTGAGCCTCCGAGTACAGGCCAGACCGACCATGGCACTCAGAGACTGAACTCTGAGCACTGAGCAATTGTCGGGTGCTCAGAGTTCAGTCCCTGAGTGCCGTGTTCAGGCCGGGCTGTGCTCTGGGGCTCACCTGAGCTGCAGAGTTCAGTTCTGCAGACCAGGCATCCAGGGTGGATATCCCTGTCCAAATTTAGATGGGAATATTCACCCGTGTGTCTTTGCCCTTACTTTGACAGGATTTTTCAGACAGAATTTATCTATTAGGTTGTGTTCACACATTCATTTTTTTCAGTTATGCTGATCAGTTTTTTTTTCATTTGGCTGCACCAAAAAAAAAAAACATCTGTTTGCTTCAGATCCATTTTTATTTCAGTTTTTGAGTAACACAACAGCACAGGCTGCAGCAGAGATGTTTAAGTGTATAAAGCTAAAACAAAATGGATCTAAAGCAAACTGAAGCCATTCCGTTTTTTCAAGCTTCATTGAAATCAATAGCAGAAAAATGATTTTGTTACATGCTAAAACATATGTACGAGCACAATTATTGCGTGACTATATAGTGTGGCATCACACAACCCTGTTGCACAAAAATGCTATTTATATTTGCTATTCTGAGGTGATTCTTACTGTTGAAAACAATGCGTTCAGACTTTTGCCATGATTCTCTGGTGCAAGATTTCTGGCAAACACTTGCCCGTGTTTTTTAGCCGCTATACATCTGTCTTTTAGTTTAGTTGCTCCAAAAAACAGATCAGTATGAGAACCCCTTTACACTCTTCAATCATTGTTCATCAATTGTTCGGCAGATCTGTGGTTGCAGTGAAATTGTGGACAATCAAGGCCAGATTTGTGGCCATGTGCAAATGGAATATGTCCCCAATTTAACAGCAAGCACTGATGTGATGAACCATCAATAAACAATCATTGAAGTGTATAAATGGGTCCTCAGGGTTCATTGACATCTACATTTTGACAGATCCACCCTACTCTGCTTTTCAGCAGCAAGATGAATTGGTAACACACATAGAAACTATTACTAAAGGGGGTCTAATACTGTGATGTTGCTATAAGCGATTGTTGACAAGCATCGCTCATGGCTATATGCTGGTATGTTGGTCGCTTTGGTTAGACCCAGTGATACTCACTAGTAATCATAGCAACTTATTGAACAATTAGCCATGGTTGCAATTCTTCTAAAATATGGCAATATAAATACATTGCTGTGGTTTTAGCAGTATTGCTAGAATTGCATTTAAATGCAGTATTTGCCTGTCGCTAGTGACAGGTGAATGACTTGCCATCTCCCAGGCATAAGCAGTTAAGTATGATTTATTGCTCAGTACCCAGTTTGTGGCTGCATTCAAAGCTAGTAATATTGCTTGTTAGATGGCTGATGCCAGCCAATATCATTGATACTGATGTTCATTGTGTAAACCTCCCCTAACACTGACAAGAGGAGACCATGTACTAAAATTGCGTTAATTTGCTTGTGCTTTTTATAAGTGGAAAGACAACTCATGTATGCAGTATTTTTATCCTTGTTTATAAAAAGTGCTAGCAGATTAACATTATTTTAGTCTATGGTTCCTCTTTTTAGTGTTATGGGGGGTCACATGCACAGATATCTCTAGAAATATTGTTTGTTAGAGGCTGGCACCAGCGATCTAACGAACAATATCACTATATTAGAAGTGGGCTGCAATTCTGGCATCCAGTTATGAATTAATTGCTTGATGTGTAGCAGATTGTGGTCCATTCTGATGTTCACTATAGCTAATTGATAGTGCCATTTGAAAGCAGCTCTAGTAATATCACTAGACCTGAGCAATGTATTTTTATTGCCGTGGGTGTAGTGGAATCACAAACTATGATTTCTCTCTCTGATTAGCAGCCTTGACTGTTTGTGGCTGCCAGGGATCATTCACAGTGATATTCTCATGTGTAAACCTCCACTTAGTGCACGATGTTACAATGCGTTTTACTGAACTATGCAATAATGTAGATGTAAATGTAGCCATAGGACTAAAACACACGGGCAAGACTTTCGCATAACTGTTGTGTGATAAAATCTTCCTAGCAGTTGCAGCTCATAGTTTTTAATGGGCTTAAACAGATGGATGTTTTTCTTGCCACAATGGCGGCAAGTAAAAAAAGTGCTAATGTGTTATTCTGCTGTGGGTATCGCAGCACAGTAGAACAATGTAATATAATAGTCAAGCGACAAGGTTGTGTGATGTTACAACAGTGCCGCATGACTATCACACAAGCCCATGGGGGTTCACTCTTAGGGGAGCTTTACACACTATAATATATTTGGTAGTGATTGCTAGTAATTGTCGCTAGTGTGATTGCATGACCCAACGTTTGTTGCATTCAATCTTAGAGATGATCACTAGCGTTAAAAACAGCTTGTCTGGTTGGTCGTTTCAACTGCTGCAATGCAAAATCAATTCTATTACATTCCAATACAATTCACTCCATTTGAGATAATGAAAGTTACTGCGATCTAAAATCTGAGCATCTGCAATCAATTAGTGATGGATTGCTCTGTCAGGTTTGTGGCTGCATTCAAATGGAAAAATATCGGCCACATACAGCTGGCACTAGCGATCACCTGCACAATATCATGAGCAATACATTGGGTAAAGCTCTCCTTTGGGTGTGTTTACACGATACAATCATTGTATGTCTGGTTGTTGACGGAAGCAAATTTGTGCAGATACAATATAATATCTTTCCTTTTGTACACAGCCACATATCTGGCAGTGCGCAATTAATTGCTCAAAAGTCATAGGTCATTTGCAGTCTGCTTTTCAGTGATATTTGCACAACTGTTGCAATGAATTTGTAGTGTAGCCAATGAGGCAAATTTTCACTGACGCAAATGTTTTAGTGAACGACTATTAGAAGTAGGATACACTGTCCTATTTGAGATTGGACATCCAATGTCAGATCCTATTGAGCTCTATGGGTCCATTGCTTACTAAGGCCAGTTTCACACGTCAGTGGCTCTGGTACGTGAGGTGACAGTTTCCTCACGTACCGGAGACACTGACACACGTAGACTCATAAAAATCAATGCATCTGTTCAGATGTCATTGATTTTTTGCGGACCGTGTCTCCGTGTGCCAAACACGGAGACATGTCAGTGTTCGTGGGAGCGCACGTATTACACGGACCCATTAATGTCAATGGGTCCGTGTAAAACACGGACCTCATACGGACATTCTCCGTCTGGGGTCCGTGTGCGTGCAGGAGACAGTGCTACAGTAAGCGCTGTCCCCCCACATGGTGCTGAAGCCGCGATTCATATGTTCCCTGCAGCAGCGTTTGCTGCAGAGAAAATATGAATAATAGTGTTCAAAATAAAGATCTATGTGTCCGCCGCCCTCCCACCCCCTGTGCGCCCCCCCCCCGCTGTTCAGAAAATACTCACCCGCTCCCACGTTGGCTGTCACTCCTTCCTCTCTGCCCCGCGCCTTCTACTGTATGCGGTCACGTGGGGCCACTCATTTACAATCATGAATAGTCGGCTCCGCCCCTATGGGAGGTGGAGCCACATATTCATGACTGTAAATGATCAGCCCCACGTGACCGCATACAGGAGAAGATGGGGCCAGACCAGGAAGGAGCGACAGCCAACGAGGGAGTGGGTGAGTATTTTCTGAACAGCGGGGGGGGGGGGCGCACAGGGGGTGGGGGGGCGGCAGACACATAGATCTTTATTTTAAACACTATTATTCATATTTTCTCTGCAGCAAACGCTGCTGCAGGGAACATATGAATCGCGGCTTCAGCACGATGCAGGGTACCACACGCGTGGGTACCACACGTTCCGTGTGGTACCCACTCGCCATACGGGCAGCACACGTGTGCCACACGTATGGCCTACGTGAGTTCCCAGGCACACGGACACGGATAACTCCGGTAACGATTTATTCCGGTACCGGAATTATCTGGACGTGTGGGACAGCCCTAAATTAGCATCCAATTCAACTATCTGACAGTCTGATCTGATTTTTAAAGATCAGACCTGTCGGACTTTAATGTGAGATTGAATATTGATCCATAGGAATCAATGGCTCCAACATCAAAATTGGATAGGGTACAATTAGATGCCATCAGTAGCATCTGACATTGGATCTGACTTTGGATGTTGGATCTCATGTCAGACAGTGTGTGCTAGGTCTTATTTGGCTGCTAGTGATTGTCGCAGCGCTAAAACTGAACTATTGGTTGTGTAGTCACAACAGCCACTATAGCTAGTGATGGATTTGTCTAAGGTCATGTTCACACTTGTCAGATTACAGACTGATTCTTCTGTCAGAATTTTCAGTAGGATTTTTCAGTTCCGTAGGCTTAATCTGAATTAACCCATAGGCAGCAATGTAAAACAGTCAAATCCCTGTGCACACTTGCTAGGGGAATTTTCTGACCGGATTCGTCCGGATTTTTCACTCCGCTGCATGTTGTTGTTCTCGTCGGATCCATGTCGGAGCTCCGATGGGGGCAATGCATTGTAAAAAAACCCGCTCCTAAATTCCGCCGGTAAATCCGATGCCAAAAGCAGTGGATCGGATTTATCGGCAGAATTTCAGCGCCCAATCCGACGGAAGAATCAGTCTGTAATCCGACAAGTGTGAACATAGCCTAATATCATAGTGTCTAAACCCATCTGTAGGCTGGGCTTACATGCCTAAATAATTGTGCTATCATTATAATGATTAAATAATTATTAATTCAGAGCTATGATTGCAGTGAAATCTTGTACATATTGTTCAATTTGTACATGGCCACAAATCTGGCACTGAACAATTTTTCACTGAAAATCGTGTGTTGTCCTGCAGTCTATGCATGACTAACAACTTTTGGAGATAAATCGTTCAATGCCAGGTTTGTGGCCATGTACAAATGGAACAATATGTCCCCGATCTAATGAACAATGATTGCACAATCATTGAAGAGTGTAAACCTTATGTCTGTTATTTGACAGCATTTTGTTTCTGAAAACATGTTGCTAAAGGGATGCATTATCATTATTACTGTACAGAATGCCACGCAAAGGGAAACGATCTGAAGCTCAAAAAAAACGCTTGCAAAGAATCAATATTTCTGCTTGTGAAAAGTCTGGTAAGCTGCCACTTGGTCATAGCATAGAAGAGAAGAAGCAGTTAGAAATTGTGTGTGATGCTGCTGAATTACAAAAAGAACAGGTCAAAAGCGTTACTTCTGTACAAGCGTCTCATAGTCAGGGCGATTACAGGTATACAGAATTTTCCAGAAACAAACAGTGCACATGTAATTCCCTAATTTTTCTCATTGCCCTTAATGAGAACTCAAAGTTATCAAGTAATGATCTTGATTATATTTTGAAAGAGGGTGACTTGTTGTATACAAGCACAAAGCAAAAGCTAATTACTGAAGGCAAGTTTGTGCATGACTTTTTAGCTCATGATGAGCTTCCAGACACTGTTGTGTACAATATGCATACATACAGTGTTATTAAATTTCCCTCACAGTATGGATATTTAAGGAAGCGGGGACCTGATGGTGCGCCAGACTTTTTGGAACTTTCTGAAAGATTACAGTGTCTGTCTTCAGATATAAAATATGCACTACTCACAATGAGCAGTCTGACTATTGCTGTGTTCTGCAATAGTTTAGGCCACTTTGGTTTTTTCGATCCTCACTGTAGGTCTCCTGAAGGATTGTTCTCTGACACAGGTACTGCTGTAATGGTGACTTTTGAATATCTGAATGACATGATTGAAAGACTGCTTTTATTTCATGCATTGCTACCAACACCTGATGACTGCATTTATGAGTTTATGCCAGTTATGTTTATCTGTACAATGGACAGTCAGCAGGCAAACAGTTCTTCTAATATACAATCTGCAGTGAGCGAAAAGAATGCACCAGTCGACGAATGTGGTACTTCAAATTTAAACACATTAAACATGCTAAAGCGTAACAAAAATAGAAGACGCAGAATAGTAATAGCAAATAAACAAAAGAAAATGTACCATAAAGAGGTCATCAAATTGAGAAATCATATTTATTATGAAAAAAATAAGACAAACATGTTAAAGAACCAAAAAGACAAGTATTTAAATTATTCTCATTTTAGAATGAAACAAAAAGCATTTATTACAGATCGATATTCCCGTGATGCGCACTACAGGATGAAGCAACAATTATATGTCAAGTTGCATTATTCTAGGGATGCAGAATACAGACTGAGGAAAAAATCATGTGCAAATATACGTTATGCTCATGATCCAGAGTACAGACTGAGGCAAAAATCATATGTAAATGTACGTTATGCCCATGATCCAGATTACAGACTGAGGAAAAAATCATATGTAAATGTACGTTATGCCTGTGATGCAGACTACAGATTTAAACAGATAGCATACATGAAGAAACGTTATCTCAATTACCCTGAATTTCAAAGAAAACGGAAAAACTACATGCGACAGTATGCATCAGACCTTCAAAACAAACAGAATAGGAAGCAACGTTTTGTAGAAAAATACAAAAATGAAACTTATTTCAGAATGTTTCATAAAATGTTATGTGCTTTCAGGATACAACAAAAATATAAGCAGTCTAAACTTCAACTAATTCGACAAAAAATGAAAGCAGTTAAATCAAATTCTGATGACAGGGTTAGTGCTATCATGCAACAAGCCATTGACGCCTTTCATATGGAAATACAGAGTGGACCAACTCACATCTGCACAAGCTGTCACAGAGCCCTGTTCCCCAAACAGGTGAAAGTGTGTAAACGTGAGAAATATAAAAAAAACACAGCCATGGTATCACATTGTCTTACAGGGAAATATGTTCATGTTTGTAGTGATGGCTGTCAACATGTAGAACTATGTGCAGTACCTGAAAGGATGACAGAGTGGATTTGCCACAGCTGCCACGAAAACCTAATGACAGGAAATGTTCCTCCAATTGCAGTTTTTAATAAGTTAGAACTGGCGCCAATTCCAGCTGAACTTGCTGACTTAAACATACTCGAAAGACACATAATAGCACTATATATACCATTTGCAAAAATAATCACTCTCCCTAAAGGGCAACAGAGAGCGATCCATGGTTCTGTTGTGTGTGTTCCATCAGAAGTGGAGACAACAGTCAATGCTTTACCGAGACCCATTAGTCAGTCTCAGTTGTTAAAAGTAAAACTAAAAAGACGACTTAATTACAAAGGACACTACCAATTCCAAACGTTAAATATGTGCAAAATACTAACTGCACTGCTTAAACTGAAAGAAGTACATTCAGAATACAAAAATATAGATATCATTCATGATAGCTGTCACTTTGATCAGCTATGTCATGACTTAACAAATGAAGATGATATAATAGAAAACATATCTGAAATTAGAGATGATATTCAACAAGCAATTGATTTAATGGAAACAGACAATTGGGATAACATTACAGTAAACGAAGAAGCAAGACCCAATAGCCAACTCCCAGAACCCTCAGAAGAAAACATTGATCAGGAGGACTTGCATGCTTCGGATCAAGAAACTAATGAACAGAATGGCGCTTGCTACTTTGATAGTTGTTTACAGCCATCTGATATTGCCCAAGAGCTTATAGCATTTGGTGAGGGTATCTTTTGTGTTGCACCATCAGAAGGAAAAAAGCCAGTGAGTTTTTTTAGAGTACCAAAACTAGAGGCTATGGCTTTTCCAGTTCAGTTCCCGACTGGTATTAACACCTTAGATCAAATGAACAGAATTAGGAATTTGACTCCGAGCAGGTACTTTAATGTACGTCTCCTTTCTGTCGACAATCGTTTTGCTATTGATTCAAATTATATTTTCTTTGCACAGTTTGTCACTGAAATGCATTTAGCAACATCCAGTATGTCCATTCAGCTCCGGAAAGGAAAACCTGTGACCAGAGATGGACGTAAAATCACAGTTCAAATGCTGAAAGATAAGAATGAAGTTGAAAGACTAGTAAGGAATAAAGATGCAACTAGATTTATGCAGCCATTGAGAGGCACTCCAGCTTATTGGGAGAAAACCTTGAGAGATCTTTTTGCTATGCTTCGTCAGTTGGGAACTCCAACTTTCTTCTGCACATTTAGTGCTGCAGAAATGAGATGGCCAGAAGTCATTCAAATAATAAAGGCGCAGCAAAATGAGCAAGTTAATTTTTCTGAGATGGACTGGGCCTCAAAATGTGAAGTTTTACATAGTAACCCTGTAACAACTATGCGTATTTTTGAAAAAAGAGTAGAAGCACTACTAAGACATCTACTCTTGTCACCCGCACAGCCTATTGGAGAGGTCATTGACTACTTTTATCGAGTGGAATACCAAGCTAGAGGATCTCCACATATACATCTTTTGGCTTGGTGTAAAGATGCACCTGAATTTGAGAAAGATCCCGATAAAAAAGTGTGTGAGTTCGTGGATAGATATATAACATGTCAGCTACCGGATCCTAATGCAGACCCAGATCTTTACAAAATTGTAACTGAAGTACAAACTCACAGCAAAACACATTCAAAGTCATGTAAGAAAGGAAAAAAACATTGTAGATTCGGATTTCCAAAGCCACCAGTAGAACATACTTATATAACGAGACCTGTTCCAGCACAGACCAGTGAAGAACAAGCAGCTGATTCAGACAGTGATCCATCTGTCATGTCCCTTGAAAAAGCAAAAAGGAGACTTAAACCCCTTTGGGATTTACTGCATAAACCTGAGGCTTCATCTGCAAGCATATCCCAACTACTTGCACAATGCAAATTAAGTCATGAGGAATACAAGTGTTGTATAAGTTTCCTAAACAGTTCTAGTGCGCTAATGATGAAACGACAGCCAAAGGATGCCTGGGTAAATAATTATAACAAGCATTTGTTAAGAGCATGGAATGCAAATATCGATATTCAGTATATATTAAATCCACACTCTTGTATAATGTATATTTTATCATACATTTCAAAAGGTGAACATGAGATGAGTCATTACCTTAAAAGAATTGTTGCCGACACAAGACAAGCTAACATATCTGATCGTGATGAAATGAAACAGATTATGCAGGCCTATTCTAAAAATCGAGAGGTCAGTATTCAAGAAGCCGTTGCCCGTGTATGCAGTCTGAAACTTAAATCCTGTTCTCGTCTTGTTGTATTCATACCCACTGATGACAATGCCTTAAAAATGAGTTTGCCTTTGAGGTCCTTAAATGATAAAAGTCCAGAATCAGAAAATGTTTGGATGTCAGGAATAACAGAAAAATATCAAAACAGGCCAGACACACCAGAGTTTGAAAACATGTGCATGGCAGAATTCGCTTCCACTTATAGAGTAGTCTATGGTAGGCAGAGAAAAAGCAGAAATGTCCTGTCCCTTCTAAATGGTATTGGATCCATTCAAAAACGAACACAAGGAAAACCTGCTGTCATTAGATATGCTCGATTTTCCCAGAAAAATTCTCCTGAGAAATTCTATGCCACAGTACTAAAACTATACCTACCCTACCGCTCACCTACACAGCTCAAACCAAAAGATTTCCCATCATACGAATCTTTCTTAGCTTGTGGAACTGTACAGCTTCCTGGAAGTAACTGTGTTCAGACCGTGTTTTCAATTGTCAAAAAAAATAGGGCACCGTACGAAAAATACAGTAAAACAGTCGAAAAGGCCATTGAAGAGCTTGAAAAAAATGGACCGATGGAGGATGCATGGGCGACACTTGCTCCAGAGTCTGAACTTATTAGACTGGAGTGTATTTCAGAGCGTGAGGAGATAAACCCTGAGGAACTGAACGAATTAGATGATGTTCCTGAATACAGTAAAAGTCCCAAAAAGAAATGTACCACAGCAGCAACATTTGAAGGACCTGTTGCAAACCCTGCTGTGATGAAACAGATGTATCAGAATCTGAATCAAAGTCAGGCATCCATTTTCTATACAATACGTAAATGGTGCGTAAGACGTGTGTGCGGAGAAAATCCAGAACAGTTTTTTCTATTTGTGACTGGTGGAGCTGGTACTGGTAAATCACACCTCATTAAATGTATCTATTTAGAGGCATCAAAGATACTTCAGAGGCTTCCCAGGATTTCTGAGGAAACTGATATTTCCATGCCTACTGTCCTACTCTCAGCCTTCACTGGCACAGCAGCCTTTAACATTTCAGGCAAAACTTTACATTCCATTTTGAAATTACCAAGAAGTCTTAAACCACCATACCAGGGGTTGGGAAATTGTCTTGATGAACTGAGAGTAGCGCTGTCAAATGCTGAAATTATTATTATTGATGAGGTGTCCATGGTCTCCAAACCACTGTTTGCTTACATCAATTGGAGGCTACAAGACATTAAAGGTATCAAAAAACCTTTTGGAGGCATGTCTGTTCTAGCAGTGGGAGACTTCTACCAGTTGCCACCTCCAGGTAAAGCGAAACCTCTCTGTGTTTTTGAAGACCACATGCTTGATTTCTGGCAGGACCTCTTTCAGGTAGTTACCCTCACGGAAATAATGCGCCAAAAAGAGGATGTAGCGTTTGCCGAACTATTAAACAGAATTAGATTAAAAGGCAAGGAAGAGGCAATATCTGAAGTAGATAGAGCCTTACTTTCTCAGCAGTTTGTGACTCAAATTGAAGATTGTCCAAAGGACGTCCTTCATGTGTTTGCCAGAAATAAAGATGTAGATGAGCATAACGCAGCCATTATATCTGCTTTGCATTCTGTAGTGATAAACATCGATGCACATGACTATAAAAAAGATCTTAAAACAGGGCGGATGGAAAAGCAGAAAATACCTTTTGCAAGTCAAAAAGGGGATCTGCCAGACAGGCTACAAGTTGCTGAGGGTGCACGTGTGATGCTGATTAGAAACATAGATGTGGAGGATGGACTAGTAAATGGTTCATTTGGAAAAATTGCTGCTATTGTTTCCCAATTAGAAGATGATAAAATAGTTGTAATGAAGCTTGGTGTTGAATTAGATAATCCAAATGCCGGACAGAAGAATCACAACAGGACATGCACACCAACAGGTAACTTGGTGTATATAGAGAGAATAGAAGAGCCCCTGAGCAAAAAAGGAGTTGTTCGTCACCAGTTTCCTATTAAACTTGCTTTTGCCTGCACAGTACATAAGGTGCAAGGCATGACTACAACTTCTGCAGTAGTTTCATTAAAGCATATTTTTGAACCAGGCATGGCATATGGCCAGACATGTCCATCAGGGACCTCATACTGGAGCTTCTTGAGTTCACACTCACACACAACTTTTTTGTGTTCAAAGGGTCCTTCTACCTACAGCTCCAGGGCACAGCGATGGGTGCGGCCTTCGCGCCATCCTACGCCAACCTGTTCCTGGGGCTGTGGGAGAGGGATCTTTTCCTGTCAGACAAACAGGGATCAATAGAGCGCGTCCTCTTCTGGACGCGCTATATTGATGATATCTTCTTTGTCTGGCAGGGCACTGCCGTCGACCTTGCGCAGTTTGTATCCTCCCTAAACGGCAACGATCTTAATATACGTTTGACCCCTGTGTGGGATAGGGAAAGGATTGATTTCCTTGATGTTACCATATTTAAGGACAGATCGGGATGTCTGCAGACAGATATTTTTCGCAAAAGTACAGCCACTAACACCCTACTTCACGCTTCGTCCTGCCATCCGCGACACCTGGTACAGGCAATTTCTACGCCTTCGCCGGATATGCTCTGATGCGGCTGATTTTGAGGTTAGGGCGGGTGAGTTAAAAAATCGATTTCTATCTAGGGGATATAGCGGTCGGTGTATTAAGAAAGCGTATCATCGCGCAAAATACTCCGACCGTAATAAATTACTTTATGGTCAGGCATCTGGAAAATCTACGAGTAAGAATGTGGCGAGATTCGTCACGTCATTCAATCCCCAACACGATAAACTCCGTACAGCCATCAAGAATGCTTGGCCTATTTTGAAGGCTGACTCAGTAATTGCTAAGTTTCTTCCGAATAATCCCTCAATTGCGTTTAGGCGTGCGAGAAACCTCCGGGACCAATTAACACGGAGTCACTATGTAGGTCAGACTATGCCGACATTTTTGGATACTATGCGGCCAGGAGGTGGATGTGTTCCGTGCGGTAGATGCGTTGCGTGCCCAAACGTTGAGAGATGCAATACCTTCACGAATTCAGATGGTACGAGGGAATACAATATTAGACAACGCATCTCCTGTGTTTCCCGATACGTGATATATTACGCTACCTGTCCGTGTGGTCTGATCTATGTCGGTCTAACCACACGGCAGTTTAAAGTCCGTATTCGGGAACACGTTTTGGGTATCAGCGCAGCAGCTACCTGCACGGACACATCCACCTTAAAAACCCTGCCGCGCCATTTCCATGATTTCCATCAATGCAATGAAAAATTATTAAGAGTGCGGGGCATTGACCTACTACAAATTAATATTAGGGGAGGCAATCTCTCTAAACGCCTAGCACAGCTAGAATGTAAATGGATCTGGACACTGGGGACTATCCATCCGAAAGGACTCAATGAATATTTATCATTTGTCCCTTTTCTGTGAATGTCCGTCCTTTGAATTTTAGTGGATTCACTTTGGTCATGCACTATGTGTTTTTAGGTTTATTTGCATTTTTTAATGCTATATTTTTTATCATTATATCTTAGATG
Organism: Ranitomeya variabilis; assembly: GCF_051348905.1. Lineage (NCBI taxonomy): Eukaryota > Metazoa > Chordata > Amphibia > Anura > Dendrobatidae > Ranitomeya > Ranitomeya variabilis. The sequence goes on along the minus strand of NC_135232.1, from coordinate 547,512,969 downwards.
GGTGCATGCCATATTTTTCTGATGTCTGAAATACAAGGATATCTGCAACGTTATAAGAAGACATCTATTATTGGTGTATCAGCATTTCTTCATGTGTGATTATTAGTATTTTGACTGACTTCTACAGCTATATTATGCTATGTATACACTAATGTTGCTGATAAAATATGGATGTAACATAGTGGATATGGATATTTTGGTTATGTACCGTGTTATGTAATTATATGTGTGTATTTAGATTTATGGTTTATATTTTTGTTTGTCACAATGTTGTATATATGGGTTTATATATATTTTGTCATTTGTCTTTCATTTATCAATTTTTGTTTTGTCTTTTGTCTCATTTAGGCCATTACATGTTATTATATGTCATTATTTAGTGCTATACTCATTATATGCGGCGATGATGTATTCATTCAATAGTTGCACATAAGTATGGGCATGTTTTTCTTCTGTATATACATGTATTTGTGTTTTGTCCTTCCCCTTAATGGTGTCTGCTACACATCCGCCCTATGCCCACCTGTTTGTTTGTTCTCCTTGGCGTCCGTTGTCATGTGATGCCGGAGCACGTGGGGCCCCACGTGTTTCCGGTTCCGGATGGCAGCGGCGCTCCTGGATGGCGGGGCACGCAGGCGGTGTATGTTGCGGCGTTCGGTACTTCCGCTGTGGCGGCATATAAATGCTGCTCTAATGGCCTATATTACACACCCCCTGAGGAAGGAACACTGCCGGTGTTCCGAAACGCGCGTCGGGGTGGGCCTGGGGTCTTCCCACCACGGACATATATCAGGTAACTCCTCCGGGAAATATGAAATTGTTTCGATAGGTCCTATTTGATTGCCACTAGTGATTATAATTTATTTATCTATATGCATTTGCACTTTATGTGGTATGGTACTAAAGCATCTATTATCGCGGTGGTATGACCCCATGGCCCAATGGCTTTTTGTGCATTGACATTAGTGTTTTCTACTAGCCCCATTATGTCCTGTTGTACCTTTTCTATGTACTGGTATTGTTATTTTTAATATATTTAATAAAGATAAATTTTATGGGATCAAACAACTGTGTCCTCTGTGGAGCATTAGGATATGTTGCTCTCAGTAGAACAACTTCCCTTTCTGGACTACACATTTTTGACTTCAATGAAAATCAAATCTATGCTGATCCACAAATCACAAGATCTTTGGAAAACATGAAAATAGCAACAGTCAATAATGCTATGCCTTTACTCAATAGTCTTCAATGGCCAAGTTCTCCTTTTCTAACATTTATTCACCACAACGTGGAAGGACTGTCAGTCCACATTGATGATGTGAGAAGTCATCATGAAATGTGTCGTGCAGACATTTTATGTTTCACCGAAACTCATCTTTCAGGCCAATTTGTCAGTAATGACATAGAATTACAAAACTATCAAATGTTTAAAAGAAACAGGCAGGTTTCATATTCAACCTATTCTAATCTGTCTAATAAGAATGGCGGTGGAGTAGCCATCTATGTGAAAAATGACATTCAAGCAAGTCCAATGCAATATATGCAGAGCGTGACTGACCTTGAGTTCCTGGTTTTGAGAGTTGAGGCACCAATTCCATCTCTAATTTCAGTAATTTACAGGCCTCCAGATTACAGCACTAATCTGTTTTTGCCACAACTCTCTAACTTGTTGAATTCTTTAGAAATTATTCAACATGGTCCACTAATTATTTGTGGTGACTTCAATGAGGATCTATTGTCAGATAGAAAGAAGCCCATATTTGAAATGCTGCAGTCCAGAGGCTACAAACAGCTAATTACAGCAGCTACTACAGAGAAGAATACACTTCTAGATCATTTGTATATTTTCAGCCAGGAGTATTGTGCCGAATCTGGTGTACTCCAGACATATTACAGTTATCATAATCCTGTTTATTGTATTTTAACCTAGTTTGCACTCCTGTAATCAATTGATCTCCTGCAGTACTGCTAGACATGTGGTTCTCCTCCCATTCCTTTCCCTGTGGAGGGTTAAATGGCAGGAGCTAAACTCAGGACAGGATGCAGGCAAGCACCTGATGTGTTGTGGATCTTTTCTCTTTTATGAGGGAAGCGCAGAGACTGGGAGTAAAAGTATGATTACAGTTTACTAACTAGTTGGCTGGGTTTTGACTTAATCTCCTCTCTATTCCACATGCACTCTAGCAATGTTATCTTTACTGAACTCAGGGCCAGGATGCAGACAAACACCTGTGCTGTGGATCTTTTCTCTTTTATGAGGGAATAGCAGAGACTGGGAGTGCAAGTATGATTACAGTTTACTAACTAGTTGGCTGGGTTTTGCCTTAAGGTACCGTCACACTAGGCGATATCGCCAGCGATCTGTGACGTTGCAGCGTCCTGTATAGCGATATCGCTATGTTTGGCACGCAGCAGCGATCTGGATCCTGCTGGGATATCGCTGGTTGCAGGGAGAGTGGACGAACTTTCTTTCGTCGCAACTCTCCCGCTGACACCGCTGGATCGCCGTGTGTGACGCCGATCCAGCGATGTCTTCACTGGTATCCATGGTAAACATCGGGTTACTAAGCGCAGGGCCGCGCTTAGAAACCCGATATTTACCATGGATACCATGGTAAAAGTAAAAAAAAAAAACACTACATACTCACCGTCTGTTGTCCGTCACGTCCCCTGGAGCTTGCCGTACTGACTGTCTCAGCGCCGTCCGGCCGTAAAGCAGAGCCCAGCGGTGAACCTGCAGTAACAGCGGTTCACCGCTGGGCACCGCTGTTACGGCCGGCCGGCGCTGAGACACAGTCAGTGCGGCAAGCGCCGAGGGACATGAAGGACGACAGAAGGTGCGTATGTAGTGGTTTTTTTTTTTTTACATGGGGACTTCGGCATCGCTGAAGACAGTTTCAGCGATGCCGAAGTCGCTTGGTCGCTGGAGAGAGCTGTCTGTGTGACAGCTCCCCAGCGACCACACAGCAACTTACCAGCGATCACGTCGCTGGTCGCGATCGCTGGTAAGTTGCTCAGTGTAACGGCACCTTTAATCTCCTCTCTATTCCACATGCCCTCTAGCAATCTTATCTGTACTGAACTCAGGGCCAGGATGCAGACAAACACCTGTGCTGTGGATCTTTTCTTTTGTGAGGGAAGAGCAGAGACTGGGAGTACAAGTATGATTACAGCTTACTAACTAGTTGACTGGGTTTTGGCTTAATCTCCTCTCTATTCCACATGCCCTCTAGCAATCTTATCTTTACTGAACTCAGGGCCAGGATGCAGACAAACACCTGTTCTGTGGATCTTTTCTCTTTTATGAGGGAAGAGCAGAGACTGGGAGTACAAGTATGATTACAGTTTACTAACTAGTTGGCTGGATTTTGGCTTAATCTCCTCTCTATTCCACATGCCCTCTAGCAATCTTATCTGTACTGAACTCAGGGCCAGGATGCAGACAAACACCTGTGTTGTGGATCTTTTCTCTTTTATGAGGGAAGCACAGAGACTGGGAGTAAAGCCCCCATTACACATAATAAGATCGTTAGCAAGATCGCTGCTAAGTCACCAGTTTTGTGATGCTACAGCGACCTCGGCAGCGATCTTGCTGTGTTTGACACCTAGTAGCGACCAGACCCCCGCTGTGAGATCGCTGATCGTGACGTAACGGCCTGGACCATTTTCTGATCATTCCTCTCCCGCAGGGCGGCATGCATCAGCGTGTTTGACGCCTAAGCAACGACCTCCACAGCGATTTCCTGGTGCGTGGCTCGTCTAACAGGTCGGCGTATGGGTCGTTACAACGACCCATATCGTTGCTGTGTCGCTGTGGACGTAGTTGTTTTTGACATCTCACCAGTGATCCCAATGATCATTTCGCGACGTTCCAGCGATCCTGGCCAGGTCAGATCGTTGTTGGGATCGCTGGAGAGTCGCTTAGTGTGATGGGACCTTTTAAAGTATGATTACAGCTTACTAACTAGTTGGCTGGGTTTTGGCTTAATCTCCTCTCTATTCCACATGCCCTCTAGCAATCTTATCTTTGCTGAACTCAGGGCCAGGATGTAGACAAACACCTGATGTGTTGTGATCCATGTCATGTCAAATCCATCACGGATCACCTTCTGATGGAGAGGGGCGCAAGTGGAAACGAAGCCTAACCCTGTACTGCTGAGTGGGGTATCTTGCCTCAGCAGTCCTTTTACGTTTACTTATACTGTTGTAGTTTATTTTGTCTTTACTAGTTCTGTATTTACCTGAGACTATATCAGGTATACAGCAGTCCTTTTAAGTTTATTTATACTGCTGTAGTTTATTTTGTCTTTAACCCCTTCATGACCCAGCCTATTTTGGCCTTAATGACCTTGCCGTTTTTTGCAATTCTGACCAGTGTCCCTTTATGAGGTAATAACTCAGGAACGCTTCAATGGATCCTTGCGGTTCTGAGATTGTTTTTTCGTGACATATTGGGCTTCATGGTAGTGGTAAATTTAGGTCGATAATTTCTGAGTTTATTTGTGAAAAAAACGGAAATTTGGCGAAAATTTTGAAAATTTTGCAATTTTCACATTTTGAATTTTTATTCTGTTAAACCAGAGAGTTATGTGACACAAAATAGTTAATAAATAACATTTCCCACATGTCTACTTTACATCAGCACAATTTTGGAAAGAAATTTTTTTTTTGCTAGGAAGTTATAAGGGTTAAAATTTGACCAGTGATTTCTCATTTTTACAACAAAATTTACAAAACCATTTTTTTTAGGGACCACCTCACATTTGAAGTCAGTTTGAGGGTTCTATATGGCTGAAAATACCCAAAAGTGACACCATTCTAAAAACTGCACCCCTCAAGGTGCTCAAAACCACATTCAAGAAGTGTATTAACCCTTCAGGTGTTTCACAGCAGCAGAAGCAACAAGGAGGGGAAAAATTAACATTTAACTTTTTAGTCACAAAAATGATCTTTTCGCAACAATTTTTTTATTTTCCCAAGGGTAAAAGGAGAAACTGGACCACGAATGTTGTTGTCCAATTTGTCCTGAGTACGCTGATGCCTCATATGTGGGGGTAAACCACTGTTTGGGCGCACGGCAGGGCTCGGAAGGGAAGGAGCGCCATTTGACTTTTTGAATGAAAAATTGGCTCCAATCTTTAGCGGACACCATGTCGCGTTTGGAGAGCCCCCGTGTGCCTAAACATTGGAGCTCCCCCACAAGTGACCCCATTTTGGAAACTAGACCCCCCAAGGAACTTATCTAGAAGCATAGTGAGCACTTTAAACCCTCAGGTGCTTCACAAATTAATCCGTAAAAATTAAAAAGTACTTTTTTTTCACACAAATTTTCTTTTAGCCTCAATTTTTTCATTTTCACATGGGCAACAGAATAAAATGGATCCTAAAATTTGTTGGGCAATTTCTCCTGAGTACGACAATACCTCATATGTGGGGGTAAACTACTGTTTGGGCACATGGTAAGGCTCGGAAGGGAAGGAGCGCCATTTGACTTTTTGAATGAAAAATTATCTCCATCGTTAGCGGACACCATGTCAGGTTTGGAGAGCCCCTGTGTGCCTAAACATTGGAGCTCCCCCACAAGTGACCCCATTTTGGAAACTAGACCCCCCAAGGAACTTATCTAGATGCATAGTGAGCACTTTAAACCCTCAGGTGCTTCACAAATTGATCCGTAAAAATGAAAAAGTACTTTTTTTTCACACAAAATTTGTTTTTGCCTCAATTTTTTCATTTTCACATGGGCAACAGGATAAAATGGATCCTAAAATGTGTTGGGCAATTTCTCCTGAGTACGCCGATACCTCATATGTGGGGGTAAACCACTGTTTGGGTGCACGGCAAGGCTTGGAAGGGAAGGCGCGCCATTTGACTTTTTCAATGGAAAATTAGCTCCAAACGTTAGTGGACACCATGTTGCGTTCGGAGAGCCCCTGTGTTCCTAAACATTGGAGCTCCCCTACAAGTGACCCCATTTTGGAAACTAGACCCCCCAAGGAACTTATCTAGATGCATAGTGAGCACTTATAACCCCCAGGTGCTTCACAGAAGTTTATAACGCAGAGCCATGAAAATAAAAAAATATTTTTCTTTCCTCAAAAATGATTTTTAGCCCGGAGTTTTTTATTTTCCCAAGGATAATAGGAAAAATTGGACCCCAAATATTGTTTTCCAGTTTGTCCTGAGTACGATGATACCTCATATGTGGGGGTAAACCACTGTTTGGGCGCACGGCAGGGCTCGGAAGGGAAGGCACGCCATTTGGCTTTTTGAATGGAAAATTAGCTTCAATCATTAGCGGACACCATGTCGCGTTTGGAGAGCCCCTGTGTGCCTAAACATTGGAGCTCCCGCACAAGTGACCCCATTTTGGAAACTAGACCTCCCAAGGAACTAATCTAGATGTGTGGTGAGCACTTTGAACCCTCAAGTGCTTCACAGAAGTTTATAACGCCGAGCCATGAAAAAAAAAAATTATTTTTCTTTCCTCAAAAATGATTTTTTAACCCACAATTTTTTATTTTCCCAAGGGTAACAGGAGAAATTGGACCCCAAAAGTTGTTGTGCAGTTTCTCCTGAGTACGCTGATACCCCATATGTGGGGGTAAACCACTGTTTTGGCACACGTCGGGGAGCGGAAGGGAAGTAGTGACGTTTTGAAATGCAGACTTTAATGGAATGCTCTGCGGGCGTCACGTTGTGTTTGCAGAGCCCCTGATGTGCCTAAACAGTAGGAACTCCCCACAATTGACCCCACTTTGAAAACTAGACCCCCAAGGGAACTTATCTAGATGTGTGGTGAGCACTTTGAACCCCCAAGTGCTTCACAGAAGTTTATAACGCAGAGCCGTGAAAATAAAAAATGTGTTTTCTTTCCTCAAAAATATTTTTTTAGCCCAGAATTTTTTAATTTTCCCAAGGGTAACAGGAAAAATTTGACCCCTAAAGTTGTTGTCCAGTTTCTCCTGAGTACGCTGATACCCCATATGTGGGGGTAAACCACTGTTTGGGCACATGGCGGGGCTCGGAAGGGAAGTAGTGACGATTTGGAATGCAGACTTTGATGGAATGGTCTGCGGGAATCATGTTACGTTTGCAGAGCCCCTGATGTGCCTAAACAGTAGAAACCCCCCACAAGTGACCCCATTTTGGAAACTAGACCCCCCAAGGAACTTATCTAGATGTGTGGTGAGCACGTTCAACCCCCAAGTGCTTCACAGAAGTTTACAACGCAGAGCCGTGAAAATAAAAAATAATTTTTCTTTCCTCAAAAAAGATGTTTTAGCAAGCAATTGTTTATTTTCACAAGGGTAACAGGAGAAATTGGACCCCAATATTTGTTGCCCAGTTTGTTGTGAGTACGCTGATACCTCATATGTGGGTGTAAACCACTGTTTGGGCGCACGTCAGGGCTCGGAAGGGAAGTAGTGACATTTGAAATGCAGACTTTGATGGAATGGTCTGCGGGCGTCACGTTGCATTTGCAGAGCCCCTGATGTGCCTAAACAGTAGAAAAAACCCACAAGTGACCCCATTTTGGAAACTAGACCCCAAAAGGATCTTATCTAGATGTGTGGTGAGCACTTTCAACCCCCAAGTGTTTCACATAAGTTTATAACGTAGAGCCGTGAAAATAAAAAATAATTGTTCTTTCCTCAAAATTATGTTTTAGCAAGTAATTTTTTATTTTTGCAAGGGTAACAGGAGAAATTGGACCCCAATAGTTGTTGCCCAGTTTGTCCTGAGTACGCTGGTATCCCATATGTGGGGGTAAACCACTGTTTGGGCGCACGTCGGGGCTTGGAAGGGAGGGCACACCATTTGACTTTTTGAACGCAAGATTGGCTGGAATCAATGGTGGCGCCATGTTGCGTTTGGAGACCCCTGATGTGCCTAAACAGTGGAAACCCCTCAATTCTAACTTCAACACTAACCCCAACACACCCCTAACCCTAATCCCAACTGTAGCCATAACCCTAATCACAACCCTAACCCCAACACACCCCTAACCACAACCCTAACCCCAACACACCCGTAACCCTAAATCCAACCCTAATCCTAACCCTAATTCCAACCCTACCCACAACTGTAACCCCAACACAACCCTAACCCTATCCTTAACCCTAACCACAAGCCTAATCTTAACCCTATTTCCAACCCTAGCCCTAATTCCAACCCTAAGGGTACCGTCTCACATAACGATTTACCAACGATCACGACCAGCGATACGACCTGGCTGTGATCGTTGGAAAGTCATTGTGTGGTCGCTGGGGAGCTGTCACACAGACCGCTCTCCAGCGACCAACGATGCCAAGGTCCCGGGTAACCAGGGTAAACATCGGGTTACTAAGCGCAGGGCCGCGCTTAGTAACCCGATGTTTACCGTGGTTACCAGCGTAAAAGTAAAAAAAAAAAAACGTACATACTCACATTTCGGTGTCCTTCAGGTCCCTTGCCGTCTGCTTCCCGCTCTGACTGAGTGCCGCCGTACAGTGAGAGCAGAACGCAGCGGTGACGTCACTGCTGTGCTGTGCTCTCACTTTCCGGCCGGCAGACAGTCAGAGCGGGAAGCAGACGGCAAGGGACCTGAAGGACACCGAAATGTGAGTATGTACGTTTTTTTTTTTTTTTTTTTACTTTTACGCTGGTAACCACGGTAAACATCAGGTTACTAAGCGTGGCCCTGCGCTTAGTAACCCGATGTTTACCCTGGTTACAAGTGAACACATCGCTGGATCGCTGTCACACACAACGATCCAGCGATGACAGCGGGAGATCCAGCGACGAAAGAAAGTTCCAAACGATCTGCTACGACGTACGATTCTCAGCAGGGTCCCTGATCGCTGCTGCGTGTCAGACACAGCGATATCATATGGATATCGCTGGAACGTCACGGATCGTACCGTCGTAGCGACAAAAGTGCCACTGTGAGACGGTACCCTAACTCTAATTCCAACCCTAACCCTAAGGCTATGTGCCCACTTTGCGGATTCGTGTGAGATTTTTCCGCACCATTTTTGAAAAATCCGCAGGTAAAAGGCACTGCGTTTTACCTACGGATTTACAGCGGATTTCCAGTGTTTTTTTGTGCGGATTTCACCTGCGGATTCCTATTGAGGAACAGGTGTAAAACGCTGCGGAATCCGCACAAAATTGACATGCTGCGGAAAATACAACACAGCGTTTCCGCACGGTATTTTCCGCACCATGGGCACAGCGGATTTGGTTTTCCATAGGTGTACATGGTACTGTAAACCTGATGGAAAACTGCTACGAATTCGCAGCGGCCAATCCGCTGCGGATCTGCGGCCGATCCGCTGCGGATCCGCGGCCGATCCGCTGCGGATCCGCGGCCGATCCGCTGCGGATCCGCGGCCGATCCGCTGCGGATCCGCGGCAATCCGCTGCGGATTCGCAGCCAAATCTGCACTGTGTGCATATGCCCTAACCCTACCCCTAACCCTACCCCTACCCCTAATTCTAACCCTAATTCTAACCCTAGTTCTAACCCTAACCCTAGCAGAAAAAAAAATAAAAATATTTTATTTATTTTTATTATTCTCCCTATGGGGGTGATAAAGGGGGGGGGGGGTCATTTACTTTTTTTTATTTTGATCACTGCGATAGGCTATATCGCAGTGATCAAAATAGATCTGGAACGAATCTGCCAGCAGGCAGACTCTGCGGGCGCAGTGCGCGTGCGCCCGCCATCTTGGACAATGGCGGCGCCCATGGAGAAGCCGGACGGACACCGGGAGGCCAGGTAAGTATGTAGGGGGGGGTGATCGGATCACGGGGGGGGGACCGGAGCACAGGGAGGGGGCACCGGAGCACGGGGGGAGCGGGCAGGAGGACGGAGGAGCCGGCAGGCGGACGGAGGGGACCGGACCCCGTAACGGAGCACCGGGGGGGCGATCGGTGGGGTGGGGTGGGGGCAGGTTAGGTTTTCCAGCCATGGCCGATGATATTGCAGCATCGGCCATGGCTGGATTGTAATATTTCACCGTTTTTTGGGGTGAAATATTACAAATCGCTCTGATTGGCAGTTTCACTTTCAACAGCCAATCAGAGCGATCGTAGCCACGAGGGGGTGAAGCCACCCCCCCTGGGCTGAAGCACCACTCCCCCTGTCTCTGCAGATCGGGTGAAATTGGAGTTAACCCTTTCACCCGATCTGCAGGAGCGCGATCCCTCCATGACGCATACGCTGCATCATAGGTCGTTTTGGCACCGACTTTCATGACGCAGCGTATGCGTCAAAGGTCGCTAAGGGGTTAATAGTTCTCTATTTACCTGAGACTATATCAGGTATACAGAAGTCCTTTTAAGTTTACTTATACTGCTGTAGTTTATTTTGTCTTTACTAGTTCTCTATTTACCTGAGACTATATCAGGTATACAGCAGTCCTTTTAAGTTTACTTATACTGCTGTAGTTTATTTTGTCTTTACTAGTTCTCTATTTACCTGAGACTATATCAGGTATACAGCAGTCCTTTTTTCGTGTATTTGACTCAGGACCCAGTGGAATATGGGTTTTATTATTATTTTTTTTAGTTTTACAAGTAAGGTATGGATTCTTTTCTGTGAGTAACAATATTATGTTATAAATAACTACATTTTACAGAATAGTTGTTGATCCAGGGATTTAATCTGACTGCCATATTTGGAGTCGGGAAGGAATTTTTTCCCTATGTGGAAAATTGGCTGCTACCTCATGGGGTTTTTTGCCTTCCTTTGGATCAACACTGCAGGATAGGTACACTAAAATAGGCTGAACTGGATGGACACAGGGCGTTCTTCAGCATAAGGGGTCAAAATAAGAGTGTGTGCAAATTTGTAGGTAAAAATCGAATGCGGGGAGGCAATCTGTGGGGACCTAGCCAAGATTGGGAGAAGATTTATCCCCGGTATGTGACATCTAGGGAGACGCGGTATCCCTGGTATGGAACATATAATATACATATGTATGAAGCTGAGTTATGGCTCCTACACACGTGTTTTATTAGTGCGAATTTGCACTAAAAAAATGCACCCCATTGATTTCAATGGGTTTACACACACTAGAGATGGGGGGGGGGGGCTAGAGAGGAAACAGAGCAGACATATTTTGGTCAGTCAAGTGGGGAACATGTTAACAATCTTTCACCCATCTCTATTACACGTCTATCACCCAAATTTATTATACATGTCATTGCCCACCTGTCACACATATCTCTCAAGTCTTCTCGTGTCAATTGTTTGCATGCCTGAAGAAATGCTTCACACTTCTATCAGACACATATCGCAAGCACGCATCGCAGGCGTGCATCACAAGCATGCACACGATATATGCAGCGCAAGCATGCTCAGGATATATGCAGAGCAAACATGTACTGAAGGCATGGGGTGCAAGTGTTTGGACAGAAGGCAGGAAAGTCCGAGCACCCTCACATTAAGTGTATACCGCGACATGCACAGAATCTCCCCTGTATAGCCATTATTATTCCCTTCCTTGCACTTGGTTTTATTGTTATCAATAAAGTATATATTTTTGTATCATACTTTGTTAGACCATGTATCATCCTTTGTTCGGCGTTAGTGACATGCACAGAAGGCAGGAAAGTGCAAGTTGCGTGCACCCCATACACCTTATGTGTGAAGCACAAACATGCACTTGCATGCAAGCACAAGCATGTATCTAATGCATGTAATCGCGGCACCTATATCGTGCATATATCACACTGTACTTCTATGATGTAGTGGCATTTACTGAAGGCATGCATGCCACTTGCATGAGATAGTTTTATTGCAAGCGGACGGCTTGCATCTCCACTAGTTGGGTTCTCTGGCTAGCATGGGGAACTGACTCTTCTTTCAAAGAACCTGCACCTATCATCACCACACTTGGGGAAGGGGTTATAACTGATTTGCTTTGCAGGATCACGTGTGGCATATGTGGGCATGCATCACCACTAGTCGTGTTCTCTGGCTAGCATGGGCTACTACTGACGCTTCTTTCATAAAGTTTTCGATTCTGTCGGCTCCATTTCGGGGTCCGTCTCTTTGCAGTTTTCTGTATAGAAGACGGACACCCAAGAGGACAACCGAGATGGCGCCTACACATGGCGGAAGACAAAACGTGAAAGAACCTGAACTGATCATCACTTTAGATTGTAAGCTTTTAGGAGCGGGGTTAGCGCTAGGTAGGAGGATAGATATGATGCAGGGTGATGAAGGCTCCATTATGCTTCGTTTTTCTGTTAGCTTCGTCTCAATATTCGCCTCTTTGTAGTTTCCTGTAGCTGGACACCCACAGGGCAGAAAAACGAAACATGACAGACCCTGAACCGACCGCCATATTTGGGGTCAGGAAGGAATTTTCTTTCCCCCCTGAGACTCGGATCTCCGGGGGTTTTCTTCGCCTTTCTCTGTATCATCGAGTTGTGTCTCTTCTGTCTTACAATAGGAGGACGATTTGTCTCCCGGAGCTCAGGCTCCACAGAGGTCCTGATACTAGAGACGCAGCTCCTGTCCTATAATACACGCCATTATTAATGGCTCCTCTGCTAAATGCAAATAAAAGGAGTAAAATGTAAAAAAAAAAAAAAAAAAGAATTTTTTGCAATCAAACTTTTTTTTTTTATTCGCAAAGCCAAATGTACATTGGCTACTCTAAATTTTGACCACCCTAGCTTAGATAGTCTCCCCTTTTATTTTTTTTAGTTAGTTAGGACTCGCAAGAAGATGAGGAGCCTTGACGTGGCTTGCGTGCTTACGTATTGCTGCACAAATTTTCAGCTACTTTTTTTTTTTTAAGAGTTGCATTTTGCATAAATTACATTTTTAAAAACTGAAATTTGGGCAGAATACTAACCAAGACCTCATATACAATCATTGTGGTACAAAAAAGTAGACAAACAAATGAATGTGAGAATTTTGCATGGTGGGCTTTACACAATACAATATTGGTTGCAATATCATCTGCTAGCAGATAGAGATGAGCAAATGATTGCTTGGTGCCCGGTTCTCGACCAAGTTTAAGCTTAGAGAAATCTGATTGCTAGATCTTTGGTAGCCGCTTTTGGCAGACGATATTGCTAGTGATCTTGACTAGGGATAAGCCGAAACCGTCTTTTTGCCGTTAGTTGGAACCATTTCCAAATACTAACTTTTTTTTGTACGAATCTGAATACTAATACACACGAATACGAACATACGCAATAGGGGAAAAAGTGCGTATATACTGTACGTATGCATATTCGCTAATATGCGTACATATATTCGCTAATATGCGTACACATATTCTCTCATATACGTACGCATATTGTCTTATGTGTACGCATATGCATATGCATAGCGGCATAGGCGGTGGAGTCAATGGGTTACGAGCAGGGACTCCAGAGCTCCGGAAGAGTCCCTGCTCTTAACCCATTGACTCCACTGATGCCGGGACCTGCTCTTTCGCTGTCATCTCACATGCTGCTGATGCCGGGACCTGCTACTCCGATGCTGTGGGACCTGCCGATGATGATGATGCTGTGACCTGCCGATGGTGATGATGCTGTGACCTGCCGATGGTGCTGATGCCGGGACCTGCCGATGGTGCTGATGCCGAGACCTTCCCGATGGTGCTGATGTTGGGACATGCCGATGATGCTGGGACCTGCCGATGGTGATGAGGCCAGGACCTGCCGATGGTGATGATGCCGGGAGCTGCTGATGGTGCTGATGCCGGGACCTGTGAATGGTGCTGATCCTGGAAACCTGCTCTGCTGACCCCACGCCGCCGACAGGTAAGATGACAGAAAAAAAAAAATTGGGGGGAACGAACTTTCAGCGTGTGTTCGTATGCACCAAAAGTGAATACAAACACACAAGATTCGCTACTAATAACGAACCTCAGGGAACGGTTCAGCTCAACCCTAATCTTGACACATTTAAACTTCACCTTATATGTTCTGGGGATCTTCCACATGTTGGCCGATGTCAGATCTGCAATTTCCATTTTTAATTTGCTCTTACATTTTCTGAAGATCAAAAAATGGGCCCTAGGAGGCGCAAGTGGCCTCAGCAGGTCCCCAGGGGTTAAGCTCAACCCTGAGGGGCTACAACTACCAAACCAGCGCCTGAGGGGCACCCAAGTGTGAAAGTCTTGCAGGGGCAGCCCGGGCACCATTCCAAAGCACTATCTGTAGTTCCTTCAGGAAATACCCATCTAGTTATAGTGCTTTGGAACAAAGCACTATACTGTTATTCCACCGTGGTAAACTTCTTCTTATTCTTATTATTCAGTCCGCACGTAATGCGGCCCGAACCGCTAAACTCACAGACTCCAGTGAGGTGTCATTTCGAAGCCAGCTTTCCTGAGAGGTGTGCTAAGTATTTTTCGTGTCGATCGGATTTGTAGTTTTTGCGCAATTTGTGTTTGAAAAAAGTCTTTCAATGCGTTTCAATGGAGAAATTTTCCTATACGTTTATAATGGGCTGGTTTCTGAGGCAATTTCTAAAAATAACTGCCACCTGGCTGATTAGCTCATTGATATGCGCAGTCAGACACAGTTACTATGCCAACTCCTATGAAATCTACATCAGCTCACCAGGTCACAAGTTTTGTCAGATAATATCAGCTCTTAAAGTGACAGTACAGCACAATTCCAAACCACTATCCGTAGTCTTATGATTATTAGACTGTGGCCCGATTCTAACTCATCGGGTATTCTAGAATATGCATGTCCACGTAGTATATTGCACAGCCACGCAGTATACAGTGCAGAGCCGTGCAGTACACAGCGCAGAGCCGCGCAGTACACAGCGCAGAGCCGCGCAGTACACAGCGCAGAGCCGCGCAGTATAAAGCGCAGAGCCGCACAGTACACAGCGCAGAGCCGCGCAGTACACAGCGCAGAGCCGTGCAGTACACAGCGCAGAGCCGCGCAGTACACAGCGCAGAGCCGTGCAGTACACAGCGCAGAGCCGCGCAGTATAAAGCGCAGAGCCGTGCAGTACACAGCGCAGAGCCGCGCAGTACACAGCGCAGAGCCGCGCAGTACACAGCGCAGAGCCGCGCAGTATAAAGCGCAGAGCCGCGCAGTACACAGCGCAGAGCCGCGCAGTACACAGCGCAGAGCCGTGCAGTACACAGCGCAGAGCCGCGCAGTTTAAAGCGCAGAGCCGTGCAGTACACAGCGCAGAGCCGCGCAGTACACAGCGCAGAGCCGTGCAGTACACAGCGCAGAGCCGCGCAGTATAAAGCGCAGAGCCGTGCAGTACACAGCGCAGAGCCGCGCAGTACACAGCGCAGAGCCGCGCAGTACACAGCGCAGAGCCGCGCAGTATAAAGCGCAGAGCAGCGCAGTATAAAGCGCAGAGCCGCGCAGTACACAGCGCAGAGCCGCGCAGTACACAGCGCAGAGCCGTGCAGTACACAGCGCAGAGCCGCGCAGTATAAAGCGCAGAGCCGTGCAGTACACAGCGCAGAGCCGCGCAGTACACAGCGCAGAGCCGTGCAGTACACAGCGCAGAGCCGCGCAGTATAAAGCGCAGAGCCGTGCAGTACACAGCGCAGAGCCGTGCAGTACACAGCGCAGAGCCGCGCAGTACACAGCGCAGAGCCATGCAGTACACAGCGCAAAGCCGCGCAGTATAAAGCGCAGAGCCGCGCAGTATAAAGCGGAGAGCCGCGCAGTACACAGCGCAGAGCCGAGCAGTACACAGCGCAGAGCCGCGCAGTAGACAGCGCAGAGCCGTGCAGTACAGAGCGCAGAGCCGCACAGTATAAAGCGCAGAGCCGCGCAGTATACCGCGCAGAGCCGCGCAGTATACCGCGCAGAGCCGTGCAGTACACAGCGCAGAGCCGCGCAGTACACAGCGCAGAGCCGCGCAGTACACAGCGCAGAGCCGCGCAGTACACAGCGCAGAGCCGAGCAGTACACAGCGCAGAGCCGCGCAGTACACAGCGCAGAGCCGCGCAGTACACAGCGCAGAGCTGCGCAGTATACAGCGCAGAGCTGCGCAGTACACAGCGCAGAGCCGCGCAGTACAGAGCGCAGAGCCGCACAGTATAAAGCGCAGAGCCGCGCAGTACACAGCGCAGAGCCGCGCAGTACACAGCGCAGAGCCGCGCAGTACACAGTGCAGAGCCGCACAGTACACAGCACAGAGCCGCGCAGTACACAGCGCAGAGCCACCCAGTATACAGCGCAGAGCCGCGCAGTACGCAGCGTAGAGCCACGCAGTATGCAGCGCAGAGACGCGCAGTATACAGCGCTGAGCCGCGTAGTATACAGCGCAGAGCCCCGCAGTATACAGTGCAGAGCCCCGCAGTATACAGCGCAGACACGCGCAGTACACAGCACGGACACGCGCAGTACACAGCGCAGAGCCGCGCAGTACACAGCGCAGAGCCGCGTAGTATACAGCGAAGAGCCACGCAGTATATAGCGCAGAGCCGCGCAGTACAAAGCGCAGAGCTGCGCAGAGCTGCGCAGTATACAGCGCAGAGCCGCGCAGTATACAGCGCAGAACGCGCAGTACACAGTGCAGAGCCGCGCAGTACACAGCGCAGAGCCGTGCAGTACACAGCGCAGAGCCGCGCAGTACACAGCGCAGAGCCACGCAGTATACAGCGCAGAGCCGCGTAGTATACAGCGCAGAGCCGCGTAGTATACAGCGCAGAGCCACGCAGTATACAGCACAGAGCCACGCAGTATACAGCGCAGAGCCACGTAGTTATACTGCCCAGTCACGTAGTATATTGTCCAGTCACATAGTATACTGCATATCCCTGTTAAAAAAAAAAAGAATTAAAATAAAAAAGTTACATACTCACCTCCTGGAGCGGCCGGTATCTGATGGTTGTTGCACCTCCTAGAGCGGCCGGTACACGATGCTTGTTGCACCTGGAGTGGCCGGTACCCGATGCTTGTTGCGCGCTCCGGTCCCAAGAGTGCATTGCGGTCTCACGAGATGATGACGTAGCGGTGTTGTGAGACAGAAAGACGGAAGTGCCCTTAGATAATTAGATAGTAGATTACCCCGCTCACCAATTCGGAACCCGAGAGGCCCGGCCCACCAAATCGGACCCCGAGGGGCCCGGCCCACCAAATCGGACCCAGAGTGACCCCGCCCCCTAAATCAGACCCAGAGTGACCCCGCCCACCAAATCGGACCCAGAGTGGCTCCGCCCACCAAATCGGACCCAGAGTGACCCCTTCCACCAAATCAGACCCAGAGTGACCCCTTCCACCAAATCGGACCCAGAGTGACCCCTTCCACCAAATCGGGCCCAGAGTGACCCCGCCCACCAAATCGGACCCAGAGTGACCCCACCCACCAAATCGGACCCTGAGGTGCCCAGCCCACCAAATCAGACCCTGAGGTGCCCAGCCCACCAAATCGGACCGAGTGACCCCACCCACCAAATTGGTCCCTAAGGTGCCCCGCCCACCAAATCGGACCCAGAGTGGCTCCGCCCACCGAATCGGACCCAGAGTGGCCCTGCTCACCAAATCGGACCCAGAGTGACCCCGCCCACCAAATCGGACCCAGAGTGACCCCACCCACCAAATCGGACCCCGAGGGGCCCTGCTCACCAAATCGGACCCAGAGTGACCCCGCCCACCAAATCGGACCCAGAGTGACCCCGCCCACCAAATCGGACCCAGAGTGGCTCCGCCCACCAAATCGAACCCAGAGTGACCCCTTCCACCAAATCAGACCCAGAGTGACCCCTTCCACCAAATCGGACCCAGAGTGACCCCACCCACCAAATCGGACCCTGAGGTGCCCAGCCCACCAAATGAGACCCTGAGGTGCCCAGCCCACCAAATCGGACCGAGTGACCCCACCCACCAAATTGGTCCCTAAGGTGCCCCGCCCACCAAATCGGACCCAGAGTGGCTCCGCCCACCGAATCGGACCCAGAGTGGCCGCGCCCACAGAATCGGACCAAAAGTGACCCCGCCCACCGAATCGGACCTAGATTTACCCCGCCCACAAAATCAGACCCAGATTGACCCAACCCACCAAATCGGACCGCCTGAGGGGCACCCAAGTGTGAAAGTCTTGCAGGGGCAGCCCGGGCACCATTCCAAAGCACTATCTGTAGTTCCTTCAGGAAATACCCATCTAGTTATAGTGCTTTGGAACAAAGCACTATACTGTTATTCCACCGTGGTAAACTTCTTCTTATTCTTATTATTCAGTCCGCACGTAATGCGGCCCGAACCGCTAAACTCACAGACTCCAGTGAGGTGTCATTTCGAAGCCAGCGTCCCCAAGAGGTGTGCTAAGTATTTTTCGTGCCGATCGGATTTGTAGTTTTTGCGCAATTTGTGTTTGAAAAAAGTCTTTCAATGCGTTTCAATAGGGAAATTGTCCCATACGTTTATAATGGGCTGGTTTCTGAGGCAATTTCTAACAATAACTGCCACCTGGCTGATTAGCTCATTGATATGCGCAGTCAGACACAGTTACTATGCCAACGCCTATGAACTCTACATCAGCTCACAAGTTTTGTCAGATAATATCAGCTCTTAAAGTGACAGTACAGCACAATTCCAAACCACTATCTGTAGTCTTATGATTATTAGATGGAGGCCCGATTCTAACTCATCGGGTATTCTAGAATATGCATGTCCACGTAGTATATTGCACAGCCACGCAGTATACAGTGCAGAGCCGCGCAGTACACAGCGCAGAGCCGCGCACTACACAGCGCAGAGCCGCGCAGTATAAAGCGCAGAGCCGCGCAGTACACAGCGCAGAGCCGCGCAGTACACAGCGCAGAGCCGCGCAGTACACAGCGCAGAGCCGTGCAGTATAAAGCGCAGAGCCGTGCAGTACATAGCGCAGAGCCGTGCAGTACACAGCGCAGAGCCCCGCAGTATACAGCGCAGAGCCCCGCAGTATACAGCGCAGAGCCCCGCAGTATACAGCGCCCACCAAATCGGCCCCTGAGGGGCCCCACCCACCAAATCGGACCCAGAGTGGCTACAACTACCAAACCAGCGCCTGAGGGGCACCCAAGTGTGAAAGTCTTGCTGGGGCAACCCGGGCACCATTCCAAAGCACTATCTGTAGTTCCTTCAGGAAATACCCATCTATTTCTCTCTGTTATCAGCCATTCCCCGTACTGCTGTCAGTCTATTTCTCTCTGTTATCAGCCATTCCCCTGTCCTGCTGTCAGTCTATTCTCTCTGTTATCAGCCATTCCCCGTCCTGCTGTCAGTCTATTCTCTCTGTTATCAGCCATTCCCCTGTCCTGCTGTCAGTCTATTCTCTCTGTTATCAGCCATTCCCCTGTCCTGCTGTCAGTCTATTCTCTCTGTTATCAGCCATTCCCCGTCCTGCTGTCAGTCTATTTCTCTCTGTTATCAGCAATTCCCCTGTCCTGCTGTCAGTCTATTCTCTCTGTTATCAGCCATTCCCTTGTCCTGCTGTCAGTCTATTCTCTGTTATCAGCCATTCCCTTATCCTGCTGTCAGTCAGAGTGACCCGGCCCACCAAATCGGACCCAGAGTGACCCGGCCCACCAAATCGGACCCAGAGTGACCCGGGCCACCAAATCGGACCCAGAGTGACCCGGGCCACCAAATCGGACCCAGAGTGACCCGGCCCACCTAATCGGACCCAGAGTGACCCGGCCCACCAAATCGGACCCAGAGTGACCCGGCCCACCAAATCGGACCCAGAGTGACCCGGCCCACCAAATCGGACCCAGAGTGACCCGGCCCACCAAATCGGACCCAGAGTGACCCGGCCCACCAAATCGGACCCAGAGTGACCCGGCCCACCAAATCGGACCCAGAGTGACCCGGCCCACCAAATCGCACCCAGAGTGACCCGGGCCACCAAATCAAACCCAGATTGACCCGGGCCACCAAATCGGACCCAGAGTGACCCGGGCCACCAAATCGGACCCAGAGTGACCCGGGCCACCAAATCGGACCCAGAGTGACCCGGGCCACCAAATCGGACCCAGAGTGACCCGGGCCACCAAATCGGACCCAGAGTGACCCGGGCCACCAAATCGGACCCAGAGTGACCCGGGCCACCAAATCGGACCCAGAGTGACCCGGGCCACCAAATCGGACCCAGAGTGACCCGGGCCACCAAATCGGACCCAGAGTGACCCGGGCCACCAAATCGGACCCAGAGTGACCCGGGCCACCAAATCGGACCCAGAGTGACCCGGGCCACCAAATCGGACCCAGAGTGACCCGGGCCACCAAATCGGACCCAGAGTGACCCGGGCCACCAAATCGGACCCAGAGTGACCCGGGCCACCAAATCGGACCCAGAGTGACCCGGGCCACCAAATCGGACCCAGAGTGACCCGGGCCACCAAATCGGACCCAGAGTGACCCGGCCACCAAATCGGACCCAGAGTGACCCGGCCACCAAATCGGACCCAGAGTGACCCGGGCCACCAAATCGGACCCAGAGTGACCCGGGCCACCAAATCGGACCCAGAGTGACCCGGGCCACCAAATCGGACCCAGAGTGACCCGGGCCACCAAATCGGACCCAGAGTGACCCGGCCCGCCAAATCGGACCCAGAGTGGCGCCGCCTGCCAAATCGGACCCAGAGTGGCGCCGCCCGCCAAATCGGACCCAGAGTGGCGCCGCCCGCCAAATCGGACCCAGAGTGGCGCCGCCCGCCAAATCGGACCCAGAGTGGCGCCGCCCGCCAAATCGGACCCAGAGTGGCGCCGCCCGCCAAATCGGACCCAGAGTGGCGCCGCCCGCCAAATCGGACCCAGAGTGGCGCCGCCCGCCAAATCTGACCCAGAGTGGTGCCGCCCGCCAAATCGGACCCAGAGTGGTGCCGCCCGCCAAATCGGTCCCAGAGTGACCCCGCCCACCAAATTGGTCCCAGAGTGACCCCGCCCACCAAATTGGTCCCAGAGTGACCCCGCCCACCAAATCGGACCCATAGTGGCCTCACCCCTTTAGGGGCTACAACTACCAAGCCAGCGCCTGAGGGGCACCCAAGTGTGAAAGTCTTGCTGGGGCAACCTGGGCACCATTCCAAAGCACTATCTGTAGTTCCTTCAGGAAATACCCATCTAGTATTATTTTTGTAATCCGAACATGATAAACTCATTATTCAGTTTTTTTCTGCAATTAATACGGCCCGAACTGCTGCACGCACAGTCTCCTGTGAGGCGTCATTTCGAAGCCAGTGTCCACGAGAGGTGTGCTAAGTATTTTTTGTGTCAATCCGATGTGTAGTTTTTATAAAAATTTCATTTAAAAAAAAAAATTCCCATAGGGAATAATGGCGAACTTTCCATTACCCCCAACTTGACCTTCCAAAGATGGCAGCTATGCAAATGTACGGTGTCCATTTTAGGACATGATCATTTATCAAAGTCGAACATCAGAATAAAGTGACTGACACCCTCTCGTCCCGTGTTTGAAAAGTAAGTGCACCCCCGGTCCCGTGGGTGAAAATTAAGTGCACCAAGTGACCCCGCCCCCCAAATCGGACCCAGAGTGACCCCGCCCACCAATTCGGACCCCGAGGGGCCCCGCCCACCAAATTGGACCCAGAGGTGCCCCGCCCACCAAATCAGACCCAGAGTGACCCCGCCCACCAAATCGGACCCTGAGTGACCCCGCCCACCAAATCGGTCCCTGAGGTGCCCCGCCCACCAAATCGGACCCAGAGTGGCTCCGCCCACCAAATCGGACCCAGAGTGGCTCCGCCCACCAAAGTGGTCCCAGAATAACCCCGCCCATCAAATCGGACCCAGAGTGACCCCGCCCACCAAATCGGTCCCTGAGGTGCCCCACCCACCAAATCGGACCCAGAGTGGCTCCGCCCACCAAATCGGACCCAGAGTGGCTCCGCCCACCAAAGTGGTCCCAGAATAACCCCGCCCACCAAATCGTACCCAGAGTGGCCTCAACCCTGAGGGGCTACAACCACCAAACCAGCGCCTGAGGGGCACCCAAGTGTGAAAGTCTTGCAGGGGCAGCCCGGGCACCATTCCAAAGCACTATCTGTAGTTCCTTCAGGAAATACCCATCTAGTTATAGTGCTTTGGAACAAAGCACTATACTGTTATTCCACCGTGGTAAACTTCTTCTTATTCTTATTATTCAGTCCGCACGTAATGCGGCCCGAACCGCTAAACTCACAGACTCCAGTGAGGTGTCATTTCGAAGCCAGCGTTCCTGAGAGGTGTGCTAACTATTTTTCGTGTCGATCGGATTTGTAGTTTTTGCGCAATTTGTGTTTGAAAAAAGTCTTTCAATGCGTTTCAATGGAGAAATTTTCCTATACGTTTATAATGGGCTGGTTTCTGAGGCAATTTCTAAAAATAACTGCCACCTGGCTGATTAGCTCATTGATATGCGCAGTCAGACACAGTTACTATGCCAACTCCTATGAAATCTACATCAGCTCACCAGGTCAAAAGTTTTGTCAGATAATATCAGCTCTTAAAGTGACAGTACAGCACAATTCCAAACCACTATCCGTAGTCTTATGATTATTAGACTGTGGCCCGATTCTAACTCATTGGGTATTCTAGAATATGCATGTCCACGTAGTATATTGCACAGCCACGCAGTATACAGTGCAGAGCCGTGCAGTACACAGCGCAGAGCCGCGCAGTACACAGCGCAGAGCCGCGCAGTACACAGCGCAGAGCCGCGCAGTATAAAGCGCAGAGCCGCGCAGTACACAGCGCAGAGCCGCGCAGTACACAGCGCAGAGCCGCGCAGTACACAGCGCAGAGCCGTGCAGTACACAGCGCAGAGCCGCGCAGTATAAAGCGCAGAGCCGTGCAGTACACAGCGCAGAGCCGCGCAGTACACAGCGCAGAGCCGTGCAGTACACAGCGCAGAGCCGCGCAGTATAAAGCGCAGAGCCGTGCAGTACACAGCGCAGAGCCGCGCAGTACACAGCGCAGAGCCGCGCAGTACACAGCGCAGAGCCGCGCAGTATAAAGCGCAGAGCCGCGCAGTACACAGCGCAGAGCCGCGCAGTACACAGCGCAGAGCCGTGCAGTACACAGCGCAGAGCCGCGCAGTTTAAAGCGCAGAGCCGTGCAGTACACAGCGCAGAGCCACGCAGTACACAGCGCAGAGCCGTGCAGTACACAGCGCAGAGCCGCGCAGTATAAAGCGCAGAGCCGTGCAGTACACAGCGCAGAGCCGCGCAGTACACAGCGCAGAGCCGCGCAGTACACAGCGCAGAGCCGCGCAGTATAAAGCGCAGAGCCGCGCAGTATAAAGCGCAGAGCCGCGCAGTACACAGCGCAGAGCCGCGCAGTACACAGCGCAGAGCCGTGCAGTACACAGCGCAGAGCCGCGCAGTATAAAGCGCAGAGCCGTGCAGTACACAGCGCAGAGCCGCGCAGTACACAGCGCAGAGCCGTGCAGTACACAGCGCAGAGCCGCGCAGTATAAAGCGCAGAGCCGTGCAGTACACAGCGCACAGCCGTGCAGTACACAGCGCAGAGCCGCGCAGTACACAGCGCAGAGCCATGCAGTACACAGCGCAAAGCCGCGCAGTATAAAGCGCAGAGCCGCGCAGTATAAAGCGGAGAGCCGCGCAGTACACAGCGCAGAGCCGAGCAGTACACAGCGCAGAGCCGCGCAGTAGACAGCGCAGAGCCGTGCAGTACAGAGCGCAGAGCCGCACAGTATAAAGCGCAGAGCCGCGCAGTATACCGCGCAGAGCCGTGCAGTACACAGCGCAGAGCCGCGCAGTACACAGCGCAGAGCCGCGCAGTACACAGCGCAGAGCCGCGCAGTACACAGCGCAGAGCCACGCAGTACACAGCGCAGAGCCGCGCAGTACACAGCGCAGAGCCGCGCAGTACACAGCGCAGAGCCGCGCAGTATACAGCGCAGAGCTGCGCAGTACACAGCGCAGAGCCGCGCAGTACAGAGCGCAGAGCCGCACAGTATAAAGCGCAGAGCCGCGCAGTACACAGCGCAGAGCCGCGCAGTACACAGCGCAGAGCCGCGCAGTACACAGTGCAGAGCCGCACAGTACACAGCACAGAGCCGCGCAGTACACAGCGCAGAGCCACCCAGTATACAGCGCAGAGCCGCGCAGTACGCAGCGTAGAGCCACGCAGTATGCAGCGCAGAGCCGCGCAGTATACAGCGCTGAGCCGCATAGTATACAGCGCAGAGCCCCGCAGTATACAGTGCAGAGCCCCGCAGTATACAGCGCAGACACGCGCAGTACACAGCACGGACACGCGCAGTACACAGCGCAGAGCCGCGCAGTACACAGCGCAGAGCCGCGTAGTATACAGCGAAGAGCCACGCAGTATATAGCGCAGAGCCGCGCAGTACAAAGCGCAGAGCTGCGCAGAGCTGCGCAGTATACAGCGCAGAGCCGCGCAGTATACAGCGCAGAACGCGCAGTACACAGTGCAGAGCCGCGCAGTACACAGCGCAGAGCCGTGCAGTACACAGCGCAGAGCCGCGCAGTACACAGCGCAGAGCCACGCAGTATACAGCGCAGAGCCGCGTAGTATACAGCGCAGAGCCGCGTAGTATACAGCGCAGAGCCACGCAGTATACAGCACAGAGCCACGCAGTATACAGCGCAGAGCCACGTAGTTATACTGCCCAGTCACGTAGTATATTGTCCAGTCACATAGTATACTGCATATCCCTGTTAAAAAAAAAAAGAATTAAAATAAAAAAGTTACATACTCACCTCCTGGAGCGGCCGGTATCTGATGGTTGTTGCACCTCCTAGAGCGGCCGGTACACGATGCTTGTTGCACCTGGAGTGGCCGGTACCCGATGCTTGTTGCGCGCTCCGGTCCCAAGAGTGCATTGCGGTCTCACGAGATGATGACGTAGCGGTGTTGTGAGACAGAAAGACGGAAGTGCCCTTAGATAATTAGATAGTAGATTACCCCGCTCACCAATTCGGAACCCGAGAGGCCCGGCCCACCAAATCGGACCCCGAGGGGCCCGGCCCACCAAATCGGACCCAGAGTGACCCCGCCCCCTAAATCAGACCCAGAGTGACCCCGCCCACCAAATCGGACCCAGAGTGGCTCCGCCCACCAAATCGGACCCAGAGTGACCCCTTCCACCAAATCAGACCCAGAGTGACCCCTTCCACCAAATCGGACCCAGAGTGACCCCTTCCACCAAATCGGGCCCAGAGTGACCCCGCCCACCAAATCGGACCCAGAGTGACCCCACCCACCAAATCGGACCCTGAGGTGCCCAGCCCACCAAATCAGACCCTGAGGTGCCCAGCCCACCAAATCGGACCGAGTGACCCCACCCACCAAATTGGTCCCTAAGGTGCCCCGCCCACCAAATCGGACCCAGAGTGGCTCCGCCCACCGAATCGGACCCAGAGTGGCCGCGCCCACAGAATCGGACCAAAAGTGACCCCGCCCACCGAATCGGACCTAGATTTACCCCGCCCACAAAATCAGACCCAGATTGACCCAACCCACCAAATCGGACCGCCTGAGGGGCACCCAAGTGTGAAAGTCTTGCAGGGGCAGCCCGGGCACCATTCCAAAGCACTATCTGTAGTTCCTTCAGGAAATACCCATCTAGTTCTTATTATTATTCAGTCCGCACGTAATGCGGCCCGAACCGCTTCACTCACAGACTCCAGTGAGGTGTCATTTCGAAGCCAGCGTCCCCAAGAGGTGTGCTAAGTATTTTTCGTGTCGATCGGATTTGTAGTTTTGGCGCAATTTGCGTTTGAAAATGTTTTTTCCCCTCATTGTAATGCATTTCAATAGGGAAATTTTCCCATAGGTTATAATGGCCGGGTTTCTGAGGCAATTTGAAATGTACCTGCCACCTGGCTGATTAGCTCATTGATATGCGCAGTCAGGCCCAGTTACTATGCCAACGCCTGCTAACTGTACATGACCTCACCAGCAGTTTTGCCAGATAATATCAGCTCTTAAAGTGATAGCACAGCACAATTTCAAAGCACTATCTGTAGTCTTATTATAATTATTGCCCCGCTCACCAAATCGGACCCAGAGTGGCGCCACCCGCCAAATCGGACCCAGAGTGGCGCCGCCCGCCAAATCGGACCCAGAGTGGCGCCACCCGCCAAATCGGACCCAGAGTGGCGCCGCCCGCCAAATCGGACCCAGAGTGGCGCCGCCCGCCAAATCGGACCCAGAGTGGCGCCGCCCGCCAAATCGGACCCAGAGTGGCGCCGCCCGCCAAATCGGACCCAGAGTGGCGCCGCCCGCCAAATCGGACC
Organism: Ranitomeya variabilis; assembly: GCF_051348905.1. NCBI lineage: Eukaryota > Metazoa > Chordata > Amphibia > Anura > Dendrobatidae > Ranitomeya > Ranitomeya variabilis. The sequence goes on along the minus strand of NC_135232.1, from coordinate 547,486,759 downwards.
CAGAGTGGCGCCGCCCGCCAAATCGGACCCAGAGTGGCGCCGCCCGCCAAATCGGACCCAGAGTGGCGCCGCCCGCCAAATCGGACCCAGAGTGGCGCCGCCCGCCAAATCGGACCCAGTGTGGCGCCGCCCGCCAAATCGGACCCAGAGTGGCGCCGCCCGCCAAATCGGACCCAGAGTGGCGCCGCCCGCCAAATCGGACCCAGAGTGGCGCCGCCCGCCAAATCGGACCCAGAGTGGCGCCGCCCGCCAAATGGGACCCAGAGTGGCGCCGCCCGCCAAATCGGACCCAGAGTGGCGCCGCCCGCCAAATCGGACCCAGAGTGGCGCCGCCCGCCAAATCGGACCCAGAGTGACCCCGCCCGCCAACTCGGACCCAGAGTGACCCCGCCTACCAAATCGAACCCAGAGTGACCCCGCCTACCAAATCGAACCCAGAGTGGCCTCACTCTGAGGGGCTACAACTACCAAACCAGCGCCTGAGGGGCACCCAAGTGTGAAAGTCCTGCAGGGGCAGCCCGGGCACCATTCCAAAGCACTATCTGTAGTTCCTTCAGGAAATACCCATCTAGTTATTATTATTATTCAGTCCGCACGTAATGCGGCCCGAACCGCTTCACTCACAGACTCCAGTGAGGTGTCATTTCGAAGCCAGCGTCCCCAAGAGGTGTGCTAAGTATTTTTCGTGTCGATCGGATGTGTAGTTTTGGCGCAATTTGCGTTTGAAAAAAGTGTCTCAATGCATTTCAATAGGGAAATTTTCCAATACGTTTATAATGGGCCTGATTTCTGAGGCAATTTCTAAAAATAACTGCCACCTGGCTGATTACCTCATTGATATGCGCAGTCAGACTCAGTTACTATGCCAACACCTATAAACTCTACATCAGCCCACCAGGTCACAAGTTTTGTCAGATAATATCAGCTCTTAAAGTGACAGTACAGCACAATTACAAAGCACTATCTGTAGTCTTATCATTATTGCCCCGCTCACCAAATCAGACCCAGCCCACCAAATCGGACCAGAGTGCCCCCGCTTGCCAAATCGGACCCAGAGTGCCCCCGCCCGCCAAATCGGACCCAGAGTGACCCGGGCCACCAAATCGGACCCAGAGTGACCCGGGCCACCAAATCGGACCCAGAGTGACCCGGGCCACCAAATCGGACCCAGAGTGACCCGGGCCACCAAATCGGACCCAGAGTGACCCGGGCCACCAAATCGGACCCAGAGTGACCCGGGCCACCAAATCGGACCCAGAGTGACCCGGGCCACCAAATCGGACCCAGAGTGACCCGGGCCACCAAATCGGACCCAGAGTGACCCGGGCCACCAAATCGGACCCAGAGTGACCCGGGCCACCAAATCGGACCCAGAGTGACCCGGCCCACCAAATCGGACCCAGAGTGACCCGGCCCACCAAATCGGACCCAGAGTGGCCTCAACCCTGAGGGGCTACAACTACCAAACCAGCGCCTGAGGGGCACCCAAGTGTGAAAGTCTTGCAGGGGCAGCCCGGGCACCATTCCAAAGCACTATCTGTAGTTCCTTCAGGAAATACCCATCTAGTTATAGTGCTTTGGAACAAAGCACTATACTGTTATTCCACCGTGGTAAACTTCTTCTTATTCTTATTATTCAGTCCGCACGTAATGCGGCCCGAACCGCTAAACTCACAGACTCCAGTGAGGTGTCATTTCGAAGCCAGCGTCCCCAAGAGGTGTGCTAAGTATTTTTCGTGCCGATCGGATTTGTAGTTTTTGCGCAATTTGTGTTTGAAAAAAGTCTTTCAATGCGTTTCAATGGAGAAATTTTCCTATACGTTTATAATGGGCTGGTTTCTGAGGCAATTTCTAAAAATAACTGCCACCTGGCTGATTAGCTCATTGATATGCGCAGTCAGACACAGTTACTATGCCAACGCCTATGAAATCTACATCAGCTCACCAGGTCACAAGTTTTGTCAGATAATATCAGCTCTTAAAGTGACAGTACAGCACAATTCCAAACCACTATCTGTAGTCTTATAATTATTAGATGGTGGCCCGATTCTAACTCATCGGGTATTCTAGAATATGCATGTCCACGTAGTATATTGCACAGCCACGCAGTATACAGTGCAGAGCCGCGCAGTACACAGCGCAGAGCCGCGCAGTACACAGCGCAGAGCCGCGCAGTACACAGCGCAGAGCCGCGCAGTACACAGCGCAGAGCCGCGCAGTACACAGCGCAGAGCCGCGCAGTACAAAGCGCAGAGTCGCGCAGTACACAGCGCAGAGCCGCGCAGTATAAAGCGCAGAGCCGCGCAGTACACAGCGCAGAGCCGCGCAGTACACAGCGCAGAGCCGTGCAGTACACAGCGCAGAGCCGCGCAGTATAAAGCGCAGAGCCGTGCAGTACACAGCGCAGAGCCGCGCAGTACACAGCGCAGAGCCGCGCAGTACACAGCGCAGAGCCGCGCAGTACACAGCGCAGAGCCGCGCAGTATAAAGCACAGAGCCGCGCAGTACACAGCGCAGAGCCGCGCAGTACACAGCGCAGAGCCGTGCAGTACACAGCGCAGAGCCGCGCAGTATAAAGCGCAGAGCCGTGCAGTACACAGCGCAGAGCCGCGCAGTACACAGCGCAGAGCCGGGCAGTACACAGCGCAGAGCCGCGCAGTATAAAGCGCAGAGCCATGCAGTACACAGCGCAGAGCCGCGCAGTACACAGCGCAGAGCCGCGCAGTACACAGCGCAGAGCCGTGCAGTACACAGCGCAGAGCCGTGCAGTATACAGCGCAGAGCCGCGCAGTACACAGCGCAGAGCCGCACAGTATAAAGAGCAGAGCCGCGCAGTACACAGCGCAGAGCCGCGCAGTACACAGCGCAGAGCCATGCAGTACACAGCGCAAAGCCGCGCAGTATAAAGCGTAGAGCCGCGCAGTACACAGCGCAGAGCCGCGCAGTACACAGCGCAGAGCCGCGCAGTATAAAGCGGAGAGCCGCGCAGTACACAGCGCAGAGCCGAGCAGTACACAGCGCAGAGCCGCGCAGTAGACAGCGCAGAGCCGTGCAGTACAGAGCGCAGAGCCGCACAGTATAAAGCGCAGAGCCGCGCAGTATACCGCGCAGAGCCGCGCAGTACACAGCGCAGAGCCGTGCAGTACACAGCGCAGAGCCGCGCAGTATAAAGCGCAGAGCCGTGCAGTACACAGCGCAGAGCCGCGCAGTACACAGCGCAGAGCCGCGCAGTACACAGCGCAAAGCCGCGCAGTATAAAGCGCAGAGCCGCGCAGTACACAGCGCAGAGCCGCGCAGTACACAGCGCAGAGCCGCGCAGTACACAGCGCAGAGCCGCGCAGTACACAGCGCAGAGCCGCGCAGTACACAGCGCAGAGCCGCGCAGTACACAGCGGAGAGCCGCGCAGTACACAGCGCAGAGCCGAGCAGTACACAGCGCAGAGCCGCGCAGTACACAGCGGAGAGCCGCGCAGTACACAGCGCAGAGCCGAGCAGTACACAGCGCAGAGCTGCGCAGTACACAGCGCAGAGCCGAGCAGTACACAGCGCAGAGCCGCGCAGTACACAGCGCAGAGCCGCGCAGTATAAAGCGCAGAGCCGTGCAGTACACAGCGCAGAGCCGCGCAGTACACAGCGCAGAGCCGCGCAGTACACAGCGCAGAGCCGTGCAGTACACAGCGCAGAGCCGCGCAGTATACAGCGCAGAGCCGTGCAGTACACAGCGCAGAGCCGTGCAGTACACAGCGCAGAGCCGCGCAGTACACAGCGCAGAGCCGCGCAGTACACAGCGCAGAGCCGCGCAGTATAAAGAGCAGAGCCGCGCAGTACACAGCGCAGAGCCGCGCAGTACACAGCGCAGAGCCGCGCAGTACACAGCGCAGAGCCATGCAGTACACAGCGCAAAGCCGCGCAGTATAAAGCGTAGAGCCGCGCAGTACACAGCGTAGAGCCGCGCAGTACACAGCGCAGAGCCGCGCAGTATAAAGCGGAGAGCCGCGCAGTACACAGCGCAGAGCCGAGCAGTACACAGCGCAGAGCCGCGCAGTAGACAGCGCAGAGCCGTGCAGTACAGAGCGCAGAGCCGCACAGTATAAAGCGCAGAGCCGCGCAGTATACCGCGCAGAGCCGCGCAGTACACAGCGCAGAGCCGTGCAGTACACAGCGCAGAGCCGCGCAGTATAAAGCGCAGAGCCGTGCAGTACACAGCGCAGAGCCGCGCAGTACACAGCGCAGAGCCGCGCAGTACACAGCGCAGAGCCGCGCAGTACACAGCGCAGAGCCGCGCAGTACAGAGCGCAGAGCCGCACAGTACAGAGCGCAGAGCCGCACAGTATAAAGCGCAGAGCCGCGCAGTACACAGCGCAGAGCCGCGCAGTACACAGTGCAGAGCCGCTCAGTACACAGCGCAGAGCCACCCAGTATACAGCGCAGAGCCGCGCAGTATACAGCGCAGAGCCGCGCAGTACGCAGCGTAGAGCCACGCAGTATGCAGCGCAGAGCCGCGAAGTATACAGCGCAGAGCCGCGTAGTATACAGCGCAGAGCCCCGCAGTATACAGTGCAGAGCCCCACAGTATACAGCGCAGAGTCGTGCAGTACACAGTGCAGAGCCGCGCAGTACACAGCGCAGAGCCGCGCAGTATACAGCGCAGACACGCGCAGTACACAGCACGGACACGCGCAGTACACAGCGCAGAGCTGCGCAGTACACAGCGCAGAGCCGCGTAGTATACAGCGAAGAGCCACGCAGTATATAGCGCAGAGCCGCGCAGTACAAAGCGCAGAGCCGCGCAGTATACAGCGCAGAGCCGCGCAGTATACAGCGCAGAACGCGCAGTACACAGTGCAGAGCCGCGCAGTACACAGCGCAGAGCCGTGCAGTACACAGCGCAGAGCCGCGCAGTACACAGCGCAGAGCCGCGCAGTACACAGCGCAGAGCCACGCAGTACACAGCGCAGAGCTGCGTAGTATACAGCGCAGAGCCACGTAGTATACAGCGCAGAGCCGCGTAGTATACAGCGCAGAACCATGCAGTATACAGCACAGAGCCACGCAGTATACAGCGCAGAGCCACGCAGTATACAGCGCAGAGCCACGTAGTTATACTGCCCAGTCACGTAGTATATTGTCCAGTCACATAGTATACTGCATATCCCTGTTAAAAAAAAAAAAGAATTAAAATAAAAAAGTTACATACTCACCTCCTGGAGCGGCCGGTACACGATGCTTGTTGCACCTGGAGTGGCCGGTACCCGATGCTTGTTGCGCGCTCCGGTCCCAAGAGTGCATTGCGGTCTCACGAGATGATGACATAGCGGTGTTGTGAGACAGAAAGACGGAAGTGCCCTTAGACAATTATATAGTAGATTACCCCGCTCACCAATTCGGAACCCGAGAGGCCCGGCCCACCAAATCGGACCCCGAGGGGCCCGGCCCACCAAATCGGACCCAGAGTGACCCCGCCCCCTAAATCGGACCCAGAGTGACCCCGCCCACCAAATCGGACCCAGAGTGGCTCCGCCCACCAAATCGGACCCAGAGTGACCCCTTCCACCAAATCAGACCCAGAGTGACCCCTTCCACCAAATCGGACCCAGAGTGACCCCTTCCACCAAATCGGGCCCAGAGTGACCCCGCCCACCAAATCGGACCCAGAGTGACCCCACCCACCAAATCGGACCCTGAGGTGCCCAGCCCACCAAATCAGACCCTGAGGTGCCCAGCCCACCAAATCGGACCGAGTGACCCCACCCACCAAATTGGTCCCTAAGGTGCCCCGCCCACCAAATCGGACCCAGAGTGGCTCCGCCCACCGAATCGGACCCAGAGTGGCCGCGCCCACAGAATCGGACCAAAAGTGACCCCGCCCACCGAATCGGACCTAGATTTACCCCGCCCACAAAATCAGACCCAGATTGACCCAACCCACCAAATCGGACCGCCTGAGGGGCACCCAAGTGTCAAAGTCTTGCAGGGGCAGCCCGGGCACCATTCCAAAGCACTATCTGTAGTTCCTTCAGGAAATACCCATCTAGTTCTTATTATTATTATTCAGTCCGCACGTAATGCGGCCCGAACCACTTCACTCACAGACTCCAGTGAGGTGTCATTTCGAAGCCAGCGTCCCCAAGAGGTGTGCTAAGTATTTTTCGTGTCGATCGGATTTGTAGTTTTGGCGCAATTTGCGTTTGAAAATGTTTTTTCCCCTCATTGTAATGCATTTCAATAGGGAAATTTTCCCATAGGTTATAATGGCCGGGTTTCTGAGGCAATTTGAAATGTACCTGCCACTTGCCACCTGGCTGATTAGCTCATTGATATGCGCAGTCAGGCCCAGTTACTATGCCAACGCCTGCGAACTGTACATGACCACACCAGCACAGTTTTGCCAGATAATATCAGCTCTTAAAGTGATAGCACAGCACAATTTCAAAGCACTATCTGTAGTCTTATCATAATTATTGCCCCGCTCACCAAATCGGACCCAGAGTGGCGCCGCCCGCCAAATCGGACCCAGAGTGGCGCCGCCCGCCAAATCGGACCCAGAGTGGCGCCGCCCACCAAATCGGACCCAGAGTGGCGCCGCCCGCCAAATCGGACCCAGAGTGGCGCCGCCCGCCAAATCGGACCCAGAGTGGCGCCGCCCGCCAAATCGGACCCAGAGTGGCGCCGCCCGCCAGATCGGACCCAGAGTGGCGCCGCCCGCCAGATCGGACCCAGAGTGGCGCCGCCCGCCAGATCGGACCCAGAGTGGCGCCGCCCGCCAAATCGGACCCAGAGTGGCGCCGCCCGCCAAATCGGACCCAGAGTGACCCCGGCCACCGATTCGGACCCCGAGTGGCCCCGCCCACCGAATCGGAACGTGAGTGACCCGCCCATCAATTCGGACCCCGAGTGACTCCACCCACCAAATCGGACCCCGAGTGGCCCCGCCCACCAATTCGGACCCCAAGTGGCACCACCCAACAAATCGGGCCCTGAGGGTTAAAGTAACCCTTGAAGGTCAAATTAACCCCCAGGGACCCCCGATGGTCAAAGTAACCCACAAGGGTCAAATTGACCCCCTAGGGTCAAAGTGACCCCCTGGACCCCTGAGGGTCAAAGTGACCCCTGAAGGTCAAATAGACCCCTGGGCCCCCCAAGGGTCAAAGTGGCCCTGAGCATCAAATTGACCCCCAGGGACCCCCGAGGCTCAAAGTGACCCCTGAGGGTCAAATTGAACCCCAGGGACCCCCGAGGCTCAAAGTGACCCTTAGCGACCCCCAAGGGTCAGTGACCCCTGAGGATCAGTGACCCTCGGGGAACCCAATTGTCAAAGTGACCTTTGGAAGTCAATTGCCCCTCAGGAACCCCTGACCGAGTGTCAGTGACCCCCGAAGGTCAAAATAACCACCATGGACCCCCGAGGGTCAAAGTAACCCCTAGAAACCCCCGAGGGTCAAAGTGGCCCTCAGACACCCCCGAGGCTTAAATTGACCCCCAGCGACCCTCAAGGGTGAAAGTGACCCCCCAGGGTCATATTGACCCCCAAGGGTTAAAGTGGCCCCAAGGGACCCTCAAGGGTCAAATTGATCCCCGTGGAGCTGAGGGTCAAAGTGACCCCCGAGGGTCAAAGTGACCCCCAGGGACTCTTGAGTGCCAAAGTGACCCCCAATGATCAAATTGACCACCATGGACCCCGAGGGACAAAGTGACCCCTAAGGATCAAATTGACCCCCGGGGACCTCCAAGGGTCAAAGTGACCCCCGAGGTTAAAATTTACCCCCGGGGACCCCCAAAGGTCAAAGTGACCTCCGAGAGTCAAATTGACCCTCAGGGACCCCCGAGGGTCAAAGTGACCCCCGAGGGTGAAATTAACCCCCAGGGATCCCTGAGGGTCAAAGTGACCACCAAGAGTTAATTTGACCCCCAGGGACCCCCAAGGTGCCTCGCCCACCAAATCAGCTCCGGAGGTGCCCCACCCTGCAAACCAGCACCAGAGTTGCCCCGCCCACAAAATTGGACCCAGAGTGACCCCGCCCACCAAATCGGCACCTGAGTGATGCAAACACCTCAGAATATCTCATATCCTGGGGTAAAATACTGAGTGATGCGAACACCTCAGAATATCTCACGCCCTGAGTAGTCTACTTCTCTGTAGGATTTTTGAGAATCGTGAAGTAAACCTCTGGGAGAGGTGAGCACCTCATAACTGGTTATGTTATGTTATGTACAGTAGATCTTTGGATGAGGCAAATGCCTCAGAGTGGGCCATATTGTGAGGTAACGCTCTGGGAGAGGAAAACGCCTCAGAGCTGCTAGTACCGTGAGGTAATTGTCTAGTTATTATAGTGCTTTGAAAAGCACTATCTTGTAATCTGAACGCTGCTAATTTATTATAGTGCTTTGGAAAAAAACACTATTTTGATAATTCCTTGCTCTCAGTTCTACTGTATCTAATTGAGGGGGAAAGCCTACTGTGTATGTTTTGGCTTTCTAATAGTTATGGATTCGAGCTGAAGGCACATCTTCAAACAGAAAACTTAAATTACACACAAAACATTGATAGGATGCTCATTTTTTTGTCAATCAGCTGTGTGGTCAGCTGAAGTTGATTGCTGTGATGCAACCTAGGATTTTTACTTTCACTTTACCTCAGCCTGTGTGAGAGAGCACTTCAACATCTATTCAATTGTGATACTACACTGAACAGGTTAGAAAAATTATATGTAATTAATATATTAGTGATCATACATTTACTTATTGGCTCTTGTTATTGTCTGGTGCATTTTTTTTCACATTTGTTGGTAACTTATGGTGACAGACACATTTTGGAGTCGCCAGTTGTTTTATGACAGGATTTTTCCATTACTCTGTTATTTGGTAGGATTGTTCTGAGAGGATTTTTCTATTTTGCTATATTCCCACTACTGTTATAGGTTTCCTATCACAGAAAAAGCTGAACGGGAGCATTTTTACCTTCAACTTTGCTGCAGCCTGTGTAACCGAACACATCATCATCAATTCAATTAGCATATTACAGTGAACAGGTTAGAAAAATTATATGTAATTAATATATTAGAGATGATACATTTACTTATTGGCTTTTGTTATTGTCTGGTGCATTTTTTTGTTTTTTTTCTGTTAACCTATGGTGACAGACCCATTTCTGACCCACCATCTGTTTTATAGAATTTTTAGATTAGGCCTTATTCACACAGGCAATTATTGCTAGCAAAATTGCTTTGAACAGAGGTGATTTTTTTTTTCTATGGGCTCCTATGGTAGAATAATTGCTAGCAATTTAAAATTTAAAAATTTAGGGCAGTGCTTTCCTGTCATAGGACACCATAGTGAAAAAATCGTCTCTGTTCAAAGTGATTTTCACTAGAAAAATCGCTAGCAATAATTGCTAGGGAAAATCGCCTGGGTGAATAAGGTCTTAGGCTTCATGCACATGGCCACTTTTGCCCAGTGCTGCTGGTAATTATCATTTTGATTTTCTCCACCATTACCACCATTATAATCAGCGATTACCACCAGTCTTTTTGCTGGCCCCATTGAAATAATTAGGGCGCAGTCCTACTATGAATTTTCGGTGGTGATAATCGCAGCCAGAAAAAGCACTTGTGTGAATAGGCTCTTAAGGCCCCATCACACAGTACGAGATTTGGACAGGAATATTCACCCGTGTGTCTTTGCCCTGACTTTGACAGGATTTTTCAGACAGAATTTATCTATTAGGTTGTGTTCACACATTAATTTTTTTCAGTTATGCTGATCAGTTTTTTTTCATTTGGCTGCACCAAAAAAACATCTGTTTGCTTCAGATCCATTTTTATTTCAGTTTTTGAGTAACACAACAGCACAGGCTGCAGCAGAGATGTTTAAGTGTATAAAGCTAAAACAAAATCGATCTAAAGCAAACTCAAGCCATTCCGTTTTTTCAAGCTTCATTGAAATCAATAGCAGAAAAATGGTTTTGTTAAATGCTAAAATATATGTACGAGCACAATTATTGCGTGACTATATAGTGTGGCATCACACATCTCTGTCGCACAAAAATGCTATTTATATTTGCTATTCTGAGGTGATTCTTACCGTTGAAAACAATGCGTTCAGATTTTTGCCATGATTCTCTGGTGCAAGATTTCTGGCAAACACTTGCCCATGTTTTTTAGCCGCTATATATCTGTCTTTTAGTTTAGTTGCTCCAAAAAACAGATCAGTATGAGAACTGTTGTGAACTCTGTTTTCAGGCTCCCTCTTGTGGTCACTGGTGGTATGGTGTGACTTTTGCTTTGGGCTCCCCCTGGTGGCTTTGTTTGTTATCCTGCTGGTCTCTGGCTATCAGCTGGTTCGTTATCCTCTGGGAGGTTCCTATATAGCTCTGTTTCTCTTTCACTTGTTGCCGGCTGTCGATGTAATCAGTGCTACTCAGATTCCTTCTGACTACCTTGCTCCCAGTCCATCCAGGACAAGCTAAGTTTTGTTTGCTCATTTTTTGATCAGCAGTGTTTATCATGTTTTCTTGTCCAGCTTGCTAAAATGTGATTCCCTCACTTGCTGGTTGCTCTAGTGGACTGAGTTTCTCCCCACACACCGTTAGTTGGTGCGTGGGTTCTTGAAATCTCAGGATGGATATTTGTAAGGGTTTTTTATTGATCGCATAGACCCCTGCTCTATTTTCTGCTTTCTAGTACTAGTGGGCCTCTTTTGCTGAATCTGATTTCATCCCTATGTATTTGTTGGGGGCTTCTATATCTTTGGGGATTATTTCTCTGGAGGCAAGCGAGGTCTTTCTTTCTCTTTAGGGGTAGCTAGTTCCTGAGGCTGGCTCGAGACGTCTAGGAATTTTTTAGGCACGTTCACCGGCTACCTCTAGTTGTGTTGGATAGGTTCAGATTTGCGATCAGTCCAGTTACCATCTCCCTAGAGCTAACATAACAGAGAACCCCTTTACACTCTTCAATCATTGTTCATCAATTGTTCGGCAGATCTGTGGTTGTAGTGAAATTGTGGACAATCAATGTCAGATTTGTGGCCATGTGCAAATGGAATATGTCCCCAATTTAATAGCAAGCACTGATGTGATGAACCATCAATAAACAATCATTGAAGTGAATAAATGGGTCCTCAGGGTTCATTCACATCTACATTTTGACAGATCCACCCTACTCTGCTTTTTAGCAGCAGGATGAATTGGTAACACACATAGAAACTATTACTAAAGGGGGTCAAATACTGTGATGTTGCTATAAGCGATTGTTGACAAGCATCGCTCATGGCTATATGCTGGTATGTTGGTCGCTTTGGTTAGACCCAGCAATACTCACTAGTAATCATAGCAACTTATTGAACAATTAGCCATGGTTGCAATTCTTCTAAAATGTGGCAATATAAATACATTGCTGTGGTTTTAGCAGTATTGCTAGAATTGTATTTAAATGCAGTATTTGCCTGTTGCTAGTGACAGGTGAATGACTTGCCATCTCCCAGGCATAAGCAGTTAAGTATGATTTATTGCTCAGTACCCAGTTTGTGGCTGCATTCAAAGGTAGTAATATTGCTTGTTAGATGGCTGATGCCAGCCAATATCATTGATACTGATGTTCATGTGTGTAAACCTCCCCTAACACTGACAAGAGGATACCATGTACTAAAATTACGTTAATTTGCTTGTGCTTTTTATAAGTAGAAAGACAACTCATGTATGCAGTATTTTTATCCTTGTTTATAAAAAGTGCTAGCAGATTAACATTATTTTAGTCTATGGTTCCTCTTGTTAGTGTTATGGGGGGTTACATGCACAGATATCTCTAGAAATATTGTTTGTTAGAGGCTGGCATCAACGAGCTAACGAACAATATCACTATGTTAGAAGTGGGCTGCAATTCTGGCACCCAGTTATGAATTAATTGCTTGATGTGTAGCAGATTGTGGTCCATTCTGATGTTCACTATAGCTAATTGATAGTGCCATTTGAAAGCAACTCTAGTAATATCACTAGACCTGAGCAATGTGTTTTTATTGCCGTGGATGTAGTGGAATCACAAACCATGACTTCTCTCTCTGATTAGCAGCCTTGACTGTTTGTGGCTGCCAGGGATCATTCACAGTGATATTCTCATGTGTAAACCTCCACTTAGTGCACGATGTTACAATGCGTTTTACTGAACTATGCAATAATGTAGATGTAAATGTAGCCATAGGACTAAAACACATCGGTAAGACTTTCGCATAACTGTTGTGTGATAAAATCTTCCTAGCAGTTGCAGCTCATAGTTTTTAATGGGCTTAAAGAGATGGATGTTTTTCTTGCCACAATGGCGGCAAGTCAAAAAAGTGCTAATGTGTTATTCTGCTGTGAGTATCGCAGCACAGTAGAACAATGTAATCTAATAGTCAAGTGACAAGGTCGTGTGATGTTACAACAGTGCCGCATGACTATCACACAAGCCCATGGGGTTTTACTCTTAGGGGAGCTTTACACACTATAGTATATTTGGTAGTGATTGCTAGTAATGGTCGCTAGTGTGATTACATGACCCAACGTTTGTTGCATTCAATCTTAGAGATGATCACTAGCGTTAAAAACAGCTTGTCTGGTTGGTTGTTTCAACTGCTGCAATGCAAAATCAATTCTATTACATTCCAATACAATTCACTCCATTTGAGATAATGAAAGTTACTGTGATCTAAAATCTGCTGAGCATCTGCAATCAATTAGTGATGGATTGCTCTGTCAGGTTTGTGGCTGCATTCAAATGGAAAAATATCGGCCACATACAGCTGGCACTAGCGATCACCTGCACAATATCATGAGCAATACATTGTGTAAAGCTCTCTCCTTTGGGTGTGTTTACACGATACAATCATTGTATGTGTCTGGTTGTTAACGGCAGCAAATTTGTGCAGATACAATATCTTTCCTTTTGTACACAGCCACATATCTGGCAGTGAGCAATTAATTGCTCAAAAGTTGTAGGTCATTTGCAGTCTGCTTTTCAGTGATATTTGCACAACTGTTGCAATGAAATTGTAGTGTAGCCAATGAGGCAAACAAAATTTTCACTGACGCAAATGTTTTAGTGGACGACTATTAGAAGTAGGATACACTGTCCTATTTGAGATCGGACATCCAATGTCAGATCCTATTGAGCTCTATGGGTCCATTGCTTACTAAATTAGCATCCAATTCAACCATCTGACAGTCTGATCTGATTTTTAAAGGTCAGACCTGTCGGACTTTAATGTCAGCTTGAATGTTGATCCACAGGAATCAATGGCTCCAACATCAAAATTGGATAGGGCACAATTAGATGCCATCAGTAGCATCTGACATTGGATCTGACTTTGGATTTTGGATCTCATGTCAGACAGTGTGTGCTAGGTCTTATTTGGCTGCTAGTGATTGTCGCAGCACTAAAACTGAACTATTGGTTGTGTGGTCACAACAGTCACTATAGCTAGTGATGGATTTGTCTAAGGCCATGTTCACACTTGTCGGATTACAGACTGATTCTTCTGTCGGAATTTTCAGTAGGATTTTTCAGTTCCGTAGGCTTAATCCGAATTAAACCATAGGCAGCAATGTAAAACAGTCAAATCCCTGTGCACACTTGCTAGTGGAATTTTCTGACCGGATTCGTCCGTTTGGACGGATTTTTCATTCTGCTGCATGTTGTTGTTGTTCTCGTCGGATCCGTGTCGGAGCTCCGATGTGGGCAATGCATTGTAAAAAAAACCCGCTCCTAAATTCCGCCGGTAAATCCGATGCCAAAAGCAGTGCATCAGATTTATTGGCAGAATTTCAGCGCCCAATCCGACGGAAGAATCAGTCAGTAATCCGACAAGTGTGAACATTGCCTAATATTATAGTGTCTAAACCCACCTGTAGGCTGGGCTTGCATGCCTAAATAATTGTGCTATCATCATTATAATGATTAAATAATTATTAATTCAGAGCTATGATTGCAGTGAAATCTTGTACATATTGTTCCATTTGTACATGGCCACAAACCTGGCACTGAATAATTTTTCACTGAAAATCGTGTGTTGTCCTGCAGTCTATGCATGACTAACAACTTTTGGAGATAAATCGTTCAGTGCCAGGTTTGTGGCCATGTACAAATGGAACAATATGTCCCCGATCTAATGAACAATGATTGCACAATCATTGAAGAGTGTAAACCTAATGTCTGTTATTTGACAGCATTTTGTTTCTGAAAACCTGTTGCTAAAGGGATGCATTATCATTATTACTGTACAGAATGCCACGCAAAGGGAAGCGATCTGAAGCTCAAAAAAAACGCTTACAAAGAATGAATATTTCTGCTTGTGAAAAGTCTGGTAAGCTGCCACTTGGTCATAGCATAGAAGAGAAGAAGCAGTTAGAAATTGTGTGTGATGCTGCTGAATTACAAAAAGAACAGGTCAAAAGCGTTACTTCTGTACAAGCTTCTCATAGTCAGGCCGATTACAGGTATACAGAATTTTCCAGAAACAAACAGTGCACATGTAATTCCCTAATTTTTCTCATTGCCCTTAATGAGAACTCAAAGTTATCAAGTAATGATCTTGATTATATTTTGAAAGAGGGTGACTTTTTGTATACAAGCACAAAGCAAAAGCTAATTACTGATGGCAAGTTTGTGCATGACTTTTTAGCTCATGATGAGCTTCCAGACACTGTTGTTTACAATATGCATACATACAGTGTTATTAAATTTCCCTCACAGTATGGATATTTAAGGAAGCGGGGACCTGATGGTGCGCCAGACTTTTTGGAACTTTCTGAAAGATTACAGTGTCTGTGTTCAGATATAAAATATGCACTTCTCACAATGAGCAGTCTGACTATTGCTGTGTTCTGCAATAGTTTAGGCCACTTTGTTTTTTTCGATCCTCACTGTAGATCTCCTGAAGGTTTGTTCTCTGACACAGGTACTGCTGTAATGGTGACTTTTGAATATCTGAATGACATGATTGAAAGACTGCTTTTATTTCATGCATTGCTACAAACACCTGATGACTGCATTTATGAGTTTATGCCAGTTATGTTTATTTGTTCAATGGACAGTCAGCAGGCAAACAGTTCTTCTAATATACAATCTGCAGTGAGCAAAAAGAATGAACCAGTCGACGAATGTGGTACTTCAAATTTAAACACATTAAACATGCTAAAGTGTAACAAAAATAGAAGACGCAGAATAGTAATAGCAAATAAACAAAAGAAAATGTACCATAAAGAGGTCATCAAATTGAGAAATCATATTTATTATGAAAAAAATAAGACAAACATGTTAAAGAACCAAAAAGACAAGTATTTAAATTATTCTCATTTTAGAATGAAACAAAAAGCATTTATTACAGATCGATATTCCCGTGATGCGCACTACAGGATGAGGCAACAATTATATGTCAAGTTGCATTATTCTAGGGATGCAGAGTACAGATTGAGGCAAAAATCATATGCAAATGTACGTTATGCTCATGATCCAGATTACAGACTGAGGAAAAAATCATATGTAAATGTACGTTATGCCCATGATCCAGATTACAGACTGAGGAAAAAATCATATGTAAATGTACATTATGCCCATGATCCAGAGTACAGACTGAGCCAAAAATCATATGTAAATGTACGTTATGCCCATGATCCAGATTACAGACTGAGGAAAAAATCATATGTAAATGTACGTTATGTCTGTGATGCAGACTACAGATTTAAACGGATAGCATACATGAAGAAACGTTATCTCAATTACCCTGAATTTCAAACAAAACGGAAAAACTACATGCAACAGTATGCATCAGACCTTCAAAACAAACAGAATAGGAAGCAACGTTTTGTAGAAAAATACAAAAATGAAACTTATTTCAGAATGTTTCATAAAATGTTATGTGCTTTCAGGATACAACAAAAATATAAGCAGTCTAAACTTCAACTAATTCGACAACAAATCAAAGCAGTTAAATCAAATTCTGATGACAGAGTTAGTGCTATAATGCAACAAGCCATTGACGCCTTTCATATGGAAATACAGAGTGGACCAACTCACATCTGCACAAGCTGTCACAGAGCCCTGTTCCCCAAACAGGTGAAAGTGTGTAAACGTGAGAAATATAAAAAAAACACAGCCATGGTATCACATTGTCTTACAGGGAAATATGTTCATGTTTGTAGTGATGGCTGTCAACATGTAGAACTATGTGCAGTACCTGAAAGGATGACAGAGTGGATTTGCCACAGCTGCCACGAAAACCTAATGACAGGAAATGTTCCTCCAATTGCGGTTTTTAATAAGTTAGAACTGGCGCCAATTCCAGCTGAACTTGCTGACTTAAACATACTCGAAAGACACATAATAGCACTATATATACCATTTGGAAAATAATCACTCTCCCTAAAGGGCAACAGAGAGCGATCCATGGTTCTGTTGTGTGTGTTCCATCAGAAGTGGAGACAACAGTCAATGCATTACCGAGACCCATTAGTCAGTCTCAGTTGTTAAAAGTAAAGCTAAAAAGACGACTTAATTACAAAGGACACTACCAATTCCAAACGTTAAATATGTGCAAAATACTAACTGCTCTGCTTAAACTGAAAGAAGTACATTCTGAATACAAAAATATAGATATCATTCATGATAGCTGTCACTTTGATCAGCTATGTCATGACTTAACAAATGAAGATGATATAATAGAAAACATATCTGAAATTAGAGATGATATTCAACAAGCAATTGATTTAATGGAAACAGACAATTGGGATGACATTACAGTAAATGAAGAAGCAAGACCCAATAGCCAACTCCCAGAACCCTCAGAAGAAAACATTGATCAGGAGGACTTGCATGCTTCGGATCAAGAAACTAATGAACAGAATGGCGCTTGCTACTTTGATAGTTGTTTACAGCCATCTGATATTGCCCAAGAGCTTATAGCATTTGGTGAGGGTATCTTTTGTGTTGCACCATCAGAAGGAAAAAAGCCAGTGAGTTTTTTTAGAGTACCAAAACTAGAGGCTATGGCTTTTCCAGTTCAGTTCCCGACTGGTATGAACACCTTAGATCAAATGAACAGAATTAGGAATTTGACTCCGAGCAGGTACTTTAATGCACGTCTCCTTTCTGTCGACAATTGTTTTGCTATTGATTCAAATTATATTTTCTTTGCACAGTTTGTCACTGAAATGCATTTAGCAACATCCAGTATGTCCATTCAGCTCCGGAAAGGAAAACCTGTGACCAGAGATGGACGTAAAATCACAGTTCAAATGCTGAAAGATAAGAACGAAGTTGAAAGACTAGTAAGGAATAAAGATGCAACTAGATTTATGCAGCCATTGAGAGGCACTCCAGCTTATTGGGAGAAAACCTTGAGAGATCTTTTTGCTATGCTTCGTCAGTTGGGAACTCCAACTTTCTTCTGCACATTTAGTGCTGCAGAAATGAGATGGCCAGAAGTCATTCAAATAATAAAGGCGCAGCAAAATGAGCAAGTTAATTTTTCTGAGATGGACTGGGCCTCAAAATGTGAAGTTTTACGTAGTAACCCTGTAACAACTATGCGTATTTTTGAAAAAAGAGTAGAAGCACTACTAAGACATCTACTCTTGTCACCCGCACAGCCTATTGGAGAGGTCATTGACTACTTTTATCGAGTGGAATACCAAGCTAGAGGATCTCCACATATACATCTTTTGGCTTGGTGTAAAGATGCACCTGAATTTGAGAAAGATCCCGATAAAAAAGTGTGTGAATTTGTGGATAGATACATAACATGTCAGCTACCGGATCCTAATGCAGACCCAGATCTTTACAAAATTGTAACTGAAGTACAAACTCATAGCAAAACACATTCAAAGTCATGTAAGAAAGGGAAAAAACATTGTAGATTCGGATTTCCAAAGCCACCAGTAGAACATACTTATATAACGAGACCTGTTCCAGCACAGACCAGTGAAGAACAAGCAGCTGATTCAGACAGTGATCCATCTGTCATGTCCCTTGAAAAAGCAAAAAGGAGACTTAAACCCCTTTGGGATTTACTGCATAAACCTGAGGCTTCATCTGCAAGTATGTCCCAATTACTTGCACAATGCAAATTAAGTCATGAGGAATACAAGTGTTGTATAAGTTTCCTAAACAGTTCTAGTGCGCTAATGATGAAACGACAGCCAAAGGATGCCTGGGTAAATAATTCTAACAAGCATTTGTTAAGAGCATGGAATGCAAATATCGATATTCAGTATATATTAAATCCACACTCTTGTATAATGTATATTTTATCGTACATTTCAAAAGGTGAACATGAGATGAGTGATTACCTTAAAAGAATTGTTGCCGACACAAGACACGCTAACATATCTGATCGTGATGAAATGAAACAGATTATGCAGGCCTATTCTAAAAATCGAGAGGTCAGTATTCAAGAAGCCGTTGCCCGTGTATGCAGTCTGAAACTTAAATCCTGTTCTCGTCTTGTTGTATTCATACCCACTGATGACAATGCCTTAAAAATGAGTTTGCCTTTGAGGTCCTTAAATGATAAAAGTCCAGAATCAGAAAATGTTTGGATGTCAGGAATAACAGAAAAATATCAAAACAGGCCAGACACACCAGAGTTTGAAAACATGTGCATGGCAGAATTCGCTTCCACTTATAGAGTAGTCTATGGTAGGCAGAGAAAAAGCAGAAATGTCCTGTCCCTTCTAAATGGTATTGGATCCATTCAAAAACGAACACAAGGAAAACCTGCTGTCATTAGATATGCTTGATTTTCCCAGAAAAATTCTCCTGAGAAATTCTATGCCACAGTACTAAAACTGTACCTACCCTACCGCTCACCTACACAGCTCAAACCAAAAGATTTCCCATCATACGGATCTTTCTTAGCTTGTGGAACTGTACAGCTTCCTGGAAGTAACTGTGTTCAGAGTGTGTCTTCGATTGTCAAAAAAAATAGGGCACCGTACGAAAAATACAGTAAAACAGTCGAAAAGGCCATTGAAGAGCTTGAAAAAAATGGACCGATGGAGGATGCATGGGCGACACTTGCTCCAGAGTCTGAACTTATTAGACTTGAGTGTATTTCAGAGCGTGAGGAGATAAACCCAGAGGAACTGAACGAATTAGATGATGTTCCTGAATACAGTAAAAGTCCCAAAAAGAAATGTACCAGAGCAGCAACATTTGAAGGACCTGTTGCAAACCCTGCTGTGATAAAACAGATGTATCAGAATCTGAATCAAAGTCAGGCATCCATTTTCTATACAATACGTAAATGGTGCATAAGACGTGTGTGCGGAGAAAATCCAGAACAGTTTTTTCTATTTGTGACTGGTGGAGCTGGTACTGGTAAATCACACCTCATTAAATGTGTCTATTTAGAGGCATCAAAGATACTTCAGAGGCTTCCCAGGATTTCTGAGGAAACTGATATTTCCATGCCTACTGTCCTACTCTCAGCCTTCACTGGCACAGCAGCCTTTAACATTTCAGGGAAAACTTTACATTCCATTTTGAAATTACCAAGAAGTCTTAAACCACCATACCAGGGGCTGGGAAATTGTCTTGATGAACTGAGAGTAGCGCTGTCAAATGCTGAAATTATTATTATTGATGAGGTGTCCATGGTCTCCAAACCACTGTTTGCTTACATCAATTGGAGGCTACAAGACATTAAAGGTATCAAAAAACCTTTTGGAGGCATGTCTGTTCTAGCAGTGGGAGACTTCTACCAGTTGCCACCTCCAGGTAAAGCGAAACCTCTCTGTGTTTTTGAAGACCACGTGCTTGATTTCTGGCAGGAGCTCTTTCAGGTAGTTACCCTCACGGAAATAATGCGCCAAAAGGAGGATGTAGCATTTGCCGAACTATTAAACAGAATTAGATTAAAAGGCAAGGAAGAGGCAATATCTGAAGTAGATAGAGCCTTACTTTCTCAGCAGTTTGTGACTCAAATTGAAGATTGTCCAAAGGACGTCCTTCATGTGTTTGCCAGAAATAAAGATGTAGATGAGCATAACGCAGCCATTATATCTGCTTTGCATTCTGTAGTGATAAACATCGATGCACATGACTATAAAAAAGATCTTAAAACAGGGCGGATGGAAAAGCAGAAAATACCTTTTGCAAGTCAAAAAGGGGATCTGCCAGACAGGCTGCAAGTTGCTGAGGGTGCACGTGTGATGCTGATTAGAAACATAGATGTGGAGGATGGACTAGTAAATGGTTCATTTGGAAAAATTGCTGCTATTGTTTCCCAATTTGAAGATGATAAAATAGTTGTAATGAAGCTTGGTGTTGAATTAGATAATCCAAATGCCGGACAGAAGAATCACAACAGGACATGTACACCAACAGGTAACTTGGTGTATATAGAGAGAATAGAAGAGCCCCTGAGCAAAAAAGGAGTTGTTCGTCACCAGTTTCCTATTAAACTTGCTTTTGCCTGCACAGTACATAAGGTGCAAGGCATGACTACAACTTCTGCAGTAGTTTCATTAAAGCATATTTTTGAACCAGGCATGGCATATGTTGCTCTCAGTAGAACAACTTCCCTTTCTGGACTACACATTTTTGACTTCAATGAAAATAAAATCTATGCTGATCCACAAATCACAAGATCCTTGGAAAACATGAAAATAGCAACAGTCAATAATGCTATGCCTTTACTCAATAGTCTTCCATGGCCAAGTTCTCCTTTTCTAACATTTATTCACCACAACGTAGAAGGACTGTCAGTCCACATTGATGATGTGAGGAGTCATCATGAAATGTGTCGTGCAGACATTTTATGTTTCACCGAAACTCATCTTTCAGGCCAATTTGTCAGTAATGACATACAATTACAAAACTATCAAATGTTTAAAAGAAACAGGCAGGTTTCATATTCAACCTATTCTAATCTATCTAATAAGAATGGCGGTGGAGTAGCCATCTATGTGAAACATGACATTCAAGCAAGTCCAATGCAATATATGCAGAGCGTGACTGACCTTGAGTTTCTGGTTTTGAGAGTTGAGGCACCAATTCAAGCTCTAATTTCAGTAATTTACAGGCCTCCAGATTACAGCACTAATCTGTTTTTGCCACAACTCTCTAACTTGTTGAATTCGTTAAAAATTATTGAACATGGTCCACTAATTATTTGTGGTGACTTCAATGAGGATCTATTGTCAGATAGAAAGAAGCCCATATTTGAAATGTTGCAGTCCAGAGGCTACAAACAGCTAATTACAGCAGCTACTACAGAGAAGAATACACTTCTAGATCATTTGTATATTTTCAGCCAGGAGTATTGTGCCGAATCTGGTGTACTCCAGACATATTACAGTTATCATAATCCTGTGTATTGTATTTTAACCTAATTTGCACTCCTGTAATCAATTGATCTCCTGCAGTACTGCTAGACATGTGGTTCTCCTTCCACTCATTTCCCTGTGGAGGGTTAAATGGCAGGAGCTAAACTCAAGGCAGGATGCAGGCAAGCACCTGATGTGTTGTGGATCTTTTCTCTTTTATGAGGGAAGAGCAGAGACTGGGAGTAAAAGTATGATTACAGTTTACTAACTAGTTGGCTTGGTTTTGGCTTAACCTCCTCTCCAATCCACATGCCCTCTAGCAATCTTATCTTTACTGAACTCAGGGCCAGGATGCAGACAAACACCTGTGCTGTGGATCTTTTCTCTTTTTTGAGGGAAGGGCAGAGACTGGGAGTACAAGTATGATTACAGTTTACTAACTAGTTGGCTGGGTTTTGGCTTAACCTCCTCTCTAATCCACATGCCCTCTAGCAATCTTATCTTTACTGAACTCAGGGCCAGGATGCAGACAAACACCTGTGCTGTGGATCTTTTCTCTTTTATGAGGGAAGAGCAGAGACTGGGAGTGCAAGTATGATTACAGCTTACTAAAGGCCCCGTCTCACTAAGCGATTTACCAACGATCACGACCAGCGATATGACCTGGCCGTGATCGTTGGTAAGTCGCTGTGTGGTCGCTGGGGAGCTGTCACACAGACCGCTCTCCCCAGCGACCAACGATCAGGGGAACGACTTCGGCATCGTTGAAACTGTCTTCAACGATGCCGAAGTCCCCCTGCAGCACCCGGGTAACCAGGGTAAACATCGGGTTACTAAGCGCAGGGCCGCGCTTAGTAACCCGATGTTTACCCTGGTTACCAAAAAAAACAAACACTACATACTCGCCTTTCGGTGTCCAGGTCCCTTGCCGTCTGCTTCCTGCTCTGACTGAGCCGCCGTACACTGAGAGCAGAGCGCAGCGGTGACGTCACTGCTGTGCTCTCACTTCTCACTGTACGGCCGGCAGTCAGTGAGAGCAGGAAGCAGACGGCAAGGGACCTGGACACCGAAAGGCGAGTATGTACTGTTTGTTTTTTTTTACATTTACGCTGGTAACCAGGGTAAACATCGGGTTACTAAGCGCGGCCCTGTGCTTAGTAACCCGATGTTTACCCTGGTTACCAGTGAAGACATCGCTGGATCGGTGTCACACACACCGATTCAGCAATGTCAGCGGGGCCTCAACGACCAAAAAAAGGTCCAGGCCATTCCGACACGACCAGCGATCTCGCAGCAGGGGCCTGATCGCTGGTACGTGTCACACATAGCGAGATCGCTATGGAGGTCGCTGTTGCGTCACAAAACTTGTGACTCAGCAGCGATCTCGCTAGCGATCTCGCTATGTGAGACGGGGCCTTAACTAGTTGGCTGGGTTTTGGCTTAATCTCCTCTCTAATCCACATGCCCTCTAGCAATCTTATCTTTGCTGAACTCAGGGCCAGGATGTAGACAAACACCTGATGTGTTGTGATCCATGTCATGTCAGATCCATCACGGATCACCTTCTGATGGAGAGGGGCGCAAGTGGAAATGAAGCCTAACCCTGTACTGCTGAGTGGGGTATCTTGCCTCATCAGTCCTTTTAAGTTTACTTATACTGCTGTAGTTTATTTTGTCTTTACTAGTTCTCTATTTACCTGAGACTATATCAGGTATACAGCAGTCCTTTTAAGTTTACTTATACTGCTGTAGTTTATTTTGTCTTTCCTAGTTCTCTATTTACCTGAGACTATATCAGGTATACAGCAGTCCTTTTAAGTTTACTTATACTGCTGTAGTTTATTTTGTCTTTACTAGTTCTCTATTTACCTGAGACTATATCAGGTATACAGCAGTCCTTTTTTCGTGTATTTGACTCAGGACCCAGTGGATTACGGGTTTTATTATTATTTTTTTTAGTTTTACAAGTAAGGTATGGCTGCCTTTCTGTGGGTAACAATATTATGTTATAAATAACTAGATTTTACAGAAAAGTTGTTGATCCAGGGATTTAATCTGACTGCCATATTTGGAGTCGGGAAGGAATTTTTTCCCTATGTGGAAAATTGGCTGCTACCTCATGGGGTTTTTTGCCTTCCTTTGGATCAACACTGCAGGATAGGTACACTAAAATAGGCTGAACTGGATGGACACAGGGCGTTCTTCAGCATAAGGGGTCAAAATAAGAGTGTGCAAATTTGTAGGTAAAAATCGAATGCAGGGAGGCGATCTGTGGGGACCTAGCCAAGATTTGGAGAAGATTTATCCCCGGTATGTGACATCTAGGGAGACGCGGTATCCCTGGTATGGAACATATAATATACATATGTATGAAGCTGAGTTACGGCTCCTACACACGTGTTTTATTAGTGCGAATTTGCACTAAAAAAATGCACCCCATTGATTTCAATGGGTTTACACACACTAGAGATGGGGGAGGCTAGAGAGGAAACAGAGCAGACATATTTTGGTCAGTCAAGTGGGGAACATGTTAACAATCTTTCACCCATCTCTATCACACGTCTATCACCCACATTTATTATACATGTCATTGCCCACCTGTCACACATATCTCTCAAGTCTTCTCGAGTCAATTGTCTGCATGCCTGAAGAAATGCTTCACACTTCTATCAGACACATATCGCAAGCACGCATTGCAGGTGTGCATCACAAGCATGCACACGACATATGCAGTGCAAGCATGCTCAGGATATATGCAGAGCAAACATGTACTGAATGCATGGGGTGCAAGTGTTTGGACAGAAGGCAGGAAAGTGCGAGTTGCTTGCACCCCATAAACCTTATGTATGAAGCACAAACATGCACTTGCATGCAAGCACAAGCATGTATCTAATGCATGTAATAGCGGCACCTATATCGTACTTATATCACACTACTTCTATGATGTAGTGTAGGCATTTAATGAAGGCATGCATGCCACTTGCATGAGATAGTTTTATTGCAAGCGGACGGCTTGCATCCCCACTAGTTGGGTTCTCTGGCTAGCATGGGGAACTGACTCTTCTTTCAAAGAACCTGCACCTATCATCACCACACTTGGGGAAGGGGTTATAACGGATTTGCTTTGCAGGATCATGTGTGGCATATGTGGGCATGCATCAGCACTAGTCGTGTTCTCTGGCTAGCATGGGCTACTACTGACACTTCTTTCATAAAGTTTTCAATTCTGTCAGCTCCATTTCGGGTCCGTCTCTTTGCAGTTTTCTGTATAGAAGACTGACACCCAAGAGGACAACCGAGATGGCGCCTACACATGACGGAAGACAAAACGTGTAAGAACCTGAACTGATCATCACTTTAGATTGTAAGCTTTTAGGAGCGGGGTTAGCGCTAGGTAGGAGGATAGATATGATGCAGGGTGATGAAGGCTCCCTTATGTTTCGTTTTTCTTTTAGCTTCGTCTCAATGTTCGCCTCTTTGTAGTTTCCTGTAGCTGGACACCCACAGGGTAGAGAAACGAAACATGACAGACCCTGAACCGACCACCATATTTGGGGTCAGGAAGCAATTTTCTTTCCCCCCTGAGACGCGGATCTCCGGGTGTTTTCTTCGCCTTTCTCTGTATCATCGAGTTGTGTCTTTTATGTCTTACAATAGGAGGACGATTTGTCTCCCGGAGCTCAGGCTCCACCATGGTCGTGATACTAGAGACGCAGCTCCTGTCCTATAATACACGCCATTATTAATGGCTCCTCTGCTAAATGCAAATAAAAGGAGTAAAATGTAAAAAAAAAGTTTTTTGCAATCAAACTTTTTTTTTATTCGCAAAGCCAAATGTACATTGACTACTCTAAATTTTGACCACCCTAGCTTAGATAGTCTCCCCTTTTATTTTTTTTAGTTAGTTAGGACTCGCAAGAAGATGAGGAGCCTTGACGTGGCTTGCGAGCTTACGTATTGCTGCACAAATTTTCAGCTACTTTTTTTTTAAAGAGTTGCATTTTGCATAAATTACGTTTTTAAAAACTGAAATTTGGGCAGAATACTAACCAAGACCTCCTATACAATCATTGTGGTACAAAAAAGTAGACAAATGAATGTGAGAATTTTGCATGGTGCGCTTTACACAATACAATATTGGTTGCAATATCATCTGCTAGCAGATAGAGATGAGCAAATGATTGCTCGGTGCCTGGTTTTCGACCAAGTTTAAGCTTAGAGAAATCTGATTGCTAGATCTTTGGTAGCCGCTTTTGGCAGACGATATTGCTAGTGATCTTGACTAGGGATGAGCCGAACCCGTCTTTTGCTGTTAGTTTGAACCATTTCCGAATACTAACTTTTTTTTATACGAATCTGAATACTAATACACACGAATACGAACATATGCAATAGGGGAAAAAGTGCGTATATTCTGTACGTACGCATATTCGCTAATATGCGTACATATATTCGCTAATTTGCGTACACATATTCTCTCATATACGTACGCATATTCTCTTATGTGTACGCATATGCATATGTATAGCGGCATAGGCGGTGGAGTCAATGGGTTACGAGCAGGGCCTCCAGAGCTCCGGAGGAGTCCCTGCTCTTAACCCATTGACTCCACTGATGCCGGGACCTGCTCTTTCGCTGTAATCTCACATGCTGCTGATGCCGGGACCTGCTTCTCCGATGCTGTGGGACCTGCCGATGGTGCTGATGCCGGGACCTGCCGATGGTGCTGATGCCGGGGCCTGCCGATGGTGCTGATGCCGGGACCTGACGATGGTGCTGATGCCGGGACCTGCCGATGGTGATGATGCTGGAAACCTGCTCCGCTGACCCCACGCCGCCGACAGGTAAGATGACAGTAAAAAATAAAAAAAATTTTTGGGAACGAACTTTCAGCGTGTGTTCGTACGCACCTAAAGTGAACACAATCACACAAGATTCGTTACTAATAACGAACAACAGTGAAAGGTTCAGCTCAACCCTAATCTTGACAAATTTAAACTTCACCTTATATGTTCTGGGGATCTTCCACATGTTGGCCGGTGTCAGATCTGCAATTTCAATTTTTAATTTGCTCTTACATTTTCTGAAGATCAAAATAAAATGGGCCCTAGGAGGCGCAAGTGGCCTCAGCAGGTCCCCAGGGGTTAAGCTCAACCCTGAGGGGCTACAACTACCAAACCAGCACCTGAGGGGCACCCAAGTGTGAAAGTCCTGCAGGGGCAGCCCGGGCACCATTCCAAAGCACTATCTGTAGTTCCTTCAGGAAATACCCATCTAGTTATAGTGCTTTGGAACAAAGCACTATACTGTTATTCCACCGTGGATAACTTCTTCTTATTATAGTGCTTTGGAACAAAGCACTATACTGTTATTCCACCGTGGTAAACTTCTTATTATAGTGCTTTGGAACAAAGCACTATACTGTTATTCCACCGTGGATAACTTCTTCTTCTTATTATTCTTATTATAGTGCTTTGGAACAAAGCACTATACTGTTATTCCACCGTGGATAACTTCTTCTTATTATAGTGCTTTGGAACAAAGCACTATACTGTTATTCCACCGTGGTAAACTTCTTCTTATTCTTATTATTCAGTCCGCACGTAATGCGGCCCGAACCGCTAAACTCACAGACTCCAGTGAGGTGTCATTTCGAAGCCAGCGTTCCTGAGAGGTGTGCTAAGTATTTTTCGTGCCGATCGGATTTGTAGTTTTTGCGCAATTTGTGTTTGAAAAAAGTCTTTCAATGCGTTTCAATAGGGAAATTGTCCCATACGTTTATAATGGGCTGGTTTCTGAGGCAATTTCTAAAAATAACTGCCACCTGGCTGATTAGCTCATTGATATGCGCAGTCAGACACAGTTACTATGCCAACGCCTATGAAGTCTACATCAGCTCACCAGGTCACAAGTTTTGTCAGATAATATCAGCTCTTAAAGTGACAGTACAGCACAATTCCAAACCACTATCTGTAGTCTTATGATTATTAGACTGTGGCCCGATTCTAACTCATCGGGTATTCTAGAATATGTATGTCCACGAAGTATATTGCACAGCCACGCAGTATACAGTGCAGAGCCGCGCAGTACACAGCGCAGAGCCGCGCAGTACACAGTGCAGAGCCGCGTAGTATACAGTGAAGAGCCACGCAGTATATAGCGCAGAGCCGCGCAGTACAAAGCGCAGAGCTGCGCAGAGCTGCGCAGTATACAGCGCAGAGCCGCGCAGTATACAGCGCAGAACGCGCAGTACACAGTGCAGAGCCGCGCAGTACACAGCGCAGAGCCGTGCAGTACACAGCGCAGAGCCGCGCAGTACACAGCGCAGAGCCACGCAGTATACAGCGCAGAGCCGCGTAGTATACAGCGCAGAGCCGCGTAGTATACAGCGCAGAGCCACGCAGTATACAGCACAGAGCCACGCAGTATACAGCGCAGAGCCACGTAGTTATACTGCCCAGTCACGTAGTATATTGTCCAGTCACATAGTATACTGCATATCCCTGTTAAAAAAAAAAAGAATTAAAATAAAAAAGTTACATACTCACCTCCTGGAGCGGCC
The DNA here is from genome assembly GCF_051348905.1 of Ranitomeya variabilis. NCBI lineage: Eukaryota > Metazoa > Chordata > Amphibia > Anura > Dendrobatidae > Ranitomeya > Ranitomeya variabilis. The sequence goes on along the minus strand of NC_135232.1, from coordinate 547,458,905 downwards.
GGTATCTGATGGTTGTTGCACCTCCTAGAGCGGCCGGTACACGATGCTTGTTGCACCTGGAGTGGCCGGTACCCGATGCTTGTTGCGCGCTCCGGTCCCAAGAGTGCATTGCGGTCTCACGAGATGATGACGTAGCGGTGTTGTGAGACAGAAAGACGGAAGTGCCCTTAGATAATTAGATAGTAGATTACCCCGCTCACCAATTCGGAACCCGAGAGGCCCGGCCCACCAAATCGGACCCCGAGGGGCCCGGCCCACCAAATCGGACCCAGAGTGACCCCGCCCCCTAAATCAGACCCAGAGTGACCCCGCCCACCAAATCGGACCCAGAGTGGCTCCGCCCACCAAATCGGACCCAGAGTGACCCCTTCCACCAAATCAGACCCAGAGTGACCCCTTCCACCAAATCGGAACCAGAGTGACCCCTTCCACCAAATCGGGCCCAGAGTGACCCCGCCCACCAAATCGGACCGAGTGACCCCACCCACCAAATTGGTCCCTAAGGTGCCCCGCCCACCAAATCGGACCCAGAGTGGCTCCGCCCACCGAATCGGACCCAGAGTGGCCGCGCCCACAGAATCGGACCAAAAGTGACCCCGCCCACCGAATCGGACCTAGATTTACCCCGCCCACAAAATCAGACCCAGATTGACCCAACCCACCAAATCGGACCGCCTGAGGGGCACCCAAGTGTGAAAGTCTTGCAGGGGCAGCCCGGGCACCATTCCAAAGCACTATCTGTAGTTCCTTCAGGAAATACCCATCTAGTTCTTATTATTATTCAGTCCGCACGTAATGCGGCCCGAACCGCTTCACTCACAGACTCCAGTGAGGTGTCATTTCGAAGCCAGCATCCCCAAGAGGTGTGCTAAGTATTTTTCGTGTCGATCGGATTTGTAGTTTTGGCGCAATTTGCGTTTGAAAATGTTTTTTCCCCTCATTGTAATGCATTTCAATAGGGAAATTTTCCTATACGTTTAAAATGGGCTGGTTTCTGAGGCAATTTCTAAAAATAACTTAACTGCCAAATGCCACCTGGCTGATTAGCTCATTGATATGCGCAGTCAGACACAGATACTATGCCAACGCCTATCAACTCCACCAGGTCACAGTTTTGTCAGATAATATCAGCTCTGTTGTGAAATTGGATTCTGGGCTCCCCCGGTGGCCACTTGTGGAATTGTACTTGTGTGCATCATCCCCTCTGTTCACCTGCTCCTATCAGGATGTGGGAGTCGCTATATAACCTTGCTCCTCTGTCAGTTTCATGCCGGTCAACAATGTAATCAGAAGCCTTCTGTGCATGTTCCTGCTACTAGACAACTCCTAGCTAAGTTGGACTTTTGTCCTTGTGTGTTTTTGCATTTTGTTCCTGTTCACAGCTGCTGTTTCGTTACTGTGTCTGGAAAGCTCTTGTGAGCGGAAATTGCCACTCTGGTGTTATGAGTTAATGCTAGAGTCTTAAAGTAATTTCTGGATGGTGTTTTGATAGGGTTTTCTGCTGACCATGAAAGTGCCCTTTCTGTCTTCATGCTATCTAGTAAGCGGACCTCGATTTTGCTAAACCTATTTTCATACTACGTTTGTCATTTCATCTAAAATCATCGCCAATATATGTGGGGGCCTCTGTCTGCCTTTTGGGAAAATTTCTCTAGAGGTGAGCCAGGACTGTCTTTTCCTCTGCTAGGATTAGGTAGTTCTCCGGCTGGCGCTGGGCATCTAGGGATAAAAAACGTAGGCATGCTACCCGGCCACTTCTAGTTGTGCGGCAGGTTTAGTTCATGGTCAGTATAGTTTCCATCTTCCAAGAGCTAGTTCTCATATATGCTGGGCTATGTTCTCTCGCCATTGAGAATCATGACAGTTTGACCGGCCAAAAAAAGGGTTAAATTACTGGCTGAGAAAGGAGAGAAAAAAGAAGTCTGCTACAATTTTTTTTTTTTTTTTTTCCCCTCTAGTTCTGAGTGTGCTCTTAATTGAATCACTTGCTAGTCTGCCTATACTGCAGCCTTCCTCTCTTTCTCTCCTTCTAATACTTGAATGGCTCTGTGTTCACCTGTTTCAAATGGATCTTCAGAGTGTAGCTACAGGTTTGAATAATCTCGCCACAAAGGTACAAAATTTGCAAGATTTTGTTGTTCATGCACCTATGTCTGAGCCTAGAATTCCTTTGCCTGAATTCTTCTCGGGGAATAGATCTCACTTTCAAAATTTTAAAAATAATTGCAAATTGTTTTTGTCCCTGAAGTCTCGCTCTGCCGGAGACCCTGCACAGCAGGTCAGGATTGTAATTTCCTTGCTCCGGGGCGACCCTCAGGACTGGGCTTTTGCATTGGCACCAGGGGATCCTGCGTTGCTCAATGTGGATGCGTTTTTTCTGGCCTTGGGGTTGCTTTATGAGGAACCTCATTTAGAGCTTCAGGCGGAAAAGGCCTTGATGTCCCTATCTCAGGGGCAAGACGAAGCTGAAATATACTGCCAAAAATTCCGCAAATGGTCTGTGCTTACTCAGTGGAATGAGTGCGCCCTGGCGGCGATTTTCAGAGAAGGTCTCTCTGATGCCATTAAGGATGTTATGGTGGGGTTCCCTGTGCCTGCGAGTCTGAATGAGTCCATGACGATGGCTATTCAGATCGATAGGCGTCTGCGGGAGCGCAAACCTGTGCACCATTTGGCGGTGTCTACTGAGAAAACGCCAGAAAATATGCAATGTGATAGAATTCTGTCCAGAAGCGAGCGGCAGAATTTTAGACGAAAAAATGGGTTGTGCTTCTATTGTGGTGATTCAACTCATGTTATATCAGCATGCTTTAAGCGTACTAAGAAGCCTGACAAGTCTGTTTCAATTAGCACTTTACAGTCTAAGTTTATTCTATCTGTGACCCTGATTTGTTCTTTGTCATCTATTACCGCGGACGCCTATGTCGACTCTGGCGCTGCTTTGAGTCTTATGGATTGGTCCTTTGCCAAACGCTGTGGGTATGATTTGGAGCCATTGGAGGCTCCGATACCTCTGAAAGGGATTGACTCCACCCCATTGGCTAGTAATAAACCACAATACTGGACACAAGTGACTATGCGTGTTAATCCGGATCACCAGGAGGTTATTCGCTTTCTGGTGCTGTATAATCTACATGATGTTTTGGTGCTGGGATTGCCATGGCTGCAATCTCATAACCCAGTCCTCGACTGGAGAGCTATGTCTGTGTTAAGCTGGGGATGTAAAGGAACTCATGGGGACGTACCTTTGGTTTCCATTTCATCATCTATTCCCTCTGAGATTCCTGAATTCTTGTCTGACTTTCGTGACGTTTTTGAAGAACCCAAGGTTGGTTCACTACCTCCGCACCGGGAGTGCGATTGTGCCATAGACTTGATCCCGGGTAGTAAATACCCTAAGGGTCGTTTATTTAATCTGTCTGTGCCTGAACACGCGGCTATGCGAGAATATATAAAGGAGTCCTTGGAAAAGGGACATATTCGTCCTTCGTCATCTCCCTTAGGAGCCGGTTTTTTCTTTGTGTCTAAGAAAGACGGCTCTTTGAGGCCGTGTATTGATTATCGACTTTTGAATAAAATCACGGTTAAATATCAATATCCGTTACCACTGCTTACTGATTTGTTTGCTCGTATAAAGGGGGCCAAGTGGTTCTCTAAGATTGATCTCCGTGGGGCGTATAATTTGGTGCGAATCAAGCAGGGGGATGAGTGGAAAACCGCATTTAATACGCCCGAGGGCCATTTTGAGTATTTGGTGATGCCTTTTGGTCTTTCAAATGCCCCTTCAGTCTTCCAGTCCTTTATGCATGACATTTTCCGCGATTATTTGGATAAATTTATGATTGTGTATCTGGATGATATTCTGATTTTTTCGGATGACTGGGACTCTCATGTCCAGCAGGTCAGGAGGGTTTTTCAGGTTTTGCGGTCTAATTCCTTGTGTGTGAAGGGTTCTAAGTGTGTTTTTGGGGTTCAAAAGATTTCCTTCTTGGGATACATTTTTTCCCCCTCTTCCATCGAGATGGATCCTGTCAAGGTTCAGGCTATTGGTGATTGGACGCAACCCTCTTCTCTTAAGAGTCTTCAGAAATTTTTGGGCTTTGCTAACTTTTATCGTCGATTTATTGCTGGTTTTTCTGATGTTGTAAAACCATTGACTGATTTGACTAAGAAGGGTGCTGATGTTGCTGATTGGTCCCCTGATGCTGTGGAGGCCTTTCGGGAGCTCAAGCGCCGCTTTTCTTCCGCCCCAGTGTTGCGTCAGCCTGATGTTGCTCTTCCTTTTCAGGTTGAGGTCGACGCTTCTGAAATCGGAGCTGGGGCGGTGTTGTCGCAGAGAAGTTCCGACTGCTCCGTGATGAGACCTTGTGCCTTTTTTTCCCGTAAATTTTCGCCCGCCGAGCGGAATTATGATATTGGGAATCGGGAGCTTTTGGCCATGAAGTGGGCTTTTGAGGAGTGGTGTCACTGGCTTGAGGGGGCCAGACATCAGGTGGTGGTATTGACTGACCACAAAAATTTAATTTACCTTGAGTCTGCCAGGCGCCTGAATCCTAGACAGGCGCGCTGGTCGTTGTTTTTCTCTCGGTTTAATTTTGTGGTGTCTTACCTACCGGGTTCTAAGAATGTTAAGGCGGATGCCCTTTCTAGGAGTTTTGAGCCTGACTCCCCTGGTAATTCTGAGCCCACAGGTATCCTTAAAGATGGAGTGATATTGTCTGCCGTTTCTCCAGACCTGCGGCGGGCCTTGCAGGAGTTTCAGGCGGATAGACCTGATCGTTGCCCACCTGGTAGACTGTTTGTTCCTGATGATTGGACCAGTAGAGTCATCTCTGAGGTTCATTCTTCTGCGTTGGCAGGTCATCCTGGAATCTTTGGTACCAGGGATTTGGTGGCAAGGTCCTTCTGGTGGCCTTCCCTGTCACGAGATGTGCGAGGCTTTGTGCAGTCTTGTGACGTTTGTGCTCGGGCCAAGCCTTGTTGTTCTCGGGCTAGTGGATTGTTGTTACCCTTGCCTATCCCGAAGAGGCCTTGGACGCACATCTCGATGGATTTTATTTCGGATCTGCCTGTTTCTCAGAAGATGTCTGTCATCTGGGTGGTGTGTGACCGTTTCTCTAAGATGGTCCATCTGGTTCCCTTGCCTAAGTTGCCTTCTTCTTCCGAGTTGGTTCCTCTGTTTTTTCAAAATGTTGTTCGTTTGCATGGTATTCCAGAGAATATCGTTTCTGACAGAGGGACCCAATTCGTGTCTAGATTTTGGCGGGCATTCTGTGCTAGGATGGGCATAGATTTGTCTTTTTCGTCTGCTTTCCATCCTCAGACTAATGGCCAGACCGAGCGGACTAATCAGACCTTGGAGACATATTTGAGGTGTTTTGTGTCTGCGGATCAGGATGATTGGGTTGCTTTTTTGCCTTTGGCGGAGTTCGCCCTCAATAATCGGGCCAGCTCTGCCACCTTGGTGTCCCCGTTTTTCTGTAATTCGGGGTTTCATCCTCGATTTTCCTCCGGTCAAGTGGAATCTTCGGATTGTCCTGGAGTGGATGCTGTGGTGGAGAGGTTGCATCAGATTTGGGGGCAGGTGGTGGACAATTTGAAGTTGTCCCAGGAGAAGACTCAGCTTTTTGCCAACCGCCGTCGTCGTGTTGGTCCTCGGCTTTGTGTTGGGGACTTGGTGTGGTTGTCTTCTCGTTTTGTCCCTATGAGGGTTTCTTCTCCTAAGTTTAAGCCTCGGTTCATCGGCCCGTACAAGATATTGGAGATTCTTAACCCTGTGTCCTTCCGTTTGGACCTCCCTGCATCCTTTTCGATTCATAATGTTTTTCATCGGTCATTGTTGCGCAGGTATGAGGTACCGGCTGTGCCTTCCGTTGAGCCTCCTGCTCCGGTGTTGGTTGAGGGTGAGTTGGAGTACGTTGTGGAAAAGATCTTAGACTCTCGTGTTTCCAGACGGAAACTCCAGTATCTGGTCAAATGGAAGGGATACGGTCAGGAGGATAATTCTTGGGTCACTGCCTCTGATGTTCATGCCTCCGATCTTGTCCGTGCCTTTCATAGGGCTCATCCTGATCGCCCTGGTGGTTCTGGTGAGGGTTCGGTGCCCCCTCCTTGAGGGGGGGGTACTGTTGTGAAATTGGATTCTGGGCTCCCCCGGTGGCCACTTGTGGAATTGTACTTGTGTGCATCATCCCCTCTGTTCACCTGCTCCTATCAGGATGTGGGAGTCGCTATATAACCTTGCTCCTCTGTCAGTTTCATGCCGGTCAACAATGTAATCAGAAGCCTTCTGTGCATGTTCCTGCTACTAGACAACTCCTAGCTAAGTTGGACTTTTGTCCTTGTGTGTTTTTGCATTTTGTTCCTGTTCACAGCTGCTGTTTCGTTACTGTGTCTGGAAAGCTCTTGTGAGCGGAAATTGCCACTCTGGTGTTATGAGTTAATGCTAGAGTCTTAAAGTAATTTCTGGATGGTGTTTTGATAGGGTTTTCTGCTGACCATGAAAGTGCCCTTTCTGTCTTCATGCTATCTAGTAAGCGGACCTCGATTTTGCTAAACCTATTTTCATACTACGTTTGTCATTTCATCTAAAATCACCGCCAATATATGTGGGGGCCTCTGTCTGCCTTTTGGGAAAATTTCTCTAGAGGTGAGCCAGGACTGTCTTTTCCTCTGCTAGGATTAGGTAGTTCTCCGGCTGGCGCTGGGCATCTAGGGATAAAAAACGTAGGCATGCTACCCGGCCACTTCTAGTTGTGCGGCAGGTTTAGTTCATGGTCAGTATAGTTTCCATCTTCCAAGAGCTAGTTCTCATATATGCTGGGCTATGTTCTCTCGCCATTGAGAATCATGACACAGCTCTTAAAGTGACAGCACAGCACAATTTCAAAGCACTATCTGTAGTCTTATTATTATTACAGTATACAGCGCAGAGCCCCGCAGCATACAGCGCAGAGCCCCGCAGTATACAGCGCAGAGCCGCGCAGTATACAGCGCAGAGCCGCGCAGTATACAGCGCGGAGCCTCGCATTATACAGCACGGAGCCGCGCAGCATACAGCGCGGAGCCGCGCAGCATACAGCGCGGAGCCGCGCAGCATACAGCGCGGAGCCGCGCAGCATACAGCGCGGAGCCCCGCAGCATACAGCGCAGAGCCGCGCAGCATACAGCGCAGAGCCCCGCATTATACAGCGCGGAGCCACGCAGCATACAGCGCGGAGCCCCGCAGCATACAGCGCGGAGCCCCGCAGCATACAGCGTGGAGCCGCGCAGCATACAGCGCGGAGCCCCGCAGCATACAGCACAGAGCCCCGCAGCATACAGCACAGAGCCGTGCAGTATACAGTGCAGAGCCCCGCAGCATACAGCGCAGAGCCCCGCAGCATACAGCGCAGAGCCGCGCAGCATACAGCGCAGAGCCGCGCAGCATACAGCGCAGAGCCGCGCAGTATACAGCGCAGAGCCCCGCAGTATACAGCGCAGAGCCGCGCAGTATACAGCACAGAGCCGCGCAGTATACAGCGCCCACCAAATCGGCCCCTGAGGGGCCCCACCCACCAAATCGGACCCAGAGTGGCTACAACTACCAAACCAGCGCCTGAGGGGCACCCAAGTGTGAAAGTCTTGCTGGGGCAACCCGGGCACCATTCCAAAGCACTATCTGTAGTTCCTTCAGGAAATACCCATCTATTTCTCTCTGTTATCAGCCATTCCCCGTACTGCTGTCAGTCTATTTCTCTCTGTTATCAGCCATTCCCCTGTCCTGCTGTCAGTCTATTCTCTCTGTTATCAGCCATTCCCCGTCCTGCTGTCAGTCTATTCTCTCTGTTATCAGCCATTCACCTGTCCTGCTGTCAGTCTATTCTCTCTGTTACCAGCCATTCCCCATCCTGCTGTCAGTCTATTTCTCTCTGTTATCAGCCATTCCCCGTACTGCTGTCAGTCTATTTCTCTCTGTTATCAGCCATTCCCCTGTCCTGCTGTCAGTCTATTCTCTCTGTTATCAGCCATTCCCCGTCCTGCTCTCAGTCTATTCTCTCTGTTATCAGCCATTCCCCGTCCTGCTGTCAGTCTATTCTCTCTGTTATCAGCCATTCACCGTCCTGCTGTCAGTCTATTTCTCTCTGTTATCAGCCATTCCCCGTACTGCTGTCAGTCTATTTTTCTCTGTTATCAGCCATTCCCCTGTCCTGCTGTCAGTCTATTCTCTCTGTTATCAGCCATTCCCCGTCCTGCTGTCAGTCTATTTCTCTCTGTTATCAGCAATTCCCCTGTCCTGCTGTCAGTCTATTCTCTCTGTTATCAGCCATTCCCTTGTCCTGCTGTCAGTCTATTCTCTGTTATCAGCCATTCCCTTATCCTGCTGTCAGTCAGAGTGACCCGGCCCACCAAATCGGACCCAGAGTGACCCGGCCCACCAAATCGGACCCAGAGTGACCCGGCCCACCAAAACGGACCCAGAGTGACCCGGCCCACCAAACCGGACCCAGAGTGACCCGGCCCACCAAATCGGACCCAGAGTGACCCGGCCCACCAAATCGGACCCAGAGTGACCCGGGCCACCAAATCGGACCCAGAGTGACCCGGGCCACCAAATCGGACCCAGAGTGACCCGGGCCACCAAATCGGACCCAGAGTGACCCGGGCCACCAAATCGGACCCAGAGTGACCCGGGCCACCAAATCGGACCCAGAGTGACCCGGGCCACCAAATCGGACCCAGAGTGACACGGGCCACCAAATCGGACCCAGAGTGACCCGGGCCACCAAATCGAACCCAGAGTGACCCGGGCCACCAAATCGAACCCAGAGTGACCCGGCCCACCAAATCGGACCCAGAGTGACCCGGCCCACCAAATCGGACCCAGAGTGACCCGGCCCACCAAATCGGACCCAGAGTGACCCGGCCCACCAAATCGGACCCAGAGTGACCCGGCCCACCAAATCGGACCCAGAGTGACCCGGCCCACCAAATCGGACCCAGAGTGACCCGGCCCACCAAATCGGACCCAGAGTGACCCGGCCCACCAAATCGGACCCAGAGTGACCCGGGCCACCAAATCGGACCCAGAGTGACCCGGGCCACCAAATCGGACCCAGAGTGACCCGGGCCACCAAATCGGACCCAGAGTGACCCGGGCCACCAAATCGGACCCAGAGTGACCCGGGCCACCAAATCGGACCCAGAGTGACCCGGCCCAACAAATCGGACCCAGAGTGACCCGGCCCACCAAATCGGACCCAGAGTGACCCGGCCCACCAAATCGGACCCAGAGTGACCCGGCCCACCAAATCGGACCCAGAGTGGCCCGGGCCACCAAATCGGACCCAGAGTGGCCCGGGCCACCAAATCGGACCCAGAGTGACCCGGGCCACCAAATCGGACCCAGAGTGACCCGGGCCACCAAATCGGACCCAGAGTGACCCGGGCCACCAAATCGGACCCAGAGTGACCCGGGCCACCAAATCGGACCCAGAGTGACCCGGGCCACCAAATCGGACCCAGAGTGACCCGGGCCACCAAATCGGACCCAGAGTGACCCGGGCCACCAAATCGGACCCAGAGTGACCCGGGCCACCAAATCGGACCCAGAGTGACCCGGGCCACCAAATCGGACCCAGAGTGACCCGGGCCACCAAATCGGACCCAGAGTGACCCGGGCCACCAAATCGGACCCAGAGTGACCCGGGCCACCAAATCGGACCCAGAGTGACCCGGGCCACCAAATCGGACCCAGAGTGACCCGGGCCACCAAATCGGACCCAGAGTGACCCGGGCCACCAAATCGGACCCAGAGTGACCCGGGCCACCAAATCGGACCCAGAGTGACCCGGGCCACCAAATCGGACCCAGAGTGACCCGGGCCACCAAATCGGACCCAGAGTGACCCGGGCCACCAAATCGGACCCAGAGTGACCCGGGCCACCAAATCGGACCCAGAGTGACCCGGGCCACCAAATCGGACCCAGAGTGACCCGGGCCACCAAATCGGACCCAGAGTGGCCTGGCCCACCAAATCGGACCCAGAGTGACCCGTCCCACCAAATCGGACCCAGAGTGACCCGTCCCACCAAATCGGACCCAGAGTGACCCGTCCCACCAAATCGGACCCAGAGTGACCCGTCCCACCAAATCGGACCCAGAGTGACCCGTCCCACCAAATCGGACCCAGAGTGACCCGGGCCACCAAATCGAACCCAGAGTGACCCGGGCCACCAAATCGGACCCAGAGTGACCCGGGCCACCAAATCGGACCCAGAGTGACCCGGGCCACCAAATCGGACCCCGAGGGGCCCCGCCCACAAATCGGACCCCAAGGGGCCCCGCCCACCAAATCCTCAACCCTGAGGGGCTACAACTATCAAACCAGCGCCTGAGGTGCACCCAAGTGTGAAAGTCTTGCAGGGGCAGCCCAGGCACCATTACAAAGCACTATCTGTAGTTCCTTCAGGAAATACCCATCTAGTTCTTATTATTATTCAGTCCGCACGTAATGCGGCCCGAACCGCTTCACTCACAGACTCCAGTGAGGTGTCATTTCGAAGCCAGCGTCCCCAAGAGGTGTGCTAAGTATTTTTCGTGTCGATCGGATTTGTAGTTTTGGCGCAATTTGCGTTTGAAAATGTTTTTTCCCCTCATTGTAATGCATTTCAATAGGGAAATTTTCACATAGGTTATAATGGCCGGGTTTCTGAGGCAATTTGAAATGTACCTGCCACCTGGCTGATTAGCTCATTGATATGCTCAGTCAGGCCCAGTTACTATGCCAACGCCTGCGAACTGTACATGACCCTAGCAGGACAGTTTTGGCAGATAATATCAGCTCTTAAAGTGATAGCACAGCACAATTTCAAAGCACTATCTATAGTCTTATTATAATTATTGCCCCGCTCACCAAATCGGACCCAGCCCGCCAAATCGGACCCAGAGTGGCGCCGCCTGCCAAATCGGACCCAGAGTGGCGCCGCCCGCCAAATCGGACCCAGAGTGGCGCCGCCCGCCAAATCGGACCCAGAGTGGCGCCACCCGCCAAATCGGACCCAGAGTGGCGCCGCCCGCCAAATCGGACCCAGAGTGGCGCCGTTCGGCCAAATCGGACCCAGAGTGGCGCCGCCCGCCAAATCTGACCCGGAGTGGCGCCGCCCGCCAAATCGGACCCGGAGTGGCGCCGCCCGCCAAATCGGACCCAGAGTGGCGCCGCCCGCCAAATCGGACCCGGAGTGGCGCCGCCCGCCAAATCGGACCCAGAGTGGCGCCGCCCGCCAAATCGGACCCGGAGTGGCGCCGCCCGCCAAATCGGACCCGGAGTGGAGCCGCCCGCCAAATCGGACCCGGAGTGGCGCCGCTCGCCAAATCGGACCCGGAGTGGCGCCGCCCGCCAAATCGGACCCGGAGTGGCGCAGCCCGCCAAATCGGACCCGGAGTGGCGCCGCCTGCCAAATCGGACCCGGAGTGGCGCCGCCCGCCAAATCGGACCCGGAGTGGCGCCGCCTGCCAAATCGGACCCGGTGTGGCGCCGCCCGCCAAATTGGACCCAGTGTGGCTACAACTACCAAAACAGCGCCTGAGGGGCACCCAAGTGTGAAAGTCTTGCTGGGGCAACCCGGGCACCATTCCAAAGCACTATCTGTAGTTCCTTCAGGAAATACCCATCTAGTTCTTATTATTATTCAGTCCGCACGTAATGCGGCCCGAACCGCTTCACTCACAGACTCCAGTGAGGTGTCATTTCGAAGCCAGCGTCCCCAAGAGGTGTGCTAAGTATTTTTCGTGTCGATCGGATTTGTAGTTTTGGCGCAATTTGCATTTGAAAATGTTTTTTCCCCTCATTGTAATGCTTTTCAATAGGGAAATTTTCACATAGGTTATAATGGCCGGGTTTCTGAGGCAATTTGAAATGTACCTGCCACCTGGCTGATTAGCTCATTGATATGCTCAGTCAGGCCCAGTTACTATGCCAACGCCTGCGAACTGTACATGACCCTAGCAGGACAGTTTTGGCAGATAATATCAGCTCTTAAAGTGATAGCACAGCACAATTTCAAAGCACTATCTATAGTCTTATTATAGTGCTTTGGAACAAAGCACTATACTGTTATTCCACCGTGGTAAACTTCTTCTTATTCTTATTATTCAGTCCGCACGTAATGCGGCCCGAACCGCTAAACTCACAGACTCCAGTGAGGTGTCATTTCGAAGCCAGAGTTCCTGAGAGGTGTGCTAAGTATTTTTCGTGTCGATCGGATTTGTAGTTTTTGCGCAATTTGTGTTTGAAAAAAGTCTTTCAATGCGTTTCAATGGAGAAATTTTCCTATACGTTTATAATGGGCTGGTTTCTGAGGCAATTTCTAAAAATAACTGCCACCTGGCTGATTAGCTCATTGATATGCGCAGTCAGACACAGTTACTATGCCAACTCCTATGAAATCTACATCAGCTCACCAGGTCACAAGTTTTGTCAGATAATATCAGCTCTTAAAGTGACAGTACAGCACAATTCCAAACCACTATCCGTAGTCTTATGATTATTAGACTGTGGCCCGATTCTAACTCATCGGGTATTCTAGAATATGCATGTCCACGTAGTATATTGCACAGCCACGCAGTATACAGTGCAGAGCCGTGCAGTACACAGCGCAGAGCCGCGCAGTACACAGCGCAGAGCCGCGCAGTACACAGCGCAGAGCCGCGCAGTATAAAGCGCAGAGCCGCGCAGTACACAGCGCAGAGCCGCGCAGTACACAGCGCAGAGCCGTGCAGTACACAGCGCAGAGCCGCGCAGTATAAAGCGCAGAGCCGTGCAGTACACAGCGCAGAGCCGCGCAGTACACAGCGCAGAGCCGTGCAGTACACAGCGCAGAGCCGCGCAGTATAAAGCGCAGAGCCGTGCAGTACACAGCGCAGAGCCGCGCAGTACACAGCGCAGAGCCGCGCAGTACACAGCGCAGAGCCGCGCAGTATAAAGCGCAGAGCCGCGCAGTACACAGCGCAGAGCCGCGCAGTACACAGCGCAGAGCCGTGCAGTACACAGCGCAGAGCCGCGCAGTTTAAAGCGCAGAGCCGTGCAGTACACAGCGCAGAGCCGCGCAGTACACAGCGCAGAGCCGTGCAGTACACAGCGCAGAGCCGCGCAGTATAAAGCGCAGAGCCGTGCAGTACACAGCGCAGAGCCGCGCAGTACACAGCGCAGAGCCGCGCAGTACACAGCGCAGAGCCGCGCAGTATAAAGCGCAGAGCCGCGCAGTACAAAGCGCAGAGCCGCGCAGTACACAGCGCAGAGCCGCGCAGTACACAGCGCAGAGCCGTGCAGTACACAGCGCAGAGCCGCGCAGTATAAAGCGCAGAGCCGTGCAGTACACAGCGCAGAGCCGCGCAGTACACAGCGCAGAGCCATGCAGTACACTGCGCAGAGCCGCGCAGTATAAAGCGCAGAGCCGTGCAGTACACAGCGCAGAGCCGTGCAGCACACAGCGCAGAGCCGCGCAGTACACAGCGCAGAGCCATGCAGTACACAGCGCAAAGCCGCGCAGTATAAAGCGCAGAGCCGCGCAGTATAAAGCGGAGAGCCGCGCAGTACACAGCGCAGAGCCGAGCAGTACACAGCGCAGAGCCGCGCAGTAGACAGCGCAGAGCCGTGCAGTACAGAGCGCAGAGCCGCACAGTATAAAGCGCAGAGCCGCGCAGTATACCGCGCAGAGCCGTGCAGTACACAGCGCAGAGCCGCGCAGTACACAGCGCAGAGCCGTGCAGTACACAGCGCAGAGCCGCGCAGTACACAGCGCAGAGCCGCGCAGTACACAGCGCAGAGCCGCGCAGTACACAGCGCAGAGCCGCGCAGTACACAGCGCAGAGCCGCGCAGTATACAGCGCAGAGCTGCGCAGTACACAGCGCAGAGCCGCGCAGTACAGAGCGCAGAGCCGCACAGTATAAAGCGCAGAGCCGCGCAGTACACAGCGCAGAGCCGCGCAGTACACAGCGCAGAGCCGCGCAGTACACAGTGCAGAGCCGCACAGTACACAGCACAGAGCCGCGCAGTACACAGCGCAGAGCCACCCAGTATACAGCGCAGAGCCGCGCAGTACGCAGCGTAGAGCCACGCAGTATGCAGCGCAGAGCCGCGCAGTATACAGCGCTGAGCCGCGTAGTATACAGCGCAGAGCCCCGCAGTATACAGTGCAGAGCCCCGCAGTATACAGCGCAGACACGCGCAGTACACAGCACGGACACGCGCAGTACACAGCGCAGAGCCGCGCAGTACACAGCGCAGAGCCGCGTAGTATACAGCGAAGAGCCACGCAGTATATAGCGCAGAGCCGCGCAGTACAAAGCGCAGAGCTGCGCAGAGCTGCGCAGTATACAGCGCAGAGCCGCGCAGTATACAGCGCAGAACGCGCAGTACACAGTGCAGAGCCGCGCAGTACACAGCGCAGAGCCGTGCAGTACACAGCGCAGAGCCGCGCAGTACACAGCGCAGAGCCACGCAGTATACAGCGCAGAGCCGCGTAGTATACAGCGCAGAGCCGCGTAGTATACAGCGCAGAGCCACGCAGTATACAGCACAGAGCCACGCAGTATACAGCGCAGAGCCACGTAGTTATACTGCCCAGTCACGTAGTATATTGTCCAGTCACATAGTATACTGCATATCCCTGTTAAAAAAAAAAAAGAATTAAAATAAAAAAGTTACATACTCACCTCCTGGAGCGGCCGGTATCTGATGGTTGTTGCACCTCCTAGAGCGGCCGGTACACGATGCTTGTTGCACCTGGAGTGGCCGGTACCCGATGCTTGTTGCGCGCTCCGGTCCCAAGAGTGCATTGCGGTCTCACGAGATGATGACGTAGCGGTGTTGTGAGACAGAAAGACGGAAGTGCCCTTAGATAATTAGATAGTAGATTACCCCGCTCACCAATTCGGAACCCGAGAGGCCCGGCCCACCAAATCGGACCCCGAGGGGCCCGGCCCACCAAATCGGACCCAGAGTGACCGCGCCCCCTAAATCAGACCCAGAGTGACCCCGCCCACCAAATCGGACCCAGAGTGGCTCCGCCCACCAAATCGGACCCAGAGTGACCCCTTCCACCAAATCAGACCCAGAGTGACCCCTTCCACCAAATCGGACCCAGAGTGACCCCTTCCACCAAATCGGGCCCAGAGTGACCCCGCCCACCAAATCGGACCCAGAGTGACCCCACCCACCAAATCGGACCCTGAGGTGCCCAGCCCACCAAATCAGACCCTGAGGTGCCCAGCCCACCAAATCGGACCGAGTGACCCCACCCACCAAATTGGTCCCTAAGGTGCCCCGCCCACCAAATGGGACCCAGAGTGGCTCCGCCCACCGAATCGGACCCAGAGTGGCCGCGCCCACAGAATCGGACCAAAAGTGACCCCGCCCACCGAATCGGACCTAGATTTACCCCGCCCACAAAATCAGACCCAGATTGACCCAACCCACCAAATCGGACCGCCTGAGGGGCACCCAAGTGTGAAAGTCTTGCAGGGGCAGCCCGGGCACCATTCCAAAGCACTATCTGTAGTTCCTTCAGGAAATACCCATCTAGTTATAGTGCTTTGGAACAAAGCACTATACTGTTATTCCACCGTGGTAAACTTCTTCTTATTCTTATTATTCAGTCCGCACGTAATGCGGCCCGAACCGCTAAACTCACAGACTCCAGTGAGGTGTCATTTCGAAGCCAGCGTCCCCAAGAGGTGTGCTAAGTATTTTTCGTGCCGATCGGATTTGTAGTTTTTGCGCAATTTGTGTTTGAAAAAAGTCTTTCAATGCGTTTCAATGGAGAAATTTTCCTATACGTTTATAATGGGCTGGTTTCTGAGGCAATTTCTAAAAATAACTGCCACCTGGCTGATTAGCTCATTGATATGCGCAGTCAGACACAGTTACTATGCCAACGCCTATGAAATCTACATCAGCTCACCAGGTCACAAGTTTTGTCAGATAATATCAGCTCTTAAAGTGACAGTACAGCACAATTCCAAACCACTATCTGTAGTCTTATAATTATTAGATGGTGGCCCGATTCTAACTCATCGGGTATTCTAGAATATGCATGTCCACGTAGTATATTGCACAGCCACGCAGTATACAGTGCAGAGCCGCGCAGTACACAGCGCAGAGCCGCGCAGTACACAGCGCAGAGCCGCGCAGTGCACAGCGCAGAGCCATGCAGTACACAGCGCAGAGCCGCACAGTATAAAGAGCAGAGCCCCGCAGTACACAGCGCAGAGCCGCGCAGTACACAGCGCAGAGCCGCGCAGTACACAGCGCAGAGCCATGCAGTACACAGCGCAAAGCCGCGCAGTATAAAGCGCAGAGCCGCGCAGTACACAGCGCAGAGCCGCGCAGTACACAGCGCAGAGCCGCGCAGTATAAAGCGGAGAGCCGCGCAGTACACAGCGCAGAGCCGAGCAGTACACAGCGCAGAGCCGCGCAGTAGACAGCGCAGAGCCGTGCAGTACAGAGCGCAGAGCCGCACAGTATAAAGCGCAGAGCCGCGCAGTATACCGCGCAGAGCCGCGCAGTACACAGCGCAGAGCCGTGCAGTACACAGCGCAGAGCCGCGCAGTATAAAGCGCAGAGCCGTGCAGTACACAGCGCAGAGCCGCGCAGTACACAGCGCAAAGCCGCGCAGTATAAAGCGCAGAGCCGCGCAGTACACAGCGCAGAGCCGCGCAGTACACAGCGCAGAGCCGCGCAGTACACAGCGGAGAGCCGAGCAGTACACAGCGCAGAGCCGAGCAGTACACAGCGCAGAGCCGCGCAGTACACAGCGCAGAGCCGCGCAGTACACAGCGCAGAGCCGCGCAGTATACAGCGCAGAGCCGCGCAGTACACAGCACAGAGCCGCGCAGTACACAGCGCAGAGCCGCACAGTATAAAGCGCAGAGCCGCGCAGTACACAGCGCAGAGCCGCGCAGTACACAGCGCAGAGCCGCGCAGTACACAGTGCAGAGCCGCACAGTACACAGCACAGAGCCGCGCAGTACACAGCGCAGAGCCACCCAGTATATAGCGCAGAGCCGCGCAGTACGCAGCATAGAGCCAAGCAGTATGCAGCGCAGAGCCGCGCAGTATACAGCGCTGAGCCGCGTAGTATACAGCGCAGAGCCCTGCAGTATACAGTGCAGAGCCCCGCAGTATACAGCGCAGAGCCGTGCAGTACACAGTGCAGAGCCGCGCAGTACACAGCGCAGAGCCGCGCAGTATACAGCGCAGACACGCGCAGTACACAGCACGGACACGCGCAGTACACAGCGCAGAGCCGCGCAGTACACAGCGCAGAGCCGCGTAGTATACAGCGAAGAGCCACGCAGTATATAGCGCAGAGCCGCGCAATACAAAGCGCAGAGCTGCGCAGTATACAGCGCAGAGCCGCGCAGTATACAGCGCAGAGCCGCGCAGTATACAGCGCAGAACGCGCAGTACACAGTGCAGAGCCGCGCAGTACACAGCGCAGAGCCGTGCAGTACACAGCGCAGAGCCGCGCAGTACACAGCGCAGAGCCGCGCAGTACACAGCGCAGAGCCACGCAGTATACAGCGCAGAGCCGCGTAGTATACAGCGCAGAGCCGCGTAGTATACAGCGCAGAGCCACGCAGAATACAGCACAGAGCCACGCAGTATACAGCACAGAGCCACGCAGTATACAGCGCAGAGCCACGTAGTTATACTGCCCAGTCACGTAGTATATTGTCCAGTCACATAGTATACTGCATATCCCTGTTAAAAAAAAAAAAGAATTAAAATAAAAAAGTTACATACTCACCTCCTGGAGCGGCCGGTATCTGATGGTTGTTGCACCTCCTAGAGCGGCCGGTACACGATGCTTGTTGCACCTGGAGTGGCCGGTACCCGATGCTTGTTGCGCGCTCCGGTCCCAAGAGTGCATTGCGGTCTCACGAGATGATGACGTAGCGGTGTTGTGAGACAGAAAGACGGAAGTGCCCTTAGACAATTAGATAGTAGATTACCCCGCTCACCAATTCGGAACCCGAGAGGCCCGGCCCACCAAATCGGACCCCGAGGGGCCCGGCCCACCAAATCGGACCCAGAGTGACCCCGCCCCCTAAATCAGACCCAGAGTGACCCCGCCCACCAAATCGGACCCAGAGTGGCTCCGCCCACCAAATCGGACCCAGAGTGACCCCTTCCACCAAATCAGACCCAGAGTGACCCCTTCCACCAAATCGGACCCAGAGTGACCCCTTCCACCAAATCGGGCCCAGAGTGACCCCGCCCACCAAATCGGACCCAGAGTGACCCCACCCACCAAATCGGACCCTGAGGTGCCCAGCCCACCAAATCAGACCCTGAGGTGCCCAGCCCACCAAATCGGACCGAGTGACCCCACCCACCAAATTGGTCCCTAAGGTGCCCCGCCCACCAAATCGGACCCAGAGTGGCTCCGCCCACCGAATCGGACCCAGAGTGGCCGCGCCCACAGAATCGGACCAAAAGTGACCCCGCCCACCGAATCGGACCTAGATTTACCCCGCCCACAAAATCAGACCCAGATTGACCCAACCCACCAAATCGGACCGCCTGAGGGGCACCCAAGTGTCAAAGTCTTGCAGGGGCAGCCCGGGCACCATTCCAAAGCACTATCTGTAGTTCCTTCAGGAAATACCCATCTAGTTCTTCTTATTATTCAGTCCGCACGTAATGCGGCCCGAACCGCTAAACTCACAGACTCCAGTGAGGTGTCATTTCGAAGCCAGCGTTCCTGAGAGGTGTGCTAAGTATTTTTCGTGTCGATCGGATTTGTAGTTTTGGCGCAATTTGCGTTTGAAAAAAAAAGTGTCTCAATGCATTTCAATAGGGAAATTTTCCAATACGTTTATAATATATATTATTATATATTATATATTATATTATTATTATTATTATTATATATATATATATTCTCCCTGTTATCAGCCATTCCCTGTCCTGCTGTCAGTCTATTCTCTCTGTTATCAGCCATTCCCCCATCCTGCTGTCAGTCTATTTCTCTCTGTTATCAGCCATTCCCCATCCTGCTGTCAGTCTATTTCTCTCTGTTATCAGCCATTCCCCTGTCGTGCTGTCAGTCTATTCTCTGTTATCAGCCATTCCCTTATCCTGCTGTCAGTCAGAGTGACCCGGGCCACCAAATCGGACCCAGAGTGACCCGGGCCACCAAATCGGACCCAGAGTGACCCGGGCCACCAAATCGGACCCAGAGTGACCCGGGCCACCAAATCGGACCCAGAGTGACCCGGGCCACCAAATCGGACCCAGAGAGACCCGGCCCACCAAATCGGACCCAGAGTGACCCGGCCCACCAAATCGGACCCAGAGTGACCCGGCCCACCAAATCGGACCCAGAGTGACCCGGCCCACCAAATCGGACCCAGAGTGACCCGGCCCACCAAATCGGACCCAGAGTGACCCGGCCCACCAAATCGGACCCAGAGTGACCCGGGCCACCAAATCGGACCCAGAGTGACCCGGGCCACCAAATCGGACCCAGAGTGACCCGGGCCACCAAATCGGACCCAGAGTGACCCGGGCCACCAAATCGGACCCAGAGTGACCTGGGCCACCAAATCGGACCCAGAGTGATCCGGGCCACCAAATCGGACCCAGAGTGACCCGGGCCACCAAATCGGACCCAGAGTGACCCGGGCCACCAAATCGGACCCAGAGGGACCCGGCCCACCAAATCGGACCCAGAGTGACCCGGCCCACCAAATCGGACCCAGAGTGACCCGGCCCACCAAATCGGACCCAGAGTGACCCGGCCCACCAAATCGGACCCAGAGTGACCCGGCCCACCAAATCGGACCCAGAGTGACCCGGCCCACCAAATCGGACCCAGAGTGACCCGGCCCACCAAATCGGACCCAGAGTGACCCGGGCCACCAAATCGGACCCAGAGTGACCCGGGCCACCAAATCGGACCCAGAGTGACCCGGGCCACCAAATCGGACCCAGAGTGACCCGGGCCACCAAATCGGACCCAGAGTGACCCGGGCCACCAAATCGGACCCAGAGTGACCCGGGCCACCAAATCGGACCCAGAGTGACCCGGGCCACCAAATCGGACCCAGAGTGACCCGGGCCACCAAATCGGACCCAGAGTGACCCGGGCCACCAAATCGGACCCAGAGTGACCCGGCCCACCAAATCGGACCCAGAGTGACCCGGCCCACCAAATCGGACCCAGAGTGACCCGGCCCACCAAATCGGACCCAGATTGACCCGGGCCACCAAATCGGACCCAGAGTGACCCGGGCCACCAAATCGGACCCAGAGTGACCCGGGCCACCAAATCGGACCCAGAGTGACCCGGGCCACCAAATCGGACCCAGAGGGACCCGGGCCACCAAATGGGACCCAGAGTGACCCAGGCCACCAAATGGGACCCAGAGTGACCCGGGCCACCAAATGGGACCCAGAGTGACCCGGGCCACCAAATGGGACCCAGAGTGACCCGGGCTGTTATGGTTACCCCAATGACCATGGGAAAAAAAATACAAAACGGACTAGCTCTCGGGTGATGGAAACTAAGGTCGACCGTGACCTGAACCTGACCCAACACTTACAGTAGCCGGGGGATGTACCTACGATGCCCTAGACACCACGCGCCAGCCGGAGATCTAACTACCCCTATAAGAGGAATATACAGGCCTACCTTACCTCCAGTGAGGAACCCCAAAAGATGATAGTAGGCCCCCACAGATATTGACGGTGAGTTCAGAGGAAATGACATACGTAGGATGAACAGCAGATTTAGCACAGTGAGGTCCGCTTACTAGATAGCAGAAGGACAGGAAAGAGTTACTTCACGGTCGACCTAAAAATCACTATTCAAAAACACCATCCAGAAACTACTTTAAACTCCAGTGACAACTCATGCCACTGGAGTAGTAATTTTCTGTCCACAAGAGCTTCCAGCACTGAAGAGTCACATTGCAGATAGCTGGACAAAAATAGCAAAACAAGAAACAAAATTCAACTTAGCTGAACTGGAACTTGAGGCAGGTGAATGCAACAGAATGCTACTAGCACATTGTTGGCCGGCATGTGACTAACAGCCAAGCAGCCTTAAATAGGAAACTCCCCAAGAGGGTGGCGACAGGTAATCAGAGATGGAGGAAGGCACATAAGAGACACTACCATAACAGACCACCGGGGGAGCCCACAAACCGAATTCACAACAGTACCCCCCCCTTAAGGAGGGGGCACCGAACCCTCACCAGAACCACCAGGGCGACCTGGATGAGCACTATGAAATGCACGAACCAAATCGGGAGCATGAACATCGGATGCTGTCACCCAAGAATTATCCTCCTGGCCATAACCTTTCCACTTAACCAGATACTGAAGTTTCCGTCTGGAAACACGGGAGTCCAAGATCTTTTCCACCACATACTCCAATTCACCCTCAACCAACACAGGAGCAGGTGGATCAGCAGAAGGAACAACCGGCACCTCATACCTCCGCAATAATGACCGATGGAAAACATTATGGATATTAAAAGATGCTGGGAGGTCCAAACGAAAGGACACAGGATTAAGAACCTCCAGAATCCTATAAGGGCCGATAAACCGAGGCTTAAACTTAGGAGACGAGACCTTCATAGGAACAAATCGAGAAGACAGCCACACCAGGTCCCCAACACAAAGACGAGGACCAATACGCCGACGACGATTAGTGAACTGTTGAGTCTTCTCCTGGGACAACTTCAGATTGTCCACAACCTGTCCCCAAATCTGATGCATCCTATCAACCACAGCATCCACTCCAGGACAATCCGAAGACTCCAATTGACCGGACGAAAACCGAGGGTGAAACCCTGAATTACAAAAAAATGGAGAAACCAAAGTGGCAGAACTAGCCCGATTGTTAAGGGCAAACTCTGCCAATGGCAAAAAGTCAAGCCAATCATCCTGATCAGCGGACACAAAACACCTCAAGTAAGTCTCCAAGGTCTGATTAGTACGCTCAGTCTGGCCATTAGTCTGAGGATGGAATGCAGACGAAAAAGACAAATCGATACCCATCCTGGCACAGAACGTCCGCCAAAATCTAGACACAAACTGAGTACCCCTGTCAGACACTATATTCTCAGGAATACCATGCAAACGCACCACATTCTGAAAAAATAGAGGAACCAACTCAGAGGAGGAGGGCAATTTGGGTAAAGGTACCAAATGAACCATCTTGGAAAAACGGTCACAAATCACCCAGATGACAGACATCCTACGAGAAACCGGAAGGTCAGAAATAAAGTCCATAGAGATGTGCGTCCAAGGCCTCTTAGGAATAGGCAAGGGCAACAACAACCCACTGGCCCTAGAACAGCAGGGCTTGGCCCGAGCACAAACATCACAAGACTGCACAAACATGCGCACATCTCGAGACAAAGAAGGCCACCAGAAGGACCTAGACACCAAATCCCTGGTGCCAAAAATTCCAGGATGACCTGTCAACGCGGAAGAATGAACCTCCGAGATAACTCTACTGGTCCAATCATCAGGGACAAACAGTCTACCAGGCGGACAGCGATCAGGCCTATCCACCTGAAACTCCTGCAAAGAACGCCGCAGGTCTGGGGAGACAGCTGACAATATCACCCCATCCTTCAGGATGCCGGTAGGTTCGGAATCACCAGGCGAGTCAGGCTCAAAACTCCTAGAGAGGGCATCCGCCTTCACATTCTTGGACCCAGGCAGATATGACACCACAAAGTTAAATCGGGAGAAAAACAACGACCAGCGCGCCTGTCTAGGATTCAGACGCCTGGCCGACTCAAGATAAATTAGATTCTTGTGGTCAGTGAGGACCACCACCTGGTGTCTAGCACCCTCAAGCCAATGACGCCACTCCTCAAACGCCCACTTCATGGCCAGAAGTTCCCGATTTCCCACATCATAATTTCGCTCAGCGGGCGAAAACTTTCGGGAGAAAAACGCACATGGTCTCATTACTGAGCAGTCAGGATCTTTCTGCGACAAAACTGCACCTGCTCCGATCTCCGAAGCATCCACCTCAACCTGGAACGGAAGTAACACATCAGGTTGGCGCAACACAGGAGCGGAAGAAAAGCGGCGCTTAAGCTCTTGAAAGGCCTCCACAGCCGCAGAGGACCAATTAGCAACATCAGCACCCTTTTTGGTCAAATCAGTCAAAGGTTTAGCAATGGCAGAAAAACCCGCTATAAATCGGCGATAGAAATTAGCAAAACCCAAGAACTTTTGCAGACTCTTCAAAGAAGTAGGTTGCATCCAATCACAAATAGCCTGGACCTTGACAGGGTCCATCTCCATAGATGAAGGGGAAAAAATATATCCCAAAAAGGAAATTCTCTGAACTCCAAAACTACACTTTGAGCCCTTTACAAAAAGAGAATTAGCTCGCAAAACCTGAAAAACTCTCCTGACCTGTTGAACGTGAGATTCCCAGTCCTCCGAAAAAACAAGAATATCATCCAAATACACAATCATAAACTTATCCAGATATTCACGGAAAATATCGTGCATAAAGGACTGAAAAACGGAAGGAGCATTTGCGAGACCGAAAGGCATTACCAAATACTCAAAATGGCCTTCAGGCGTATTAAATGCGGTCTTCCACTCATCCCCCTGCTTAATCCGCACCAAATTATACGCACCACGTAGATCGATCTTAGTGAACCACTTAGCCCCCTTTATACGAGCAAACAGATCAGTCAGTAAAGGTAACGGGTACTGGTATTTAACTGTAATCTTATTCAAAAGTCGATAGTCGATACAAGGTCTCAATGAACCATCCTTTTTACCTACAAAGAAAAATCCTGCCCCTAGTGGAGACAACGAGGGGCGAATATGACCCTTTTCCAAGGATTCTCTGATATACTCCCGCATAGCAGTATGTTCAGGTACAGACAAATTAAACAAGCGACCCTTAGGAAACTTACTACCGGGGATCAATTCAATAGCGCAGTCACACTCTCTGTGGGGAGGGAGAGAATCAACTTTAGGCTCTTGAAAGACATCATAAAAATCTGACAGAAATGCTGGGATCTCAGAGGGAGTAGATGAAGAAATAGGAACCAAAGGTGCATCCCCATGAATACCCCGACATCCCCAGCTCAACACAGACATAGATTTCCAGTCCAAGACGGGATTATGAATCTGTAACCATGGTAATCCAAGCACTAAGACATCATGTAGGTTATATAATACAAGGAAACGAATAATCTCCTGATGGTCTGGGGTAAGACGCATAGTCACTTGTGTCCAATATTGTGGTTTATTGCTAGCCAAAGGTGTAGAATCAATACCCTTCAGGGGAATAGAAACTTCCAACGGCTCCAAATCAAACCCACAACGCTTGGCAAAGGACCAATCCATGAGACTCAGAGCGGCGCCAGAATCCACATAAGCATTCACAGTCACAGATGATAAGGTACAAATCAATGTCACGGACAAAAGAAATTTTGACTGCAAGGTACCTGTAGAAAAAGATTTATCAACCTTTTTATCAACCTTATTTATACGTTTAGAGCATGCTGATATAACATGAGCTGGATCTCCACAGTAGAAGCACAATCCATTTTTGCGCCTGTAATTTTGACGTTCGCCTCTAGACAAAACACGATCGCATTGCATATGCTCCAATGCCTTTTCAGAGGTCACCGCCAAATGGTGCACAGGTCTTTGCTCAGAAGACACCGCCATATGGTGCACAGGTTTTTGCTCAGAAGATACCACCATATGGTGCACAGATTCTTCCTCAGAAGACCCCGCCATATGGTGCACAGATTTGCGCTCCCGCAAACGCCGATCAATCTGGATAGCCAATTTCATGGCATCATTCAGACCTGTAGGCACAGGGAACCCCACCATGACATCCTTCACGGCATCAGAGAGACCTTCTCTGAAATTAGCTGCTAAAGCGCACTCATTCCATTTAGTAAGCACCGACCATTTACGGAATTTCTGGCAGTATATCTCAGCTTCATCTTGCCCTTGGGAAAGAGCTATCAAGGCTTTCTCAGCCAAAATCTCCAAATTAGGTTCTTCATAAAGCAACCCCAAAGCCTGAAAAAACGCATCTACATTTAACAACGCAGGATCCCCTGGCGATAATGCAAATGCCCAACTTTGTGGGTCGCCGCGCAGTAGAGAGATAACAATTTTAACTTGTTGAGTCTGATCACCAGCAGAGTGAGATCTCAGAGACAAAAACAATTTGCAATTTTCTCTGAAACTCAAAAACCGGAATCTGTCTCCGGTAAAGTATTCAGGCAGAGGAATCTTAGGTTCAGACATTGGAGCACGTATAACAAAATCTTGTAGGTTCTGTACTTTTGTCGCAAGGTTATTCAAACCCGCAACTAAACTCTGTGGATCCATGTTTCAAATGGGTGTAACCCAAGCATTCAGAGGTTAAGAGGAGAGGAGAAAAAAAAAAGGCTGAAGACTGCAGTTTAAGCAAGGAATACAAATGATCAAACTAAGGTGCACTTTCAAACACAGAAAAAAAAAAAACCTTTTCTTCTCCTTCCTACTTTAGTGCATATTTTAACACATAGATTTTTTACAGGCCGGCCAAACTGTTATGGTTACCCCAATGACCATGGGAAAAAAAATACAAAACGGACTAGCTCTCGGGTGATGGAAACTAAGGTCGACCGTGACCTGAACCTGACCCAACACTTACAGTAGCCGGGGGATGTACCTACGATGCCCTAGACACCACGCGCCAGCCGGAGATCTAACTACCCCTATAAGAGGAATATACAGGCCTACCTTACCTCCAGTGAGGAACCCCAAAAGATGATAGTAGGCCCCCACAGATATTGACGGTGAGTTCAGAGGAAATGACATACGTAGGATGAACAGCAGATTTAGCACAGTGAGGTCCGCTTACTAGATAGCAGAAGGACAGGAAAGAGTTACTTCACGGTCGACCTAAAAATCACTATTCAAAAACACCATCCAGAAACTACTTTAAACTCCAGTGACAACTCATGCCACTGGAGTAGTAATTTTCTGTCCACAAGAGCTTCCAGCACTGAAGAGTCACATTGCAGATAGCTGGACAAAAATAGCAAAACAAGAAACAAAATTCAACTTAGCTGAACTGGAACTTGAGGCAGGTGAATGCAACAGAATGCTACTAGCACATTGTTGGCCGGCATGTGACTAACAGCCAAGCAGCCTTAAATAGGAAACTCCCCAAGAGGGTGGCGACAGGTAATCAGAGATGGAGGAAGGCACATAAGAGACACTACCATAACAGACCACCGGGGGAGCCCACAAACCGAATTCACAACACCGGGCCACCAAATGGGACCCAGAGTGACCCGGGCCACCAAATGGGACCCAGAGTGACCCAGACCACCAAATCGGACCCAGAGTGACCCGGGCCACCAAATGGGACCCAGAGTGACCCGGGCCACCAAATGGGACCCAGAGTGACCCGGGCCACCAAATCGGACCCAGAGTGACCCGGGCCACCACATCGGACCCAGAGTGACCCGGGCCACCACATCGGACCCAGAGTGACCCGGGCCACCACATCGGACCCAGAGTGACCCGGCCCACCAAATCGGACCCAGAGTGACCCGGCCCACCAAATCGAACCCAGAGTGACCCGGGCCACCAAATCGGACCCAGAGTGACCCGGGCCACCAAATCGGACCCAGAGTGACCCGGGCCACCAAATCGGACCCAGAGTGACCCGGGCCACCAAATCGGACCCAGAGTGACCCGGGCCACCAAATCGGACCCAGAGTGACCCGGGCCACCAAATCGGACCCAGAGTGACCCGGGCCACCAAATCGGACCCAGAGTGCCCCGGGCCACCAAATCGGACCCAGAGTGTCCCGGGCCACCAAATCGGACCCAGAGTGGCCCCGCCCACCAAATCCTCAACCCTGAGGGGCTACAACTACCAAACCAGCATCTGAGGGGCACCAAAGTGTGAAAGTCTTGCAGGGGCAGCCCGGGCACCATTCCAAAGCACTATCTGTAGTTCCTTCAGGAAATACCCATCTAGTTATAATTATTGCCCCGCTCACCAAATCGGACCCAGCCCGCCAAATCGGACCCAGAGTGGCGCCGCCCGCCAAATCGGACCCAGAGTGGCGCCGCCCGCCAAATCGGACCCAGAGTGGCGCCGCCCGCCAAATCGGACCCAGAGTGGCGCCGCCCGCCAAATCGGACCCAGAGTGGCGCCGCCCGCCAAATCGGACCCAGAGTGGCGCCGTTCGGCCAAATCGGACCCAGAGTGGTGCCGCCCGCCAAATCGGACCCAGAGTGGCGCCGCCCGCCAAATCGGACCCAGAGTGGCGCCGCCCGCCAAATCGGACCCAGAGTGGCGCCGCCCGCCAAATCGGACCCAGAGTGGCGCCGCCCGCCAAATCGGACCCAGAGTGGCGCCGCCCGCCAAATCGGACCCAGAGTGGCGCCGCCCGCCAAATCGGACCCAGAGTGGCGCCGCCCGCCAAATCGGACCCAGAGTGGCGCCGCCCGCCAAATCGGACCCAGAGTGGCGCCGCCCGCCAAATCGGACCCAGAGTGGCGCCGCCCGCCAAATCGGACCCAGAGTGGCGCCGCCCGCCAAATCGGACCCAGAGTGGCGCCGCCCGCCAAATCGGACCCAGAGTGGCGCCGCCCGCCAAATCGGACCCAGAGTGGCGCCGCCCGCCAAATCGGACCCAGAGTGGCGCCGCCCGCCAAATCGGACCCAGAGTGGCGCCGCCCGCCAAATCGGACCCAGAGTGGCGCCGCCCGCCAAATCGGACCCAGAGTGGCGCGGCCCGCCAAATCGGACCCAGAGTGGCGCGGCCCGCCAAATCGGACCCATAGTGGCGCCGCCCGCCAAATCGGACCCAGAGTGGCGCCGCCCGCCAAATCGGACCCAGAGTGGCGCCGC
This sequence comes from Ranitomeya variabilis, assembly GCF_051348905.1. Taxonomy (NCBI): domain Eukaryota; kingdom Metazoa; phylum Chordata; class Amphibia; order Anura; family Dendrobatidae; genus Ranitomeya; species Ranitomeya variabilis. The sequence continues at coordinate 547,430,990 of NC_135232.1, read as the reverse complement.
CCGCCAAATCGGACCCAGAGTGGCGCCGCCCGCCAAATCGGACCCGGAGTGGCGCCGCCCGCCAAATCGGACCCGGAGTGGCGCCGCCCGCAAAATCGGACCCGGAGTGGCGCCGCTCACCAAATCGGACCCAGAGGGGCGCCGCCTGCCAAATCGGACCCGGAGTGGCGCCGCCTGCCAAATCGGACCCAGAGTGGCGCCGCCCGCCAAATCGGACCCAGAGTGACCCGGCCCGCCAAATCGGACCCAGAGTGACCCGACCCGCCAAATCGGACCCAGAGTGACCCGGTCCGCCAAATCGGACCCAGAGTGACCCGGCCCGCCAAATCGGACCCAGAGTGACCCGGCCCGCCAAATCGGACCCAGAGTGACCCGGCCCGCCAAATCGGACCCAGAGTGACCCGGCCCGCCAAATCGGACCCAGAGTGACCCGGCCCGCCAAATCGGACCCAGAGTGGCGCCGCCCGCCAAATCGGACCCAGAGTGGCGCCGCCCGCCAAATCGGACCCAGAGTGACCCGGCCTGCCAAATCGGACCCAGAGTGACCCGGCCCGCCAAATCGGACCCAGAGTGACCCGGCCCGCCAAATCGGACCCAGAGTGACCCGGCCCGCCAAATCGGACCCAGAGTGACCCGGCCCGCCAAATCGGACCCAGAGTGACCCGGCCCGCCAAATCGGACCCAGAGTGACCCGGCCCGCCAAATCGGACCCAGAGTGACCCGGCCCGCCAAATCGGACCCAGAGTGACCCGGCCCGCCAAATCGGACCCAGAGTGACCCGGCCCGCCAAATCGGACCCAGAGTGACCCGGCCCGCCAAATCGGACCCAGAGTGGCGCCGCCCGCCAAGTCGGACCCAGAGTGGCGCCGCCCGCCAAGTCGGACCCAGAGTGACGCCGCCCGCCAAGTCGGACCCAGAGTGACGCCGCCCGCCAAGTCGGACCCAGAGTGACGCCGCCCGCCAAGTCGGACCCAGAGTGACGCCGCCCGCCAAGTCGGACCCAGAGTGACGCCGCCCGCCAAGTCGGACCCAGAGTGGCGCCGCCCGCCAAGTCGGACCCAGAGTGGCGCCGCCCGCCAAGTCGGACCCAGAGTGGCGCCGCCCGCCAAGTCGGACCCAGAGTGGCGCCGCCCGCCAAGTCGGACCCAGAGTGGCGCCGCCCGCCAAGTCGGACCCAGAGTGGCGCCGCCCGCCAAGTCGGACCCAGAGTGGCGCCGCCCGCCAAGTCGGACCCAGAGTGGCGCCGCCCGCCAAGTCGGACCCAGAGTGGCGCCGCCCGCCAAGTCGGACCCAGAGTGGCGCCGCCCGCCAAGTCGGACCCAGAGTGGCGCCGCCCGTCAAATCGGACCCAGAGTGGCGCCGCCCGTCAAATCGGACCCAGAGTGACCCGGGCCACCAAATCGGACCCAGAGTGACCCGGGCCACCAAATCGGACCCAGAGTGACCCGGGCCACCAAATCGGACCCAGAGTGACCCGGGCCACCAAGTCGGACCCAGAGTGACCCGGCCCACCAAGTCGGACCCAGAGTGACCCGGGCCACCAAGTCGGACCCAGAGTGACCCGGGCCACCAAATCGGACCCAGAGTGACCCGGCCCACCAAACCGGACCCAGAGTGACCCGGGCCACCAAATCGGACCCAGAGTGACCCGGCCCACAAAATCGGACCCAGAGTGACCCGGCCCACCAAATCGGACCCAGAGTGGCCTCAACCCTGAGGGGCTACAACTACCAAACCAGCGCCTGAGGGGCACCCAAGTGTGAAAGTCTTGCAGGGGCAGCCCGGGCACCATTCCAAAGCACTATCTGTAGTTCCTTCAGGAAATACCCATCTAGTTATTATTATAGTGCTTTGGAACAAAGCACTATACTGTTATTCCATCGTGGATAACTTCTTATTCTTCTTATTATTATTCAGTCCGCACGTAATGCGGCCCGAACCGCTTCACTCACAGACTCCAGTGAGGTGTCATTTCGAAGCCAGCGTCCCCAAGAGGTGTGCTAAGTATTTTTCGTGTCGATCGGATTTGTAGTTTTGGCGCAATTTGCGTTTGAAAATGTTTTTTCCCCTCATTGTAATGCATTTCAATAGGGAAATTTTCCCATAGGTTATAATGGCCGGGTTTCTGAGGCAATTTGAAATGTACCTGCCACTTGCCACCTGGCTGATTAGCTCATTGATATGCGCAGTCAGGCCCAGATACTATGCCAACGCCTGCGAACTGTACATGACCACACCAGCACAGTTTTGCCAGATAATATCAGCTCTTAAAGTGATAGCACAGCACAATTTCAAAGCACTATCTGTAGTCTTATCATAATTATTGCCCCGCTCACCAAATCGGACCTAGAGTGGCGCCGCCCGCCAAATCGGACCCAGAGTGGCGCCGCCCGCCAAATTGGACCCAGAGTGGCGCCGCCCGCCAAATCGGACCCAGAGTGGCGCCGCCCGCCAGATCGGACCCAGAGTGGCGCCGCCCGCCAGATCGGACCCAGAGTGGCGCCGCCCGCCAGATCGGACCCAGAGTGGCGCCGCCCGCCAGATCGGACCCAGAGTGGCGCCGCCCGCCAGATCGGACCCAGAGTGGCGCCGCCCGCCAAATCGGACCCAGAGTGACCCTGGCCACCGATTCGGACCCCGAGTGGCCCCGCCCACCGAATCGGAACGTGAGTGACCCGCCCATCAATTCGGACCCCGAGTGACTCCGCCAACCAAATCGGACCCCGAGTGGCCCCGCCCACCAATTCGGACCCCAAGTGGCACCACCCAACAAATCGGGCCCTGAGGGTCAAAGTAACCCTTGAAGGTCAAATTAACCCCCAGGGACCCCCGATGGTCAAAGTAACCCACAAGGGTCAAATTGACCCCCTAGGGTCAAAGTGACCCCCTGGACCCCTGAGGGTCAAAGTGACCCCTAAAGGTCAAATAGACCCCTGGGCCCCCCAAGGGTCAAAGTGGCCCTGAGCATCAAATTGACCCCCAGGGACCCCCAAGGCTCAAAGTGACCCCTGAGGGTCAAATTGAACCCCAGGGACCCCCGAGGCTCAAAGTGACCCCTGAGGGTCAAATTGAACCCCAGGGACCCCCGAGGCTCAAAGTGACCCTTAGCGACCCCAAGGGTCAGTGACCCCTGAGGATCAGTGACCCTCGGGGAACCCAATTGTCAAAGTGACCTTTGGAAGTCAATTGCCCCTCAGGAACCCCTGACCAAGTGTCAGTGACCCCCGAAGGTCAAAATAACCACCATGGACCCCCGAGGGTCAAAGTAACCCCTAGAAACCCCCGAGGGTCAAAGTGGCCCTCAGACACCCCCGAGGCTTAAATTGACCCCCAGCGACCCTCAAGGGTGAAAGTGACCCCCCAGGGTCATATTGACCCCCAAGGGTTAAAGTGGCCCCAAGGGACCCTCAAGGGTCAAATTGATCCCCGTGGAGCTGAGGGTCAAAGTGACCCCCGAGGGTCAAAGTGACCCCCAGGGACTCTTGAGTGCCAAAGTGACCCCCAATGATCAAATTGACCACCATGGACCCCGAGGGACAAAGTGACCCCTAAGGATCAAATTGACCCCCGGGGACCTCCAAGGGTCAAAGTGACCCCCGAGGTTAAAATTTACCCCCGGGGACCCCCAAAGGTCAAAGTGACCTCCGAGAGTCAAATTGACCCTCAGGGACCCCCAAGGTGCCTCGCCCACCAAATCAGCTCCGGAGGTGCCCCACCCTGCAAACCAGCACCAGAGTTGCCCCGCCCACAAAATTGGACCCAGAGTGACCCCGCCAACCAAATTGGCACCTGAGTGATGCAAACACCTCAGAATATCTCATATCCTGGGGTAAAATACTGAGTGATGCGAACACCTCAGAATATCTCACGCCCTGAGTAGTCTACTTCTCTGTAGGATTTTTGAGAATCGTGAAGTAAACCTCTGGGAGAGGTGAGCACCTCATAACTGGTTATGTTATGTTATGTACAGTAGATCTTTGGATGAGGCAAATGCCTCAGAGTGGGCCATATTGTGAGGTAACGCTCTGGGAGAGGAAAACGCCTCAGAGCTGCTAGTACCGTGAGGTAATTGTCTAGTTATTATAGTGCTTTGAAAAGCACTATCTTGTAATCTGAACGCTGCTAATTTATTATAGTGCTTTGGAAAAAAACACTATTTTGATAATTCCTTGCTCTCAGTTCTACTGTATCTAATTGAGGGGGAAAGCCTACTGTGTATGTTTTGGCTTTCTAATAGTTATGGATTCGAGCTGAAGGCACATCTTCAAACAGAAAACTTAAATTACACACAAAACATTGATAGGATGCTCATTTTTTTGTCAATCAGCTGTGTGGTCAGCTGAAGTTGATTGCTGTGATGCAACCTAGGATTTTTACTTTCACTTTACCTCAGCCTGTGTGAGAGAGCACTTCAACATCTATTCAATTGTGATACTACACTGAACAGGTTAGAAAAATTATATGTAATTAATATATTAGTGATCATACATTTACTTATTGGCTCTTGTTATTGTCTGGTGCATTTTTTTTCACATTTGTTGGTAACTTATGGTGACAGACACATTTTGGAGTCGCCAGTTGTTTTATGACAGGATTTTTCCATTACTCTGTTATTTGGTAGGATTGTTCTGAGAGGATTTTTCTATTTTGCTATATTCCCACTACTGTTATAGGTTTCCTATCACAGAAAAAGCTGAACGGGAGCATTTTTACCTTCAACTTTGCTGCAGCCTGTGTAACCGAACACATCATCATCAATTCAATTAGCATATTACAGTGAACAGGTTAGAGACATTTTATGTAATTAATATATTAGAGATGATACATTTACTTATTGGCTTTTGTTATTGTCTGGTGCATTTTGTTGTTTTTTTCTGTTAACCTATGGTGACAGACCCATTTCTGACCCACCATCTGTTTTATAGAATTTTTAGATTAGGCCTTATTCACACAGGCAATTATTGCTAGCAAAATTGCTTTGAACAGAGGTGATTTTTTTTTCTATGGGCTCCTATGGTAGAATAATTGCTAGCAATTTAAAATTTAAAAATTTAGGGCAGTGCTTTCCTGTCATAGGACACCATAGTGAAAAAATCGTCTCTGTTCAAAGTGATTTTCACTAGAAAAATCGCTAGCAATAATTGCTAGGGAAAATCGCCTGGGTGAATAAGGTCTTAGGCTTCATGCACATGGCCACTTTTGCCCAGTGCTGCTGGTAATTATCATTTTGATTTTCTCCACCATTACCACCATTATAATCAGCGATTACCACCAGTCTTTTTGCTGGCCCCATTGAAATAATTAGGGCGCAGTCCTACTATGAATTTTCGGTGGTGATAATCGCAGCCAGAAAAAGCACTTGTGTGAATAGGCTCTTAAGGCCCCATCACACAGTACGAGATTTGGACGGGAATATTCACCCGTGTGTCTTTGCCCTGACTTTGACAGGATTTTTCAGACAGAATTTATCTATTAGGTTGTGTTCACACATTAATTTTTTTCAGTTATGCTGATCAGTTTTTTTTCATTTGGCTGCACCAAAAAAACATCTGTTTGCTTCAGATCCATTTTTATTTCAGTTTTTGAGTAACACAACAGCACAGGCTGCAGCAGAGATGTTTAAGTGTATAAAGCTAAAACAAAATGGATCTAAAGCAAACTCAAGCCATTCCGTTTTTTCAAGCTTCATTGAAATCAATAGCAGAAAAATGGTTTTGTTAAATGCTAAAATATATGTACGAGCACAATTATTGCGTGACTATATAGTGTGGCATCACACATCCCTGTCGCACAAAAATGCTATTTATATTTGCTATTCTGAGGTGATTCTTACCGTTGAAAACAATGCGTTCAGATTTTTGCCATGATTCTCTGGTGCAAGATTTCTGGCAAACACTTGCCCATGTTTTTTAGCCGCTATACATCTGTCTTTTAGTTTAGTTGCTCCAAAAAACAGATCAGTATGAGAACTGTTGTGAACTCTGTTTTCAGGCTCCCTCTTGTGGTCACTGGTGGTATGGTGTGACTTTTGCTTTGGGCTCCCCCCTGGTGGCTTTGTTTGTTATCCTGCTGGTCTCTGGCTATCAGCTGGTTCGTTATCCTCTGGGAGGTTCCTATATAGCTCTGTTTCTCTTTCACTTGTTGCCGGCTGTCGATGTAATCAGTGCTACTCAGATTCCTTCTGACTACCTTGCTCCCAGTCCATCCAGGACAAGCTAAGTTTTGTTTGCTCATTTTTTGATCAGCAGTGTTTATCATGTTTTCTTGTCCAGCTTGCTAAAATGTGATTCCCTCACTTGCTGGTTGCTCTAGTGGACTGAGTTTCTCCCCACACACCGTTAGTTGGTGCGTGGGTTCTTGAAATCTCAGGATGGATATTTGTAAGGGTTTTTTATTGATCGCATAGACCCCTGCTCTATTTTCTGCTTTCTAGTACTAGTGGGCCTCTTTTGCTGAATCTGATTTCATCCCTATGTATGTGCCTTCTTCTTATTTCACCGTTAATATTTGTTGGGGGCTTCTATATCTTTGGGGATTATTTCTCTGGAGGCAAGCGAGGTCTTTCTTTCTCTTTAGGGGTAGCTAGTTCCTCAGGCTGGCTCGAGACGTCTAGGAATTTTTTAGGCACATTCACCGGCTACCTCTAGTTGTGTTGGATAGGTTCAGATTTGCGATCAGTCCAGTTACCATCTCCCTAGAGCTAACATAACAGAGAACCCCTTTACACTCTTCAATCATTGTTCATCAATTGTTCGGCAGATCTGTGGTTGTAGTGAAATTGTGGACAATCAATGTCAGATTTGTGGCCATGTGCAAATGGAATATGTCCCCAATTTAATAGCAAGCACTGATGTGATGAACCATCAATAAACAATCATTGAAGTGAATAAATGGGTCCTCAGGGTTCATTCACATCTACATTTTGACAGATCCACCCTACTCTGCTTTTTAGCAGCAGGATGAATTGGTAACACACATAGAAACTATTACTAAAGGGGGTCAAATACTGTGATGTTGCTATAAGCGATTGTTGACAAGCATCGCTCATGGCTATATGCTGGTATGTTGGTCGCTTTGGTTAGACCCAGCGATACTCACTAGTAATCATAGCAACTTATTGAACAATTAGCCATGGTTGCAATTCTTCTAAAATGTGGCAATATAAATACATTGCTGTGGTTTTAGCAGTATTGCTAGAATTGTATTTAAATGCAGTATTTGCCTGTTGCTAGTGACAGGTGAATGACTTGCCATCTCCCAGGCATAAGCAGTTAAGTATGATTTATTGCTCAGTACCCAGTTTGTGGCTGCATTCAAAGGTAGTAATATTGCTTGTTAGATGGCTGATGTGTCATGAATCCCAATGGCTAGGGATAGCACAGGACAAGCAAAGTACAAATAAATAACGGATGAGCTCTAGGGTGATGGAACCTGGGCTGACCGCTGCCCTACGCCTGACAAACGCAACTAGAGATAGCCAGGGAGCGTGTCTACGTTGGTTCTAGACGCCACGCACCAGCCTAAGAGCTAACTAGCACTGCAGAGAAAATAAAGACCTCACTTGCCTCCAGAGGAATGAACCCCAAAAGATATAGTTGCCCCCCACATGTATTGACGGTGAAATGAGAGGAAGGCACACACATAGAGATGATATATATAGTTTTAGCAAATTGAGGCCCGCTGTAAACTAGAAAGCAGAACGATACAAAAGGGGACTGAGCGGTCAGCAAAAAACCCTAATCAAAAAACCATCCTGAGATTACAAGAACCCATGTGCCAACTCATGGCACATGGGGAGAACCTCAGTCCACTAGAGCTACCAGCTAGCATAGAGACATAATAAGCAAGCTGGACAAAAAACCAAACAACTGAAAATCAGCACTTAGCTTATCCTGAAAGATCTGGGAGCAGGTAGGCAGGAACCAAACAGAGCACATCTGAATACATTGATAGCCGGCAAGGGAATGACAGAAAGGCCAGGTAAAATAGGAAACACCCAGCCTCTGATGGACAGGTGGAAACCAAAGGCCGCAACCCACCAAAGTCACCCAGTACCAGCAGTAACCACCAGAGGGAGCCCACAAACAGAATCCACAACAGTACCCCCCCCTTGAGGAGGGGTCACCGAACCCTCACGAGAACCCCCAGGGCGATCAGGGTGAGCTCTATGGAAGGTGCGGACCAAATCAGTCGCATGAACATCGGAGGCGACCACCCAGGAATTATCCTCCTGACCATAACCCTTCCACTTAACCAAATACTGGAGTTTGCGTCTGGAAACACGAGAATCCAAGATCTTCTCAACAACATACTCCAATTCTCCCTCCACCAGCACCGGAGCAGGAGGCTCAACCGAAGAAACAACGGGCACCTCATACCTCCGCAATAACGACAGATGGAACACATTATGAATAGCAAACGATGCTGGGAGATCCAAACGAAAAGATACAGGGTTATGAATCTCCGAGATCCTATAAGGACCGATGAACCGAGGCTTGAACTTAGGAGAAGAGACCTTCATAGGGACAAAACGAGAAGACAACCACACCAAATCCCCAACGAGAAGTCGGGGACTCACGCGGCGACGGCGATTAGCAAACTGCTGAGTCTTCTCCTGAGATAACTTCAAATTGTCCACCACCTGATTCCAAATCTGATGTAGCCTGTCCACCACCACGTCCACTCCAGGACAATCCGAAGGCTCCACCTGACCAGAGGAAAAACGAGGATGAAACCCCGAATTACAAAAAAAAGGAGAGACCAACGTGGCAGACACTAGCCCGATTATTAAGAGCAAATTCGGCCAGTGGCAAAAAAGCAACCCAGTCATCTTGATCAGCAGAAACAAAACACCTCAAGTAAGTTTCCAAGGTCTGATTAGTTCGCTCCGTCTGGCCATTCGTCTGAGGATGGAATGCAGACGAGAAAGACAAATCAATGCCCATCTTGGCACAAAACGTCCGCCAAAATCTAGACACAAACTGGGATCCCCTGTCAGAAACGATATTCTCCGGAATCCCATGCAAACGAACCACGTTCTGAAAAAATAAAGGGACCAACTCAGAGGAGGAAGGCAACTTAGGCAAGGGCACCAAATGAACCATCTTAGAAAAGCGGTCACACACAACCCAGATAACGGACATTTTCTGTGAAACCGGGAGATCAGAAATAAAATCCATGGAAATGTGCGTCCAAGGCCTCTTCGGGATGGGCAAGGATAACAACAACCCACTGGCTTGAGAACAGCAAGGCTTAGCTCGAGCACACACTTCACAAGACTGCACAAAGGTACGCACATCCCTAGACAAGGAAGGCCACCAAAAAGACCTGGCCACCAAGTCTCTAGTACCAAATATTCCAGGATGACCAGCCAACACAGAAGAATGGACCTCGGAGATGACTCTACTGGTCCAATCATCCGGAACAAACAGTCTTTCCGGTGGACAACGATCCGGTTTATCCACCTGAAACTCCTGCAATGCACGTCGCAAGTCTGGGGATACGGCGGACAATATTACCCCATCCCTAAGGATACCAGTAGGCCCAGAGTCTCCAGGAGAGTCAGGCACAAAACTCCTGGAAAGAGCATCTGCCTTAACATTCTTTGAACCTGGCAGGTACGAAACCACGAAATCAAAACGAGAAAAAAACAACGACCAACGAGCCTGTCTAGGATTCAAACGCCTGGCAGACTCAAGGTAAATGAGATTCTTGTGATCAGTCAAGACCACCACACGATGTTTAGCACCCTCAAGCCAATGACGCCACTCCTCAAATGCCCACTTCATGGCCAAAAGCTCCCGATTACCCACATCATAATTGCGCTCGGCGGGCGAGAATTTTCTAGAGAAGAATGCACATGGCTTCATCACCGAGCCATTAGAACTTCTCTGTGACAAAACCGCCCCCGCTCCAATCTCGGAAGCATCAACCTCAACCTGAAAAGGAAGTGAAACATCTGGTTGACACAACACAGGAGCAGAAGAAAACCGGCGCTTAAGTTCCTGAAAGGCCTCCACGGCCGCAGGAGACCAATCAGCAACATCAGCACCCTTTTTAGTCAAATCAGTCAAAGGTTTAACAATACTGGAAAAATTAGCAATGAACCGACGATAAAAATTAGCAAACCCCAAGAACTTCTGAAGGCTCTTAACAGATGTAGGTTGTGTCCAGTCACAAATCGCCTGAACCTTGACGGGATCCATCTCAATAGTAGAAGGAGAAAAAATGTACCCCAAAAAAGAAATCTTCTGGACTCCGAAGAGACACTTTGAGCCCTTCACAAACAGAGAATTGGCCCGCAGAACCTGAAACACCTTCCTGACCTGTAGAACATGAGACTCCCAGTCATCAGAAAACACCAAAATATCATCCAAATACACAATCATAAACTTATCCAGATATTCACGGAAAATATTGTGCATAAAGGACTGAAAGACTGACGGAGCATTGGAGAGTCCAAAAGGCATTACCAAATACTCAAAATGGCCCTCAGGCGTATTAAATGCGGTTTTCCACTCATCACCCTGTTTTATCCGCACCAGATTATACGCACCGCGAAGATCTATCTTAGTGAACCACCTAGCCCCCTTAATGCGAGCAAACAAATCAGTCAATAATGGCAATGGATACTGATATTTGACTGTAATCTTATTCAGAAGGCGATAATCTATACAAGGCCTCAGGGAACCATCTTTTTTTGCCACGAAAAAAAAACCTGCTCCCAGAGGGGACGAAGATGGACGAATATGTCCCTTTTCCAAGGACTCCTTAATATAATTCCGCATAGAAGTATGCTCTGGCAGTGACAGATTAAATAAACGACCCTTAGGGAACTTACTGCCAGGAATCAATTCTATAGCACAGTCACACTCTCTATGAGGAGGGAGCGAATTGAGCTTAGGCTCCTCAAAAACATCCCTATAGTCAGACAAAAACGCAGGGATCTCAGAAGGAGTAGATGAAGCAATTGAAATCGGAGGTGCATCATCATGAACCCCCTGACATCCCCAGCTTAGCACAGACATTGTTTTCCAGTCCAGGACAGGATTATGAGTTTGTAACCATGGCAGACCCAGCACTAGTACATCATGTAAATTATACAGTACAAGGAAGCGAATCACCTCCTGATGAACGGGAGTCATGCGCATGGTCACTTGTGTCCAATACTGCGGTTTATTCATAGCCAATGGTGTAGAGTCAATTCCCTTCAGAGGAATAGGAACTTCCAGAGGTTCCAGACTAAAACTGCAGCGTTTAGCAAATGACCAATCCATAAGACTCAGGGCAGCGCCCGAATCCACATAGGCATCGACGGAAATGGAAGACAGTGAAAAAATCAGAGTCACAGACAAAATGAACTTAGGCTGCAGAGTACCAATGGCAAAAGATTTATCAACCCTTTTTGTGCGTTTAGAGCATGCTGATATAACATGAGCTGAATCACCACAATAAAAACACAATCCATTTTTCCGCCTATAATTTTGCCGTTCACTTCTGGACTGAATTCTATCACATTGCATAGTCTCAGGTGCCTGTTCAGAAGACACCGCCAACTGGTGCACGGGTTTGCGCTCCCGTAAACGCCGATCAATCTGAATGGCCATAGCCATAGACTCATTCAGACCTGTAGGCGTAGGGAACCCCACCATAATATCCTTAATGGCCTCAGAAAGACCATCTCTGAAGTTTGCAGCCAGGGCACACTCATTCCACTGAGTAAGCACCGACCATTTCCGAAATTTTTGACAATATATTTCCGCTTCATCATGCCCCTGAGAGAGGGCTAATAAAGCCTTTTCAGCCTGAATCTCCAGGTTAGGTTCTTCATAGAGCAATCCCAATGCCAGAAAAAACGCATCCACACTGAGCAATGCAGGATCCCCTGGTGCCAATGCAAATGCCCAATTCTGAGGGTCGCCCCGCAGGAAAGATATTACAATCTTGACCTGTTGAGCAGGGTCTCCAGAGGAGCGAGATTTTAAAGAAAGAAACAATTTACAATTGTTTCTGAAATTCAGGAAGGTAGATCTATCTCCAGAAAAGAACTCTGGAATAGGAATTCTAGGTTCAGACATGGGAGTGTGAACAACAAAATCCTGTATGTTTTGAACTTTTGCCGCGAGATTACTCAGGCTGGAAGCCAAACTCTGGACATCCATGTTAAACAGCTAAGATCAGAGCCATTCAAGGGTTAAGAGGAGGTAAGAAGCAGCTAGACAGCAATTAAGGGCTAGGCAGCAAAACTCTGAAGGGAAAAAAAAAAAATTTCCCTTAAACACTTCTTTTTCTCCTGCTTCAGCCCAAACAATTAACACTTTGTGGTCCGGCTATACTGTCATGAATCCCAATGGCTAGGGATAGCACAGGACAAGCAAAGTACAAATAAATAACGGACGAGCTCTAGGGTGATGGAACCTGGGCTGACCGCTGCCCTACGCCTGACAAACGCAACTAGAGATAGCCAGGGAGCGTGCCTACGTTGGTTCTAGATGCCACGCACCAGCCTAAGAGCTAACTAGCACTGCAGAGAAAATAAAGACCTCACTTGCCTCCAGAGGAATGAACCCCAAAAGATATAGTTGCCCCCCACATGTATTGACGGTGAAATAAGAGGAAGGCACACACATAGAGATGATATATATAGTTTTAGCAAATTGAGGCCCGCTGTAAACTAGAAAGCAGAACGATACAAAAGGGGACTGAGCGGTCAGCAAAAAACCCTAATCAAAAAACCATCCTGAGATTACAAGAACCCATGTGCCAACTCATGGCACATGGGGAGAACCTCAGTCCACTAGAGCTACCAGCTAGCATAGAGACATAATAAGCAAGCTGGACAAAAAAACAAACAACTGAAAATCAGCACTTAGCTTATCCTGAAAGATCTGGGAGCAGGTAGGCAGGAACCAAACAGAGCACATCTGAATACATTGATAGCCGGCAAGGGAGTGACAGAAAGGCCAGGTAAAATAGGAAACACCCAGCCTCTGATGGACAGGTGGAAACCAAAGGCCGCAACCCACCAAAGTCACCCAGTACCAGCAGTAACCACCAGAGGGAGCCCACAAACAGAATCCACAACACTGATGCCAGCCAATATCATTGATACTGATGTTCATGTGTGTAAACCTCCCCTAACACTGACAAGAGGATACCATGTACTAAAATTACGTTAATTTGCTTGTGCTTTTTATAAGTGGAAAGACAACTCATGTATGCAGTATTTTTATCCTTGTTTATAAAAAGTGCTAGCAGATTAACATTATTTTAGTCTATGGTTCCTCTTGTTAGTGTTATGGGGGGTTACATGCACAGATATCTCTAGAAATATTGTTTGTTAGAGGCTGGCATCAACGAGCTAACGAACAATATCACTATGTTAGAAGTGGGCTGCAATTCTGGCACCCAGTTATGAATTAATTGCTTGATGTGTAGCAGATTGTGGTCCATTCTGATGTTCACTATAGCTAATTGATAGTGCCATTTGAAAGCAACTCTAGTAATATCACTAGACCTGAGCAATGTGTTTTTATTGCCGTGGGTGTAGTGGAATCACAAACCATGACTTCTCTCTCTGATTAGCAGCCTTGACTGTTTGTGGCTGCCAGGGATCATTCACAGTGATATTCTCATGTGTAAACCTCCACTTAGTGCACGATGTTACAATGCGTTTTACTGAACTATGCAATAATGTAGATGTAAATGTAGCCATAGGACTAAAACAAACGGGTAAGACTTTCGCATAACTGTTGTGTGATAAAATCTTCCTAGCAGTTGCAGCTCATAGTTTTTAATGGGCTTAAAGAGATGGATGTTTTTCTTGCCACAATGGCGGCAAGTCAAAAAAGTGCTAATGTGTTATTCTGCTGTGAGTATCGCAGCACAGTAGAACAATGTAATCTAATAGTCAAGTGACAAGGTCGTGTGATGTTACAACAGTGCCGCATGACTATCACACAAGCCCATGGGGGTTTACTCTTAGGGGAGCTTTACACACTATAGTATATTTGGTAGTGATTGCTAGTAATGGTCGCTAGTGTGATTACATGACCCAACGTTTGTTGCATTCAATCTTAGAGATGATCACTAGCGTTAAAAACAGCTTGTCTGGTTGGTTGTTTCAACTGCTGCAATGCAAAATCAATTCTATTACATTCCAATACAATTCACTCCATTTGAGATAATGAAAGTTACTGCGATCTAAAATCTGCTGAGCATCTGCAATCAATTAGTGATGGATTGCTCTGTCAGGTTTGTGGCTGCATTCAAATGGAAAAATATCGGCCACATACAGCTGGCACTAGCGATCACCTGCACAATATCATGAGCAATACATTGTGTAAAGCTCTCCTTTGGGTGTGTTTACACGATACAATTATTGTATGTCTCTGGTTGTTAACGGCAGCAAATTTGTGCAGATACAATATCTTTCCTTTTGTACACAGCCACATATCTGGCAGTGAGCAATTAATTGCTCAAAAGTTGTAGGTCATTTGCAGTCTGCTTTTCAGTGATATTTGCACAACTGTTGCAATGAAATTGTAGTGTAGCCAATGAGGCAAACAAAATTTTCACTGACGCAAATGTTTTAGTGGACGACTATTAGAAGTAGGATACACTGTCCTATTTGAGATCGGACATCCAATGTCAGATCCTATTGAGCTCTATGGGTCCATTGCTTACTAAATTAGCATCCAATTCAACCATCTGACAGTCTGATCTGATTTTTAAAGGTCAGACCTGTCAGACTTTAATGTCAGATTGAATGTTGATCCATAGGAATCAATGGCTCCAACATCAAAATTGGATAGGGCACAATTAGATGCCATCAGTAGCATCTGACATTGGATCTGACTTTGGATTTTGGATCTCATGTCAGACAGTGTGTGCTAGGTCTTATTTGGCTGCTAGTGATTGTCGCAGCACTAAAACTGAACTATTGGTTGTGTGGTCACAACAGTCACTATAGCTAGTGATGGATTTGTCTAAGGCCATGTTCACACTTGTCGGATTACAGACTGATTCTTCTGTCGGAATTTTCAGTAGGATTTTTCAGTTCCGTAGGCTTAATCCGAATTAAACCATAGGCAGCAATGTAAAACAGTCAAATCCCTGTGCACACTTGCTAGTGGAATTTTCTGACCGGATTCGTCCGTTTGGACGGATTTTTCATTCTGCTGCATGTTGTTGTTGTTCTCGTCGGATCCGTGTCGGAGCTCCGATGTGGGCAATGCATTGTAAAAAAACCCGCTCCTAAATTCCGCCGGTAAATCCGATGCCAAAAGCAGTGCATCAGATTTATCGGCAGAATTTCAGCGCCCAATCCGACGGAAGAATCAGTCAGTAATCCGACAAGTGTGAACATTGCCTAATATCATAGTGTCTAAACCCACCTGTAGGCTGGGCTTGCATGCCTAAATAATTGTGCTATCATCATTATAATGATTAAATAATTATTAATTCAGAGCTATGATTGCAGTGAAATCTTGTACATATTGTTCCATTTGTACATGGCCACAAACCTGGCACTGAATAATTTTTCACTGAAAATCGTGTGTTGTCCTGCAGTCTATGCATGACTAACAACTTTTGGAGATAAATCGTTCAGTGCCAGGTTTGTGGCCATGTACAAATGGAACAATATGTCCCCGATCTAATGAACAATGATTGCACAATCATTGAAGAGTGTAAACCTAATGTCTGTTATTTGACAGCATTTTGTTTCTGAAAACCTGTTGCTAAAGGGATGCATTATCATTATTACTGTACAGAATGCCACGCAAAGGGAAGCGATCTGAAGCTCAAAAAAAACGCTTGCAAAGAATGAATATTTCTGCTTGTGAAAAGTCTGGTAAGCTGCCACTTGGTCATAGCATAGAAGAGAAGAAGCAGTTAGAAATTGTGTGTGATGCTGCTGAATTACAAAAAGAACAGGTCAAAAGCGTTACTTCTGTACAAGCTTCTCATAGTCAGGCCGATTACAGGTATACAGAATTTTCCAGAAACAAACAGTGCACATGTAATTCCCTAATTTTTCTCATTGCCCTTAATGAGAACTCAAAGTTATCAAGTAATGATCTTGATTATATTTTGAAAGAGGGTGACTTGTTGTATACAAGCACAAAGCAAAAGCTAATTACTGATGGCAAGTTTGTGCATGACTTTTTAGCTCATGATGAGCTTCCAGACACTGTTGTTTACAATATGCATACATACAGTGTTATTAAATTTCCCTCACAGTATGGATATTTAAGGAAGCGGGGACCTGATGGTGCGCCAGACTTTTTGGAACTTTCTGAAAGATTACAGTGTCTGTCTTCAGATATAAAATATGCACTTCTCACAATGAGCAGTCTGACTATTGCTGTGTTCTGCAATAGTTTAGGCCACTTTGGTTTTTTCGATCCTCACTGTAGATCTCCTGAAGGTTTGTTCTCTGACACAGGTACTGCTGTAATGGTGACTTTTGAATATCTGAATGACATGATTGAAAGACTGCTTTTATTTCATGCATTGCTACAAACACCTGATGACTGCATTTATGAGTTTATGCCAGTTATGTTTATTTGTACAATGGACAGTCAGCAGGCAAACAGTTCTTCTAATATACAATCTGCAGTGAGCAAAAAGAATGCACCAGTCGACGAATGTGGTACTTCAAATTTAAACACATTAAACATGCTAAAGTGTAACAAAAATAGAAGACGCAGAATAGTAATAGCAAATAAACAAAAGAAAATGTACCATAAAGAGGTCATCAAATTGAGAAATCATATTTATTATGAAAAAAATAAGACAAACATGTTAAAGAACCAAAAAGACAAGTATTTAAATTATTCTCATTTTAGAATGAAACAAAAAGCATTTATTACAGATCGATATTCCCGTGATGCGCACTACAGGATGAGGCAACAATTATATGTCAAGTTGCATTATTCTAGGGATGCAGAGTACAGATTGAGGCAAAAATCATATGCAAATGTACGTTATGCTCATGATCCAGATTACAGACTGAGGAAAAAATCATATGTAAATGTACGTTATGCCCATGATCCAGATTACAGACTGAGGAAAAAATCATATGTAAATGTACATTATGCCCATGATCCAGAGTACAGACTGAGCCAAAAATCATATGTAAATGTACGTTATGCCCATGATCCAGATTACAGACTGAGGAAAAAATCATATGTAAATGTACGTTATGCCTGTGATGCAGACTACAGATTTAAACGGATAGCATACATGAAGAAACGTTATCTCAATTACCCTGAATTTCAAACAAAACGGAAAAACTACATGCAACAGTATGCATCAGACCTTCAAAACAAACAGAATAGGAAGCAACGTTTTATAGAAAAATACAAAAATGAAACTTATTTCAGAATGTTTCATAAAATGTTATGTGCTTTCAGGATACAACAAAAATATAAGCAGTCTAAACTTCAACTAATTCGACAACAAATCAAAGCAGTTAAATCAAATTCTGATGACAGAGTTAGTGCTATAATGCAACAAGCCATTGACGCCTTTCATATGGAAATACAGAGTGGACCAACTCACATCTGCACAAGCTGTCACAGAGCCCTGTTCCCCAAACAGGTGAAAGTGTGTAAACGTGAGAAATATAAAAAAAACACAGCCATGGTATCACATTGTCTTACAGGGAAATATGTTCATGTTTGTAGTGATGGCTGATAACATGTAGAACTATGTGCAGTACCTGAAAGGATGACAGAGTGGATTTGCCACAGCTGCCACGAAAACCTAATGACAGGAAATGTTCCTCCAATTGCGGTTTTTAATAAGTTAGAACTGGCGCCAATTCCAGCTGAACTTGCTGACTTAAACATACTCGAAAGACACATAATAGCACTATATATACCATTTGCAAAAATAATCACTCTCCCTAAAGGGCAACAGAGAGCGATCCATGGTTCTGTTGTGTATGTTCCATCAGAAGTGGAGACAACAGTCAATGCATTACCGAGACCCATTAGTCAGTCTCAGTTGTTAAAAGTAAAGCTAAAAAGACGACTTAATTACAAAGGACACTACCAATTCCAAACGTTAAATATGTGCAAAATACTAACTGCTCTGCTTAAACTGAAAGAAGAACATTCTGAATACAAAAATATAGATATCATTCATGATAGCTGTCACTTTGATCAGCTATGTCATGACTTAACAAATGAAGATGATATAATAGAAAACATATCTGAAATTAGAGATGATATTCAACAAGCAATTGATTTAATGGAAACAGACAATTGGGATGACATTACAGTAAATGAAGAAGCAAGACCCAATAGCCAACTCCCAGAACCCTCAGAAGAAAACATTGATCAGGAGGACTTGCATGCTTCGGATCAAGAAACTAATGAACAGAATGGCGCTTGCTACTTTGATAGTTGTTTACAGCCATCTGATATTGCCCAAGAGCTTATAGCATTTGGTGAGGGTATCTTTTGTGTTGCACCATCAGAAGGAAAAAAGCCAGTGAGTTTTTTTAGAGTACCAAAACTAGAGGCTATGGCTTTTCCAGTTCAGTTCCCGACTGGTATGAACACCTTAGATCAAATGAACAGAATTAGGAATTTGACTCCGAGCAGGTACTTTAATGCACGTCTCCTTTCTGTCGACAATCGTTTTGCTATTGATTCAAATTATATTTTCTTTGCACAGTTTGTCACTGAAATGCATTTAGCAACATCCAGTATGTCCATTCAGCTCCGGAAAGGAAAACCTGTGACCAGAGATGGACGTAAAATCACAGTTCAAATGCTGAAAGATAAGAACGAAGTTGAAAGACTAGTAAGGAATAAAGATGCAACTAGATTTATGCAGCCATTGAGAGGCACTCCAGCTTATTGGGAGAAAACCTTGAGAGATCTTTTTGCTATGCTTCGTCAGTTGGGAACTCCAACTTTCTTCTGCACATTTAGTGCTGCAGAAATGAGATGGCCAGAAGTCATTCAAATAATAAAGGCGCAGCAAAATGAGCAAGTTAATTTTTCTGAGATGGACTGGGCCTCAAAATGTGAAGTTTTACGTAGTAACCCTGTAACAACTATGCGTATTTTTGAAAAAAGAGTAGAAGCACTACTAAGACATCTACTCTTGTCACCCGCACAGCCTATTGGAGAGGTCATTGACTACTTTTATCGAGTGGAATACCAAACTAGAGGATCTCCAGATATACATCTTTTGGCTTGGTGTAAAGATGCACCTGAATTTGAGAAAGATCCCGATAAAAAAGTGTGTGAATTTGTGGATAGATACATAACATGTCAGCTACCGGATCCTAATGCAGACCCAGATCTTTACAAAATTGTAACTGAAGTACAAACTCATAGCAAAACACATTCAAAGTCATGTAAGAAAGGGAAAAAACATTGTAGATTCGGATTTCCAAAGCCACCAGTAGAACATACTTATATAACGAGACCTGTTCCAGCACAGACCAGTGAAGAACAAGCAGCTGATTCAGACAGTGATCCATCTGTCATGTCCCTTGAAAAAGCAAAAAGGAGACTTAAACCCCTTTGGGATTTACTGCATAAACCTGAGGCTTCATCTGCAAGTATGTCCCAATTACTTGCACAATGCAAATTAAGTCATGAGGAATACAAGTGTTGTATAAGTTTCCTAAACAGTTCTAGTGCGCTAATGATGAAACGACAGCCAAAGGATGCCTGGGTAAATAATTCTAACAAGCATTTGTTAAGAGCATGGAATGCAAATATCGATATTCAGTATATATTAAATCCACACTCTTGTATAATGTATATTTTATCGTACATTTCAAAAGGTGAACATGAGATGAGTGATTACCTTAAAAGAATTGTTGCCGACACAAGACACGCTAACATATCTGATCGTGATGAAATGAAACAGATTATGCAGGCCTATTCTAAAAATCGAGAGGTCAGTATTCAAGAAGCCGTTGCCCGTGTATGCAGTCTGAAACTTAAATCCTGTTCTCGTCTTGTTGTATTCATACCCACTGATGACAATGCCTTAAAAATGAGTTTGCCTTTGAGGTCCTTAAATGATAAAAGTCCAGAATCAGAAAATGTTTGGATGTCAGGAATAACAGAAAAATATCAAAACAGGCCAGACACACCAGAGTTTGAAAACATGTGCATGGCAGAATTCGCTTCCACTTATAGAGTAGTCTATGGTAGGCAGAGAAAAAGCAGAAATGTCCTGTCCCTTCTAAATGGTATTGGATCCATTCAAAAACGAACACAAGGAAAACCTGCTGTCATTAGATATGCTCGATTTTCCCAGAAAAATTCTCCTGAGAAATTCTATGCCACAGTACTAAAACTGTACCTACCCTACCGCTCACCTACACAGCTCAAACCAAAAGATTTCCCATCATACGGATCTTTCTTAGCTTGTGGAACTGTACAGCTTCCTGGAAGTAACTGTGTTCAGAGTGTGTCTTCGATTGTCAAAAAAAATAGGGCACCGTACGAAAAATACAGTAAAACAGTCGAAAAGGCCATTGAAGAGCTTGAAAAAAATAGACCGATGGAGGATGCATGGGCGACACTTGCTCCAGAGTCTGAACTTATTAGACTTGAGTGTATTTCAGAGCGTGAGGAGATAAACCCAGAGGAACTGAACGAATTAGATGATGTTCCTGAATACAGTAAAAGTCCCAAAAAGAAATGTACCACAGCAGCAACATTTGAAGGACCTGTTGCAAACCCTGCTGTGATGAAACAGATGTATCAGAATCTGAATCAAAGTCAGGCATCCATTTTCTATACAATACGTAAATGGTGCATAAGACGTGTGTGCGGAGAAAATCCAGAACAGTTTTTTCTATTTGTGACTGGTGGAGCTGGTACTGGTAAATCACACCTCATTAAATGTGTCTATTTAGAGGCATCAAAGATACTTCAGAGGCTTCCCAGGATTTCTGAGGAAACTGATATTTCCATGCCTACTGTCCTACTCTCAGCCTTCACTGGCACAGCAGCCTTTAACATTTCAGGGAAAACTTTACATTCCATTTTGAAATTACCAAGAAGTCTTAAACCACCATACCAGGGGCTGGGAAATTGTCTTGATGAACTGAGAGTAGCGCTGTCAAATGCTGAAATTATTATTATTGATGAGGTGTCCATGGTCTCCAAACCACTGTTTGCTTACATCAATTGGAGGCTACAAGACATTAAAGGTATCAAAAAACCTTTTGGAGGCATGTCTGTTCTAGCAGTGGGAGACTTCTACCAGTTGCCACCTCCAGGTAAAGCGAAACCTCTCTGTGTTTTTGAAGACCACGTGCTTGATTTCTGGCAGGAGCTCTTTCAGGTAGTTACCCTCACGGAAATAATGCGCCAAAAGGAGGATGTAGCATTTGCCGAACTATTAAACAGAATTAGATTAAAAGGCAAGGAAGAGGCAATATCTGAAGTAGATAGAGCCTTACTTTCTCAGCAGTTTGTGACTCAAATTGAAGATTGTCCAAAGGACGTCCTTCATGTGTTTGCCAGAAATAAAGATGTAGATGAGCATAACGCAGCCATTATATCTGCTTTGCATTCTGTAGTGATAAACATCGATGCACATGACTATAAAAAAGATCTTAAAACAGGGCGGATGGAAAAGCAGAAAATACCTTTTGCAAGTCAAAAAGGGGATCTGCCAGACAGGCTGCAAGTTGCTGAGGGTGCACGTGTGATGCTGATTAGAAACATAGATGTGGAGGATGGACTAGTAAATGGTTCATTTGGAAAAATTGCTGCTATTGTTTCCCAATTTGAAGATGATAAAATAGTTGTAATGAAGCTTGGTGTTGAATTAGATAATCCAAATGCCGGACAGAAGAATCACAACAGGACATGTACACCAACAGGTAACTTGGTGTATATAGAGAGAATAGAAGAGCCCCTGAGCAAAAAAGGAGTTGTTCGTCACCAGTTTCCTATTAAACTTGCTTTTGCCTGCACAGTACATAAGGTGCAAGGCATGACTACAACTTCTGCAGTAGTTTCATTAAAGCATATTTTTGAACCAGGCATGGCATATGTTGCTCTCAGTAGAACAACTTCCCTTTCTGGACTACACATTTTTGACTTCAATGAAAATAGAATCTATGCTGATCCACAAATCACAAGATCCTTGGAAAACATGAAAATAGCAACAGTCAATAATGCTATGCCTTTACTCAATAGTCTTCCATGGCCAAGTTCTCCTTTTCTAACATTTATTCACCACAACGTAGAAGGACTGTCAGTCCACATTGATGATGTGAGGAGTCATCATGAAATGTGTTGTGCAGACATTTTATGTTTCACCGAAACTCATCTTTCAGGCCAATTTGTCAGTAATGACATACAATTACAAAACTATCAAATGTTTAAAAGAAACAGGCAGGTTTCATATTCAACCTATTCTAATCTGTCTAATAAGAATGGCGGTGGAGTAGCCATCTATGTGAAACATGACATTCAAGCAAGTCCAATGCAATATATGCAGAGCGTGACTGACCTTGAGTTCCTGGTTTTGAGAGTTGAGGCACCAATTCAAGCTCTAATTTCAGTAATTTACAGGCCTCCAGATTACAGCACTAATCCGTTTTTGCCACAACTCCCTAACTTGTTGAATTCGTTAAAAATTATTGAACATGGTCCACTAATTATTTGTGGTGACTTCAATGAGGATCTATTGTCAGATAGAAAGAAGCCCATATTTGAAATGCTGCAGTCCAGAGGCTACAAACAGCTAATTACAGCAGCTACTACAGAGAAGAATACACTTCTAGATCATTTGTATATTTTCAGCCAGGAGTATTGTGCCGAATCTGGTGTACTCCTGACATATTACAGTTATCATAATCCTGTTTATTGTATTTTAACCTAATTTGCACTCCTGTAATCAATTGATCTCCTGCAGTACTGCTAGACATGTGGTTCTCCTCCCACTCCTTTCCCTGTGGAGGGTTAAATGGCAGGAGCTAAACTCAGGGCAGGATGCAGGCAAGCACCTGATGTGTTGTGGATCTTTTCTCTTTTATGAGGGAAGAGCAGAGACTGGGAGTAAAAGTATGATTACAGTTTACTAACTAGTTGGCTGGGTTTTGGCTTAACCTCCTCTCTAATCCACATGCCCTCTAGCAATCTTATCTTTACTGAACTCAGGGCCAGGATGCAGACAAACACCTGTGCTGTGGATCTTTTCTCTTTTATGAGGGAAGAGCAGAGACTGGGAGTGCAAGTATGATTACAGCTTACTAAAGGTACCTTCACACGAAACGACATTATAACGATATCGCTAGCAATCCGTGACGTTGCAGCGTCCTCGCTAGCGATATCGTTTCGTTTGACACGCAGCAGCGATCAGGATCCTGCTGTGATGTCGCTGGTCGCTGAATAAAGTCCAGAACTTTATTTGGTCGTCCGATCGCTGTGTATCGTTGTGTTTGAAAGCAAAAGCAACGATACCAGCGATATTTTACACTGGTAACCAGGGTAAACATCGGGTTACTAAGCGCAGGGCCGCGCTTAGTTACCCGATGTTTACCCTGGTTACTAGCGTAAAATGTAAAAAAAACAAACAGCACATACTCACATTGCGTCCCCTGCAGTCTGCTTCCTCCTCTGACTCAGCGCCGCAAAGTGAAAGTGAAAGCAGCACAGCGGTGACGTCACCGCTCTGCTCTCACTGTACGGCGCTCAGTCAGTCAGGAAGTGGACGCAGGGGGACGTGAATGTAAGTATGTGCTGTTTGTTTTTTTTAGATTTTACGCTGGTAACCAGGGTAAACATCGGGTTACTAAGCGCGGCCCTGCGCTTAGTTACCCGATGTTTACCCTGGTTACCAGGGGACCTCGGCATAGTTGATCGCTGGAGAGCGGTCCGTGTGACAGCTCTCCAGCGACCAAACAGCGACGCTGCAGCGATCGACATCGTTGTCGCTATCGCTGCAGCGTCGCTTCGTGTGAAGGTACCTTAACTAGTTGGCTGGGTTTTGGCTTAATCTCCTCTCTAATCCACATGCCCTCTAGCAATCTTATCTTTGCTGAACTCAGGGCCAGGATGTAGACAAACACCTGATGTGTTGTGATCCATGTCATGTCAGATCCATCACGGATCACCTTCTGATGGAGAGGGGCGCAAGTGGAAATGAAGCCTAACCCTGTACTGCTGAGTGGGGTATCTTGCCTCAGCAGTCCTTTTAAGTTTACTTATACTGCTGTAGTTTATTTTGTCTTTACTAGTTCTCTATTTACCTGAGACTATATCAGGTATACAGCAGTCCTTTTAAGTTTACTTATACTGCTGTAGTTTATTTTGTCTTTACTAGTTCTCTATTTACCTGAGACTATATCAGGTATACAGCAGTCCTTTTAAGTTTACTTATACTGCTGTAGTTTATTTTGTCTTTACTAGTTCTCTATTTACCTGAGACTATATCAGGTATACAGCAGTCCTTTTTTCGTGTATTTGACTCAGGACCCAGTGGATTACGGGTTTTATTATTATTTTTTTTAGTTTTACAAGTAAGGTATGGCTGCCTTTCTGTGGGTAACAATATTATGTTATAAATAACTAGATTTTACAGAAAAGTTGTTGATCCAGGGATTTAATCTGACTGCCATATTTGGAGTCGGGAAGGAATTTTTTCCCTATGTGGAAAATTGGCTGCTACCTCATGGGGTTTTTTGCCTTCCTTTGGATCAACACTGCAGGATAGGTACACTAAAATAGGCTGAACTGGATGGACACAGGGCGTTCTTCAGCATAAGGGGTCAAAATAAGAGTGTGCAAATTTGTAGGTAAAAATCGAATGCAGGGAGGCGATCTGTGGGGACCTAGCCAAGATTTGGAGAAGATTTATCCCCGGTATGTGACATCTAGGGAGACGCGGTATCCCTGGTATGGAACATATAATATACATATGTATGAAGCTGAGTTACGGCTCCTACACACGTGTTTTATTAGTGTGAATTTGCACTAAAAAAATGCACCCCATTGATTTCAATGGGTTTACACACACTAGAGATGGGGGGGCTAGAGAGGAAACAGAGCAGACATATTTTGGTCAGTCAAGTGGGGAACATGTTAACAATCTTTCACCCATCTCTATCACACGTCTATCACCCACATTTATTATACATGTCATTGCCCACCTGTCACACATATCTCTCAAGTCTTCTCGAGTCAATTGTCTGCATGCCTGAAGAAATGCTTCACACTTCTATCAGACACATATCGCAAGCACGCATCGCAGGTGTGCATCACAAGCATGCACACGACATATGCAGTGCAAGCATGCTCAGGATATATGCAGAGCAAACATGTACTGAATGCATGGGGTGCAAGTGTTTGGACAGAAGGCAGGAAAGTGCGAGTTGCTTGCACCCCATACACCTTATGTATGAAGCACAAACATGCACTTGCATGCAAGCACAAGCATGTATCTAATGCATGTAATAGCGGCACCTATATCGTACTTATATCACACTACTTCTATGATGTAGTGTAGGCATTTAATGAAGGCATGCATGCCACTTGCATGAGATAGTTTTATTGCAAGCGGACGGCTTGCATCCCCACTAGTTGGGTTCTCTGGCTAGCATGGGGAACTGACTCTTCTTTCAAAGAACCTGCACCTATCATCACCACACTTGGGGAAGGGGTTATAACGGATTTGCTTTGCAGGATCATGTGTGGCATATGTGGGCATGCATCAGCACTAGTCGTGTTCTCTGGCTAGCATGGGCTACTACTGACACTTCTTTCATAAAGTTTTCAATTCTGTCAGCTCCATTTCGGGTCCGTCTCTTTGCAGTTTTCTGTATAGAAGACTGACACCCAAGAGGACAACCGAGATGGCGCCTACACATGGCGGAAGACAAAACGTGTAAGAACCTGAACTGATCATCACTTTAGATTGTAAGCTTTTAGGAGCGGGGTTAGCGCTAGGTAGGAGGATAGATATGATGCAGGGTGATGAAGGCTCCCTTATGTTTCGTTTTTCTTTTAGCTTCGTCTCAATGTTCGCCTCTTTGTAGTTTCCTGTAGCTGGACACCCACAGGGTAGAGAAACGAAACATGACAGACCCTGAACCGACCGCCATATTTGGGGTCAGGAAGCAATTTTCTTTCCCCCCTGAGACGCGGATCTCCGGGTGTTTTCTTCGCCTTTCTCTGTATCATCGAGTTGTGTCTTTTATGTCTTACAATAGGAGGACGATTTGTCTCCCGGAGCTCAGGCTCCACCATGGTCATGATACTAGAGACGCAGCTCCTGTCCTATAATACACGCCATTATTAATGGCTCCTCTGCTAAATGCAAATAAAAGGAGTAAAATGTAAAAAAAAAAAGTTTTTTGCAATCAAACTTTTTTTTTAGTCGCAAAGCCAAATGTACATTGACTACTCTAAATTTTGACCACCCTAGCTTAGATAGTCTCCCCTTTTATTTTTTTTAGTTAGTTAGGACTCGCAAGAAGATGAGGAGCCTTGACGTGGCTTGCGAGCTTACGTATTGCTGCACAAATTTTCAGCTACTTTTTTTTTAAAGAGTTGCATTTTGCATAAATTACGTTTTTAAAAACTGAAATTTGGGCAGAATACTAACCAAGACCTCATATACAATCATTGTGGTACAAAAAAGTAGACAAACAAATGAATGTGAGAATTTTGCATGGTGGGCTTTACACAATACAATATTGGTTGCAATATCATCTGCTAGCAGATAGAGATGAGCAAATGATTGCTCGGTGCCTGGTTTTCGACCAAGTTTAAGCTTAGAGAAATCTGATTGCTAGATCTTTGGTAGCCGCTTTTGGCAGACGATATTGCTAGTGATCTTGACTAGGGATGAGCCGAACCCGTCTTTTGCTGTTAGTTTGAACCATTTCCGAATACTAACTTTTTTTTATATGAATCTGAATACTAATACACACGAATACGAACATATGCAATAGGGGAAAAAGTGCGTATATTCTGTACGTACGCATATTCGCTAATATGCGTACATATATTCGCTAATTTGCATACACATATTCTCTCATATATGTACGCATATTCTCTTATGTGTACGCATATGCATATGTATAGCGGCATAGGCGGTGGAGTCAATGGGTTACGAGCAGGGCCTCCAGAGCTCCGGAGGAGTCCCTGCTCTTAACCCATTGACTCCACTGATGCCGGGACCTGCTCTTTCGCTGTAATCTCACATGCTGCTGATGCCGGGACCTGCTTCTCCGATGCTGTGGGACCTGCCGATGGTGCTGATGCCGGGACCTGCCGATGGTGCTGATGCCGGGACCTGCCGATGGTGCTGATGCCGGGACCTGCCGATGGTGCTGATGCCGGGACCTGCCGATGGTGCTGATGCCGGGACCTGCCGATGGTGATGATGCTGGAAACCTGCTCTGCAGACCCCACGCCGCCGACAGGTAAGATGACAGCAAAAAATAAAAAAAATTTTTGGGAACGAACTTTCAGCGTGTGTTCGTACGCACCTAAAGTGAATACAATCACACAAGATTCGTTACTAATAACGAACAACAGTGAACGGTTCAGCTCAACCCTAATCTTGACAAATTTTAACTTCACCTTGTATGTTCTGGGGATCTTCCACATGTTGGCCGGTGTCAGATCTGCAATTTCAATTTTTAATTTGCTCTTACATTTTCTGAAGATCAAAATAAAATGGGCCCTAGGAGGCGCAAGTGGCCTCAGCAGGTCCCCAGGGGTTAAGCTCAACCCTGAGGGGCTACAACTACCAAACCAGCACCTGAGGGGCACCCAAGTGTGAAAGTCTTGCAGGGGCAGCCCGGGCACCATTCCAAAGCACTATCTGTAGTTCCTTCAGGAAATACCCATCTAGATATAGTGCTTTGGAACAAAGCACTATACTGTTATTCCATCGTGGTAAACTTATTATTATAGTGCTTTGGAACAAAGCACTATACTGTTATTCCACCGTGGTAAACTTCTTCTTATTCTTATTATTCAGTCCGCACGTAATGCGGCCCGAACCGCTAAACTCACAGACTCCAGTGAGGTGTCATTTCGAAGCCAGCGTTCCTGAGAGGTGTGCTAAGTATTTTTCGTGTCGATCGGATTTGTAGTTTTTGCGCAATTTGTGTTTGAAAAAAGTCTTTCAATGCGTTTCAATGGAGAAATTTTCCTATACGTTTATAATGGGCTGGTTTCTGAGGCAATTTCTAAAAATAACTGCCACCTGGCTGATTAGCTCATTGATATGCGCAGTCAGACACAGTTACTATGCCAACTCCTATGAAATCTACATCAGCTCACCAGGTCACAAGTTTTGTCAGATAATATCAGCTCTTAAAGTGACAGTA
Source organism: Ranitomeya variabilis (assembly GCF_051348905.1). Lineage (NCBI taxonomy): Eukaryota > Metazoa > Chordata > Amphibia > Anura > Dendrobatidae > Ranitomeya > Ranitomeya variabilis. The sequence goes on along the minus strand of NC_135232.1, from coordinate 547,402,648 downwards.
CAGCACAATTCCAAACCACTATCCGTAGTCTTATGATTATTAGACTGTGGCCCGATTCTAACTCATCGGGTATTCTAGAATATGCATGTCCACGTAGTATATTGCACAGCCACGCAGTATACAGTGCAGAGCCGTGCAGTACACAGCGCAGAGCCGCGCAGTACACAGCGCAGAGCCGCGCAGTATACAGCGCAGAGCCGCGCAGTACACAGCGCAGAGCCGCGCAGTACACAGCGCAGAGCCGTGCAGTACACAGCGCAGAGCCGCGCAGTATAAAGCGCAGAGCCGTGCAGTACACAGCGCAGAGCCGCGCAGTACACAGCGCAGAGCCGTGCAGTACACAGCGCAGAGCCGCGCAGTATAAAGCGCAGAGCCGTGCAGTACACAGCGCAGAGCCGCGCAGTACACAGCGCAGAGCCGCGCAGTATAAAGCGCAGAGCCGCGCAGTACACAGCGCAGAGCCGCGCAGTACACAGCGCAGAGCCGTGCAGTACACAGCGCAGAGCCGCGCAGTTTAAAGCACAGAGCCGTGCAGTACACAGCGCAGAGCCGCGCAGTACACAGCGCAGAGCCGTGCAGTACACAGCGCAGAGCCGCGCAGTATAAAGCGCAGAGCCGTGCAGTACACAGCGCAGAGCCGCGCAGTACACAGCGCAGAGCCGCGCAGTACACAGCGCAGAGCCGCGCAGTATAAAGCGCAGAGCCGCGCAGTATAAAGCGCAGAGCCGCGCAGTACACAGCGCAGAGCCGCGCAGTACACAGCGCAGAGCCGTGCAGTACACAGCGCAGAGCCGCGCAGTATAAAGCGCAGAGCCGTGCAGTACACAGCGCAGAGCCGCGCAGTACACAGCGCAGAGCCGTGCAGTACACAGCGCAGAGCCGCGCAGTATAAAGCGCAGAGCCGTGCAGTACACAGCGCAGAGCCGTGCAGTACACAGCGCAGAGCCGTGCAGTACACAGCGCAGAGCCGCGCAGTACACAGCGCAGAGCCATGCAGTACACAGCGCAAAGCCGCGCAGTATAAAGCGCAGAGCCGCGCAGTATAAAGCGGAGAGCCGCGCAGTACACAGCGCAGAGCCGAGCAGTACACAGCGCAGAGCCGCGCAGTAGACAGCGCAGAGCCGTGCAGTACAGAGCGCAGAGCCGCACAGTATAAAGCGCAGAGCCGCGCAGTATACCGCGCAGAGCCGTGCAGTACACAGCGCAGAGCCGCGCAGTACACAGCGCAGAGCCGCGCAGTACACAGCGCAGAGCCGCGCAGTACACAGCGCAGAGCCGCGCAGTACACAGCGCAGAGCCGAGCAGTACACAGCGCAGAGCCGCGCAGTACACAGCGCAGAGCCGCGCAGTACACAGCGCAGAGCCGCGCAGTATACAGCGCAGAGCTGCGCAGTACACAGCGCAGAGCCGCGCAGTACAGAGCGCAGAGCCGCACAGTATAAAGCGCAGAGCCGCGCAGTACACAGCGCAGAGCCGCGCAGTACACAGGGCAGAGCCGCGCAGTACACAGTGCAGAGCCGCACAGTACACAGCACAGAGCCGCGCAGTACACAGCGCAGAGCCACCCAGTATACAGCGCAGAGCCGCGCAGTACGCAGCGTAGAGCCACGCAGTATGCAGCGCAGAGCCGCGCAGTATACAGCGCTGAGCCGCGTAGTATACAGCGCAGAGCCCCGCAGTATACAGTGCAGAGCCCCGCAGTATACAGCGCAGACACGCGCAGTACACAGCACGGACACGCGCAGTACACAGCGCAGAGCCGCGCAGTACACAGCGCAGAGCCGCGTAGTATACAGCGAAGAGCCACGCAGTATATAGCGCAGAGCCGCGCAGTACAAAGCGCAGAGCTGCGCAGAGCTGCGCAGAGCTGCGCAGTATACAGCGCAGAGCCGCGCAGTATACAGCGCAGAACACGCAGTACACAGTGCAGAGCCGCGCAGTACACAGCGCAGAGCCGTGCAGTACACAGCGCAGAGCCGCGCAGTACACAGCGCAGAGCCACGCAGTATACAGCGCAGAGCCGCGTAGTATACAGCGCAGAGCCGCGTAGTATACAGCGCAGAGCCACGCAGTATACAGCACAGAGCCACGCAGTATACAGCGCAGAGCCACGTAGTTATACTGCCCAGTCACGTAGTATATTGTCCAGTCACATAGTATACTGCATATCCCTGTTAAAAAAAAAAAGAATTAAAATAAAAAAGTTACATACTCACCTCCTGGAGCGGCCGGTATCTGATGGTTGTTGCACCTCCTAGAGCGGCCGGTACACGATGCTTGTTGCACCTGGAGTGGCCGGTACCCGATGCTTGTTGCGCGCTCCGGTCCCAAGAGTGCATTGCGGTCTCACGAGATGATGACGTAGCGGTGTTGTGAGACAGAAAGACGGAAGTGCCCTTAGATAATTAGATAGTAGATAACCCCGCTCACCAATTCGGAACCCGAGAGGCCCGGCCCACCAAATCGGACCCCGAGGGGCCCGGCCCACCAAATCGGACCCAGAGTGACCCCGCCCCCTAAATCAGACCCAGAGTGACCCCGCCCACCAAATCGGACCCAGAGTGGCTCCGCCCACCAAATCGGACCCAGAGTGACCCCTTCCACCAAATCAGACCCAGAGTGACCCCTTCCACCAAATCGGACCCAGAGTGACCCCTTCCACCAAATCGGGCCCAGAGTGACCCCGCCCACCAAATCGGACCCAGAGTGACCCCACCCACCAAATCGGACCCTGAGGTGCCCAGCCCACCAAATCAGACCCTGAGGTGCCCAGCCCACCAAATCGGACCGAGTGACCCCACCCACCAAATTGGTCCCTAAGGTGCCCCGCCCACCAAATCGGACCCAGAGTGGCTCCGCCCACCGAATCGGACCCAGAGTGGCCGCGCCCACAGAATCGGACCAAAAGTGACCCCGCCCACCGAATCGGACCTAGATTTACCCCGCCCACAAAATCAGACCCAGATTGACCCAACCCACCAAATCGGACCGCCTGAGGGGCACCCAAGTGTGAAAGTCTTGCAGGGGCAGCCCGGGCACCATTCCAAAGCACTATCTGTAGTTCCTTCAGGAAATACCCATCTAGTTATAGTGCTTTGGAACAAAGCACTATACTGTTATTCCACCGTGGTAAACTTCTTCTTATTATTATTATTCAGTCCGCACGTAATGCGGCCCGAACCGCTAAACTCACAGACTCCAGTGAGGTGTCATTTCGAAGCCAGCGTCCCCAAGAGGTGTGCTAAGTATTTTTCGTGCCGATCGGATTTGTAGTTTTTGCGCAATTTGTGTTTGAAAAAAGTCTTTCAATGCGTTTCAATGGAGAAATTTTCCAATACGTTTATAATGGGCTGGTTTCTGAGGCAATTTCTAAAAATAACTGCCACCTGGCTGATTAGCTCATTGATATGCGCAGTCAGACACAGTTACTATGCCAACGCCTATGAAATCTACATCAGCTCACCAGGTCACAAGTTTTGTCAGATAATATCAGCTCTTAAAGTGACAGTACAGCACAATTCCAAACCACTATCTGTAGTCTTATAATTATTAGACTGTGGCCCGATTCTAACTCATCGGGTATTCTAGAATATGCATGTCCACGTAGTATATTGCACAGCCACGCAGTATACAGTGCAGAGCCACGCAGTACAGAGCGCAGAGCCGCGCAGTACACAGCGCAGAGCCGCGCAGTATACAGCGCAGACACGCGCAGTACACAGCACGGACACGCGCAGTACACAGCGCAGAGCCGTGCAGTACACAGCGCAGAGCTGCGCAGTACAAAGCGCAGAGCCGCGCAGTATAAAGTGCAGAGCCGCGCAGTATACCGCGCAGAGCCGCACAGTACACAGCGCAGAGCCGCGCAGTATAAAGCGCAGAGCCGCGCAGTACACAGCGCAGAGCCGCGCAGTATACAGTGCAGAGCCGCGCAGTATACAGTGCAGAGCCGCGCAGTATACAGCGCAGAGCCACGCAGTATACAGTGCAGAGCCGCGCAGTATACAGCGCAGAGCCGCGCAGTACACAGCGCAGAGCCACGCAGTACACAGAGCAGAGCCGCGCAGTACACAGCGCAGAGCCGTGCAGTACACAGCGCAGAGCCGCGCAGTATAAAGCGCAGAGCCGTGCAGTACACAGCGCAGAGCCGTGCAGTACACAGCGCAGAGCCGCGCAGTACACAGCGCAGAGCCGCGCAGTACACAGCGCAGAGCCGCGCAGTACACAGCGCAGAGCCGCGCAGTACACAGCGCAGAGCCGCGCAGTATAAAGCGCAGAGCCGCGCAGTACACAGCGCAGAGCCGCGCAGTACACAGCGCAGAGCCGTGCAGTACACAGCGCAGAGCCGCGCAGTATAAAGCGCAGAGCCGTGCAGTACACAGCGCAGAGCCGCGCAGTACACAGCGCACAGCCGTGCAGTACACAGCGCAGAGCCGCGCAGTATAAAGCGCAGAGCCGTGCAGTACACAGCGCAGAGCCGCGCAGTACACAGCGCAGAGCCGCGCAGTACACAGCGCAGAGCCGCGCAGTATAAAGCGCAGAGCCGCGCAGTACACAGCGCAGAGCCGCGCAGTACACAGCGCAGAGCCGTGCAGTACACAGCGCAGAGCCGCGCAGTTTAAAGCGCAGAGCCGTGCAGTACACAGCGCAGAGCCGCGCAGTACACAGCGCAGAGCCGTGCAGTACACAGTGCAGAGCCGCGCAGTATAAAGCGCAGAGCCGTGCAGTACACAGCGCAGAGCCGCGCAGTACACAGCGCAGAGCCGCGCAGTACACAGCGCAGAGCCGCGCAGTATAAAGCGCAGAGCTGCGCAGTATAAAGCGCAGAGCCGCGCAGTACACAGCGCAGAGCCGCGCAGTACACAGCGCAGAGCCGCGCAGTACACAGCGCAGAGCCGCGCAGTACACAGCGCAGAGCCGCGCAGTATAAAGCGCAGAGCCGCGCAGTATAAAGCGCAGAGCCGTGCAGTACACAGCGCAGAGCCGTGCAGTACACAGCGCAGAGCCGCGCAGTATAAAGCGCAGAGCCGTGCAGTACACAGTGCAGAGCCGTGCAGTACACAGCGCAGAGCCGCGCAGTACACAGCGCAGAGCCATGCAGTACACAGCGCAAAGCCGCGCAGTATAAAGCGCAGAGCCGCGCAGTATAAAGCGGAGAGCCGCGCAGTACACAGCGCAGAGCCGAGCAGTACACAGCGCAGAGCCGCGCAGTAGACAGCGCAGAGCCGTGCAGTACAGAGCGCAGAGCCGCACAGTATAAAGCGCAGAGCCGCGCAGTATACCGCGCAGAGCCGTGCAGTACACAGCGCAGAGCCGCGCAGTACACAGCGCAGAGCCGCGCAGTACACAGCGCAGAGCCGCGCAGTACACAGCGCAGAGCCGCGCAGTACACAGCGCAGAGCCGTGCAGTACACAGCGCAGAGCCGCGCAGTATAAAGCGCAGAGCCGTGCAGTACACAGCGCAGAGCCGCGCAGTACACAGCGCAGAGCCGCGCAGTATAAAGCGCAGAGCCGCGCAGTATAAAGCGCAGAGCCGCGCAGTACACAGCGCAGAGCCGCGCAGTACACAGCGCAGAGCCGCGCAGTATAAAGCGCAGAGCCGCGCAGTATAAAGCGCAGAGCCGCGCAGTACACAGCGCAGAGCCGTGCAGTACACAGCGCAGAGCCGCGCAGTATAAAGCGCAGAGCCGTGCAGTACACAGCGCAGAGCCGTGCAGTACACAGCGCAGAGCCGCGCAGTACACAGCGCAGAGCCATGCAGTACACAGCGCAAAGCCGCGCAGTATAAAGCGCAGAGCCGCGCAGTATAAAGCGGAGAGCCGCGCAGTACACAGCGCAGAGCCGAGCAGTACACAGCGCAGAGCCGCGCAGTAGACAGCGCAGAGCCGTGCAGTACAGAGCGCAGAGCCGCACAGTATAAAGCGCAGAGCCGCGCAGTATACCGCGCAGAGCCGTGCAGTACACAGCGCAGAGCCGCGCAGTACACAGCGCAGAGCCGCGCAGTACACAGCGCAGAGCCGAGCAGTACACAGCGCAGAGCCGCGCAGTACACAGCGCAGAGCCGCACAGTACACAGCGCAGAGCCGCGCAGTATACAGCGCAGAGCTGCACAGTACACAGCGCAGAGCCGCGCAGTACAGAGCGCAGAGCCGCACAGTATAAAGCGCAGAGCCGCGCAGTACACAGCGCAGAGCCGCGCAGTACACAGCGCAGAGCCGCGCAGTACACAGTGCAGAGCCGCACAGTACACAGCACAGAGCCGCGCAGTACACAGCGCAGAGCCACCCAGTATACAGCGCAGAGCCGCGCAGTACGCAGCGTAGAGCCACGCAGTATGCAGCGCAGAGCCGCGCAGTATACAGCGCTGAGCCGCGTAGTATACAGCGCAGAGCCCCGCAGTATACAGTGCAGAGCCCCGCAGTATACAGCGCAGACACGCGCAGTACACAGCACGGACACGCGCAGTACACAGCGCAGAGCCGCGCAGTACACAGCGCAGAGCCGCGTAGTATACAGCGAAGAGCCACGCAGTATATAGCGCAGAGCCGCGCAGTACAAAGCGCAGAGCTGCGCAGTATACAGCGCAGAGCCGCGCAGTATACAGCGCAGAACGCGCAGTACACAGTGCAGAGCCGCGCAGTACACAGCGCAGAGCCGTGCAGTACACAGCGCAGAGCCGCGCAGTACACAGCGCAGAGCCGCGTAGTATACAGCGCAGAGCCGCGTAGTATACAGCGCAGAGCCGCGTAGTATACAGCGCAGAGCCACGCAGTATACAGCACAGAGCCACGCAGTATACAGCGCAGAGCCACGTAGTTATACTGCCCAGTCACGTAGTATATTGTCCAGTCACATAGTATACTGCATATCCCTGTTAAAAAAAAAAGAATTAAAATAAAAAAGTTACATACTCACCTCCTGGAGCGGCCGGTATCTGATGGTTGTTGCACCTCCTAGAGCAGCCGGTACACGATGCTTGTTGCACCTGGAGTGGCCGGTACCCGATGCTTGTTGCGCGCTCCGGTCCCAAGAGTGCATTGCGGTCTCACGAGATGATGACGTAGCGGTGTTGTGAGACAGAAAGACGGAAGTGCCCTTAGATAATTAGATAGTAGATTACCCCGCTCACCAATTCGGAACCCGAGAGGCCCGGCCCACCAAATCGGACCCCGAGGGGCCCGGCCCACCAAATCGGACCCAGAGTGACCCCGCCCCCTAAATCAGACCCAGAGTGACCCCGCCCACCAAATCGGACCCAGAGTGGCTCCGCCCACCAAATCGGACCCAGAGTGACTCCTTCCACCAAATCAGACCCAGAGTGACCCCTTCCACCAAATCGGACCCAGAGTGACTCCTTCCACCAAATCGGGCCCAGAGTGACCCCGCCCACCAAATCGGACCCAGAGTGACCCCACCCACCAAATCGGACCCTGAGGTGCCCAGCCCACCAAATCAGACCCTGAGGTGCCCAGCCCACCAAATCGGACCGAGTGACCCCACCCACCAAATTGGTCCCTAAGGTGCCCCGCCCACCAAATCGGACCCAGAGTGGCTCCGCCCACCGAATCGGACCCAGAGTGGCCGCGCCCACAGAATCGGACCAAAAGTGACCCCGCCCACCGAATCGGACCTAGATTTACCCCGCCCACAAAATCAGACCCAGATTGACCCAACCCACCAAATCGGACCGCCTGAGGGGCACCCAAGTGTGAAAGTCTTGCAGGGGCAGCCCGGGCACCATTCCAAAGCACTATCTGTAGTTCCTTCAGGAAATACCCATCTAGTTATTATTATAGTGCTTTGGAACAAAGCACTATACTGTTATTCCACCGTGGTAAACTTCTTATTATAGTGCTTTGGAACAAAGCACTATACTGTTATTCCACCGTGGTAAACTTCTTCTTATTCTTATTATTCAGTCCGCACGTAATGCGGCCCGAACCGCTAAACTCACAGACTCCAGTGAGGTGTCATTTCGAAGCCAGCGTTCCTGAGAGGTGTGCTAAGTATTTTTCGTGTCGATCGGATTTGTAGTTTTTGCGCAATTTGTGTTTGAAAAAAGTCTTTCAATGCGTTTCAATGGAGAAATTTTCCTATACGTTTATAATGGGCTGGTTTCTGAGGCAATTTCTAAAAATAACTGCCACCTGGCTGATTAGCTCATTGATATGCGCAGTCAGACACAGTTACTATGCCAACTCCTATGAAATCTACATCAGCTCACCAGGTCACAAGTTTTGTCAGATAATATCAGCTCTTAAAGTGACAGTACAGCACAATTCCAAACCACTATCCGTAGTCTTATGATTATTAGACTGTGGCCCGATTCTAACTCATCGGGTATTCTAGAATATGCATGTCCACGTAGTATATTGCACAGCCACGCAGTATATAGTGCAGAGCCGTGCAGTACACAGCGCAGAGCCGCGCAGTACACAGCGCAGAGCCGCGCAGTACACAGCGCAGAGCCGCGCAGTATAAAGCGCAGAGCCGCGCAGTACACAGCGCAGAGCCGCGCAGTACACAGCGCAGAGCCGTGCAGTACACAGCGCAGAGCCGCGCAGTATAAAGCGCAGAGCCGTGCAGTACACAGCGCAGAGCCGCGCAGTACACAGCGCAGAGCCGTGCAGTACACAGCGCAGAGCCGCGCAGAGCCGTGCAGTACACAGCGCAGAGCCGCGCAGTACACAGCGCAGAGCCGCGCAGTACACAGCGCAGAGCCGCGCAGTATAAAGCGCAGAGCCGCGCAGTACACAGCGCAGAGCCGCGCAGTACACAGCGCAGAGCCGTGCAGTACACAGCGCAGAGCCGCGCAGTTTAAAGCGCAGAGCCGTGCAGTACACAGCGCAGAGCCGCGCAGTACACAGCGCAGAGCCGTGCAGTACACAGCGCAGAGCCGCGCAGTATAAAGCGCAGAGCCGTGCAGTACACAGCGCAGAGCCGCGCAGTACACAGCGCAGAGCCGCGCAGTACACAGCGCAGAGCCGCGCAGTATAAAGCGCAGAGCCGCGCAGTATAAAGCGCAGAGCCGCGCAGTACACAGCGCAGAGCCGCGCAGTACACAGCGCAGAGCCGTGCAGTACACAGCGCAGAGCCGCGCAGTATAAAGCGCAGAGCCGTGCAGTACACAGCGCAGAGCCGCGCAGTACACAGCGCAGAGCCGTGCAGTACACAGCGCAGAGCCGCGCAGTATAAAGCGCAGAGCCGTGCAGTACACAGCGCAGAGCCGTGCAGTACACAGCGCAGAGCCGCGCAGTACACAGCGCAGAGCCATGCAGTACACAGCGCAAAGCCGCGCAGTATAAAGCGCAGAGCCGCGCAGTATAAAGCGGAGAGCCGCGCAGTACACAGCGCAGAGCCGAGCAGTACACAGCGCAGAGCCGCGCAGTAGACAGCGCAGAGCCGTGCAGTACAGAGCGCAGAGCCGCACAGTATAAAGCGCAGAGCCGCGCAGTATACCGCGCAGAGCCGTGCAGTACACAGCGCAGAGCCGCGCAGTACACAGCGCAGAGCCGCGCAGTACACAGCGCAGAGCCGCGCAGTACACAGCGCAGAGCCGAGCAGTACACAGCGCAGAGCCGCGCAGTACACAGCGCAGAGCCGCGCAGTACACAGCGCAGAGCCGCGCAGTACACAGCGCAGAGCCGCGCAGTATACAGCGCAGAGCTGCGCAGTACACAGCGCAGAGCCGCGCAGTACAGAGCGCAGAGCCGCACAGTATAAAGCGCAGAGCCGCGCAGTACACAGCGCAGAGCCGCGCAGTACACAGCGCAGAGCCGCGCAGTACACAGTGCAGAGCCGCACAGTACACAGCACAGAGCCGCGCAGTACACAGCGCAGAGCCACCCAGTATACAGCGCAGAGCCGCGCAGTACGCAGCGTAGAGCCACGCAGTATGCAGCGCAGAGCCGCGCAGTATACAGCGCTGAGCCGCGTAGTATACAGCGCAGAGCCCCGCAGTATACAGTGCAGAGCCCCGCAGTATACAGCGCAGACACGCGCAGTACACAGCACGGACACGCGCAGTACACAGCGCAGAGCCGCGCAGTACACAGCGCAGAGCCGCGTAGTATACAGCGAAGAGCCACGCAGTATATAGCGCAGAGCCGCGCAGTACAAAGCGCAGAGCTGCGCAGAGCTGCGCAGTATACAGCGCAGAGCCGCGCAGTATACAGCGCAGAACGCGCAGTACACAGTGCAGAGCCGCGCAGTACACAGCGCAGAGCCGTGCAGTACACAGCGCAGAGCCGCGCAGTACACAGCGCAGAGCCACGCAGTATACAGCGCAGAGCCGCGTAGTATACAGCGCAGAGCCACGCAGTATACAGCACAGAGCCACGCAGTATACAGCGCAGAGCCACGTAGTTATACTGCCCAGTCACGTAGTATATTGTCCAGTCACATAGTATACTGCATATCCCTGTTAAAAAAAAAAAGAATTAAAATAAAAAAGTTACATACTCACCTCCTGGAGCGGCCGGTATCTGATGGTTGTTGCACCTCCTAGAGCGGCCGGTACACGATGCTTGTTGCACCTGGAGTGGCCGGTACCCGATGCTTGTTGCGCGCTCCGGTCCCAAGAGTGCATTGCGGTCTCACGAGATGATGACGTAGCGGTGTTGTGAGACAGAAAGACGGAAGTGCCCTTAGATAATTAGATAGTAGATTACCCCGCTCACCAATTCGGAACCCGAGAGGCCCGGCCCACCAAATCGGACCCCGAGGGGCCCGGCCCACCAAATCGGACCCAGAGTGACCCCGCCCCCTAAATCAGACCCAGAGTGACCCCGCCCACCAAATCGGACCCAGAGTGGCTCCGCCCACCAAATCGGACCCAGAGTGACCCCTTCCACCAAATCAGACCCAGAGTGACCCCTTCCACCAAATCGGACCCAGAGTGACCCCTTCCACCAAATCGGGCCCAGAGTGACCCCGCCCACCAAATCGGACCCAGAGTGACCCCACCCACCAAATCGGACCCTGAGGTGCCCAGCCCACCAAATCAGACCCTGAGGTGCCCAGCCCACCAAATCGGACCGAGTGACCCCACCCACCAAATTGGTCCCTAAGGTGCCCCGCCCACCAAATCGGACCCAGAGTGGCTCCGCCCACCGAATCGGACCCAGAGTGGCCGCGCCCACAGAATCGGACCAAAAGTGACCCCGCCCACCGAATCGGACCTAGATTTACCCCGCCCACAAAATCAGACCCAGATTGACCCAACCCACCAAATCGGACCGCCTGAGGGGCACCCAAGTGTGAAAGTCTTGCAGGGGCAGCCCGGGCACCATTCCAAAGCACTATCTGTAGTTCCTTCAGGAAATACCCATCTAGTTATAATTATTGCCCCGCTCACCAAATCGGACCCAGCCCGCCAAATCGGACCCAGAGTGGCGCCGCCCGCCAAATCGAACCCAGAGTGGCGCCGCCCGCCAAATCGGACCCAGAGTGGCGCCGCCCGCCAAATCGGACCCAGAGTGGCGCCGCCCGCCAAATCGGACCCAGGGTGGCGCCGCCCGCCAACTCGGACCCAGGGTGGTGCCGCCCGCCAACTCGGACCCAGGGTGGCGCCGCCCGCCAACTCGGACCCAGGGTGGCGCCGCCCGCCAAATCGGACCCAGGGTGGCACCGCCCGCCAAATCGGACCCAGTGTGGCGCCGCCCGCCAAATCGGACCCAGTGTGGCGCCGCCCGCCAAATCGGACCCAGAGTGGCGCCGCCCGCCAAATCGGACCCAGAGTGGCGCCGCCCGCCAAATCGGACCCAGAGTGGCGCCGCCCGCCAAATCGGACCCAGAGTGGCGCCGCCCGCCAAATCGGACCCAGAGTGGCGCCGCCCGCCAAATCGGACCCGGAGTGGCGCCGCCCGCCAAATCGGACCCGGAGTGGCGCCGCCCGCCAAATCGGACCCGGAGTGGCGCCGCCCGCCAAATCGGACCCGGAGTGGCGCCGCCCGCCAAGTCGGACCCGGAGTGGCGCCGCCCGCCAAGTCGGACCCGGAGTGGCGCGGCCCGCCAAATCGGACCCGGAGTGGCGCGGCCCGCCAAATCGGACCCGGAGTGGCGCCGCCCGCCAAATCGGACCCGGAGTGGCGCGGCCCGCCAAATCGGACCCGGAGTGGCGCGGCCCGCCAAATCGGACCCGGAGTGGCGCGGCCCACCAAATCGGACCCGGAGTGGCGCGGCCCGCCAAATCGGACCCGGAGTGGCGCGGCCCGCCAAATCGGACCCGGAGTGGCGCGGCCCGCCAAATCGGACCCGGAGTGGCGCGGCCCGCCAAATCGGACCCGGAGTGGCGCGGCCCGCCAAATCGGACCCGGAGTGGCGCGGCCCGCCAAATCAGACCCGGAGTGGCGCGGCCCGCCAAATCGGACCCGGAGTGGCCCGGCCCCCCAAATCGGACCCCGAGTGGCGCGGCCCGCCAAATCGGACCCCGAGTGGCGCGGCCCACCAAATCGGACCCCGAGTGGCGCGGCCCCCCAAATCGGACCCCGAGTGGCGCGGCCCCCCAAATCGGACCCCGAGTGACCCGGCCCCCCAAATCGGACCCCGAGTGACCCGGGCCACCAAATCGGACCCAGAGTGGCCTCAACCCTGAGGGGCTACAACTACCAAACCAGCACCTGAGGGGCACCCAAGTGTGAAAGTCTTGCAGGGGCAGCCCGGGCACCATTCCAAAGCACTATCTGTAGTTCCTTCAGGAAATACCCATCTAGTTCTTATTATTATTATTCAGTCCGCACGTAATGCGGCCCGAACCGCTAAACTCACAGACTCCAGTGAGGTGTCATTTCGAAGCCAGCGTTCCTGAGAGGTGTGCTAAGTATTTTTCGTGTCGATCGGATTTGTAGTTTTGGCGCAATTTGCGTTTGAAAAAAGTGTCTCAATGCATTTCAATAGGGAAATTTTCCAATACGTTTATAATGGGCCTGATTTCTGAGGCAATTTCTAAAAATAACTGCCACCTGGCTGATTACCTCATTGATATGCGCAGTGAGACCCAGTTACTATGCCAACGCCTATAAACTCTACCAGCCCACCAGGTCACAAGTTTTGTCAGATAATATCAGCTCTTAAAGTGACAGTACAGCACAATTACAAAGCACTATCTGTAGTCTTATCATTATTGCCCCGCTCACCAAATCGGACCCAGCCCACCAAATCGGACGAGAGTGCCCCCGCTTGCCAAATCGGACCCAGAGTGGCGCCGCCCGTCAAGTCGGACCCAGAGTGGCGCCGCCCGCCAAATCGGACCCAGAGTGGCGCCGCCCGCCAAATTGGACCCAGAGTGGCGCCGCCCGCCAAATCGGACCCAGAGTGGCGCCGCCCGCCAAATCGGACCCAGAGTGGCGCCGCCCGCCAAATCGGACCCAGAGTGGCGCCGCCCGCCAAATCGGACCCAGAGTGGCGCCGCCCGCCAAATCGGACCCAGAGTGGCGCCGCCCGCCAAATCGGACCCAGAGTGGCGCCGCCCGCCAAATCGGACCCAGAGTTGCGCCGCCCGCCAAATCGGACCCAGAGAGGCGCCGCCCGCCAAATCGGACCCAGAGTGACCCGGCCCGCCAAATCGGACCCAGAGTGACCCGGCCCGCCAAATCGGACCCAGAGTGACCCGGCCCGCCAAATCGGACCCAGAGTGACCCGGCCCGCCAAATCGGACCCAGAGTGACCCGGCCCGCCAAATCGGACTCAGAGTGACCCGGCCCGCCAAATCGGACCCAGAGTGACCCGGCCCGCCAAGTCGGACCCAGAGTGGCGCCGCCCGCCAAGTCGGACCCAGAGTGGCGCCGCCCGCCAAGTCGGAACCAGAGTGGCGCCGCCCGCCAAGTCGGACCCAGAGTGGCGCCGCGCGCCAAGTCGGACCCAGAGTGGCGCCGCCCGCCAAGTCGGACCCAGAGTGGCGCCGCCTGTCAAATCGGACCCAGAGTGGCGCCGCCCGTCAAATCGGACCCAGAGTGACCCGGGCCACCAAATCGGACCCAGAGTGACCCGGGCCATCAAATCGGACCCAGAGTGACCCGGGCCACCAAATCGGACCCAGAGTGACCCGGGCCACCAAATCGGACCCAGAGTGACCCGGGCCACCAAATCGGATCCAGAGTGACCCGGGCCACCAAATCGGACCCAGAGTGACCCGGGCCACCAAATCGGACCCAGAGTGACCCGGGCCACCAAATCGGACCCAGAGTGACCCGGGCCACCAAATCGGACCCAGAGTGACCCGGGCCACCAAATCGGACCCAGAGTGACCCGGGCTACCAAATCGGACCCAGAGTGACCCGGGCCACCAAATCGGACCCAGAGTGACCCGGGCCACCAAATCGGACCCAGAGTGACGCGGGCCACCAAATCGGACCCAGAGTGACCCGGGCCACCAAATCGGACCCAGAGTGACCCGGGCCACCAAATCGGACCCAGAGTGACCCGGGCCACCAAATCGGACCCAGAGTGACCCGGGCCACCAAATCGGACCCAGAGTGACCCGGGCCACCAAATCGGACCCAGAGTGACCCGGGCCACCAAATCGGACCCAGAGTGACCCGGGCCACCAAATCGGACCCAGAGTGACCCGGGCCACCAAATCGGACCCAGAGTGACCCGGGCCACCAAATCGGACCCAGAGTGACCCGGGCCACCAAATCGGACCCAGAGTGACCCGGGCCACCAAATCGGACCCAGAGTGACCCGGGCCACCAAATCGGACCCAGAGTGACCCGGGCCACCAAATCGGACCCAGAGTGACCCGGGCCACCAAATCGGACCCAGAGTGACCCGGGCCACCAAATCGGACCCAGAGTGACCCGGGCCACCAAATCGGACCCAGAGTGACCCGGGCCACCAAATCGGACCCAGAGTGACCCGGGCCACCAAATCGGACCCAGAGTGACCCGGGCCACCAAATCGGACCCAGAGTGACCCGGGCCACCAAATCGGACCCAGAGTGACCCGGGCCACCAAATCGGACCCAGAGTGACCCGGGCCACCAAATCGGACCCAGAGTGACCCGGGCCACCAAATCGGACCCAGAGTGACCCGGGCCACCAAATCGGACCCAGAGTGACCCGGGCCACCAAATCGGACCCAGAGTGACCCGGGCCACCAAATCGGACCCAGAGTGACCCGGGCCACCAAATCGGACCCAGAGTGACCCGGCCCACCAAATCGGGCCCAGAGTGACCCGGCCCACCAAATCGGGCCCAGAGTGACCCGGCCCACCAAATGGGACCCAGAGTGACCCGGCCCACCAAATGGGACCCAGAGTGACCCGGCCCACCAAATGGGACCCAGAGTGACCCGGCCCACCAAATGGGACCCAGAGTGACCCGGCCCACCAAATGGGACCCAGAGTGACCCGGCCCACCAAATGGGACCCAGAGTGACCCGGCCCACCAAATGGGACCCAGAGTGACCCGGCCCACCAAGCCTCAACCCTGAGGGGCTACAACTACCAAACCAGCGCCTGAGGGGCACCCAAGTGTGAAAGTCTTGCAGGGGCAGCCCGGGCACCATTCCAAAGCACTATCTGTAGTTCCTTCAGGAAATACCCATCTAGTTCTTCTTATTATTATTCAGTCCGCACGTAATGCGGCGCGAACCGCTTCACTCACAGACTCCAGTGAGGTGTCATTTCGAAGCCAGCGTTCCTGAGAGGTGTGCTAAGTATTTTTCGTGTCGATCGGATTTGTAGTTTTGGCGCAATTTGCGTTTGAAAATGTTTTTTCCCCTCATTGTAATGCATTTCAATAGGGAAATTTTCCCATAGGTTATAATGGCCGGGTTTCTGAGGCAATTTGAAATGTACCTGCCACTTGCCACCTGGCTGATTAGCTCATTGATATGCGCAGTCAGGCCCAGTTACTATGCCAACGCCTGCGAACTGTACATGACCAGCACAGTTTTGCCAGATAATATCAGCTCTTAAAGTGATAGCACAGCACAATTTCAAAGCACTATCTGTAGTCTTATTATAATTATTGCCCCGCTCACCAAATCGGACCCAGAGTGGCGCCGCCCGCCAAATCGGAACCAGAGTGGCGCCGCCCGCCAAATCGGACCCAGAGTGGCGCCGCCCACCAAATCGGACCCAGAGTGGCGCCGCCCGCCAAATCGGACCCAGAGTGGCGCCGCCTGCCAAATCGGACCCAGAGTGGCGACGCCTGCCAAATCGGACCCAGAGTGGCGCCGAACGCCAAATCGGACCCAGAGTGGCGCCGCCCGCCAAATCAGACCCAGAGTGGCGCCGCCCGCCAAATCGGACCCAGAGTGGCGCCGCCCACCAAATCGGACCCAGAGTGGCGCCGCCCGCCAAATCAGACCCAGAGTGGCGCCGCCCACCAAATCGGACCCAGAGTGGCGCCGCCCGCCAAATCGGACCCAGAGTGGCGCCGCCCGCCAAATCGGACCCAGAGTGGCGCCACCCGCCAAATCGGACCCAGAGTGGCGCCGCCCGCAAAATCGGACCCAGAGTGGCGCCGCCCGCCAAATCGGACCGAGAGTGGCGCCGCCCGCCAAATCGGACCCAGAGTGGCGCCGCCCGCCAAATCGGACCCAGAGTGGCGCCGCCCGCCAAATCGGACCCAGAGTGGCGCCGCCCGCCAAATCGGACCCGGAGTGGCGCCGCCCGCCAAATCGGACCCGGAGTGGCGCCGCCCGCCAAATCGGACCCGGAGTGGCGCCGCCCGCCAAATCGGACCCAGAGTGGCGCCGAACGCCAAATCGGACCCAGAGTGGCGCCGCCCGCCAAATCGGACCCAGAGTGGCGCCGCCCGCCAAATCGGACCCATAGTGGGGCCAACCGCCAAATCGGACCCGGAGTGGCGCCGCCCGCCAAATCGGACCCGGAGTGGCGCCGCCCGCCAAATCCGACCCGGAGTGGCGCCGCCCGCCAAATCCGACCCGGAGTGGCGCCGCCCGCCAAATCCGACCCGGAGTGGCGCCGCCCGCCAAATCCGACCCGGAGTGGCGCCGCCCGCCAAATCCGACCCGGAGTGGCGCCGCCCGCCAGAGTGGCGCCGCCCGCCAAACCCGACCCGGAGTGGCGCCGCCCGCCAAATCGGACCCGGAGTGGCGCCGCCCCCAAATCGGACCCGGAGTGGCGCCGCCCGCCAAATCGGACCCGGAGTGGCGCCGCCCGCCAAATCGGACCCAGAGTGGCGCCGCCCGCCAAATCGGACCCAGAGTGGCGACGCCCGCCAAATCGGACCCAGAGTGGCGCCGCCCCCCAAATCGGACCCAGATTGACCCCGCCCCCCAAATCGGATCCAGAGTGACCCCGCCCCCCAAATTGGACCCAGAGTGGCCTCAACCCTGAGGGGCTACAACTACCAAACCTGCGCCTGAGGGGCACCCAAGTGTGAAAGTCTTGCAGGGGCAGCCCGGGCACCATTCCAAAGCACTATCTGTAGTTCCTTCAGGAAATACCCATCTAGTTATAGTGCTTTGGAACAAAGCACTATACTGTTATTCCACCATGGATACCTTCTTCTTATTATTCTTATTATAGTGCTTTGGAACAAAGCACTATACTGTTATTCCACCGTGGTAAACTTCTTCTTATTCTTATTATTCAGTCCGCACGTAATGCGGCCCGAACCGCTAAACTCACAGACTCCAGTGAGGTGTCATTTCGAAGCCAGCGTCCCCAAGAGGTGTGCTAAGTATTTTTCGTGCCGATCGGATTTGTAGTTTTTGCGCAATTTGTGTTTGAAAAAAGTCTTTCAATGCGTTTCAATGGAGAAATTTTCCTATACGTTTATAATGGGCTGGTTTCTGAGGCAATTTCTAAAAATAACTGCCACCTGGCTGATTAGCTCATTGATATGCGCAGTCAGACACAGTTACTATGCCAACGCCTATGAAATCTACATCAGCTCACCAGGTCACAAGTTTTGTCAGATAATATCAGCTCTTAAAGTGACAGTACAGCACAATTCCAAACCACTATCTGTAGTCTTATAATTATTAGATGGTGGCCCGATTCTAACTCATCGGGTATTCTAGAATATGCATGTCCACGTAGTATATTGCACAGCCACGCAGTATACAGTGCAGAGCCGCGCAGTACACAGCGCAGAGCCGCGCAGTACACAGCGCAGAGCCGCGCAGTGCACAGCGCAGAGCCATGCAGTACACAGCGCAGAGCCGCACAGTATAAAGAGCAGAGCCCCGCAGTACACAGCGCAGAGCCGCGCAGTACACAGCGCAGAGCCGCGCAGTACACAGCGCAGAGCCATGCAGTACACAGCGCAAAGCCGCGCAGTATAAAGCGCAGAGCCGCGCAGTACACAGCGCAGAGCCGCGCAGTACACAGCGCAGAGCCGCGCAGTATAAAGCGGAGAGCCGCGCAGTACACAGCGCAGAGCCGAGCAGTACACAGCGCAGAGCCGCGCAGTAGACAGCGCAGAGCCGTGCAGTACAGAGCGCAGAGCCGCACAGTATAAAGCGCAGAGCCGCGCAGTATACCGCGCAGAGCCGCGCAGTACACAGCGCAGAGCCGTGCAGTACACAGCGCAGAGCCGCGCAGTATAAAGCGCAGAGCCGTGCAGTACACAGCGCAGAGCCGCGCAGTACACAGCGCAAAGCCGCGCAGTATAAAGCGCAGAGCCGCGCAGTACACAGCGCAGAGCCGCGCAGTACACAGCGCAGAGCCGCGCAGTACACAGCGGAGAGCCGAGCAGTACACAGCGCAGAGCCGAGCAGTACACAGCGCAGAGCCGCGCAGTACACAGCGCAGAGCCGCGCAGTACACAGCGCAGAGCCGCGCAGTATACAGCGCAGAGCCGCGCAGTACACAGCACAGAGCCGCGCAGTACACAGCGCAGAGCCGCACAGTATAAAGCGCAGAGCCGCGCAGTACACAGCGCAGAGCCGCGCAGTACACAGCGCAGAGCCGCGCAGTACACAGTGCAGAGCCGCACAGTACACAGCACAGAGCCGCGCAGTACACAGCGCAGAGCCACCCAGTATATAGCGCAGAGCCGCGCAGTACGCAGCATAGAGCCAAGCAGTATGCAGCGCAGAGCCGCGCAGTATACAGCGCTGAGCCGCGTAGTATACAGCGCAGAGCCCTGCAGTATACAGTGCAGAGCCCCGCAGTATACAGCGCAGAGCCGTGCAGTACACAGTGCAGAGCCGCGCAGTACACAGCGCAGAGCCGCGCAGTATACAGCGCAGACACGCGCAGTACACAGCACGGACACGCGCAGTACACAGCGCAGAGCCGCGCAGTACACAGCGCAGAGCCGCGTAGTATACAGCGAAGAGCCACGCAGTATATAGCGCAGAGCCGCGCAATACAAAGCGCAGAGCTGCGCAGTATACAGCGCAGAGCCGCGCAGTATACAGCGCAGAGCCGCGCAGTATACAGCGCAGAACGCGCAGTACACAGTGCAGAGCCGCGCAGTACACAGCGCAGAGCCGTGCAGTACACAGCGCAGAGCCGCGCAGTACACAGCGCAGAGCCGCGCAGTACACAGCGCAGAGCCACGCAGTATACAGCGCAGAGCCGCGTAGTATACAGCGCAGAGCCGCGTAGTATACAGCGCAGAGCCACGCAGAATACAGCACAGAGCCACGCAGTATACAGCGCAGAGCCACGTAGTTATACTGCCCAGTCACGTAGTATATTGTCCAGTCACATAGTATACTGCATATCCCTGTTAAAAAAAAAAAAGAATTAAAATAAAAAAGTTACATACTCACCTCCTGGAGCGGCCGGTATCTGATGGTTGTTGCACCTCCTAGAGCGGCCGGTACACGATGCTTGTTGCACCTGGAGTGGCCGGTACCCGATGCTTGTTGCGCGCTCCGGTCCCAAGAGTGCATTGCGGTCTCACGAGATGATGACGTAGCGGTGTTGTGAGACAGAAAGACGGAAGTGCCCTTAGACAATTAGATAGTAGATTACCCCGCTCACCAATTCGGAACCCGAGAGGCCCGGCCCACCAAATCGGACCCCGAGGGGCCCGGCCCACCAAATCGGACCCAGAGTGACCCCGCCCCCTAAATCAGACCCAGAGTGACCCCGCCCACCAAATCGG
This sequence comes from Ranitomeya variabilis, assembly GCF_051348905.1. Taxonomy (NCBI): domain Eukaryota; kingdom Metazoa; phylum Chordata; class Amphibia; order Anura; family Dendrobatidae; genus Ranitomeya; species Ranitomeya variabilis. The sequence goes on along the minus strand of NC_135232.1, from coordinate 547,382,612 downwards.
ACCCAGAGTGGCTCCGCCCACCAAATCGGACCCAGAGTGACCCCTTCCACCAAATCAGACCCAGAGTGACCCCTTCCACCAAATCGGACCCAGAGTGACCCCTTCCACCAAATCGGGCCCAGAGTGACCCCGCCCACCAAATCGGACCCAGAGTGACCCCACCCACCAAATCGGACCCTGAGGTGCCCAGCCCACCAAATCAGACCCTGAGGTGCCCAGCCCACCAAATCGGACCGAGTGACCCCACCCACCAAATTGGTCCCTAAGGTGCCCCGCCCACCAAATCGGACCCAGAGTGGCTCCGCCCACCGAATCGGACCCAGAGTGGCCGCGCCCACAGAATCGGACCAAAAGTGACCCCGCCCACCGAATCGGACCTAGATTTACCCCGCCCACAAAATCAGACCCAGATTGACCCAACCCACCAAATCGGACCGCCTGAGGGGCACCCAAGTGTCAAAGTCTTGCAGGGGCAGCCCGGGCACCATTCCAAAGCACTATCTGTAGTTCCTTCAGGAAATACCCATCTAGTTATTATTATGATTATTCAGTCCGCACGTAATGCGGCCCGAACCGCTTCACTCACAGACTCCAGTGAGGTGTCATTTCGAAGCCAGCGTCCCCAAGAGGTGTGCTAAGTATTTTTCTTGTCGATCGGATTTGTAGTTTTGGCGCAATTTGCGTTTGAAAATGTTTTCCCCTCATTGTAATGCATTTCAATAGGGCAATTTTCCCATAGGTTATAATGGCCGGGTTTCTGAGGCAATTTGAAATGTACCTGCCACTTGCCACCTGGCTGATTAGCTCATTGATATGCGCAGTCAGGCCCAGTTACTATGCCAACGCCTGCGAACTGTACATGACCACACCAGCACAGTTTTGCCAGATAATATCAGCTCTTAAAGTGACAGCACAGCACAATTTCAAAGCACTATCTGTAGTCTTATTATTATTACAGTACACAGCGCAGAGCCCCGCAGTATACAGCGCGGAGCCGCGCATTATACAGCGCAGAGCCACGCAGCATACAGCGCGGAGCCGTGCAGCATACAGCGCAGAGCCCCGCAGCATACAGCGCAGAGCCACGCAGCATACAGCGCAGAGCCGCACAGCATACAGCGCAGAGCCCCGCAGCATACAGCGCAGAGCCCCGCAGTATACAGCGCAGAGCCCCGCAGTATACAGCGCAGAGCCCCGCAGTATACAGCGCAGAGCCCCGCAGTATACAGCGCAGAGCCCCGCAGTATACAGCGCCCACCAAATCGGACCCAGAGTGGCTACAACTACCAAACCAGCGCCTGAGGGGCACCCAAGTGTGAAAGTCTTGCTGGGGCAACCCGGGCACCATTCCAAAGCACTATCTGTAGTTCCTTCAGGAAATACCCATCTATTTCTCTCTGTTATCAGCCATTCCCTGTACTGCTGTCAGTCTATTTCTCTCTGCTATCAGCCATTCCCCTGACCTGCTGTCAGTCTATTCTTTCTGTTATCAGCCATTACCCGTCCTGCTGTCAGTCTATTTCTCTCTGTTATCAGCCATTCCCATGTCCTGCTGTCAGTCTATTCTCTCTGTTATCAGCCATTCCCTTGTCCTGCTGTCAGTCTATTCTCTGTTATCAGCCATTCCCTTATCCTGCTGTCAGTCAGAGTGACCCGGCCCACCAAATCGGACCCAGAGTGACCCGGCCCACCAAATCGGCCCGGCCCACCAAATCGGACCCAGAGTGACCCGGCCCACCAAATCGGACCCAGAGTGACCCGGGCCACCAAATCGGACCCAGAGTGACCCGGCCCACCAAATCGGACCCAGAGTGACCCGGCCCACCAAATCGGACCCAGAGTGACCCGGCCCACCAAATCGGACCCAGAGTGACCCGGCCCACCAAATCGGACCCAGAGTGACCCGGCCCACCAAATCGGACCCAGAGTGACCCGGGCCACCAAATCGGACCCAGAGTGACCCGGGCCACCAAATCGGACCCAGAGTGACCCGGCCCACCAAATCGGACCCAGAGTGACCCGGCCCACCAAATCGGACCCAGAGTGACCCGGGCCACCAAATCAAACCCAGAGTGACCCGGGCCACCAAATCGGACCCAGAGTGACCCGGGCCACCAAATCGGACCCAGAGTGACCCGGGCCACCAAATCGGACCCAGAGTGACCCGGGCCACCAAATCGGACCCAGAGTGACCCGGGCCACCAAATCGGACCCAGAGTGACCCGGGCCACCAAATCGGACCCAGAGTGACCCGGGCCACCAAATCGGACCCAGAGTGACCCGGGCCACCAAATCGGACCCAGAGTGACCCGGGCCACCAAATCGGACCCAGAGTGACCCGGGCCACCAAATCGGACCCAGAGTGACCCGGGCCACCAAATCGGACCCAGAGTGACCCGGGCCACCAAATCGGACCCAGAGTGACCCGGGCCACCAAATCGGACCCAGAGTGACCCGGGCCACCAAATCGGACCCAGAGTGACCCGGGCCACCAAATCGGACCCAGAGTGACCCGGGCCACCAAATTGGACGCAGAGTGACCCGGGCCACCAAATCGGACCCAGAGTGACCCGGGCCACCAAACCGGACCCAGAGTGACCCGGGCCACCAAACCGGACCCAGAGTGACCCGGGCCACCAAACCGGACCCAGAGTGACCCGGGCCACCAAATCGGACCCAGAGTGACTCCGCCTACCAAATCGGACCGCCTGAGGGGCACCCAAGTGTGAAAGTCTTGCAGGGGCAGCCCTGGCACCATTCCAAAGCACTATCTGTAGTTCCTTCAGGAAATACCCATCTAGTTCTTATTATTATTCAGTCCGCACGTAATGCGGCCCGAACCGCTTCACTCACAGACTCCAGTGAGGTGTCATTTCGAAGCCAGCGTCCCCAAGAGGTGTGCTAAGTATTTTTCGTGTCGATCGGATTTGTAGTTTTGGCGCAATTTGCGTTTGAAAATGTTTTTTCCCCTCATTGTAATGCTTTTCAATAGGGAAATTTTCACATAGGTTATAATGGCCGGGTTTCTGAGGCAATTTGAAATGTACCTGCCACCTGGCTGATTAGCTCATTGATATGCTCAGTCAGGCCCAGTTACTATGCCAACGCCTGCGAACTGTACATGACCCTAGCAGGACAGTTTTGGCAGATAATATCAGCTCTTAAAGTGATAGCACAGCACAATTTCAAAGCACTATCTATAGTCTTATTATAATTATTGCCCCGCTCACCAAATCGGACCCAGCCCGCCAAATCGGACCCAGAGTGGCGCCGCCCGCCAAATCGGACCCAGAGTGGCGCCGCCCGCCAAATCGGACCCAGAGTGGCGCCACCCGCCAAATCGGACCCAGAGTGGCGCCGCCCGCAAAATCGGACCCAGAGTGGCGCCGCCCGCCAAATCGGACCGAGAGTGGCGCCGCCCGCCAAATCGGACCCAGAGTGGCGCCGCCCGCCAAATCGGACCCAGAGTGGCGCCGCCCGCCAAATCGGACCCAGAGTGGCGCCGCCCGCCAAATCGGACCCGGAGTGGCGCCGCCCGCCAAATCGGACCCGGAGTGGCGCCGCCCGCCAAATCGGACCCGGAGTGGCGCCGCCCGCCAAATCGGACCCAGAGTGGCGCCGAACGCCAAATCGGACCCAGAGTGGCGCCGCCCGCCAAATCGGACCCAGAGTGGCGCCGCCCGCCAAATCGGACCCATAGTGGGGCCAACCGCCAAATCGGACCCGGAGTGGCGCCGCCCGCCAAATCGGACCCGGAGTGGCGCCGCCCACCAAATCCGACCCGGAGTGGCGCCGCCCGCCAAATCCGACCCGGAGTGGCGCCGCCCGCCAAATCCGACCCGGAGTGGCGCCGCCCACCAAATCCGACCCGGAGTGGCGCCGCCCGCCAAATCCGACCCGGAGTGGCGCCGCCCGCCAGAGTGGCGCCGCCCGCCAAACCCGACCCGGAGTGGCGCCGCCCGCCAAATCGGACCCGGAGTGGCGCCGCCCCCAAATCGGACCCGGAGTGGCGCCGCCCGCCAAATCGGACCCGGAGTGGCGCCGCCCGCCAAATCGGACCCAGAGTGGCGCCGCCCGCCAAATCGGACCCAGAGTGGCGACGCCCGCCAAATCGGACCCAGAGTGGCGCCGCCCCCCAAATCGGACCCAGATTGACCCCGCCCCCCAAATCGGATCCAGAGTGACCCCGCCCCCCAAATTGGACCCAGAGTGGCCTCAACCCTGAGGGGCTACAACTACCAAACCTGCGCCTGAGGGGCACCCAAGTGTGAAAGTCTTGCAGGGGCAGCCCGGGCACCATTCCAAAGCACTATCTGTAGTTCCTTCAGGAAATACCCATCTAGTTATAGTGCTTTGGAACAAAGCACTATACTGTTATTCCACCATGGATACCTTCTTCTTATTATTCTTATTATAGTGCTTTGGAACAAAGCACTATACTGTTATTCCACCGTGGTAAACTTCTTCTTATTCTTATTATTCAGTCCGCACGTAATGCGGCCCGAACCGCTAAACTCACAGACTCCAGTGAGGTGTCATTTCGAAGCCAGCGTCCCCAAGAGGTGTGCTAAGTATTTTTCGTGCCGATCGGATTTGTAGTTTTTGCGCAATTTGTGTTTGAAAAAAGTCTTTCAATGCGTTTCAATGGAGAAATTTTCCTATACGTTTATAATGGGCTGGTTTCTGAGGCAATTTCTAAAAATAACTGCCACCTGGCTGATTAGCTCATTGATATGCGCAGTCAGACACAGTTACTATGCCAACGCCTATGAAATCTACATCAGCTCACCAGGTCACAAGTTTTGTCAGATAATATCAGCTCTTAAAGTGACAGTACAGCACAATTCCAAACCACTATCTGTAGTCTTATAATTATTAGATGGTGGCCCGATTCTAACTCATCGGGTATTCTAGAATATGCATGTCCACGTAGTATATTGCACAGCCACGCAGTATACAGTGCAGAGCCGCGCAGTACACAGCGCAGAGCCGCGCAGTACACAGCGCAGAGCCGCGCAGTGCACAGCGCAGAGCCATGCAGTACACAGCGCAGAGCCGCACAGTATAAAGAGCAGAGCCCCGCAGTACACAGCGCAGAGCCGCGCAGTACACAGCGCAGAGCCGCGCAGTACACAGCGCAGAGCCATGCAGTACACAGCGCAAAGCCGCGCAGTATAAAGCGCAGAGCCGCGCAGTACACAGCGCAGAGCCGCGCAGTACACAGCGCAGAGCCGCGCAGTATAAAGCGGAGAGCCGCGCAGTACACAGCGCAGAGCCGAGCAGTACACAGCGCAGAGCCGCGCAGTAGACAGCGCAGAGCCGTGCAGTACAGAGCGCAGAGCCGCACAGTATAAAGCGCAGAGCCGCGCAGTATACCGCGCAGAGCCGCGCAGTACACAGCGCAGAGCCGTGCAGTACACAGCGCAGAGCCGCGCAGTATAAAGCGCAGAGCCGTGCAGTACACAGCGCAGAGCCGCGCAGTACACAGCGCAAAGCCGCGCAGTATAAAGCGCAGAGCCGCGCAGTACACAGCGCAGAGCCGCGCAGTACACAGCGCAGAGCCGCGCAGTACACAGCGGAGAGCCGAGCAGTACACAGCGCAGAGCCGAGCAGTACACAGCGCAGAGCCGCGCAGTACACAGCGCAGAGCCGCGCAGTACACAGCGCAGAGCCGCGCAGTATACAGCGCAGAGCCGCGCAGTACACAGCACAGAGCCGCGCAGTACACAGCGCAGAGCCGCACAGTATAAAGCGCAGAGCCGCGCAGTACACAGCGCAGAGCCGCGCAGTACACAGCGCAGAGCCGCGCAGTACACAGTGCAGAGCCGCACAGTACACAGCACAGAGCCGCGCAGTACACAGCGCAGAGCCACCCAGTATATAGCGCAGAGCCGCGCAGTACGCAGCATAGAGCCAAGCAGTATGCAGCGCAGAGCCGCGCAGTATACAGCGCTGAGCCGCGTAGTATACAGCGCAGAGCCCTGCAGTATACAGTGCAGAGCCCCGCAGTATACAGCGCAGAGCCGTGCAGTACACAGTGCAGAGCCGCGCAGTACACAGCGCAGAGCCGCGCAGTATACAGCGCAGACACGCGCAGTACACAGCACGGACACGCGCAGTACACAGCGCAGAGCCGCGCAGTACACAGCGCAGAGCCGCGTAGTATACAGCGAAGAGCCACGCAGTATATAGCGCAGAGCCGCGCAATACAAAGCGCAGAGCTGCGCAGTATACAGCGCAGAGCCGCGCAGTATACAGCGCAGAGCCGCGCAGTATACAGCGCAGAACGCGCAGTACACAGTGCAGAGCCGCGCAGTACACAGCGCAGAGCCGTGCAGTACACAGCGCAGAGCCGCGCAGTACACAGCGCAGAGCCGCGCAGTACACAGCGCAGAGCCACGCAGTATACAGCGCAGAGCCGCGTAGTATACAGCGCAGAGCCGCGTAGTATACAGCGCAGAGCCACGCAGAATACAGCACAGAGCCACGCAGTATACAGCACAGAGCCACGCAGTATACAGCGCAGAGCCACGTAGTTATACTGCCCAGTCACGTAGTATATTGTCCAGTCACATAGTATACTGCATATCCCTGTTAAAAAAAAAAAAGAATTAAAATAAAAAAGTTACATACTCACCTCCTGGAGCGGCCGGTATCTGATGGTTGTTGCACCTCCTAGAGCGGCCGGTACACGATGCTTGTTGCACCTGGAGTGGCCGGTACCCGATGCTTGTTGCGCGCTCCGGTCCCAAGAGTGCATTGCGGTCTCACGAGATGATGACGTAGCGGTGTTGTGAGACAGAAAGACGGAAGTGCCCTTAGACAATTAGATAGTAGATTACCCCGCTCACCAATTCGGAACCCGAGAGGCCCGGCCCACCAAATCGGACCCCGAGGGGCCCGGCCCACCAAATCGGACCCAGAGTGACCCCGCCCCCTAAATCAGACCCAGAGTGACCCCGCCCACCAAATCGGACCCAGAGTGGCTCCGCCCACCAAATCGGACCCAGAGTGACCCCTTCCACCAAATCAGACCCAGAGTGACCCCTTCCACCAAATCGGACCCAGAGTGACCCCTTCCACCAAATCGGGCCCAGAGTGACCCCGCCCACCAAATCGGACCCAGAGTGACCCCACCCACCAAATCGGACCCTGAGGTGCCCAGCCCACCAAATCAGACCCTGAGGTGCCCAGCCCACCAAATCGGACCGAGTGACCCCACCCACCAAATTGGTCCCTAAGGTGCCCCGCCCACCAAATCGGACCCAGAGTGGCTCCGCCCACCGAATCGGACCCAGAGTGGCCGCGCCCACAGAATCGGACCAAAAGTGACCCCGCCCACCGAATCGGACCTAGATTTACCCCGCCCACAAAATCAGACCCAGATTGACCCAACCCACCAAATCGGACCGCCTGAGGGGCACCCAAGTGTCAAAGTCTTGCAGGGGCAGCCCGGGCACCATTCCAAAGCACTATCTGTAGTTCCTTCAGGAAATACCCATCTAGTTATTATTATGATTATTCAGTCCGCACGTAATGCGGCCCGAACCGCTTCACTCACAGACTCCAGTGAGGTGTCATTTCGAAGCCAGCGTCCCCAAGAGGTGTGCTAAGTATTTTTCTTGTCGATCGGATTTGTAGTTTTGGCGCAATTTGCGTTTGAAAATGTTTTCCCCTCATTGTAATGCATTTCAATAGGGCAATTTTCCCATAGGTTATAATGGCCGGGTTTCTGAGGCAATTTGAAATGTACCTGCCACTTGCCACCTGGCTGATTAGCTCATTGATATGCGCAGTCAGGCCCAGTTACTATGCCAACGCCTGCGAACTGTACATGACCACACCAGCACAGTTTTGCCAGATAATATCAGCTCTTAAAGTGACAGCACAGCACAATTTCAAAGCACTATCTGTAGTCTTATTATTATTACAGTACACAGCGCAGAGCCCCGCAGTATACAGCGCGGAGCCGCGCATTATACAGCGCAGAGCCACGCAGCATACAGCGCGGAGCCGTGCAGCATACAGCGCAGAGCCCCGCAGCATACAGCGCAGAGCCACGCAGCATACAGCGCAGAGCCGCACAGCATACAGCGCAGAGCCCCGCAGCATACAGCGCAGAGCCCCGCAGTATACAGCGCAGAGCCCCGCAGTATACAGCGCAGAGCCCCGCAGTATACAGCGCAGAGCCCCGCAGTATACAGCGCAGAGCCCCGCAGTATACAGCGCCCACCAAATCGGACCCAGAGTGGCTACAACTACCAAACCAGCGCCTGAGGGGCACCCAAGTGTGAAAGTCTTGCTGGGGCAACCCGGGCACCATTCCAAAGCACTATCTGTAGTTCCTTCAGGAAATACCCATCTATTTCTCTCTGTTATCAGCCATTCCCTGTACTGCTGTCAGTCTATTTCTCTCTGCTATCAGCCATTCCCCTGACCTGCTGTCAGTCTATTCTTTCTGTTATCAGCCATTACCCGTCCTGCTGTCAGTCTATTTCTCTCTGTTATCAGCCATTCCCATGTCCTGCTGTCAGTCTATTCTCTCTGTTATCAGCCATTCCCTTGTCCTGCTGTCAGTCTATTCTCTGTTATCAGCCATTCCCTTATCCTGCTGTCAGTCAGAGTGACCCGGCCCACCAAATCGGACCCAGAGTGACCCGGCCCACCAAATCGGCCCGGCCCACCAAATCGGACCCAGAGTGACCCGGCCCACCAAATCGGACCCAGAGTGACCCGGGCCACCAAATCGGACCCAGAGTGACCCGGCCCACCAAATCGGACCCAGAGTGACCCGGCCCACCAAATCGGACCCAGAGTGACCCGGCCCACCAAATCGGACCCAGAGTGACCCGGCCCACCAAATCGGACCCAGAGTGACCCGGCCCACCAAATCGGACCCAGAGTGACCCGGGCCACCAAATCGGACCCAGAGTGACCCGGGCCACCAAATCGGACCCAGAGTGACCCGGCCCACCAAATCGGACCCAGAGTGACCCGGGCCACCAAATCAAACCCAGAGTGACCCGGGCCACCAAATCGGACCCAGAGTGACCCGGGCCACCAAATCGGACCCAGAGTGACCCGGGCCACCAAATCGGACCCAGAGTGACCCGGGCCACCAAATCGGACCCAGAGTGACCCGGGCCACCAAATCGGACCCAGAGTGACCCGGGCCACCAAATCGGACCCAGAGTGACCCGGGCCACCAAATCGGACCCAGAGTGACCCGGGCCACCAAATCGGACCCAGAGTGACCCGGGCCACCAAATCGGACCCAGAGTGACCCGGGCCACCAAATCGGACCCAGAGTGACCCGGGCCACCAAATCGGACCCAGAGTGACCCGGGCCACCAAATCGGACCCAGAGTGACCCGGGCCACCAAATCGGACCCAGAGTGACCCGGGCCACCAAATCGGACCCAGAGTGACCCGGGCCACCAAATCGGACCCAGAGTGACCCGGGCCACCAAATCGGACCCAGAGTGACCCGGGCCACCAAATCGGACGCAGAGTGACCCGGGCCACCAAATCGGACCCAGAGTGACCCGGGCCACCAAACCGGACCCAGAGTGACCCGGGCCACCAAACCGGACCCAGAGTGACCCGGGCCACCAAACCGGACCCAGAGTGACCCGGGCCACCAAATCGGACCCAGAGTGACTCCGCCTACCAAATCGGACCGCCTGAGGGGCACCCAAGTGTGAAAGTCTTGCAGGGGCAGCCCTGGCACCATTCCAAAGCACTATCTGTAGTTCCTTCAGGAAATACCCATCTAGTTCTTATTATTATTCAGTCCGCACGTAATGCGGCCCGAACCGCTTCACTCACAGACTCCAGTGAGGTGTCATTTCGAAGCCAGCGTCCCCAAGAGGTGTGCTAAGTATTTTTCGTGTCGATCGGATTTGTAGTTTTGGCGCAATTTGCGTTTGAAAATGTTTTTTCCCCTCATTGTAATGCTTTTCAATAGGGAAATTTTCACATAGGTTATAATGGCCGGGTTTCTGAGGCAATTTGAAATGTACCTGCCACCTGGCTGATTAGCTCATTGATATGCTCAGTCAGGCCCAGTTACTATGCCAACGCCTGCGAACTGTACATGACCCTAGCAGGACAGTTTTGGCAGATAATATCAGCTCTTAAAGTGATAGCACAGCACAATTTCAAAGCACTATCTATAGTCTTATTATAATTATTGCCCCGCTCACCAAATCGGACCCAGCCCGCCAAATCGGACCCAGAGTGGCGCCGCCCGCCAAATCGGACCCAGAGTGGCGCCGCCCGCCAAATCGGACCCAGAGTGGCGCCGCCCGCCAAATCGGACCCAGAGCGACCCCGCCCACCAATTCAGACCCCGAGCGGCCCCGCCCACCAATTCGGACCCCGAGTGGCACCACCCAACAAATCGGGCCCTGAGGGTCAAAGTAACCCTTGAAGGTCAAATTGACCCCCAGGGACCCCCGATGGTCAAAGTAACCCACAAGGGTCAAATTGACCCCCTAGGGTAAAAGTGACCCCCTGGACCCCTGAGGGTCAAAATGACCCCTGAAGGTCAAATAGACCCCTGGGCCCCCCAAGGGTCAAAGTGGCCCTGAGCATGAAATTGACCCCCAGGGATCCCCGAGGCTCAAAGTGGCCCCTGAGGGTCCAATTGAACCCCAGGGACCCCCAAGGCTCAAAGTGACCCTTAGCGACCCCCAAGGGTCAGTGACCCCTGAGGATCAGTGACCCTCGGGGAACCCAATTGTCAAAGTGACCTTTGGAAGTCAATTGCCCCTCAGGAACCCCTGACCGAGTGTCAGTGACCCCCGAAGGTCAAAATAACCACCATGGACCCCCAAGGGTCAAAGTAACCCCTAGAAACCCCCGAGGGTCAAAGTGGCCCTCAGACACCCCAGAGGCTTAAATTGACCCCCAGCGACCCTCAAGGGTGAAAGTGACCCCCCAGGGTCATATTGACCCCCAAGGGTTAAAGTGGCCCCAAGGGACCCTCAAGGGTCAAATTGATCCCCGTGGAGCTGAGGGTCAAAGTGACCCCCCGAGGGTCAAAGTGACCCCCAGGGACTCTTGAGTGCCAAAGTGACCCCCAATGATCAAATTGACCACCATGGACCCCGAGGGACAAAGTGACCCCTAAGGATCAAATTGACCCTCAGGGACCTCCAAGGGTCAAAGTGACCCCCGAGGTTAAAATTTACCCCCGGGGACCCCCAAAGGTCAAAGTGACCTCCGAGAGTCAAATTGACCCTCAGGGACCCCCGAGGGTCAAAGAGACCCCCGAGGGTGAAATTAATCCCCAGGGATCCCTGAGGGTCAAAGTGACCACCAAGGGTCAATTTGACCCCCAGGGACCCCCAAGGTGCCTCGCCCACCAAATCAGCTCCTGAGGTGCCCCACCCTGCAAACCAGCACCAGAGTTGCCCCACCCACCAAATTGGACCCAGAGTGACCCCGCCCACCAAATCGGCACCTGAGTGATGCAAACACCTCAGAATATCTCATATCCTGGGGTAAAATACTGAGTGATGCGAACACCTCAGAATATCTCACGCCCTGAGTAGTCTACTTCTCTGTAGGATTTTTGAGAATCGTGAGGTAAACCTCTGGGAGAGGTGAGCACCTCATAACTGGTTATGTTATGTTATGTACAGTAGATCTTTGGATGAGGCAAATGCCTCAGAGTGGGCCATATTGTGAGGTAACGCTCTGGGAGAGGAAAACGCCTCAGAGCTGCTAGTACCGTGAGGTAATTGTCTAGTTATTATAGTGCTTTGAAAAGCACTATCTTGTAATCTGAACGCTGCTAATTTATTATAGTGCTTTGAAAAAAACACTATTTTGATAATTCCTTGCTCTCAGTTCTACTGTATCTAATTGAGGGGGAAAAGCCTACTGTGTATGTTTTGGCTTTCTAATAGTTATGGATTCGAGCTGAAGGCACATCTTCAAACAGAAAACTTAAATTACACACAAAACATTGATAGAATGCTCATTTTTTTGTCAATCAGCTGTGTGGTCAGCTGAAGTTGATTACTGTGATGCAACCTAGGATTTTTACTTTCACTTTACCTCAGCCTGTGTGAGAGAGCACTTCAACATCTATTCAATTGTGATACTACACTGAACAGGTTAGAAAAATTATATGTAATTAATATATTAGTGATTATACATTTACTTATTGGCTCTTGTTATTGTCTGGTGCATTTTTTTTCACATTTGTTGGTAACTTATGGGACAGACACATTTTGGAGTCGCCAGTTGTTTTATGACAGGATTTTTCCATTACTCTGTTATTTGGTAGCATTGTTCTGAGAGGATTTTTCTATTTTGCTATATTCCCACTACTGTTATAGGTTTCCTATCACAGAAAAAGCTGAACGGGAGCATTTTTTCCTTCAACTTTGCTACAGCCTGTGTAACCGAACACATCATCATCAATTCAATTAGCATATTACAGTGAACAGGTTAGAAAAATTATGTGTAATTAATATATTAGAGCTGATACATTTACTTACTGGCTTTTGTTATTGTCTGGTGCATTCTTTTTGTTTTTTTTCTGTTAACCTATGGTGACAGATCCATTTCTGACCCACAATCTGTTTTATAGAATTTTTAGATTAGGTCTTATTCACACAGGAAATTAGTGCTAGCAAAATTGCTTTGAACAGAGGTGAATTTTTTTTTCTATGGGCTCCTATGGTAGAATAATTGCTAGCAATTTAAAATTTAAAAATTTAGGGCAGTGCTTTCCTGTCATAGGACTCCATAGTGAAAAAATCGTCTCTGTTCAAAGTGATTTTTCACTAGAAAAACCGCTAGCAATAATTGCTAGGGAAAATCGCCTGGGTGAATAAGGTCTTAGGCCGGGATCACACATGCGAGAAACACGTCCGTACCTAGCATGTGAAACCCAAGCTCTGGCGCCGGCACAGTGGAGCGGAGCGTGAAGCTCCATGTGTTCCAATGCGGCCGCACGCTCCGCTCCACAGTACCGGCTCCACAGCTTGGGTTTCACATGCGAGGTATGGACGTGTTTCTCGCATGTGTGACCCCGGCCTCAGGCTACATGCACATGGCCACTTTTGCCCAGTGCTGCTGGTAATTATCATTTTGATTTTCTCCACCATTACCACCATTATAATCAGTGATTACCACCAGTCTTTTTGCTGGCCCCATTGAAATAATTAGGGCGCAGTCCTACTATGAATTTTCGGTGGTGATAATCGCAGCCAGAAAAAGCACTTGTGTGAATAGGCTCTTAAGGCCCCATCACACAGTATGAGATTTGGACGGGAATATTCACCCGTGTGTCTTTGCTCTGACTTTGACAGGATTTTTCAGACAGAATTTATCTATTAGGTTGTGTTCACACATTAATTTTTTTCAGTTATGCTGATCAGTTTTTTTCATTTGGCTGCACCAAAAAAACATCTATTTGCTTCAGATCTATTTTTATTTCAGTTTTTGAGTAACACAGCAGCACAGGCTGCAGCAGAGATGTTTAAGTGTATAAAGCTAAAACAAAATGGATCTAAAGCAAACTCAAGCCATTCCGTTTTTTCAAGCTTCATTGAAATCAATAGCAGAAAAATGGTTTTGTTAAATGCTAAAACATATGTACGAGCACAATTATTGCGTGACTATATAGTGTGGCATCACACAACACTGTCGCACAAAAATGATATTTATATTTGCTATTCTGAGGTGATTCTTACCGTTGAAAACAATGCGTTCAGATTTTTGCCATGATTCTCTGGTGCAAGATTTCTGGCAAACACTTGCCCATGTTTTTTAGCCGCTATACATCTGTCTTTTAGGTATACATAATTAGTCCATAAATATATAGCATAGCACATTCAAAATTACTGAGTAACACAAGACCTCTCTGAGAAATTCATATAGATAGGCCACAAGAATGTATAGTTAAAAAATACAAACTTTATTTCAAACAAAAGAAAAAAAGGTATCTCAATCATAAATATAAACACATAAATGTAATGTTAATGATGCCTCCAATCTAACATAGGTCCTGATGAAAAAAATCCATACAGTATCTAAATCTCATACAGTATAAACATATGATATGCCACCCAGTGGCTATTAATATAGATGCATTAATATGATAACGGCAGCTATACAAACAGGTTAAAGTGCATGGTGCCTATGTTTTTATATATATGTGTATAACCGTGGCTTATTTTTTGTTTTATTTTATAATGATACCACACATGATTAGAAAAACATCTATGGTGTACCCATACATATAATTAGCCACTAATATGCCTCAGATACTCCAAAGCCAAATACCGATATCAAACTTATTGGGCTGATCTGCTCAGCCTCCCTGTAATGAAGTGCAAATGTGCTGACAGGAGGTACTATAGAGGGACCTGTGTCAGAGATCTAACAATAGTATTGTAGCATAACAGACCAAAGTCCTCTGCATGCGGTCTTAAGGCTCCCTGTAATAAAGTGCACATGTGCTGACAGGAGGTACTATAGAGGAGCTTGTGTCTGAGATCTAACAATAGTGTTTGTAGCATAGCAGACCAAAGTCCTCTGCATGCGGTATTGAGGCTCCCTGTAATAAAGTGCAAATGTGCTGACAGGAGGTACTATAGAGGAACCAGTGTCAGAGATCTAACAATAGTGTTGTAGCATATCAGACCAAAGTCCTCTGCATGCGGTTTTGAGGCTCCCTATAATGAAGTGCAAATGTGCTGACAGGAGGTACTGTAGAGGAGCCTATGTCAGAGATCTAACAATAGTGTTATAGCATAGCAGACCAAAGTCCTCTGCATGCGGTATAAAGGCTCCCTATAGTAAAAATGCAAATGTGCTGACAGGAGGTATTATAGAGGAACCTGTATCAGAGATCTAACAATAGTGTTGTAGCATAGCAGACCAAAGTCCTCTACATGCGGTATAAAGGCTGCACACTAAAAGAACTGAAACCTGTGGCATAGTTACCGGGATGGAAGACACCGGACCTGAGAATTATATGAATTTCTCAGAGAGGTCTTGTGTTACTCACATCTGTCTTTTAGTTTAGTTGCTCCAAAAAACAGATCAGTATGAGAACCCCTTTACACTCTTCAATCATTGTTCATCAATTGTTCGGCAGATCTGTGGTTGTAGTGAAATTGTGGACAATCAATGTTAGATTTGTGGCCATGTGCAAATGGAATATGTCCCCAATTTAATAGCAAGCACTGATGTGATGAACCATCAATAAACAATCATTGAAGTGAATAAATGGGTCCTCAGGGTTCATTCACATCTACATTTTGACAGATCCACCCTACTCTGCTTTTCAGCAGCAGGATGAATTGGTAACACACATAGAAACTATTACTAAAGGGGGTCTAATACTGTGATGTTGCTATAAGCGATTGTTGACAAGCATCGCTCATGGCTATATGCTGGTATGTTGGTCGCTTTGGTTAGACCCACCGATACTCACTAGTAATCATAGCAACTTATTGAACAATTAGCCATGGTTGCAATTCTTCTAAAATGTGGCAATATAAATACATTGCTGTGGTTTTAGCAGTATTGCTAGAATTGTATTTAAATGCAGTATTTGCCTGTTCCTAGTGACAGGTGAATGACTTGCCATCTCCCAGGCATAAGCAGTTAAGTATGATTTATTGCTCAGTACCCAGTTTGTGGCTGCATTCAAAGGTAGTAATATTGCTTGTTAGATGGCTGATGCCAGCCAATATCATTGATACTGATGTTCATGTGTGTAAACCTCCCCTAACACTGACAAGAGGATACCATGTACTAAAATTGCGTTAATTTGCTTGTGCTTTTTATAAGTGGAAAGACAACTCATGTATGCAGTATTTTTATCCTTGTTTATAAAAAGTGCTAGCAGATTAACATTATTTTAGTCTATGGTTCCTCTTGTTAGTGTTATCGGGGGTTACATGCACAGATATCTCTAGAAATATTGTTTGTTAGAGGCTGGCACCAACGATCTAACGAACAATATCACTATGTTAGAAGTGGGCTGCAATTCTGGCACCCAGTTATGAATTAATTGCTTGATGTGTAGCAGATTGTGGTCCATTCTGATGTTCACTATAGCTACAGTCATGGCCAAAAGTATTCACACCCCTGCAATTCTGTCAGATAATTCTCAGTTTCTTCCTGAAAATGATTGCAAACACAAATTCTTTGGTATTATTATCTTCATTTAATTTGTCTTAAATGAAAAAACACAAAAGAAAATGAAGCAAAAAGCAAAATATTGATCATTTCACACAGAACTCCAAAAATGGACCAGACAAAAGTATTGGCACCCTCAGCCTAATACTTGGTTGCACAACCTTTAGCCAAAATAAGTGCGACCAACCGCTTCCGGTAACCATCAATGAGTTTCTTACAATGCTCTGCTGGAATTTTAGACCATTCTTCTTTGGCAAACTGCTCCAGGTCCCTGATATTTGAAGGGTTCCTTCTCCAAAATGCTATTTTTAGATCTCTCCACAGGTGTTCTATGGAATTCAGGTCTGGACTCATTGCTGGCCACCTTAGAAGTCTCCAGTGCTTTCTCTCAAAGCATTTTCTAGTGTTTTTTGAAGTGTTTTGGGGTCATTGTCCTGCTGGAAGACCCATCACCTCTGAGGGAGAAACAACTTTCTCACACTGGGCCCTACATTATGCTTCAAAATTTGTTGGTAATCTTCAGACTTCATAATGCCATGCACACGGTCAAGCAGTCCAGTGCCAGAGGCAGCAAAGCAACCCCAAAACATCAGGGAACCTCCACCATGTTTGACTGTAGGGACCGTGTTCTTTTCTTTGAATGCCTTTTTCTCCTGTAAACTCAATCTTACCCCGAGACATAATAAAGCCAGGCTGGAGTTTGCCAAAACTTACCTGAAAAGCCTAAAACATTTTGAAAGAATGTTCTCTGGTCAGATGAGACAAAAGTAGAGCTTTTTGGGCAAAGGCATCAACATTGAGTTTACAGGAGAAAAAAGAGGCATTCAAAGAAAAGAACACGGTCCCTACAGTCAAACATGGCAGAGGTTCTCTGATGTTTTGGGGTTGCTTTGCTGCCTCTGGCACTGGACTGCTTGACCGTGTGCATGGCATTATGAAGTCTGAAGACTACCAACAAATTTTGCAGCATAATGTAGGGCCCAGTGTGAGAAAGTTGTTTCTCCCTCAGAGGTCATGGGTCTTCCAGCAGGACAATGACCCAAAACACTTCAAAAAACACTAGAAAATGCTTTGAGAGAAAGCACTGGAGACTTCTAAGGTGGCCAGCAATGAGTCCAGACCTGAATCCCATAGAACACCTGTGGAGAGATCTAAAAATAGCAGTTTGGAGAAGGCACCCTTCAAATATCAGGGACTTGGAGCAGTTTGCCAAAGAAGAATGGTCTAAAATTCCAGCAGAGCATTGTAAGAAACTCATTGATGGTTACCGGAAGTGGTTGGTCGCAGTTATTTTGGCTAAAGGTTGTGCAACCAAGTATTAGGCTGAGGGTGCCAATTCTTTTGTCTGGCCCATTTTTGGAGTTTTGTGTGAAATGATCAATGTTTTGCCTTTTGCTCCATCTTCTTTTGTGTTTTTTCATTTAAGACAAAATACATGAAGATAATAATACCAAAGAATTTGTGTTTGCAATGATTTTCAGGAAGAAAATGAGTATTATCTGACAGAATTGCAGGGGTGTGAATACTTTTGGCCATGACTGTAATTGATAGTGCCATTTGAAAGCAACTCTAGTAATATCACTAGACCTGAGCAATGTGTTTTTATTGCCGTGGGTGTAGTGGAATCACAAACTATGATTTCTCTCTCTGATTAGCAGCCTTGACTGTTTGTGGCTGCCAGGGATCATTCACAGTGATATTCTCATGTGTAAACCTCCACTTAGTGCACGATGTTACAATGCGTTTTACTGAACTATGCAATAATGTAGATGTAAATGTAGCCATAGGACTAAAACACACGGGTAAGACTTTCGCATAACTGTTGTGTGATAAAATCTTCCTAGCAGTTGCAGCTCATAGTTTTTAATGGGCTTAAAGAGATGGATGTTTTTTCTTGCCACAATGGCGGCAAGTCAAAAAAGTGCTAATGTGTTATTCTGCTGTGAGTATCGCAGCACAGTAGAACAATGTAATCTAATAGTCAAGCGACAAGGTCGTGTGATGTTACAACAGTGCCGCATGACTATCACACAAGCCCATGGGGTTTTACTCTTAGGGGAGCTTTACACACTATAATATATTTGGTAGTGATTGCTAGTAATGGTCGCTAGTGTGATTACATGACCCAACGTTTGTTGCATTCAATCTTAGAGATGATCACTAGCGTTAAAAACAGCTTGTCTGGTTGGTTGTTTCAACTGCTGCAATGCAAAATCAATTCTATTACATTCCAATACAATTCACTCCATTTGAGATAATGAAAGTTACTGCGATCTAAAATCTGCTGAGCATCTGCAATCAATTAGTGATGGATTGCTCTGTCAGGTTTGTGGCTGCATTCAAATGGAAAAATATCGGCCACATACAGCTGGCACTAGCGATCACCTGCACAATATCATGAGCAATACATTGTGTAAAGCTCTCCTTTGGGTGTGTTTACATGATACAATCATTGTATGTCTCTGGTTGTTAACGGCAGCAAATTTGTGCAGATACAATATCTTTCCTTTTGTACACAGCCACATATCTGGCAGTGAGCAATTAATTGCTCAAAAGTTGTAGATCATTTGCAGTCTGCTTTTCAATGATATTTGCACAACTGTTGCAATGAAATTGTAGTGTAGCCAATGAGGCAAACAAAATTTTCACTGACGCAAATGTTTTAGTGGACGACTATTATGAGTAGGATACACTGTCCTATTTGAGATCGGACATCCAATATCAGATCCTATTGAGCTCTATGGGTCCATTGCTTACTAAATTAGAATCCAATTCAACCATCTGACAGTCTGATCTGATTTTTAAAGGTCAGACCTGTCGGACTTTAATGTCAGATTGAATGTTGATCCATAGGAATCAATGGCTCCAACATCAAAATTGGATAGGGCACAATTAGATGCCATCAGTAGCATCTGACATTGGATCTGACTTTGGATTTTGGATCTCATGTCAGACAGTGTGTGCTAGGTCTTATTTGGCTGCTAGTGATTGTCGCAGCGCTAAAGCTGAACTATTGGTTGTGTGGTCACAACAGTCACTATAGCTAGTGATGGATTTGTCTAAGGCCATGTTCACACTTGTCGGATTACAGACTGATTCTTCTGTCGGAATTTTCAGTAGGATTTTTTAGTTCCGTAGGCTTAATCCGAATTAAACCATAGGCAGCAATGTAAAACAGTCAAATCCCTGTGCACACTTGCTAGTGGAATTTTCTGACCGGATTCGGCCGTTTGGATGGATTTTTCATTCCGCTGCATGTTGTTGTTGTTCTCGTCGGATCCGTGTTGGAGCTCCGATGGGGGCAATGCATTGTAAAAAAACCCGCTCCTAAATTCCGCCGGTAAATCCGATGCCAAAAGCAGTGCATCGGATTTATCGGCAGAATTTCAGCGCCCAATCCGACAGAAGAATCAGTCAGTAATCCGACAAGTGTGAACATTGCCTAATATCATAGTGTCTAAACCCACCTGTAGGCTGGGCTTACATGCCTAAATAATTGTGCTATCATCATTATAATGATTAAATAATTATTAATTCAGAGCTATGATTGCAGTGAAATCTTGTACATGTTGTTCAATTTGTACATGGCCACAAACCTGGCACTGAATAATTTTTCACTGAAAATCGTGTGTTGTCCTGCAGCCTATGCATGACTAACAACTTTTGGAGATAAATCGTTCAGTGCCAGGTTTGTGGCCATGTACAAATGGAACAATATGTCCCCGATCTAATGAACAATGATTGCACAATCATTGAAGAGTGTAAACCTTATGTCTGTTATTTGACAGCATTTTGTTTCTGAAAACCTGTTGCTCAAGGGATGCATTATCATTATTACTGTACAGAATGCCACGCAAAGGGAAACGATCTGAAGCTCAAAAAAAACGCTTGCAAAGAATCAATATTTCTGCTTGTGAAAAGTCTGGTAAGCTGCCACTTGGTCATAGCATAGAAGAGAAGAAGCAGTTAGAAATTGTGTGTGATGCTGCTGAATTACAAAAAGAACAGGTCAAAAGTGTTACTTCTGTACAAGCTTCTCATAGTCAGGCCGATTACAGGTATACAGAATTTTCCAGAAACAAACAGTGCACATGTAATTCCCTAATTTTTCTCATTGCCCTTAATGAGAACTCAAAGTTATCAAGTAATGATCTTGATTATATTTTGAAAGAGGGTGACTTGTTGTATACAAGCACAAAGCACAAGCTAATTACTGATGGCAAGTTTGTGCATGACTTTTTAGCTCATGATGAGCTTCCAGACACTGTTGTTTACAATATGCATACATACAGTGTTATTAAATTTCCCTCACAGTATGGATATTTAAGGAAGCGGGGACCTGATGGTGTGCCAGACTTTTTGGAACTTTCTGAAAGATTACAGTGTCTGTCTTCAGATATAAAATATGCACTACTCACAATGAGCAGTCTGACTATTGCTGTGTTCTGCAATAGTTTAGGCCACTTTGGTTTTTTCGATCCTCACTGTAGGTCTCCTGAAGGTTTGTTCTCTGACACAGGTACTGCTGTAATGGTGACTTTTGAATATCTGAATGACATGATTGAAAGACTGCTTTTATTTCATGCATTGCTACAAACACCTGATGACTGCACTTATGAGTTAATGCCAGTTATGTTTATCTGTACAATGGACAGTCAGCAGGCAAACAGTTCTTCTAATATACAATCTGCAGTGAGCAAAAAGAATGCACCAGTCGACGAATGTTGTACTTCAAATTTAAACACATTAAACATGCTAAAGCATAACAAAAATAGAAGACGCAGAATAGTAATAGCAAATAAACAAAAGAAAATGTACCATAAAGAGGTCATCAAATTGAGAAATCATATTTATTATGAAAAAAATAAGACAAACATGTTAAAGAACCAAAAAGACAAGTATTTAAATTATTCTCATTTTAGAATGAAACAAAAAGCATTTATTACAGATCGATATTCCCGTGATGCGCACTACAGGATGAGGCAACAATTATATGTCAAGTTGCATTATTCTAGGGATGCAGAGTACAAATTGAGGCAAAAATCATATGCAAATGTACGTTATGCTCATGATCCAGATTACAGACTGAGGAAAAAATCATATGTAAATGTACGTTATGCCCATGATTCAGATTACAGACTGAGCCAAAAATCATATGTAAATGTACGTTATGCCCATGATCCAGATTACAGACTGAGGAAAAAATCATATGTAAATGTACGTTATGCCCATGATTCAGATTACAGACTGAGCCAAAAATCATATGTAAATGTACGTTATGCCCATGATCCAGATTACAGACTGAGGAAAAAATCATATGTAAATGTACGTTATGCCCATGATTCAGATTACAGACTGAGCCAAAAATCATATGTAAATGTACGTTATGCCCATGATCCAGATTACAGACTGAGGAAAAAATCATATGTAAATGTACGTTATGCCTGTGATGCAGACTACAGATTTAAACGGATAGCATACATGAAGAAACGTTATCTCAATTACCCTGAATTTCAAACAAAATGGAAAAACTACATGCAACAGTATGCATCAGACCTTCAAAACAAACAGAATAGGAAGCAACGTTTTGTAGAAAAATACAAAAATGAAACTTATTTCAGAATGTTTCATAAAATGTTATGTGCTTTCAGGATACAACAAAAATATAAGCAGTCTAAACTTCAACTAATTCGACAACAAATCAAAGCAGTTAAATCAAATTCTGATGACAGAGTTAGTGCTATAATGCAACAAGCCATTGACGCCTTTCATATGGAAATACAGAGTGGACCAACTCACATCTGCACAAGCTGTCACAGAGCCCTGTTCCCCAAACAGGTGAAAGTGTGTAAACGTGAGAAATATAAAAAAAACACAGCCATGGTATCACATTGTCTTACAGGGAAATATGTTCATGTTTGTAGTGATGGCTGTCAACATGTAGAACTATGTGCAGTACCTGAAAGGATGACAGAGTGGATTTGCCACAGCTGCCACGAAAACCTAATGACAGGAAATGTTCCTCCAATTGCGGTTTTTAATAAGTTAGAACTGGCGCCAATTCCAGCTGAACTTGCTGACTTAAACATACTCGAAAGACCCCTAATAGCACTATATATACCATTTGCAAAAATAATCACTCTCCCTAAAGGGCAACAGAGAGCGATCCATGGTTCTGTTGTGTGTGTTCCATCAGAAGTGGAGACAACAGTCAATGCATTACCGAGACCCATTAGTCAGTCTCAGTTGTTAAAAGTAAAGCTAAAAAGACGACTTAATTACAAAGGACACTACCAATTCCAAACGTTAAATATGTGCAAAATACTAACTGCTCTGCTTAAACTGAAAGAAGTACATTCTGAATACAAAAATATAGATATCATTCATGATAGCTGTCACTTTGATCAGCTATGTCATGACTTAACAAATGAAGATGATATAATAGAAAACATATCTGAAATTAGAGATGATATTCAACAAGCAATTGATTTAATGGAAACAGACAATTGGGATGACATTACAGTAAATGAAGAAGCAAGACCCAATAGCCAACTCCCAGAACCCTCAGAAGAAAACATTGATCAGGAGGACTTGCATGCTTCGGATCAAGAAACTAATGAACAGAATGGCGCTTGCTACTTTGATAGTTGTTTACAGCCATCTGATATTGCCCAAGAGCTTATAGCATTTGGTGAGGGTATCTTTTGTGTTGCACCATCAGAAGGAAAAAAGCCAGTGAGTTTTTTTAGAGTACCAAAACTAGAGGCTATGGCTTTTCCAGTTCAGTTCCCGACTGGTATGAACACCTTAGATCAAATGAACAGAATTAGGAATTTGACTCCGAGCAGGTACTTTAATGCACGTCTCCTTTCTGTCGACAATCGTTTTGCTATTGATTCAAATTATATTTTCTTTGCACAGTTTGTCACTGAAATGCATTTAGCAACATCCAGTATGTCCATTCAGCTCCGGAAAGGAATACCTGTGACCAGAGATGGACGTAAAATCACAGTTCAAATGCTGAAAGATAAGAACGAAGTTGAAAGACTAGTAAGGAATAAAGATGCAACTAGATTTATGCAGCCATTGAGAGGCACTCCAGCTTATTGGGAGAAAACCTTGAGAGATCTTTTTGCTATGCTTCGTCAGTTGGGAACTCCAACTTTCTTCTGCACATTTAGTGCTGCAGAAATGAGATGGCCAGAAGTCATTCAAATAATAAAGGCGCAGCAAAATGAGCAAGTTAATTTTTCTGAGATGGACTGGGCCTCAAAATGTGAAGTTTTACGTAGTAACCCTGTAACAACTATGCGTATTTTTGAAAAAAGAGTAGAAGCACTACTAAGACATCTACTCTTGTCACCCGCACAGCCTATTGGAGAGGTCATTGACTACTTTTATCGAGTGGAATACCAAGCTAGAGGATCTCCACATATACATCTTTTGGCTTGGTGTAAAGATGCACCTGAATTTGAGAAAGATCCCGATAAAAAAGTGTGTGAATTTGTGGATAGATACATAACATGTCAGCTACCGGATCCTAATGCAGACCCAGATCTTTACAAAATTGTAACTGAAGTACAAACTCATAGCAAAACACATTCAAAGTCATGTAAGAAAGGGAAAAAACATTGTAGATTCGGATTTCCAAAGCCACCAGTAGAACATACTTATATAACGAGACCTGTTCCAGCACAGACCAGTGAAGAACAAGCAGCTGATTCAGACAGTGATCCATCTGTCATGTCCCTTGAAAAAGCAAAAAGGAGACTTAAACCCCTTTGGGATTTACTGCATAAACCTGAGGCTTCATCTGCAAGTATGTCCCAATTACTTGCACAATGCAAATTAAGTCATGAGGAATACAAGTGTTGTATAAGTTTCCTAAACAGTTCTAGTGCGCTAATGATGAAACGACAGCCAAAGGATGCCTGGGTAAATAATTATAACAAGCATTTGTTAAGAGCATGGAATGCAAATATCGATATTCAGTATATATTAAATCCACACTCTTGTATAATGTATATTTTATCGTACATTTCAAAAGGTGAACATGAGATGAGTGATTACCTTAAAAGAATTGTTGCCGACACAAGACACGCTAACATATCTGATCGTGATGAAATGAAACAGATTATGCAGGCCTATTCTAAAAATCGAGAGGTCAGTATTCAAGAAGCCGTTGCCCGTGTATGCAGTCTGAAACTTAAATCCTGTTCTCGTCTTGTTGTATTCATACCCACTGATGACAATGCCTTAAAAATGAGTTTGCCTTTGAGGTCCTTAAATGATAAAAGTCCAGAATCAGAAAATGTTTGGATGTCAGGAATAACAGAAAAATATCAAAACAGGCCAGACACACCAGAGTTTGAAAACATGTGCATGGCAGAATTCGCTTCCACTTATAGAGTAGTCTATGGTAGGCAGAGAAAAAGCAGAAATGTCCTGTCCCTTCTAAATGGTATTGGATCCATTCAAAAACGAACACAAGGAAAACCTGCTGTCATTAGATATGCTCGATTTTCCCAGAAAAATTCTCCTGAGAAATTCTATGCCACAGTACTAAAACTGTACCTACCCTACCGCTCACCTACACAGCTCAAACCAAAAGATTTCCCATCATACGGATCTTTCTTAGCTTGTGGAACTGTACAGCTTCCTGGAAGTAACTGTGCTCAGAGTGTGTCTTCAATTGTCAAAAAAAATAGGGCACCGTACGAAAAATACAGTAAAACAGTCGAAAAGGCCATTGAAGAGCTTGAAAAAAATGGACCGATGGAGGATGCATGGGCGACACTTGCTCCAGAGTCTGAACTTATTAGACTGGAGTGTATTTCAGAGCGTGAGGAGATAAACCCTGAGGAACTGAACGAATTAGATGATGTTCCTGAATACAGTAAAAGTCCCAAAAAGAAATGTACCACAGCAGCAACATTTGAAGGACCTGTTGCAAACCCTGCTGTGATGAAACAGATGTATCAGAATCTGAATCAAAGTCAGGCATCCATTTTCTATACAATACGTAAATGGTGCATAAGACGTGTGTGCGGAGAAAATCCAGAACAGTTTTTTCTATTTGTGACTGGTGGAGCTGGTACTGGTAAATCACACCTCATTAAATGTGTCTATTTAGAGGCATCAAAGATACTTCAGAGGCTTCCCAGGATTTCTGAGGAAACTGATATTTCCATGCCTACTGTCCTACTCTCAGCCTTCACTGGCACAGCAGCCTTTAACATTTCAGGGAAAACTTTACATTCCATTTTGAAATTACCAAGAAGTCTTAAACCACCATACCAGGGGCTGGGAAATTGTCTTGATGAACTGAGAGTAGCGCTGTCAAATGCTGAAATTATTATTATTGATGAGGTGTCCATGGTCTCCAAACCACTGTTTGCTTACATCAATTGGAGGCTACAAGACATTAAAGGTATCAAAAAACCTTTTGGAGGCATGTCTGTTCTAGCAGTGGGAGACTTCTACCAGTTGCCACCTCCAGGTAAAGCGAAACCTCTCTGTGTTTTTGAAGACCACGTGCTTGATTTCTGGCAGGACCTCTTTCAGGTAGTTACCCTCACGGAAATAATGCGCCAAAAGGAGGATGTAGCATTTGCCGAACTATTAAACAGAATTAGATTAAAAGGCAAGGAAGAGGCAATATCTGAAGTAAATAGAGCCTTACTTTCTCAGCAGTTTGTGACTCAAATTGAAGATTGTCCAAAGGACGTCCTTCATGTGTTTGCCAGAAATAAAGATGTAGATGAGCATAACGCAGCCATTATATCTGCTTTGCATTCTGTAGTGATAAACATCGATGCACATGACTATAAAAAAGATCTTAAAACAGGGCGGATGGAAAAGCAGAAAATACCTTTTGCAAGTCAAAAAGGGGATCTGCCAGACAGGCTGCAAGTTGCTGAGGGTGCACGTGTGATGCTGATTAGAAACATAGATGTGGAGGATGGACTAGTAAATGGTTCATTTGGAAAAATTGGTGCTATTGTTTCCCAATTAGAAGATGATAAAATAGTTGTAATGAAGCTTGGTGTTGAATTAGATAATCCAAATGCCGGACAGAAGAATCACAACAGGACATGTACACCAACAGGTAACTTGGTGTATATAGAGAGAATAGAAGAGCCCCTGAGCAAAAAAGGAGTTGTTCGTCACCAGTTTCCTATTAAACTTGCTTTTGCCTGCACAGTACATAAGGTGCAAGGCATGACTACAACTTCTGCAGTAGTTTCATTAAAGCATATTTTTGAACCAGGCATGGCATATGTTGCTCTCAGTAGAACAACTTCCCTTTCTGGACTACACATTTTTGACTTCAATGAAAATAAAATCTATGCTGATACACAAATCACAAGATCCTTGGAAAACATGAAAATAGCAACAGTCAATAATGCTATGCCTTTACTCAATAGTCTTCCATGGCCAAGTTCTCCTTTTCTAACATTTATTCACCACAACGTAGAAGGACTGTCAGTCCACATTGATGATGTGAGGAGTCATTATGAAATGTGTCGTGCAGACATTTTATGTTTCACCGAAACTCATCTTTCAGGCCAATTTGTCAGTAATGACATACAATTACAAAACTATCAAATGTTTAAAAGAAACAGGCAGGTTTCATATTCAACCTATTCTAATCTGTCTAATAAAAATGGCGGTGGAGTAGCCATCTATGTGAAACATGACATTCAAGCAAGTCCAATGCAATATATGCAGAGCGTAACTGACCTTGAGTTCCTGGTTTTGAGAGTTGAGGCACCAATTCAAGCTCTAATTTCAGTAATTTACAGGCCTCCAGATTACAGCACTAATCTGTTTTTGCCACAACTCTCTAACTTGTTGAACTCATTAAAAATTATTGAACATGGTCCACTAATTATTTGTGGTGACTTCAATGAGGATCTATTGTCAGATAGAAAGAAGCCCATATTTGAAATGCTGCAGTCCAGAGGCTACAAACAGCTAATTACAGCAGCTACTACAGAGAAGAATACACTTCTAGATCATTTGTATATTTTCAGCCAGGAGTATTGTGCCGAATCTGGTGTACTCCAGACATATTACAGTTATCATAATCCTGTGTATTGTATTTTAACCTAATTTGCACTCCTGTAATCAATTGATCTCCTGCAGTACTGCTAGACATGTGGTTCTCCTCCCACTCCTTTCCCTGTGGAGGGTTAAATGGCAGGAGCTAAACTCAGGGCAGGATGCAGGCAAGCACCTGATGTGTTGTGGATCTTTTCTCTTTTATGAGGGAAGAGCAGAGACTGGGAGTACAAGTATGATTACAGTTTACTAACTAGTTGGCTGGGTTTTGGCTTAACCTCCTCTCTAATCCACATGCCCTCTAGCAATCTTATCTTTACTGAACTCAGGGCCAGGATGCAGACAAACACCTGTGCTGTGGATCTTTTCTCTTTTATGAGGGAAGAGCAGAGACTGGGAGTGCAAGTATGATTACAGCTTACTAACTAGTTGGCTGGGTTTTGGCTTAATCTCCTCTCTATTCCACATGCCCTCTAGCAATCTTATCTTTGCTGAACTCAGGGCCAGGATGTAGACAAACACCTGATGTGTTGTGATCCATGTCATGTCAGATCCATCACGGATCACCTTCTGATGGAGAGGGGCGCAAGTGGAAATGAAGCCTAACCCTGTACTGCTGAGTGGGGTATCTTGCCTCAGCAGTCCTTTTAAGTTTACTTATACTGCTGTAGTTTATTTTGTCTTTACTAGTTCTCTATTTACCTGAGACTATATCAGGTATACAGCAGTCCTTTTAAGTTTACTTATACTGCTGTAGTTTATTTTGTCTTTACTAGTTCTCTATTTACCTGAGACTATATCAGGTATACAGCAGTCCTTTTAAGTTTACTTATACTGCTGTAGTTTATTTTGTCTTTACTAGTTCTCTATTTACCTGAGACTATATCAGGTATACAGCAGTCCTTTTTTCGTGTATTTGACTCAGGACCCAGTGGATTACGGGTTTTATTATTATTTTTTTTAGTTTTACAAGTAAGGTATGGCTGCCTTTCTGTGGGTAACAATATTATGTTATAAATAACTAGATTTTACAGAAAAGTTGTTGATCCAGGGATTTAATCTGACTGCCATATTTGGAGTCGGGAAGGAATTTTTTCCCTATGTGGAAAATTGGCTGCTACCTCATGGGGTTTTTTGCCTTCCTTTGGATCAACACTGCAGGATAGGTACACTAAAATAGGCTGAACTGGATGGACACAGGGCATTCTTCAGCATAAGGGGTCAAAATAAGAGTGTGCAAATTTGTAGGTAAAAATCGAATGCAGGGAGGCGATCTGTGGGGACCTAGCCAAGATTTGGAGAAGATTTATCCCCGGTATGTGACATCTAGGGAGACGCGGTATCCCTGGTATGGAACATATAATATACATATGTATGAAGCTGAGTTACGGCTCCTACACACGTGTTTTATTAGTGCGAATTTGCACTAAAAAAATGCACCCCATTGATTTCAATGGGTTTACACACACTAGAGATGGGGGGGGGGGGCTAGAGAGGAAACAGAGCAGACATATTTTGGTCAGTCAAGTGGGGAACATGTTAACAATCTTTCACCCATCTCTATCACACGTCTATCACCCACATTTATTATACATGTCATTGCCCACCTGTCACACATATCTCTCAAGTCTTCTCGAGTCAATTGTCTGCATGCCTGAAGAAATGCTTCACACTTCTATCAGACACATATCGCAAGCACGCATCGCAGGTGTGCATCACAAGTATGCACACGACATATGCAGTGCAAGCATGCTCAGGATATATGCAGAGCAAACATGTACTGAATGCATGGGGTGCAAGTGTTTGGACAGAAGGCAGGAAAGTGTGAGTTGCTTGCACCCCATACACCTTATGTATGAAGCACAAACATGCACTTGCATGCAAGCACAAGCATGTATCTAATGCATGTAATAGCGGCACCTATATCGTACATATATCACACTACTTCTATGATGTAGTGTAGGCATTTACTGAAGGCATGCATGCCACTTGCATGAGATAGTTTTATTGCAAGCGGACGGCTTGCATCCCCACTAGTTGGGTTCTCTGGCTAGCATGGGGAACTGACTCTTCTTTCAAAGAACCTGCACCTATCATCACCACACTTGGGGAAGGGGTTATAACGGATTTGCTTTGCAGGATCATGTGTGGCATATGTGGGCATGCATCAGCACTAGTCGTGTTCTCTGGCTAGCATGGGCTACTACTGACACTTCTTTCATAAAATTTTCAATTCTGTCAGCTCCATTTCGGGTCCGTCTCTTTGCAGTTTTCTGTATAGAAGACTGACACCCAAGAGGACAACCGAGATGGCGCCTACACATGGCGGAAGACAAAACGTGTAAGAACCTGAACTGATCATCACTTTAGATTGTAAGCTTTTAGGAGCGGGGTTAGCGCTAGGTAGGAGGATAGATATGATGCAGGGTGATGAAGGCTCCCTTATGTTTCGTTTTTCTTTTAGCTTCGTCTCAATGTTCGCCTCTTTGTAGTTTCCTGTAGCAGGACACCCACAGGGTAGAGAAACGAAACATGACAGACCCTGAACCGACTGCCATATTTGGGGTCAGGAAGGAATTTTCTTTCCCCCCTGAGACTCGGATCTCCGGGGGTTTTCTTCGCCTTTCTCTGTATCATCGAGTTGTGTCTTTTATGTCTTACAATAGGAGGACGATTTGTCTCCCAGAGCTCAGGCTCCACCATGGTCGTGATACTAGAGACGCAGCTCCTGTCCTATAATATACGCCATTATTAATGGCTCCTCTGCTAAATGCAAATAAAAGGAGTAAAATGTAAAAAAAGAAAAAAAAAAGTTTTTTGCAATCAAACTTTTTTTTTATTCGCAAAGCCAAATGTACATTGGCTACTCTAAATTTTGACCACCCTAGCTTAGATAGTCTCCCCTTTTATTTTTTTTAGTTAGTTAGGACTCGCAAGAAGATGAGGAGCCTTGACGTGGCTTGCGAGCTTACGTATTGCTGCACAAATTTTCAGCTACTTTTTTTTTAAAGAGTTGCATTTTGCATAAATTACGTTTTTAAAATCTGAAATTTGGGCAGAATACTAACCAAGACCTCATATACAATCATTGTGGTACAAAAAAGTAGACAAACAAATGAATGTGAGAATTTTGCATGGTGGGCTTTACACAATACAATATTGGTTGCAATATCATCTGCTAGCAGATAGAGATGAGCAAATGATTGCTCGGTGCCCGGTTTTCGACCAAGTTTAAGCTTAGAGAAATCTGATTGCTAGATCTTTGGTTGCCGCTTTTGGCAGACAATATTGCTAGTGACCTTGACTGGGGATGAGCCGAACCCGTCTTTTGCTGTTAGTTTGAACCATTTCCGAATACTAACTTTTTTTTATACGAATCTGAATACTAATACACACGAATACGAACATATGCAATAGGGGAAAAAGTGCGTATATTCTGTACATACGCATATTCGCTAATATGCGTACATATATTCGCTAATTTGCGTACATATATTCTCTCATATACGTACGCATATTCTCTTATGTGTACGCATATGCATATGTATAGCGGCATAGGCGGTGGAGTCAATGGGTTATGAGCAGGGCCTCCAGAGCTCCAGAGCTCCAGAGGAGTCCCTGCTCTTAACCCATTGACTCCACTGATGCCGGGACCTGCTCTTTCGCTGTAATCTCACATGCTGCTGATGCCGGGACCTGCTTCTCCGATGCTGTGGGACCTGCCGATGGTGCTGATGCCGGTACCTGCCGATGGTGATGATGCCGGGACCAGCCGATGGTGATGATGCCGGGACCTGCCGATGGTGATGATGCTGGAAACCTGCTCCGCTGACCCCACGCCGCCGACAGGTAAGATGACAGCAAAAAATAAAAAATAAACATTTTTTTTGGGAACGAACTTTCAGCGTGTGTTCGTACGCACCTAAAGTGAATACAATCACACAAGATTCGTTACTAATAACGAACAACAGTGAACGGTTCAGCTCAACCCTAATCTTGACAAATTTAAACTTCACCTTATATGTTCTGGGGATCTTCGACATGTTGGCCGGTGTCAGATCTGCAATTTCAATTTTTAATTTGCTCTTACATTTTCTGAAGATCAAAATAAAATGGGCCCTAGGAGGCACAAGTGGCCTCAGCAGGTCCCCAGGGGTTAAGCTCAACCCTGAGGGGCTACAACTACCAAACCAGCACCTGAGGGGCACCCAAGTGTGAAAGTCCTGCAGGGGCAGCCCGGGCACCATTCCAAAGCACTATCTGTAGTTCCTTCAGGAAATACCCATCTAGTTCTTATTATTATTATTCAGTCCGCACGTAATGCAGCCCGATCCGCTTCACTCACAGACTCCAGTAAGGTGTCATTTCGAAGCCAGCTTCCCCAAGAGGTGTGCTAAGTATTTTTCGTGTCGATCGGACTTGTAGTTTTGGTGCAATTTGCGTTTGAAAATGTTTTTTCCCCTCATTGTAATGCATTTCAATAGGGAAATTTTCCCATAGGTTATAATGGCCGGGTTTCTGAGGCAATTTGAAATGTACCTGCCACCTGCCACCTGGCTGATTAGCTCATTGATATGCGCAGTCAGGCCCAGTTACTATGCCAACGCCTGTGAACTGTATATGACCACGCCAGCACAGTTTTGCCAGATAATATCAGCTCTTAAAGTGATAGCACAGCACAATTTCAAAGCACTATCTGTAGTCTTATTATAATTATTGCCCCGCTCACCAAATCGGACCCAGCCCGCCAAATCGGACCCAGCATGGCGCCGCCCGCCAAATCGGACCCCGAGTGGCGCCGCCGGCCAAATTGGACCCAGAGTGGCGCCGCCGGCCAAATTGGACCCAGAGTGGCGCCGCCGGCCAAATTGGACTCAGAGTGGCGCCGCCGGCCAAATCGGACCCAGAGTGGCGCGCGCCGGCCAAATCGGACCCAGAGTGGCGCCGCCGGCCAAATCGGACCCAGAGTGGCGCCGCCGGCCAAATCGGACCCAGAGTGGCGCCGCCGGCCAAATCGGACCCAGAGTGGCGCCGCCGGCCAAATCGGACCCAGAGTGGCGCCGCCGGCCAAATCGGACCCAGAGTGGCGCCGCCGGCCAAATCGGACCCAGAGTGGCGCCGCCGGCCAAATCGGACCCAGAGTGGCGCCGCCGGCCAAATCGGACCCAGAGTGGCGCCGCCGGCCAAATCGGACCCAGAGTGGCGCCGCCGGCCAAATCGGACCCAGAGTGGCGCCGCCGGCCAAATCGGACCCAGAGTGACCCGGGCCACCAAATCGGACCCAGAGTGACCCGGGCCACCAAATCGGACCCAGAGTGACCCGGGCCACCAAATCGGACCCAGACCTGGCTGATTAGCTCATTGATATGCGCAGTCAGACGCAGTTACTATGCCAACGCCTACGAGCCCACTAGGAAACAGGTTTTTTCAGTCAGATAATATCAGCTCCTCTCTGTTATCAGCCATTCCCCTGTCCTGCTGTCAGTCTATTTATTCTTATTAGGCTTTTTTCCCGCAATTATTCTCTCTGTTATCAGCCATTCCCCGTACTGCTGTCAGTCTATTTCTCTCTGTTATCAGCCATTCCCCTGTCCTGCTGTC
Organism: Ranitomeya variabilis; assembly: GCF_051348905.1. Taxonomy (NCBI): domain Eukaryota; kingdom Metazoa; phylum Chordata; class Amphibia; order Anura; family Dendrobatidae; genus Ranitomeya; species Ranitomeya variabilis. The sequence continues at coordinate 547,349,777 of NC_135232.1, read as the reverse complement.
AGTCTATTCTCTGTTATCAGCCATTCCCCGTCCTGCTATCAGTCTATTCTCTCTGTTATCAGCCATTCCCCCATCCTGCTGTCAGTATATTTCTCTGTTATCAGCCATTCCCCTGTCCTGCTGTCAGTCTATTCTCTCTGTTATCAGCCATTCCCCCATCCTGCTGTCAGTCTATTTCTCTCTGTTATCAGCCATTCCCCTGTCCTGCTGTCAGTCTATTTCTCTCTGTTATCAGCCAATCCCCGTCCTGCTGTCAGTCTATTGCTCTCTGTTATCAGCCATTCCCTTGTCCTGCTGTCAGTCAGAGTGACCCGGCCCGCCAAATCGGACCCAGAGTGACCCGGCCCGCCAAATCGGACCCAGAGTGACCCGGCCCGCCAAATCGGACCCAGAGTGACCCGGCCCGCCAAATCGGACCCAGAGTGACCCGGCCCGCCAAATCGGACCCAGAGTGACCCGGCCCGCCAAATCGGACCCAGAGTGACCCGGCCCGCCAAATCGGACCCAGAGTGACCCGGCCCGCCAAATCGGACCCAGAGTGACCCGGCCCGCCAAATCGGACCCAGAGTGACCCGGCCCGCCAAATCGGACCCAGAGTGACCCGGCCCGCCAAATCGGACCCAGAGTGACCCGGCCCGCCAAATCGGACCCAGAGTGACCCGGCCCGCCAAATCGGACCCAGAGTGACCCGGCCCGCCAAATCGGACCCAGAGTGACCCGGCCCGCCAAATCGGACCCAGAGTGACCCGGCCCGCCAAATCGGACCCAGAGTGACCCGGCCCGCCAAATCGGACCCAGAGTGACCCGGCCCGCCAAATCGGACCCAGAGTGACCCGGCCCGCCAAATCGGACCCAGAGTGACCCGGCCCGCCAAATCGGACCCAGAGTGACCCGGCCCGCCAAATCGGACCCAGAGTGACCCGGCCCGCCAAATCGGACCCAGAGTGACCCGGCCCGCCAAATCGGACCCAGAGTGACCCGGCCCGCCAAATCGGACCCAGAGTGACCCGGCCCGCCAAATCGGACCCAGAGTGACCCGGCCCGCCAAATCGGACCCAGAGTGACCCGGCCCGCCAAATCGGACCCAGAGTGACCCGGCCCGCCAAATCGGACCCAGAGTGACCCGGCCCGCCAAATCGGACCCAGAGTGACCCGGCCCGCCAAATCGGACCCAGAGTGACCCGGCCCGCCAAATCGGACCCAGAGTGACCCGGCCCGCCAAATCGGACCCAGAGTGACCCGGCCCGCCAAATCGGACCCAGAGTGACCCGGCCCGCCAAATCGGACCCAGAGTGACCCGGCCCGCCAAATCGGACCCAGAGTGACCCGGCCCGCCAAATCGGACCCAGAGTGACCCGGCCCGCCAAATCGGACCCAGAGTGACCCGGCCCGCCAAATCGGACCCAGAGTGACCCGGCCCGCCAAATCGGACCCAGAGTGACCCGGCCCGCCAAATCGGACCCAGAGTGACCCGGCCCGCCAAATCGGACCCAGAGTGACCCGGCCCGCCAAATCGGACCCAGAGTGACCCGGCCCGCCAAATCGGACCCAGAGTGACCCGGCCCGCCAAATCGGACCCAGAGTGACCCGGCCCGCCAAATCGGACCCAGAGTGACCCGGCCCGCCAAATCTGAGGGGCTACAACTACCAAACCGGCGCCTGAGGGGCACCCAAGTGTGAAAGTCTTGCAGGGGCAGCCCGGGCACCATTCCAAAGCACTATCTGTAGTTCCTTCAGGAAATACCCATCTAGTTATTATTATTAGGCTTTTTTCCGCAATTAATGCGGCCCGAACCGCTAAACGCACAGACTCCACTGAGGTGTCATTTCGAAGCCAGCGTCCACGAGAGGTGTGCTAAGTATTTTTCGTGTCGATCGGATTTGTAGTTTTGGCGCAATTTGCGTTTGAAAATTGTTTTCCCCCCATTGGAAAGCATTGCTCAATGCATTTCAATAGGGAAATTTCCTCATATGGTATAATGGCCTGGTTTCTGAGGCAATTTCAAAACTGCCACCTGGCTGATTAGCTCATTGATATGTGCAGTCAGACACAGTTACTATGCCAACGCCTACGAGCCCACTAGGAAACAGGTTTTGTCAGTCAGATAATATCAGCTCCTCTCTGTTATCAGCCATTCCCCTGTCCTGCTGTCAGTCTATTTATTCTTATTAGGCTTCTTTCCCGCAATTATTCTCTCTGTTATCAGCCATTCCCCGTACTGCTGTCAGTCTATTTCTCTCTGTTATCAGCCATTCCCCTGTCCTGCTGTCAGTCTATTCTCTCTGTTATCAGCAAATCCCCGTCCTGCTGTCAGTCTATTTCTCTCTGTTATCAGCCATTCCCTTGTCCTGCTGTCAAGTCTATTCTCTGTTATCAGCCATTCCCTTATCCTGCTGTCAGTCAGAGTGACCCGGCCCACCAAATCGGACCCAGAGTGACCCGGCCCACCAAATCGGACCCAGAGTGACCCGGGCCACCAAATCGGACCCAGAGTGACCCGGGCCACCAAATCGGACCCAGAGTGACCCGGGCCACCAAATCGGACCCAGAGTGACCCGGGCCACCAAATCGGACCCAGAGTGACCCGGGCCACCAAATCGGACCCAGAGTGACCCGGGCCACCAAATCGGACCCAGAGTGACCCGGGCCACCAAATCGGACCCAGAGTGACCCGGGCCACCAAATCGGACCCAGAGTGACCCGGGCCACCAAATCGGACCCAGAGTGACCCGGGCCACCAAATCGGACCCAGAGTGACCCGGGCCACCAAATCGGACCCAGAGTGACCCGGGCCACCAAATCGGACCCAGAGTGACCCGGGCCACCAAATCGGACCCAGAGTGACCCGGCCCACCAAATCGGACCCAGAGTGACCCGGGCCACCAAATCGGACCCAGAGTGACCCGGGCCACCAAATCGGACCCAGAGTGACCCGGGTGTTATGGTTCTCAATGGCAAGAGAACATAGCCCAGCAAACATACGAACTAGCTCTTGGAAGGATGGAAACTAAACTGACCATGAACTAAACCTGCCGCACAACTAACAGTAGCCGGGTAGCGTAGCCTGCGTTTTATCCCTAGACGCCCAGCGCCGGCCGGAGGACTAACTAATCCTGGCAGAGGAAAATATAGTCCTGGCTCACCTCTAGAGAAATTTCCCCGAAAGGCAGACAGAGGCCCCCACAAATATTGGCGGTGATTTTAGATGAAATGACAAACGTAGTATGAAAATAGGTTTAGCAAAATTGAGGTCCGCTTACTAGATAGCAGGAAGACAGAAAGGGCACTTTCATGGTCAGCTGAAAACCCTATCAAAATACCATCCTGAAATTACTTTAAGACTCTAGTATTAACTCATAACATCAGAGTGGCAATTTCAGATCACAAGAGCTTTCCAGACACAGAAACGAAACTACAGCTGTGAACTGGAACAAAATGCAAAAACAAACAAGGACTAAGTCCAACTTAGCTGGGAGTTGTCTAGCAGCAGGAACATGCACAGAAAGGCTTCTGATTACAATGTTGACCGGCATGGAAGTGACAGAGGAGCAAGGCTAAATAGCGACTCCCACATCCTGATGGAAACAGGTGAACAGAGAGGATGATGCACACCAGTTCAATTCCACCAGTGGCCACCGGGGGAGCCCAAAATCCAATTTCACAACAGTACCCCCCCCTCAAGGAGGGGGCACCGAACCCTCACCAGAACCACCAGGGCGATCAGGATGAGCCCTATGAAAGGCACGGACCAAATCGGAGGTATGAACATCAGAGGCAGTCACCCAAGAATTATCCTCCTGACCGTATCCCTTCCATTTGACCAGATACTGGAGTTTCCGTCTGGAAACACGGGAGTCCAAGATTTTTTCCACAACGTACTCCAACTCGCCCTCAACCAACACCGGAGCAGGAGGCTCAACGGAAGGCACAACCGGTACCTCATACCTGCGCAATAATGACCGATGAAAAACATTATGAATAGAAAAAGATGCAGGGAGGTCCAAACGGAAGGACACAGGGTTAAGAATCTCCAATATCTTGTACGGGCCGATGAACCGAGGCTTAAACTTGGGAGAAGAAACCCTCATAGGGACAAAACGAGAAGACAACCACACCAAGTCCCCAACACAAAGCCGAGGACCAACCCGACGCCGGCGGTTGGCAAAAAGCTGAGTCTTCTCCTGGGACAACTTCAAATTGTCCACTACCTGCCCCCAAATCTGATGCAACCTCTCCACCACAGCATCCACTCCAGGACAATCCGAAGATTCCACCTGACCAGAAGAAAATCGAGGATGAAACCCCGAATTACAGAAAAAGGGAGACACCAAGGTGGCAGAACTGGCCCGATTATTGAGGGCAAACTCCGCTAAAGGCAAAAAAGCAACCCAATCATCCTGATCTGCAGACACAAAACACCTCAAATATGTCTCCAAGGTCTGATTCGTCCGCTCGGTCTGGCCATTAGTCTGAGGATGGAAAGCAGACGAGAAAGACAAATCTATGCCCATCCTAGCACAGAATGCTCGCCAAAATCTAGACACGAATTGGGTACCTCTGTCAGAAACGATATTCTCCGGAATACCATGCAAACGGACCACATTTTGAAAAAACAGAGGAACCAACTCGGAAGAAGAAGGCAACTTAGGCAGGGGAACCAAATGGACCATCTTAGAGAAACGATCACACACCACCCAGATGACAGACATCTTCTGAGAAACAGGAAGATCCGAAATAAAATCCATCGAGATGTGCGTCCAGGGCCTCTTCAGGATAGGCAAGGGCAACAACAATCCACTAGCCCGAGAACAACAAGGCTTGGCCCGAGCACAAACGTCACAAGACTGCACGAAGCCTCGCACATCTCGAGACAGGGAAGGCCACCAGAAGGACCTTGCCACCAAATCCCTGGTACCAAAGATTCCAGGATGACCTGCCAACGCAGAAGAATGAACCTCAGAAATGACTTTACTGGTCCAATCATCAGGAACAAACAGTCTACCAGGTGGGCAACGATCAAGTCTATCCGCCTGAAACTCCTGCAAGGCCCGCCGCAGGTCTGGAGAAACGGCAGACAATATCACTCCATCCTTAAGGATACCTGTAGGTTCAGAATTACCAGGGGAGTCAGGCTCAAAACTCCTAGAAAGGGCATCCGCCTTAACATTCTTAGAACCCGGCAGGTAGGACACCACAAAATTAAACCGAGAGAAAAACAACGACCAGCGCGCCTGTTTAGGATTCAGGCGTCTGGCGGACTCAAGATAAATTAGATTTTTGTGGTCAGTCAATACCACCACCTGATGTCTAGCCCCCTCAAGCCAATGACGCCACTCCTCAAAAGCCCACTTCATGGCCAAAAGCTCCCGATTCCCAACATCATAATTCCGCTCGGCGGGCGAAAATTTACGTGAGAAAAAAGCACAAGGTCTCATCACGGAGCAATCGGAACTTCTCTGCGACAAAACCGCCCCAGCTCCGATTTCAGAAGCGTCGACCTCAACCTGAAAAGGAAGAGCAACATCAGGCTGACGCAACACAGGGGCGGAAGAAAAGCGGCGCTTAAGCTCCCGAAAGGCCTCCACAGCAGCAGGGGACCAATCAGCAACATCAGCACCCTTCTTAGTCAAATCAGTCAATGGTTTAACAACATCAGAAAAACCAGCAATAAATCGACGATAAAAGTTAGCAAAGCCCAAAAATTTCTGAAGACTCTTAAGAGAAGAGGGTTGCATCCAATCACAAATAGCCTGAACCTTGACAGGATCCATCTCGATGGAAGAGGGGGAAAAAATATATCCCAAAAAGGAAATCTTTTGAACCCCAAAAACGCACTTAGAACCCTTCACACACAAGGAATTAGACCGCAAAACCTGAAAAACCCTCCTGACCTGCTGGACATGAGAGTCCCAGTCATCCGAAAAAATCAAAATATCATCCAGATACACAATCATAAATTTATCCAAATAATCACGGAAAATGTCATGCATAAAGGACTGAAAGACTGAAGGGGCATTTGAAAGACCAAAAGGCATCACCAAATACTCAAAGTGGCCCTCGGGCGTATTAAATGCGGTTTTCCACTCATCCCCCTGCTTAATTCGCACCAAATTATACGCCCCACGAAGATCTATCTTAGAGAACCACTTGGCCCCCTTTATGCGAGCAAACAAATCAGTCAGCAGTGGCAACGGATATTGATATTTAACCGTGATTTTATTCAAAAGCCGATAATCAATGCACGGCCTCAAAGAGCCATCTTTCTTAGCCACAAAGAAAAAACCGGCTCCTAAGGGAGATGACGAAGGACGAATATGTCCCTTTTCCAAGGACTCCTTTATATATTCTCGCATAGCAGCATGTTCAGGCACAGACAGATTAAATAAACGACCCTTAGGGTATTTACTACCCGGAATCAAATCTATGGCACAATCGCACTCCCGGTGCGGAGGTAATGAACCAAGCTCAGGTTCTTCAAAAACGTCACGATATTCAGTCAAGAATTCAGGAATCTCAGAGGGAATAGATGATGAAATGGAAACCACAGGTACGTCCCCATGCGTCCCCTTACATCCCCAGCTTAACACAGACATAGCTTTCCAGTCAAGGACTGGGTTATGAGATTGCAGCCATGGCAATCCAAGCACCAACACATCATGTAGGTTATACAGCACAAGAAAGCGAATAATCTCCTGGTGATCCGGATTAATCCGCATAGTTACTTGTGTCCAGTATTGTGGTTTATTGCTAGCCAATGGGGTGGAGTCAATCCCCTTCAGGGGTATAGGAGTTTCAAGAGGCTCCAAATCATACCCACAGCGTTTGGCAAAGGACCAATCCATAAGACTCAAAGCGGCGCCAGAGTCGACATAGGCATCCGCGGTAATAGATGATAAAGAACAAATCAGGGTCACAGATAGAATAAACTTAGACTGTAAAGTGCCAATTGAAACAGACTTATCAAGCTTCTTAGTACGCTTAGAGCATGCTGATATAACATGAGTTGAATCACCGCAATAGAAGCACAACCCATTTTTTCGTCTAAAATTCTGCCGTTCACTTCTGGACAGAATTCTATCACATTGCATATTCTCTGGCGTCTTCTCAGTAGACACCGCCAAATGGTGCACAGGTTTGCGCTCCCGCAGACGCCTATCGATCTGGATAGCCATTGTCATGGACTCATTCAGACCCGCAGGCACAGGGAACCCCACCATAACATCCTTAATGGCATCAGAGAGACCCTCTCTGAAATTCGCCGCCAGGGCGCACTCATTCCACTGAGTAAGCACAGCCCATTTACGGAATTTCTGGCAGTATATTTCAGCTTCGTCTTGCCCCTGAGATAGGGACATCAAGGCCTTTTCCGCCTGAAGTTCTAACTGAGGTTCCTCATAAAGCAACCCCAAGGCCAGAAAAAACGCATCCACATTGAGCAACGCAGGATCCCCTGGAGCCAATGCAAAAGCCCAATCCTGAGGGTCGCCCCGGAGCAAAGAAATCACAATCCTGACCTGCTGAGCAGGATCTCCAGCAGAGCGAGATTTCAGGGACAAAAACAACTTGCAATTATTTTTGAAATTTTGAAAGCAAGATCTATTCCCCGAGAAAAATTCAGGCAAAGGAATTCTAGGTTCAGATATAGGAACATGAACAACAAAATCTTGTAAGTTTTGAACTTTCGTGGTGAGATTATTCAAACCTGCAGCTAAACTCTGAATATCCATTTTAAACAGGTGAACACAGAGCCATTCCAGAATTAGAAGGAGAGAGAGAGAGAGAAAGGCTGCAATATAGGCAGACTTGCAAGAGATTCAATTACAAGCACACTCAGAACTGAGAAAAAAAAAAAATAAAATCTTCAGCAGACTTCTCTTTTCTCTCCTTTCTCTGTCAATTAATTTAACCCTTTATGGCCGGTCAAACTGTTATGGTTCTCAATGGCAAGAGAACATAGCCCAGCAAACATACGAACTAGCTCTTGGAAGGATGGAAACTAAACTGACCATGAACTAAACCTGCCGCACAACTAACAGTAGCCGGGTAGCGTAGCCTGCGTTTTATCCCTAGACGCCCAGCGCCGGCCGGAGGACTAACTAATCCTGGCAGAGGAAAATATAGTCCTGGCTCACCTCTAGAGAAATTTCCCCGAAAGGCAGACAGAGGCCCCCACAAATATTGGCGGTGATTTTAGATGAAATGACAAACGTAGTATGAAAATAGGTTTAGCAAAATTGAGGTCCGCTTACTAGATAGCAGGAAGACAGAAAGGGCACTTTCATGGTCAGCTGAAAACCCTATCAAAATACCATCCTGAAATTACTTTAAGACTCTAGTATTAACTCATAACATCAGAGTGGCAATTTCAGATCACAAGAGCTTTCCAGACACAGAAACGAAACTACAGCTGTGAACTGGAACAAAATGCAAAAACAAACAAGGACTAAGTCCAACTTAGCTGGGAGTTGTCTAGCAGCAGGAACATGCACAGAAAGGCTTCTGATTACAATGTTGACCGGCATGGAAGTGACAGAGGAGCAAGGCTAAATAGCGACTCCCACATCCTGATGGAAACAGGTGAACAGAGAGGATGATGCACACCAGTTCAATTCCACCAGTGGCCACCGGGGGAGCCCAAAATCCAATTTCACAACACCCGGGCCACCAAATCGGACCCAGAGTGACCCGGGCCACCAAATCGGACCCAGAGTGACCCGGGCCACCAAATCGGACCCAGAGTGACCCGGGCCACCAAATCGGACCCAGAGTGACCCGGGCCACCAAATCGGACCCAGAGTGACCCGGGCCACCAAATCGGACCCAGAGTGACCCGGGCCACCAAATCGGACCCAGAGTGACCCGGGCCACCAAATCGGACCCAGAGTGACCCGGGCCACCAAATCGGACCCAGAGTGACCCGGGCCACCAAATCGGACCCAGAGTGACCCGGGCCACCAAATCGGACCCAGAGTGACCCGGGCCACCAAATCGGACCCAGAGTGACCCGGGCCACCAAATCGGACCCAGAGTGACCCGGGCCACCAAATCGGACCCAGAGTGACCCGGGCCACCAAATCGGACCCAGAGTGACCCGGGCCACCAAATCGGACCCAGAGTGACCCGGGCCACCAAATCGGACCCAGAGTGACCCGGGCCACCAAATCGGACCCAGAGTGACCCGGGCCACCAAATCGGACCCAGAGTGACCCGGGCCACCAAATCGGACCCAGAGTGACCCGGGCCACCAAATCGGACCCAGAGTGACCCGGGCCACCAAATCGGACCCAGAGTGACCCGGGCCACCAAATCGGACCCAGAGTGACCCGGGCCACCAAATCGGACCCAGAGTGACCCGGGCCACCAAATCGGACCCAGAGTGACCCGGGCCACCAAATCGGACCCAGAGTGACCCGGGCCACCAAATCGGACCCAGAGTGACCCGGGCCACCAAATCGGACCCAGAGTGACCCGGGCCACCAAATCGGACCCAGAGCGACCCGGGCCACCAAATCGGACCCAGAGCGACCCGGGCCACCAAATCGAACCCAGAGCGACCCGGCCCACCAAATCGGACCCAGAGCGACCCGGCCCACCAAATCGGACCCAGAGTGGCCTCAACCCTGAGGGGCTACAACTACCAAACCAGCGCCTGAGGGGCACCCAAGTGTGAAAGTCTTGCAGGGGCAGCCCGGGCACCATTCCAAAGCACTATCTGTAGTTCCTCCAGGAAATACCCATCTAGTTATAGTGCTTTGGAACAAAGCACTATACTGTTATTCCACCGTGGTAAACTTCTTCTTATTCTTATTATTCAGTCCGCACGTAATGCGGCCCGAACCGCTAAACTCACAGACTCCAGTGAGGTGTCATTTCGAAGCCAGCTTTCCTGAGAGGTGTGCTAAGTATTTTTCGTGTCGATCGGATTTGTAGTTTTTGCGCAATTTGTGTTTGAAAAAAGTCTTTCAATGCGTTTCAATGGAGAAATTTTCCTATACGTTTATAATGGGCTGGTTTCTGAGGCAATTTCTAAAAATAACTGCCACCTGGCTGATTAGCTCATTGATATGCGCAGTCAGACACAGTTACTATGCCAACTCCTATGAAATCTACATCAGCTCACCAGGTCACAAGTTTTGTCAGATAATATCAGCTCTTAAAGTGACAGTACAGCACAATTCCAAACCACTATCCGTAGTCTTATGATTATTAGACTGTGGCCCGATTCTAACTCATCGGGTATTCTAGAATATGCATGTCCACGTAGTATATTGCACAGCCACGCAGTATACAGTGCAGAGCCGTGCAGTACACAGCGCAGAGCCGCGCAGTACACAGCGCAGAGCCGCGCAGTACACAGCGCAGAGCCGCGCAGTATAAAGCGCAGAGCCGCACAGTACACAGCGCAGAGCCGCGCAGTACACAGCGCAGAGCCGTGCAGTACACAGCGCAGAGCCGTGCAGTACACAGCGCAGAGCCGTGCAGTACACAGCGCAGAGCCGCGCAGTATAAAGCGCAGAGCCGTGCAGTACACAGCGCAGAGCCGCGCAGTACACAGCGCAGAGCCGCGCAGTACACAGCGCAGAGCCGCGCAGTATAAAGCGCAGAGCCGCGCAGTACACAGCGCAGAGCCGCGCAGTACACAGCGCAGAGCCGTGCAGTACACAGCGCAGAGCCGCGCAGTTTAAAGCGCAGAGCCGTGCAGTACACAGCGCAGAGCCGCGCAGTACACAGCGCAGAGCCGTGCAGTACACAGCGCAGAGCCGCGCAGTATAAAGCGCAGAGCCGTGCAGTACACAGCGCAGAGCCGCGCAGTACACAGCGCAGAGCCGCGCAGTACACAGCGCAGAGCCGCGCAGTATAAAGCGCAGAGCAGCGCAGTATAAAGCGCAGAGCCGCGCAGTACACAGCGCAGAGCCGCGCAGTACACAGCGCAGAGCCGTGCAGTACACAGCGCAGAGCCGCGCAGTATAAAGCGCAGAGCCGTGCAGTACACAGCGCAGAGCCGCGCAGTACACAGCGCAGAGCCGTGCAGTACACAGCGCAGAGCCGCGCAGTATAAAGCGCAGAGCCGTGCAGTACACAGCGCAGAGCCGTGCAGTACACAGCGCAGAGCCGCGCAGTACACAGCGCAGAGCCATGCAGTACACAGCGCAAAGCCGCGCAGTATAAAGCGCAGAGCCGCGCAGTATAAAGCGGAGAGCCGCGCAGTACACAGCGCAGAGCCGAGCAGTACACAGCGCAGAGCCGCGCAGTAGACAGCGCAGAGCCGTGCAGTACAGAGCGCAGAGCCGCACAGTATAAAGCGCAGAGCCGCGCAGTATACCGCGCAGAGCCGCGCAGTATACCGCGCAGAGCCGTGCAGTACACAGCGCAGAGCCGCGCAGTACACAGCGCAGAGCCGCGCAGTACACAGCGCAGAGCCGCGCAGTACACAGCGCAGAGCCGAGCAGTACACAGCGCAGAGCCGCGCAGTACACAGCGCAGAGCCGCGCAGTACACAGCGCAGAGCTGCGCAGTATACAGCGCAGAGCTGCGCAGTACACAGCGCAGAGCCGCGCAGTACAGAGCGCAGAGCCGCACAGTATAAAGCGCAGAGCCGCGCAGTACACAGCGCAGAGCCGCGCAGTACACAGCGCAGAGCCGCGCAGTACACAGTGCAGAGCCGCACAGTACACAGCACAGAGCCGCGCAGTACACAGCGCAGAGCCACCCAGTATACAGCGCAGAGCCGCGCAGTACGCAGCGTAGAGCCACGCAGTATGCAGCGCAGAGACGCGCAGTATACAGCGCTGAGCCGCGTAGTATACAGCGCAGAGCCCCGCAGTATACAGTGCAGAGCCCCGCAGTATACAGCGCAGACACGCGCAGTACACAGCACGGACACGCGCAGTACACAGCGCAGAGCCGCGCAGTACACAGCGCAGAGCCGCGTAGTATACAGCGAAGAGCCACGCAGTATATAGCGCAGAGCCGCGCAGTACAAAGCGCAGAGCTGCGCAGAGCTGCGCAGTATACAGCGCAGAGCCGCGCAGTATACAGCGCAGAACGCGCAGTACACAGTGCAGAGCCGCGCAGTACACAGCGCAGAGCCGTGCAGTACACAGCGCAGAGCCGCGCAGTACACAGCGCAGAGCCACGCAGTATACAGCGCAGAGCCGCGTAGTATACAGCGCAGAGCCGCGTAGTATACAGCGCAGAGCCACGCAGTATACAGCACAGAGCCACGCAGTATACAGCGCAGAGCCACGTAGTTATACTGCCCAGTCACGTAGTATATTGTCCAGTCACATAGTATACTGCATATCCCTGTTAAAAAAAAAAAGAATTAAAATAAAAAAGTTACATACTCACCTCCTGGAGCGGCCGGTATCTGATGGTTGTTGCACCTCCTAGAGCGGCCGGTACACGATGCTTGTTGCACCTGGAGTGGCCGGTACCCGATGCTTGTTGCGCGCTCCGGTCCCAAGAGTGCATTGCGGTCTCACGAGATGATGACGTAGCGGTGTTGTGAGACAGAAAGACGGAAGTGCCCTTAGATAATTAGATAGTAGATTACCCCGCTCACCAATTCGGAACCCGAGAGGCCCGGCCCACCAAATCGGACCCCGAGGGGCCCGGCCCACCAAATCGGACCCAGAGTGACCCCGCCCCCTAAATCAGACCCAGAGTGACCCCGCCCACCAAATCGGACCCAGAGTGGCTCCGCCCACCAAATCGGACCCAGAGTGACCCCTTCCACCAAATCAGACCCAGAGTGACCCCTTCCACCAAATCGGACCCAGAGTGACCCCTTCCACCAAATCGGGCCCAGAGTGACCCCGCCCACCAAATCGGACCCAGAGTGACCCCACCCACCAAATCGGACCCTGAGGTGCCCAGCCCACCAAATCAGACCCTGAGGTGCCCAGCCCACCAAATCGGACCGAGTGACCCCACCCACCAAATTGGTCCCTAAGGTGCCCCGCCCACCAAATCGGACCCAGAGTGGCTCCGCCCACCGAATCGGACCCAGAGTGGCCCTGCTCACCAAATCGGACCCAGAGTGACCCCGCCCACCAAATCGGACCCAGAGTGACCCCACCCACCAAATCGGACCCCGAGGGGCCCTGCTCACCAAATCGGACCCAGAGTGACCCCGCCCACCAAATCGGACCCAGAGTGACCCCGCCCACCAAATCGGACCCAGAGTGGCTCCGCCCACCAAATCGAACCCAGAGTGACCCCTTCCACCAAATCAGACCCAGAGTGACCCCTTCCACCAAATCGGACCCAGAGTGACCCCACCCACCAAATCGGACCCTGAGGTGCCCAGCCCACCAAATGAGACCCTGAGGTGCCCAGCCCACCAAATCGGACCGAGTGACCCCACCCACCAAATTGGTCCCTAAGGTGCCCCGCCCACCAAATCGGACCCAGAGTGGCTCCGCCCACCGAATCGGACCCAGAGTGGCCGCGCCCACAGAATCGGACCAAAAGTGACCCCGCCCACCGAATCGGACCTAGATTTACCCCGCCCACAAAATCAGACCCAGATTGACCCAACCCACCAAATCGGACCGCCTGAGGGGCACCCAAGTGTGAAAGTCTTGCAGGGGCAGCCCGGGCACCATTCCAAAGCACTATCTGTAGTTCCTTCAGGAAATACCCATCTAGTTATAGTGCTTTGGAACAAAGCACTATACTGTTATTCCACCGTGGTAAACTTCTTCTTATTCTTATTATTCAGTCCGCACGTAATGCGGCCCGAACCGCTAAACTCACAGACTCCAGTGAGGTGTCATTTCGAAGCCAGCGTCCCCAAGAGGTGTGCTAAGTATTTTTCGTGCCGATCGGATTTGTAGTTTTTGCGCAATTTGTGTTTGAAAAAAGTCTTTCAATGCGTTTCAATAGGGAAATTGTCCCATACGTTTATAATGGGCTGGTTTCTGAGGCAATTTCTAACAATAACTGCCACCTGGCTGATTAGCTCATTGATATGCGCAGTCAGACACAGTTACTATGCCAACGCCTATGAACTCTACATCAGCTCACAAGTTTTGTCAGATAATATCAGCTCTTAAAGTGACAGTACAGCACAATTCCAAACCACTATCTGTAGTCTTATGATTATTAGATGGAGGCCCGATTCTAACTCATCGGGTATTCTAGAATATGCATGTCCACGTAGTATATTGCACAGCCACGCAGTATACAGTGCAGAGCCGCGCAGTACACAGCGCAGAGCCGCGCACTACACAGCGCAGAGCCGCGCAGTATAAAGCGCAGAGCCGCGCAGTACACAGCGCAGAGCCGCGCAGTACACAGCGCAGAGCCGCGCAGTACACAGCGCAGAGCCGTGCAGTATAAAGCGCAGAGCCGTGCAGTACATAGCGCAGAGCCGTGCAGTACACAGCGCAGAGCCCCGCAGTATACAGCGCAGAGCCCCGCAGTATACAGCGCAGAGCCCCGCAGTATACAGCGCCCACCAAATCGGCCCCTGAGGGGCCCCACCCACCAAATCGGACCCAGAGTGGCTACAACTACCAAACCAGCGCCTGAGGGGCACCCAAGTGTGAAAGTCTTGCTGGGGCAACCCGGGCACCATTCCAAAGCACTATCTGTAGTTCCTTCAGGAAATACCCATCTATTTCTCTCTGTTATCAGCCATTCCCCGTACTGCTGTCAGTCTATTTCTCTCTGTTATCAGCCATTCCCCTGTCCTGCTGTCAGTCTATTCTCTCTGTTATCAGCCATTCCCCGTCCTGCTGTCAGTCTATTCTCTCTGTTATCAGCCATTCCCCTGTCCTGCTGTCAGTCTATTCTCTCTGTTATCAGCCATTCCCCTGTCCTGCTGTCAGTCTATTCTCTCTGTTATCAGCCATTCCCCGTCCTGCTGTCAGTCTATTTCTCTCTGTTATCAGCAATTCCCCTGTCCTGCTGTCAGTCTATTCTCTCTGTTATCAGCCATTCCCTTGTCCTGCTGTCAGTCTATTCTCTGTTATCAGCCATTCCCTTATCCTGCTGTCAGTCAGAGTGACCCGGCCCACCAAATCGGACCCAGAGTGACCCGGCCCACCAAATCGGACCCAGAGTGACCCGGGCCACCAAATCGGACCCAGAGTGACCCGGGCCACCAAATCGGACCCAGAGTGACCCGGCCCACCTAATCGGACCCAGAGTGACCCGGCCCACCAAATCGGACCCAGAGTGACCCGGCCCACCAAATCGGACCCAGAGTGACCCGGCCCACCAAATCGGACCCAGAGTGACCCGGCCCACCAAATCGGACCCAGAGTGACCCGGCCCACCAAATCGGACCCAGAGTGACCCGGCCCACCAAATCGGACCCAGAGTGACCCGGCCCACCAAATCGCACCCAGAGTGACCCGGGCCACCAAATCAAACCCAGATTGACCCGGGCCACCAAATCGGACCCAGAGTGACCCGGGCCACCAAATCGGACCCAGAGTGACCCGGGCCACCAAATCGGACCCAGAGTGACCCGGGCCACCAAATCGGACCCAGAGTGACCCGGGCCACCAAATCGGACCCAGAGTGACCCGGGCCACCAAATCGGACCCAGAGTGACCCGGGCCACCAAATCGGACCCAGAGTGACCCGGGCCACCAAATCGGACCCAGAGTGACCCGGGCCACCAAATCGGACCCAGAGTGACCCGGGCCACCAAATCGGACCCAGAGTGACCCGGGCCACCAAATCGGACCCAGAGTGACCCGGGCCACCAAATCGGACCCAGAGTGACCCGGGCCACCAAATCGGACCCAGAGTGACCCGGGCCACCAAATCGGACCCAGAGTGACCCGGGCCACCAAATCGGACCCAGAGTGACCCGGGCCACCAAATCGGACCCAGAGTGACCCGGGCCACCAAATCGGACCCAGAGTGACCCGGCCACCAAATCGGACCCAGAGTGACCCGGCCACCAAATCGGACCCAGAGTGACCCGGGCCACCAAATCGGACCCAGAGTGACCCGGGCCACCAAATCGGACCCAGAGTGACCCGGGCCACCAAATCGGACCCAGAGTGACCCGGGCCACCAAATCGGACCCAGAGTGACCCGGCCCGCCAAATCGGACCCAGAGTGGCGCCGCCTGCCAAATCGGACCCAGAGTGGCGCCGCCCGCCAAATCGGACCCAGAGTGGCGCCGCCCGCCAAATCGGACCCAGAGTGGCGCCGCCCGCCAAATCGGACCCAGAGTGGCGCCGCCCGCCAAATCGGACCCAGAGTGGCGCCGCCCGCCAAATCGGACCCAGAGTGGCGCCGCCCGCCAAATCGGACCCAGAGTGGCGCCGCCCGCCAAATCTGACCCAGAGTGGTGCCGCCCGCCAAATCGGACCCAGAGTGGTGCCGCCCGCCAAATCTGTCCCAGAGTGACCCCGCCCACCAAATTGGTCCCAGAGTGACCCCGCCCACCAAATTGGTCCCAGAGTGACCCCGCCCACCAAATCGGACCCATAGTGGCCTCACCCCTTTAGGGGCTACAACTACCAAGCCAGCGCCTGAGGGGCACCCAAGTGTGAAAGTCTTGCTGGGGCAACCTGGGCACCATTCCAAAGCACTATCTGTAGTTCCTTCAGGAAATACCCATCTAGTATTATTTTTGTAATCCGAACATGATAAACTCATTATTCAGTTTTTTTCTGCAATTAATACGGCCCGAACTGCTGCACGCACAGTCTCCTGTGAGGCGTCATTTCGAAGCCAGTGTCCACGAGAGGTGTGCTAAGTATTTTTTGTGTCAATCCGATGTGTAGTTTTTATAAAAATTTCATTTAAAAAAAAAAATTCCCATAGGGAATAATGGCGAACTTTCCATTACCCCCAACTTGACCTTCCAAAGATGGCAGCTATGCAAATGTACGGTGTCCATTTTAGGACATGATCATTTATCAAAGTCGAACATCAGAATAAAGTGACTGACACCCTCTCGTCCCGTGTTTGAAAAGTAAGTGCACCCCCGGTCCCGTGGGTGAAAATTAAGTGCACCAAGTGACCCCGCCCCCCAAATCGGACCCAGAGTGACCCCGCCCACCAATTCGGACCCCGAGGGGCCCCGCCCACCAAATTGGACCCAGAGGTGCCCCGCCCACCAAATCAGACCCAGAGTGACCCCGCCCACCAAATCGGACCCTGAGTGACCCCGCCCACCAAATCGGTCCCTGAGGTGCCCCGCCCACCAAATCGGACCCAGAGTGGCTCCGCCCACCAAATCGGACCCAGAGTGGCTCCGCCCACCAAAGTGGTCCCAGAATAACCCCGCCCATCAAATCGGACCCAGAGTGACCCCGCCCACCAAATCGGTCCCTGAGGTGCCCCACCCACCAAATCGGACCCAGAGTGGCTCCGCCCACCAAATCGGACCCAGAGTGGCTCCGCCCACCAAAGTGGTCCCAGAATAACCCCGCCCACCAAATCGTACCCAGAGTGGCCTCAACCCTGAGGGGCTACAACCACCAAACCAGCGCCTGAGGGGCACCCAAGTGTGAAAGTCTTGCAGGGGCAGCCCGGGCACCATTCCAAAGCACTATCTGTAGTTCCTTCAGGAAATACCCATCTAGTTATAGTGCTTTGGAACAAAGCACTATACTGTTATTCCACCGTGGTAAACTTCTTCTTATTCTTATTATTCAGTCCGCACGTAATGCGGCCCGAACCGCTAAACTCACAGACTCCAGTGAGGTGTCATTTCGAAGCCAGCGTTCCTGAGAGGTGTGCTAACTATTTTTCGTGTCGATCGGATTTGTAGTTTTTGCGCAATTTGTGTTTGAAAAAAGTCTTTCAATGCGTTTCAATGGAGAAATTTTCCTATACGTTTATAATGGGCTGGTTTCTGAGGCAATTTCTAAAAATAACTGCCACCTGGCTGATTAGCTCATTGATATGCGCAGTCAGACACAGTTACTATGCCAACTCCTATGAAATCTACATCAGCTCACCAGGTCAAAAGTTTTGTCAGATAATATCAGCTCTTAAAGTGACAGTACAGCACAATTCCAAACCACTATCCGTAGTCTTATGATTATTAGACTGTGGCCCGATTCTAACTCATTGGGTATTCTAGAATATGCATGTCCACGTAGTATATTGCACAGCCACGCAGTATACAGTGCAGAGCCGTGCAGTACACAGCGCAGAGCCGCGCAGTACACAGCGCAGAGCCGCGCAGTACACAGCGCAGAGCCGCGCAGTATAAAGCGCAGAGCCGCGCAGTACACAGCGCAGAGCCGCGCAGTACACAGCGCAGAGCCGCGCAGTACACAGCGCAGAGCCGTGCAGTACACAGCGCAGAGCCGCGCAGTATAAAGCGCAGAGCCGTGCAGTACACAGCGCAGAGCCGCGCAGTACACAGCGCAGAGCCGTGCAGTACACAGCGCAGAGCCGCGCAGTATAAAGCGCAGAGCCGTGCAGTACACAGCGCAGAGCCGCGCAGTACACAGCGCAGAGCCGCGCAGTACACAGCGCAGAGCCGCGCAGTATAAAGCGCAGAGCCGCGCAGTACACAGCGCAGAGCCGCGCAGTACACAGCGCAGAGCCGTGCAGTACACAGCGCAGAGCCGCGCAGTTTAAAGCGCAGAGCCGTGCAGTACACAGCGCAGAGCCACGCAGTACACAGCGCAGAGCCGTGCAGTACACAGCGCAGAGCCGCGCAGTATAAAGCGCAGAGCCGTGCAGTACACAGCGCAGAGCCGCGCAGTACACAGCGCAGAGCCGCGCAGTACACAGCGCAGAGCCGCGCAGTATAAAGCGCAGAGCCGCGCAGTATAAAGCGCAGAGCCGCGCAGTACACAGCGCAGAGCCGCGCAGTACACAGCGCAGAGCCGTGCAGTACACAGCGCAGAGCCGCGCAGTATAAAGCGCAGAGCCGTGCAGTACACAGCGCAGAGCCGCGCAGTACACAGCGCAGAGCCGTGCAGTACACAGCGCAGAGCCGCGCAGTATAAAGCGCAGAGCCGTGCAGTACACAGCGCACAGCCGTGCAGTACACAGCGCAGAGCCGCGCAGTACACAGCGCAGAGCCATGCAGTACACAGCGCAAAGCCGCGCAGTATAAAGCGCAGAGCCGCGCAGTATAAAGCGGAGAGCCGCGCAGTACACAGCGCAGAGCCGAGCAGTACACAGCGCAGAGCCGCGCAGTAGACAGCGCAGAGCCGTGCAGTACAGAGCGCAGAGCCGCACAGTATAAAGCGCAGAGCCGCGCAGTATACCGCGCAGAGCCGTGCAGTACACAGCGCAGAGCCGCGCAGTACACAGCGCAGAGCCGCGCAGTACACAGCGCAGAGCCGCGCAGTACACAGCGCAGAGCCACGCAGTACACAGCGCAGAGCCGCGCAGTACACAGCGCAGAGCCGCGCAGTACACAGCGCAGAGCCGCGCAGTATACAGCGCAGAGCTGCGCAGTACACAGCGCAGAGCCGCGCAGTACAGAGCGCAGAGCCGCACAGTATAAAGCGCAGAGCCGCGCAGTACACAGCGCAGAGCCGCGCAGTACACAGCGCAGAGCCGCGCAGTACACAGTGCAGAGCCGCACAGTACACAGCACAGAGCCGCGCAGTACACAGCGCAGAGCCACCCAGTATACAGCGCAGAGCCGCGCAGTACGCAGCGTAGAGCCACGCAGTATGCAGCGCAGAGCCGCGCAGTATACAGCGCTGAGCCGCATAGTATACAGCGCAGAGCCCCGCAGTATACAGTGCAGAGCCCCGCAGTATACAGCGCAGACACGCGCAGTACACAGCACGGACACGCGCAGTACACAGCGCAGAGCCGCGCAGTACACAGCGCAGAGCCGCGTAGTATACAGCGAAGAGCCACGCAGTATATAGCGCAGAGCCGCGCAGTACAAAGCGCAGAGCTGCGCAGAGCTGCGCAGTATACAGCGCAGAGCCGCGCAGTATACAGCGCAGAACGCGCAGTACACAGTGCAGAGCCGCGCAGTACACAGCGCAGAGCCGTGCAGTACACAGCGCAGAGCCGCGCAGTACACAGCGCAGAGCCACGCAGTATACAGCGCAGAGCCGCGTAGTATACAGCGCAGAGCCGCGTAGTATACAGCGCAGAGCCACGCAGTATACAGCACAGAGCCACGCAGTATACAGCGCAGAGCCACGTAGTTATACTGCCCAGTCACGTAGTATATTGTCCAGTCACATAGTATACTGCATATCCCTGTTAAAAAAAAAAAGAATTAAAATAAAAAAGTTACATACTCACCTCCTGGAGCGGCCGGTATCTGATGGTTGTTGCACCTCCTAGAGCGGCCGGTACACGATGCTTGTTGCACCTGGAGTGGCCGGTACCCGATGCTTGTTGCGCGCTCCGGTCCCAAGAGTGCATTGCGGTCTCACGAGATGATGACGTAGCGGTGTTGTGAGACAGAAAGACGGAAGTGCCCTTAGATAATTAGATAGTAGATTACCCCGCTCACCAATTCGGAACCCGAGAGGCCCGGCCCACCAAATCGGACCCCGAGGGGCCCGGCCCACCAAATCGGACCCAGAGTGACCCCGCCCCCTAAATCAGACCCAGAGTGACCCCGCCCACCAAATCGGACCCAGAGTGGCTCCGCCCACCAAATCGGACCCAGAGTGACCCCTTCCACCAAATCAGACCCAGAGTGACCCCTTCCACCAAATCGGACCCAGAGTGACCCCTTCCACCAAATCGGGCCCAGAGTGACCCCGCCCACCAAATCGGACCCAGAGTGACCCCACCCACCAAATCGGACCCTGAGGTGCCCAGCCCACCAAATCAGACCCTGAGGTGCCCAGCCCACCAAATCGGACCGAGTGACCCCACCCACCAAATTGGTCCCTAAGGTGCCCCGCCCACCAAATCGGACCCAGAGTGGCTCCGCCCACCGAATCGGACCCAGAGTGGCCGCGCCCACAGAATCGGACCAAAAGTGACCCCGCCCACCGAATCGGACCTAGATTTACCCCGCCCACAAAATCAGACCCAGATTGACCCAACCCACCAAATCGGACCGCCTGAGGGGCACCCAAGTGTGAAAGTCTTGCAGGGGCAGCCCGGGCACCATTCCAAAGCACTATCTGTAGTTCCTTCAGGAAATACCCATCTAGTTCTTCTTATTATTATTCAGTCCGCACGTAATGCGGCCCAAACCGCTTCACTCACAGACTTCAGTGAGGTGTCATTTCAAAGCCAGCGTCCCCAAGAGGTGTGCTAAGTATTTTTTGTGTCGATTGGATTTGTAGTTTTGGCGCAATTTGCGTTTGAAAATGTTTTTTCCCCTCATTGTAATGCATTTCAATAGGGAAATTTTCCCATAGGTTATAATGGCCGGGTTTCTGAGGCAATTTGAAATGTACCTGCCACCTGGCTGATTAGCTCATTGATATGCGCAGTCAGGCCCAGTTACTATGCCAACGCCTGCGAACTGTACATGACCACACCAGCACAGTTTTGCCAGATAATATCAGCTCTTAAAGTGATAGCACAGCACAATTTCAAAGCACTATCTGTAGTCTTATTATAATTATTGCCCCGCTCACCAAATCGGACCCAGAGTGGCGCCGCCCGCCAAATCGGACCCAGAGTGGCACCGCCCGCCAAATCGGACCCAGAGTGGCCCCGCCCGCAAAATCGGACCCAGAGTGGCGCCGCCCGCCAAATCGGACCCAGAGTGGCGCCGCTCACCAAATCGGACCCAGAGTGGCCCCGCCCGCCAAATCGGACCGAGTGGCGCCGCCCGCCAAATCGGACCCGGAGTGGCGCCGCCCGCCAAATCGGACCCGGAGTGGCGCCGCCCGCCAAATCGGACCCGGAGTGGCGCCGCCCGCCAAATCGGACCCGGAGTGGCGCCGCCCACCAGAGTGGCGCCGCCCGCCAACTCTGACCCGGAGTGGCGCCGCCCGCCAAATCGGACCCGGAGTGGCGCCGCCCGCCAAATCGGACCCGGAGTGGCGCCGCCCACCAGAGTGGCGCCGCCCGCCAAATCGGACCCGTTGTGGTGCCGCCCACCAGAGTGGCACCGCCCGCCAACTCTGACCCGGAGTGGCGCCGCCCGCCAAATTGGACCCGGAGTGGCGCCGCCCGCCAAATTGGACCCAGAGTGGCGCGGCCCGCCAGAGTGGCGCCGCCCGCCGAATCGGACCCGGAGTGGTGCCGCCCGCCGAATCGGACCCAGAGTGGCGCCGCTCGGCAAATAGGACCCAGAGTGGTGCCGCTGCCAAATCGGACCCAGAGTGGCGCCGCCCGCCAAATCGGACCCAGAGTGGCGCCGCCCGCCAAATAGGACCCAGAGTGGCGCCGCCCGCCAAATCGGACCCGGAGTGGCGTCGCCCGCCAGAGTGGCGCCGCCCGCCAAATCGGACCCGGAGTGGCGCCGCCCGCCAAATCGGACCCGGAGTGGCGCCGCTCACCAAATCGGACCCGGAGTGGCGCCGCTCGCCAAATCGGACCCGGAGTGACGCCGCCTGCCAAATCGGACCCAGAGTGGCGCCGCCCGCCAAATCGGACCCAGAGTGGCTACAACTACCAAAACAGCGCCTGAGGGGCACCCAAGTGTGAAAGTCTTGCTGGGGCAACCCGGGCACCATTCCAAAGCACTATCTGTAGTTCCTTCAGGAAATACCCATCTAGTTATTCTTCTTATTATTCAGTCCGCACGTAATGCGGCCAGAACCGCTAAACTCACAGACTCCAGTGAGGTGTCATTTCGAAGCCAGCGTTCCTGAGAGGTGTGCTAAGTATTTTTCGTGTCGATCGGATTTGTAGTTTTGGCGCAATTTGCGTTTGAAAAAAGTGTCTCAATGCGTTTCAATAGGGAAATTTTCCAATACGTTTATAATGGGCCTGATTTCTGAGGCAATTTCTAAAAATAACTGCCACCTGGCTGATTAGCTCATTGATATGCGCAGTGAGACCCAGTTACTATGCCAACGCCTATAAACTCTACCAGCCCACCAGGTCACAAGTTTTGTCAGATAATGTCCGCTCTTAAAGTGACAGTAGAGCACAATTCCAAAACACTATCTGTAGTCTTATAATTATTGCCCCGCTCACCAAATCGGACCCAGCCCATCAAATCGGACCAGAGTGCCCCCTCTTGCCAAATCGGACCCAGAGTGGCACCGCCCGCCAAATCGGACCCAGAGTGGCACCGCCCGCCAAATCGGACCCAGAGTGGCGCCGCCCGCCAAGTCGGACCCAGAGTGGCGCCGCCCGCCAAGTCGGACCCAGAGTGGCGCCGCCCGCCAAGTCGGACCCAGAGTGGCGCCGCCCGCCAAGTCGGACCCAGAGTGGCGCCGCCCGCCAAATCGGACCCAGAGTGGCGCCGCCCGCCAAATCGGACCCAGAGTGGCGCCGCCCGCCAAATCGGACCCAGAGTGGCGCCGCCCGCCAAATCGGACCCAGAGTGGCGCCGCCCGCCAAATCGGACCCAGAGTGGCGCCGCCCGCCAAGTCGGACCCAGAGTGGCGCCGCCCGCCAAATCGGACCCAGAGTGGCGCCGCCCGCCAAATCGGACCCAGAGTGACCCGGGCCACCAAATCGGACCCAGAGTGACCCGGGCCACCAAATCGGACCCAGAGTGACCCGGGCCACCAAATCGGACCCAGAGTGACCCGGGCCACCAAATCGGACCCAGAGTGACCCGGGCCACCAAATCGGACCCAGAGTGACCCGGGCCACCAAATCGGACCCAGAGTGACCCGGGCCACCAAATCGGACCCAGAGTGACCCGGGCCACCAAATCGGACCCAGAGTGACCCGGGCCACCAAATCGGACCCAGAGTGACCCGGGCCACCAAATCGGACCCAGAGTGACCCGGGCCACCAAATCGGACCCAGAGTGACCCGGGCCACCAAATCGGACCCAGAGTGACCCGGGCCACCAAATCGGACCCAGAGTGACCCGGGCCACCAAATCGGACCCAGAGTGACCCGGGCCACCAAATCGGACCCAGAGTGACCCGGGCCACCAAATCGGACCCAGAGTGACCCGGGCCACCAAATCGGACCCAGAGTGACCCGGGCCACCAAATCGGACCCAGAGTGACCCGGGCCACCAAATCGGACCCAGAGTGACCCGGGCCACCAAATCGGACCCAGAGTGACCCGGGCCACCAAATCGGACCCAGAGTGACCCGGGCCACCAAATCGGACCCAGAGTGACCCGGGCCACCAAATCGGACCCAGAGTGACCCGGGCCACCAAATCGGACCCAGAGTGACCCGGGCCACCAAATCGGACCCAGAGTGACCCGGGCCACCAAATCGGACCCAGAGTGACCCGGCCCTCCAAATCGGACCCAGAGTGACCCGGCCCACCAAATCGGACCCAGAGTGACCCGGCCCACCAAACTGGACCCAGAGTGACCCGGCCCACCAAACCGGACCCAGAGTGACCCGGCCCACCAAATCGGACCCAGAGTGGCCTCAACCCTGAGGGGCTACAACTACCAAACCAGCGCCTGAGGGGCACCCAAGTGTGAAAGTCTTGCAGGGGCAGCCCGGGCACCATTCCAAAGCACTATCTGTAGTTCCTTCAGGAAATACCCATCTAGTTATAGTGCTTTGGAACAAAGCACTATACTGTTATTCCACCGTGGTAAACTTCTTATTATAGTGCTTTGGAACAAAGCACTATACTGTTATTCCACCGTGGATAACTTCTTCTTATTCTTATTCTTATTATTATTCAGTCCGCACGTAATGCGGCCCGAACCGCTTCACTCACAGACTCCAGTGAGGTGTCATTTCGAAGCCAGCGTCCCCAAGAGGTGTGCTAAGTATTTTTCGTGTCGATCGGATTTGTAGTTTTGGCGCAATTTGCGTTTGAAAATGTATTTTCCCCTCATTGTAATGCATTTCAATAGGGAAATTTTCCCATAGGTTATAATGGCCGGGTTTCTGAGGCAATTTGAAATGTACCTGCCACCTGGCTGATTAGCTCATTGATATGCGCAGTCAGGCCCAGTTACTATGCCAACGCCTGCGAACTGTATATGACCCCAGCACAGTTTTGCCAGATAATATCAGCTCTTAAAGTGACAGTACAGCACAATTTCAAAGCACTATCTGTAGTCTTATTATTATTACAGTACACAGCGCAGAGCCACGCAGCATACAGCGCGGAGCCGCGCAGCATACAGCACGGAGCCGCGCAGCATACAGCGCAGAGCCCCACATTATACAGCGCAAAGCCACGCAGCATACAGCGCAGAGCCGCGCATTATACAGCGCAGAGCCCCGCAGCATACAGCGCAGAGCCCCGCAGCATACAGCGCAGAGCCCCGCAGTATACAGCGCAGAGCCGCGCAGCATACAGCGCAGAGCCCCGCAGCATACAGCGCAGAGCCGCGCAGTATACAGCGCAGAGCCCCGCAGCATACAGCGCAGAGCCCCGCAGTATACAGCGCAGAGCCCCGCAGTATACAGCGCCCACCAAATCGGCCCCTGAGGGGCCCCACCCACCAAATCGGACCCAGAGTGGCTACAACTACCAAACCAGCGCCTGAGGGGCACCCAAGTGTGAAAGTCTTGCTGGGGCAACCCGGGCACCATTCCAAAGCACTATCTGTAGTTCCTTCAGGAAATACCCATCTATTTCTCTCTGTTATCAGCCATTCCCCGTACTGCTGTCAGTCTATTTCTCTCTGTTATCAGCCATTCCGCTGTCCTGCTGTCAGTCTATTCTCTCTGTTATCAGCCATTCCCCTGTCCTGCTGTCAGTCTATTCTCTCTGTTATCAGCCATTCCCCTGTCCTGCTGTCAGTCTATTCTCTCTGTTATCAGCCATTCCCCTGTCCTGCTGTCAGTCTATTCTCTCTGTTATCAGCCATTCCTCGTCCTGCTGTCAGTCTATTTCTCTCTGTTGTCAGCAATTCCCCTGTCCTGCTGTCAGTCTATTCTCTCTGTTATCAGCCATTCCCTTGTCCTGCTGTCAGTCTATTCTCTGTTATCAGCCATTCCCTTATCCTGCTGTCAGTCAGAGTGACCCGGCCCACCAAATCGGACCCAGAGTGACCCGGCCCACCAAATCGGACCCAGAGTGACCCGGCCCACCAAATCAGACCCAGAGTGACCCGGCCCACCAAATCGGACCCAGAGTGACCCGGCCCACCAAATCGGACCCAGAGTGACCCGGCCACCAAACCGGACCCAGAGTGACCCGGCCCACCAAACCGGACCCAGAGTGACCCGGCCCACCAAACCGGACCCAGAGTGACCCGGCCCACCAAATCGGACCCAGAGTGACCCGGCCCACCAAATCGGACCCAGAGTGACCCGGCCCACCAAATCGGACCCAGAGTGACCCGGCCCACCAAATCGGACCCAGAGTGACCCGGCCCACCAAATCGGACCCAGAGTGACCCGGCCCACCAAATCGGACCCAGAGTGACCCGGGCCACCAAATCGGACCCAGAGTGACCCGGGCCACCAAATCGGACCCAGAGTGACCCGGGCCACCAAATCGGACCCAGAGTGACCCGGGCCACCAAATCGGACCCAGAGTGACCCGGGCCACCAAATCGGACCCAGAGTGACCCGGGCCACCAAATCGGACCCAGAGTGACCCGGGCCACCAAATCGGACCCTGAGTGACCCGGGCCACCAAATCGGACCCAGAGTGACCCGGGCCACCAAATCGGACCCAGAGTGACCCGGGCCACCAAATCGGACCCAGAGTGACCCGGGCCACCAAATCGGACCCAGAGTGACCCGGGCCACCAAATCGGACCCAGAGTGACCCGGGCCACCAAATCGGACCCAGAGTGACCCGGGCCACCAAATCGGACCCAGAGTGACCCGGGCCACCAAATCGGACCCAGAGTGACCCGGGCCACCAAATCGGACCCAGAGTGACCCGGGCCACCAAATCGGACCCAGAGTGACCCGGGCCACCAAATCGGACCCAGAGTGACCCGGCCCACCAAATCGGACCCAGAGTGACCCGGCCCGCCAAATCGGACCCAGAGTGGCGCCGCCCGCCAAATCGGACCCAGAGTGGCGCCGCCCGCCAAATCGGACCCAGAGTGGCGCCGCCCGCCAAATCGGACCCGGAGTGGCGTTGCCCGCCAGAGTGGCGCCGCCCGCCAAATCGGACCCGGAGTGGCGCCGCCCGCCAAATCGGACCCAGAGTGGCGCCGCCCGCCAAATCGGACCCGGAGTGGCGCCGCCCGCCAAATCGGACCCGGAGTGACGCCGCCTGCCAAATCGGACCCAGAGTGGCGCCGCCCGCCAAATCGGACCCAGAGTGGCTACAACTACCAAAACAGCGCCTGAGGGGCACCCAAGTGTGAAAGTCTTGCTGGGGCAACCCGGGCACCATTCCAAAGCACTATCTGTAGTTCCTTCAGGAAATACCCATCTAGTTATTCTTCTTATTATTCAGTCCGCACGTAATGCGGCCCGAACCGCTAAACTCACAGACTCCAGTGAGGTGTCATTTCGAAGCCAGCGTTCCTGAGAGGTGTGCTAAGTATTTTTCGTGTCGATCGGATTTGTAGTTTTGGCGCAATTTGCGTTTGAAAAAAGTGTCTCAATGCGTTTCAATAGGGAAATTTTCCAATACGTTTATAATGGGCCTGATTTCTGAGGCAATTTCTAAAAATAACTGCCACCTGGCTGATTAGCTCATTGATATGCGCAGTGAGACCCAGTTACTATGCCAACGCCTATAAACTCTACCAGCCCACCAGGTCACAAGTTTTGTCAGATAATGTCCGCTCTTAAAGTGACAGTAGAGCACAATTCCAAAACACTATCTGTAGTCTTATAATTATTGCCCCGCTCACCAAATCGGACCCAGCCCATCAAATCGGACCAGAGTGCCCCCTCTTGCCAAATCGGACCCAGAGTGGCGCCG
Organism: Ranitomeya variabilis; assembly: GCF_051348905.1. NCBI lineage: Eukaryota > Metazoa > Chordata > Amphibia > Anura > Dendrobatidae > Ranitomeya > Ranitomeya variabilis. The sequence goes on along the minus strand of NC_135232.1, from coordinate 547,321,942 downwards.
CCCGCCAAATCGGACCCAGAGTGGCGCCGCCCGCCAAATCGGACCCAGAGTGGCGCCGCCCGCCAAGTCGGACCCAGAGTGGCGCCGCCCGCCAAGTCGGACCCAGAGTGGCGCCGCCCGCCAAGTCGGACCCAGAGTGGCGCCGCCCGCCAAATCGGACCCAGAGTGACGCCGCCCGCCAAATCGGACCCAGAGTGGCGCCGCCCGCCAAATCGGACCCAGAGTGGCGCCGCCCGCCAAATCGGACCCAGAGTGGCGCCGCCCGCCAAGTCGGACCCAGAGTGGCGCCGCCCGCCAAGTCGGACCCAGAGTGGCGCCGCCCGCCAAGTCGGACCCAGAGTGGCGCCGCCCGCCAAATCGGACCCAGAGTGGCGCCGCCCGCCAAATCGGACCCAGAGTGGCGCCGCCCGCCAAATCGGACCCAGAGTGGCGCCGCCCGCCAAATCGGACCCAGAGTGGCGCCGCCCGCCAAATCGGACCCAGAGTGGCGCCGCCCGCCAAATCGGACCCAGAGTGGCGCCGCCCGCCAAATCGGACCCAGAGTGGCGCCGCCCGCCAAATCGGACCCAGAGTGGCGCCGCCCGCCAAATCGGACCCAGAGTGGCGCCGCCCGCCAAATCGGACCCAGAGTGGCGCCGCCCGCCAAATCGGACCCAGAGTGGCGCCGCCCGCCAAATCGGACCCAGAGTGGCGCCGCCCGCCAAATCGGACCCAGAGTGGCGCCGCCCGCCAAATCGGACCCAGAGTGGCGCCGCCCGCCAAATCGGACCCAGAGTGGCGCCGCCCGCCAAATCGGACCCAGAGTGGCGCCGCCCGCCAAATCGGACCCAGAGTGGCGTCGCCCGCCAAATCGGACCCAGAGTGGCGCCGCCCGCCAAATCGGACCCAGAGTGGCGCCGCCCGCCAAATCGGACCCAGAGTGACCCGGGCCACCAAATCGGACCCAGAGTGACCCGGGCCACCAAATCGGACCCAGAGTGACCCGGGCCACCAAATCGGACCCAGAGTGACCCGGGCCACCAAATCGGACCCAGAGTGACCCGGGCCACCAAATCGGACCCAGAGTGACCCGGGCCACCAAATCGGACCCAGAGTGACCCGGGCCACCAAATCGGACCCAGAGTGACCCGGGCCACCAAATCGGACCCAGAGTGACCCGGGCCACCAAATCGGACCCAGAGTGACCCGGGCCACCAAATCGGACCCAGAGTGACCCGGGCCACCAAATCGGACCCAGAGTGACCCGGGCCACCAAATCGGACCCAGAGTGACCCGGGCCACCAAATCGGACCCAGAGTGACCCGGGCCACCAAATCGGACCCAGAGTGACCCGGGCCACCAAATCGGACCCAGAGTGACCCGGGCCACCAAATCGGACCCAGAGTGACCCGGGCCACCAAATCGGACCCAGAGTGACCCGGGCCACCTAGTCGGACCCAGAGTGACCCGGGCCACCAATTCGGACCCAGAGTGACCCGGGCCACCAAGTCGGACCCAGAGTGACCCGGGCCACCAAGTCGGACCCAGAGTGACCCGGGCCACCAAGTCGGACCCAGAGTGACCCGGGCCACCAAGTCGGACCCAGAGTGACCCGGGCCACCAAGTCGGACCCAGAGTGACCCGGGCCACCAAGTCGGACCCAGAGTGACCCGGGCCACCAAGTCGGACCCAGAGTGACCCGGGCCACCAAGTCGGACCCAGAGTGACCCGGGCCACCAAGTCGGACCCAGAGTGACCCGGGCCACCAAGTCGGACCCAGAGTGACCCGGGCCACCAAGTCGGACCCAGAGTGACCCGGGCCACCAAGTCGGACCCAGAGTGACCCGGGCCACCAAGTCGGACCCAGAGTGACCCGGGCCACCAAGTCGGACCCAGAGTGACCCGGCCCACCAAGTCGGACCCAGAGTGACCCGGCCCACCAAGTCGGACCCAGAGTGACCCGGCCCACCAAACCGGACCCAGAGTGACCCGGCCCACCAAATCGGACCCAGAGTGGCCTCAACCCTGAGGGGCTACAACTACCAAACCAGCGCCTGAGGGGCACCCAAGTGTGAAAGTCTTGCAGGGGCAGCCCGGGCACCATTCCAAAGCACTATCTGTAGTTCCTTCAGGAAATACCCATCTAGTTATAGTGCTTTGGAACAAAGCACTATACTGTTATTCCACCGTGGTAAACTTCTTATTATAGTGCTTTGGAACAAAGCACTATACTGTTATTCCACCGTGGATAACTTCTTCTTCTTATTCTTATTCTTATTATTATTCAGTCCGCACGTAATGCGGCCCGAACCGCTTCACTCACAGACTCCAGTGAGGTGTCATTTCGAAGCCAGCGTCCCCAAGAGGTGTGCTAAGTATTTTTCGTGTCGATCGGATTTGTAGTTTTGGCGCAATTTGCGTTTGAAAATGTATTTTCCCCTCATTGTAATGCATTTCAATAGGGAAATTTTCCCATAGGTTATAATGGCCGGGTTTCTGAGGCAATTTGAAATGTACCTGCCACCTGGCTGATTAGCTCATTGATATGCACAGTCAGGCCCAGTTACTATGCCAACGCCTGCGAACTGTATATGACCCCAGCACAGTTTTGCCAGATAATATCAGCTCTTAAAGTGACAGTACAGCACAATTTCAAAGCACTATCTGTAGTCTTATTATTATTACAGTACACAGCGCAGAGCCACGCAGCATACAGCGCGGAGCCGCGGAGCATACAGCACGGAGCCGCGCAGCATACAGCGCAGAGCCCCACATTATACAGCGCAAAGCCACGCAGCATACAGCGCAGAGCCGCGCATTATACAGCGCAGAGCCGCGCATTATACAGCGCAGAGCCGCGCATTATACAGCGCAGAGCCCCGCAGCATACAGCGCAGAGCCCCGCAGCATACAGCGCAGAGCCCCGCAGCATACAGCGCAGAGCCCCGCAGTATACAGCGCAGAGCCGCGCAGCATACAGCGCAGAGCCCCGCAGCATACAGCGCAGAGCCGCGCAGTATACAGCGCAGAGCCCCGCAGCATACAGCGCAGAGCCGCGCAGCATACAGCGCAGAGCCCCGCAGCATACAGCGCAGAGCCGCGCAGTATACAGCGCAGAGCCCCGCAGCATACAGCGCAGAGCCCCGCAGTATACAGCGCAGAGCCCCGCAGTATACGGCGCCCACCAAATCGGCCCCTGAGGGGCCCCACCCACCAAATCGGACCCAGAGTGGCTACAACTACCAAACCAGCGCCTGAGGGGCACCCAAGTGTGAAAGTCTTGCTGGGGCAACCCGGGCACCATTCCAAAGCACTATCTGTAGTTCCTTCAGGAAATACCCATCTATTTCTCTCTGTTATCAGCCATTCCCCGTACTGCTGTCAGTCTATTTCTCTCTGTTATCAGCCATTCCGCTGTCCTGCTGTCAGTCTATTCTCTCTGTTATCAGCCATTCCCCTGTCCTGCTGTCAGTCTATTCTCTCTGTTATCAGCCATTCCCCTGTCCTGCTGTCAGTCTATTCTCTCTGTTATCAGCCATTCCCCTGTCCTGCTGTCAGTCTATTCTCTCTGTTATCAGCCATTCCTCGTCCTGCTGTCAGTCTATTTCTCTCTGTTGTCAGCAATTCCCCTGTCCTGCTGTCAGTCTATTCTCTCTGTTATCAGCCATTCCCTTGTCCTGCTGTCAGTCTATTCTCTGTTATCAGCCATTCCCTTATCCTGCTGTCAGTCAGAGTGACCCGGCCCACCAAATCGGACCCAGAGTGACCCGGCCCACCAAATCGGACCCAGAGTGACCCGGCCCACCAAATCAGACCCAGAGTGACCCGGCCCACCAAATCGGACCCAGAGTGACCCGGCCCACCAAATCGGACCCAGAGTGACCCGGCCACCAAACCGGACCCAGAGTGACCCGGCCCACCAAACCGGACCCAGAGTGACCCGGCCCACCAAATCGGACCCAGAGTGACCCGGCCCACCAAATCGGACCCAGAGTGACCCGGCCCACCAAATCGGACCCAGAGTGACCCGGCCCACTAAATCGGACCCAGAGTGACCCGGGCCACCAAATCGGACCCAGAGTGACCCGGGCCACCAAATCGGACCCAGAGTGACCCGGGCCACCAAATCGGACCCAGAGTGACCCGGGCCACCAAATCGGACCCAGAGTGACCCGGGCCACCAAATCGGACCCAGAGTGACCCGGGCCACCAAATCGGACCCAGAGTGACCCGGGCCACCAAATCGGACCCAGAGTGACCCGGGCCACCAAATCGGACCCAGAGTGACCCGGGCCACCAAATCGGACCCAGAGTGACCCGGGCCACCAAATCGGACCCAGAGTGACCCGGGCCACCAAATCGGACCCAGAGTGACCCGGGCCACCAAATCGGACCCAGAGTGACCCGGGCCACCAAATCGGACCCAGAGTGACCCGGGCCACCAAATCGGACCCAGAGTGACCCGGGCCACCAAATCGGACCCAGAGTGACCCGGCACACCAAATCGGACCCAGAGTGACCCGGCCCACCAAATCGGACCCAGAGTGACCCGGCCCGCCAAATCGGACCCAGAGTGGCGCCGCCCGCCAAATCGGACCCAGAGTGGCGCCGCCCGCCAAATCGGACCCAGAGTGGCGCCGCCCGCCAAATCGGACCCGGAGTGGCGTCGCCCGCCAGAGTGGCGCCGCCCGCCAAATCGGACCCGGAGTGGCGCCGCCCGCCAAATCGGACCCGGAGTGGCGCCGCTCACCAAATCGGACCCGGAGTGGCGCCGCCCGCCAAATCGGACCCGGAGTGACGCCGCCTGCCAAATCGGACCCAGAGTGGCGCCGCCCGCCAAATCGGACCCAGAGTGGCTACAACTACCAAAACAGCGCCTGAGGGGCACCCAAGTGTGAAAGTCTTGCTGGGGCAACCCGGGCACCATTCCAAAGCACTATCTGTAGTTCCTTCAGGAAATACCCATCTAGTTATTATGGTGCTTGAACCTCCTAGGTTCAAGCAACATATTGTAATCCGATTTCTTATATTTTATTATTATTATTATTATTATTATTCTTCTCCGCGTTTTCCGCAATTAATGCGGCCCGAACCGCTCGGCGCAGAGACCCCGTTCAGGCGGCGTTTCGAAGGCCTCGGTGGGGACAGGTGTGCTATGACTTTTATAATCGATCCGATATGTAGATTTTATTTAAATCGCATTTTAAAAAAAAAATTTCCCATAGGAAATAATGGCGAACTTTCCATTACCCCCCCAACTTGACCTTCCAAAGATGGCAGCTATGCAAATGTACGGTGTCCATTTTAGGACATGATCATTTATCAAAGTCAAACAGAATAAAGTGACTATGACACCCTCTCGTCCCTTGTGCAAAAGTAAGTGCGCCCCCGGCCCCGTGTGCAAAAGTAAGTGCGCCCCTGGCCCCGTGTGCAAAAGTAAGTGCGCCCCCGGCCCCGTGTGCAAAAGTAAGTGCGCCCCCGGCCCCGTGTGCAAAAGTAAGGGCGCCCCCGGCCCCGTGTGCAAAAGTAAGTGCGCCCCCGACCCCGTGTGCAAAAGTAAGTGCGCCCCCGGCCCCGTGTGCAAAAGTAAGTGCGCCCCCGGCCCCGTGTGCAAAATTAAGTGCGCCCCCGGCCCCGTGTGCAAAAGTAAGTGCGCCCCCGGCCCCGTGTGCAAAAGTAAGTGCGCCCCCGGCCCCGTGTGCAAAAGTAAGTGCGCCCCCGGCCCCGTGTGCAAAAGTAAGTGCGCCCCCGGCCCCGTGTGCAAAAGTAAGTGCGCCCCCGGCCCCGTGTGCAAAAGTAAGTGCGCCCCCGGCCCCGTGTGCAAAAGTAAGTGCGCCCCCGGCCCCGTGTGCAAAAGTAAGTGCGCCCCCGGCCCCGTGTGCAAAAGTAAGTGCGCCCCCGGCGCCGTGTGCAAAAGTAAGTGCACCCCCGGCCCCGTGTGCAAAAGTAAGTGCGCCCCCGACCCCGTGTGCAAAAGTAAGTGCGCCCCCGACCCCGTGTGCAAAAGTAAGTGCGCCCCCGGCCCCGTGTGCAAAAGTAAGTGCGCCCCCGACCCCGTGTGCAAAAGTAAGTGCGCCCCCGGCCCCGTGTGCAAAAGTAAGTGCCCCCCTGGTCCCGGGTGTGAAAAGTAAGTGCCCCCCGGCCCCGTGTGTGAAAAGTAAGTGCCCCCCGGCCCCGTGTGTGAAAAGTAAGTGCCCCCCGGCCCCGTGTGTGAAAAGTAAGTGCCCCCCGGCCCCGTGTGTGAAAAGTAAGTGACCCCCGGCCCCGTGTGTGAAAAGTAAGTGCCCCCCCGGCCCCGTGTGTGAAAAGTAAGTGACCCACAACTCTGACCTGTATATAGGAGTCTGTATATAGGGGGATGTCTGTATATAGGAGTGGTGTCTGTATTTACAGAAATGTCTGTATATAGGAGTGGTGTCTGTATATAGGGGGATGTCTGTATATAGGAGTGGTGTCTGTATATAGGGGATTATCTGTATATAGGAGTGCTGTCTGTATATAGAGGGATGTCTGTATATAGGAGTGGTGTCTGTATATAGAGGGATGTCTGTATATAGGAGTGATGTCTGTATATATGGGGATGTCTGTATATAGGAGTGGTGTCTGTATATAGAGGGATGTCTGTATATAAGAGTGGTGTCTGTATATAGAGGGATGTCTGTATATAGGAGTGGTGTCTATATAGAGGGATGTCTGTATATAGGAGTGGTGTCTGTATATAGAGGGATGTCTGTATATAAGAGTGGTGTCGGTATATAGGGGGATGTCTGTATATAGGAGTGGTGTCTGTATATAGAGGGATATCTGTATAAAGGAGAGATGTCTGTATATAGAGAGATGTCTGTATATAGGAGTGGTGTCTGTATATAGAGAGATGTCTGTATATAGGAGAGATGTCTGTATATAGAGGGATGTCTGTATATAGGAGTGGTGTCTGTACATAGAGGGAAGTCTGTATATAGGAGTGGTGTCTGTATATAGAGGGATGTCTGTATATAGTAGTGGTGTCTGTATACAGAGGGATGTCTGTATATAGGAGTGGTGTCTGTATATAGAGGGATGTCTGTATATAAGAGTGGTGTCTGTATATAGGGGGATGTCTGTATATAGGAGTATTTTCTGTATATGGAGGGATGTCTGTATATAGGAGTGGTGTCTGTATATAGAGGGATGTCTGTATATAGGAGTGGTTTCTGTATACAGAGGGATGTCTGTATATAGGAGTGGTGTCTGTATATAGGGGGATGTCTGTATATAGGAGTGGTGTTTGTATATGGAGGGATATCTGTATATAGGAGTGGTGTCTGTATATAGAGGGATGTCTGTATATAGGAGTGGTGTCTGTATACAGAGGGATGTCTATATAGGAGTGGTGTCTGTATATAGAGGGATGTCTGTATATAAGAGTGGTGTCTGTATATAGGGGGATGTCTGTATATAGGAGTATTTTCTGTATATGGAGGGATGTCTGTATATAGGAGTGGTGTCTGTATATAGAGGGATGTCTGTATATAGGAGTGGTTTCTGTATACAGAGGGATGTCTGTATATAGGAGTGGTGTCTGTATATAGGGGGATGTCTGTATATAGGAGTGGTGTTTGTATATGGAGGGATATCTGTATATAGGAGTGGTGTCTGTATATAGAGGGATGTCTGTATATAGGAGTGGTGTCTGTATACAGAGGGATGTCTATATAGGAGTGGTGTCTGTATATAGGGGGATGTCTGTATATAGAGGGATGTCTGTATATAGGATTGGTGTCTGTATATAGAGGGATGTCTGTATATAGGAGTGGTGTCAGTATATAGAGGGATGTCTGTATATAGGAGTGGTGTCTGTATATAGAGGGATGTCTGTATATAGGAGTGGTGTCTGTATATAGAGGGATGTCTGTATATAGGAGTGGTGTCTGTATATAGAGGGATGTCTGTATATAGGAGTGGTGTCTGTATATAGAGGGATGTCTGTATATAGGAGTGGTGTCTGTATATAGAGGGATGTCTGTATATAGGAGTGGTGTCTGTATATAGGGGGATGTCTGTATTTAGGAGTGGTGTCTGTATATAGAGGGATGTCTGTATATAGGAGAGATGTCTGTATATAGAGCGATGTCTGTATATAGGAGTGGTGTCTGTATATAGAGGGATGTCTATATAGGAGAGATGTCTGTATATAGAGGGATGTCTGTATATAGGAGTGGTGTCTGTATATAGAGGGATGTCTGTATATAGGAGTGGTGTCTGTATATAGAGGGATGTCTGTATATAGAAGTTGTGTCTGTATACAGAGGGATGTCTGCATATAGGAGTGGTGTCTCTATATATGGGGATGTCTGAATATAGCAGATATGTCTGTATATAGGAGTGGTGTCTGTATATAGAGGGATGTCTGTATATAGGAGTGCTGTCTGTATATAGAGGGATGTCTGTATATAGGAGTGGTGTCTGTATACAGAGGGATGTCTGTATATAGGAGTGGTGTCTGTATATAGGGGGATGTCTGTATATAGGAGTGGTGTCTGTATATAGGGGGATGTCTGTATATAGGAGTGGTGTCTGTATATAGAGGGATTTCTGTATATAGGAGTGGTGTCTGTATATAGGGGGATGTCTGTATATAGGAGTGGTGTCTGTATATAGAGGGATGTCTGTATAAAGGAGTGGTGTCTGTATATAGAGGGATGTCTGTATATAGGAGTGGTGTCTGTATATAGGGGGATGTCTGTATATAGGAGTGGTGTCTGTATATAGAGGGATGTCTGTATATAGGAGAGATGTCTGTATATAGAGGGATGCCTGTATATAGGATTGGTAGTACAGGACAAGACGTGCACTCTCGCTCGTGTTGGTGCAGACTGAACTTGGAGGGATACTCCAGAATATAATCCTATGTAACAACAGTCGCACTCAATAAGGAGAATTCTTCTGAATTTTGTTAGTCAAAAAAACGTGGTTTCTTTATTGTGAACAAACACCAAAATAAAGGTATCACCGCAGTGTTTCAAGGTAACGTTTCGACCCACAGGGTCTTTCTCAAACCTTACTGAAACAGAAAACAAAGTATACAAGGTATCACAAAACATGAACAAGTAACATATAATATTTACAAAATTAATATATAGTATTTACAAAATTAATATGTACAAATACAAGGTCCCTATCTATTTGAAATATGTGTTATGTCGCCATGAAGGTCGACAGGAAGACAGCATTGCAGGACCCAACAAAATACTTGAGGAGATACATTTTATCTTTCACTGAGGTACTCAATTCCATAAGGCCGGAATTACAATTTACTCTAAATTGGCATGTGACACAGATTTCATTTCTGGACACCTTGGTGATTAAAAATGACATGGGTACCCTTTCCACCGATATTTTCACAAAACCCACTGATACCAACAACTTACTCCACTATACCAGCTGTCACCCCTCCTCAACTAAAAACAGTTTACCTCGCTCTCAGTTCGCACGAATCAAGAGGATAGTATCCGACACTAATCTCATTTCTACCCGCCTAGATGAGATGGCCAATAAATTTAGAAACAGACAATATCCTCAGGAACTCCTCACTAAAGAGAAGGCTAGAGCCACTGTACCTCAATCAATATCACCTACTGCCCCTACCAAAGAAAGGGTTACATTCGTTCATACACATCATCCTATAATGCCAAAAATCTACACCATCATCCATAAACATTGGTCTATCTTGACCAAATCCTACCCCAGTGTTGAAGCCTTCCAGACCCCTGCACTCATGTGTAAACGACGCCCACAGAACATCAGAGATAGCCTAGTTAGAGCAGACATAGGGAGTTTCTCAAGGGTCCCTAAACAGACCTTTCTGGGCACAGAACGTCGTGGTACATTCCCGTGCCTCAACTGTGCATGTTGCTCCAACATCATCAAAGGGGAAAGAATCACCCACCCCCACACCGGTAGATACTACAGCATCAAAGGATTCTACACATGTGATACCAACTATGTTGTTTATCTCATAAAGTGCCCGTGTGGTTTACTTTATGTGGGTGAGACCACCCAGCATCTACGTGACAGAATTTCTAGTCACAAGTCCACCATACGCTGCAAAAAAACCTGGTTACCAGTTCCCCACCACTTCATCAGTGCGAACCACAGTGTCTCGCAACTGAGAGTGCAAGTGATTGAGCACGTTGAGAGGCCTCGAAGAGGGGGAGATCACATCAAGCGATTGAAGGAAAGAGAGGCCTACTGGATTTATACCCTTCAAACACTGGCTCCGAGAGGCCTTAACCGAGAACTGGACCTCACATTCAAGTAACCATACTTGTATTACTGTAATGGAATTTTGATTACTGTCATTGAATTTTGACTTTTATACCCATACAGGTGGTGGATAAACGATCCTTTTTTTTCCTTTCAACTAAACTTTACTTTATTTTTCCAGACACACTAGTCCTCTGCCTTCCCCGTAGGGTGAGTATGGTACATTGTGCAGTTATATTTTTTCCAAATTTTTCTAATTTTTTCCAATTTATTTTCATTTTTTACTTTTATTTCTTATTTTTATTTTTTATTTTTTATTTTTTATTTTATTTTTATTTTATTTTAATTTTTCTATTATTTCTATTATTATTATTTTTATTTTTATTTTTATTTTTATTTTTATTTTTATTTTTTCCTTGATTTTTATTTATTTCCAATTTATTTTATTATTTCATTACTTCTTGATCATCCTTATTTTATCATTATTTTTATTAATTTTTATTTTTCATAATGTTCATCATTTTCTACTGCATTTTACTTTTAGCAGTATGTTGTTGCATTGTTTTCCCATTGTTTCAGCTCCCTCTAGCTTCATTATTTGATTATTATTTTTTTATTTCATCTTAATTTTTCATTTCATCTAATTTCCCATTTCATCCATTTTTTTACACACATTCTCCCTGTTGTATACAAGGTCATAGTTTCCTCTACATATAGTTCCTGCCCAATGTTTCAAGTCCTGCACACTAGGTCACATACAACGAGCCCCCAGCAGGCTCTTTTCCTGTTTCGTTACTATGTACCACCAGCGCTCCCAGCACATTATGCCTGAGACCTTTCGTTTCCCCTCATCATACCAAGCTATCTCTTCATGGGGAGTATGGCACTCTGTGTCCTCTTACACATCATTTTCACTTACAATCCATGTCTCACCGCTACTCTGCGCTCCTGCGCAGACGATTACCACCGGGATCCCCGCCCCTCGCCCTTTGTGCACACTGCGCATGCGCAACTTGGCTCATCGTCTCCAAGCGTTCCAGACCTCTCTCTGCGCACAGCACAGTGCGCCTGCGCACCCCATGCCCCGCACTTCCTGCCGCCCGGCACAAAAGGCGCCTCTTTTCCGGGTCCCACACACACCACCACCGCAGACGCCAGTCACTCTCTAGTTACAGGTAATTATATCCGCTGTTCTCTCCTTTCCCCTGCTTTGTACTCAGAGCCTCCATCATCATATTCACTACTGTGGCATTCTTTCCCATAGCCCCTAACGGGACTCCTGCACCTCTCCAGGGATATGTGCCCTCTGCTCGGTATCTACTATTATAAGGTCAGTTTCCTGCCTCAGTTTCCTGCCTCTGTCATTCTCTTGCCCCTACCAGCATCCACCACCTGGGTATCTCAGACCCTCACCTATATCATTGCATTATGGCATTATGTTTGTCCGATACTATTTCTGCCTGCCTGACCATTATACTCATATTCTATTGTTTATCTAGAATACTGATTGATTTTACCATAGTCTTGGTTTCTGTATGATATTATTCCTGCAGTACGCCCCGCTTCTGCAGCTTGTACCGCACAGATATTCCATTGTTTCCTCATTTCCATGACTACGTCCAAGGACTACCCTGATGTTTCTCACCAATGTATCTCCTCAAGTATCTTGTTGGGTCCTGCAATGCTGTCTTCCTGTCGACCTTCATGGCGACATAACACATATTTCAAATAGATAGGGACCTTGTATTTGTACATATTAATTTTGTAAATACTATATATTAATTTTGTAAATATTATATGTTACTTGTTCATGTTTTGTGATACCTTGTATACTTTGTTTTCTGTTTCAGTAAGGTTTGAGAAAGACCCTGTGGGTCGAAACGTTACCTTGAAACACTGCGGTGATACCTTTATTTTGGTGTTTGTTCACAATAAAGAAACCACGTTTTTTTGACTAACAAAATTCAGAAGAATTCTCCTTATTGAGTGCGACTGTTGTTACATAGGATTATATTCTGGAGTATCCCTCCAAGTTCAGTCTGCACCAACACGAGCGAGAGTGCACGTCTTGTCCTGTACTACGATATCTTTAGTTGACGATTGCACCCGCTCCCTCGATGACGACCAACACCTTCGCTTTTGACGAGACGACAGCATCCAGGATACTATCAAGAATAACTACATCAGGTGATTTTCTCAAAACTCCTGCTCATGAAATACGGACTCGAGACTATGAAAGAGAACGGAAACGTTTGACTTCATATGATCTACACGCCACCACCCTGGCTGAATATCACAAACTCAGCAGAATACCACGAGGCCTGCGGTGCCACCTGAGACCCACCTTATTCTCAGATAAACCCGAATTCTGCGAGAAGTTCCAATCAATACTTAATAAGTGCTCCTTGGATATCATACTACTCACCATAGAGACCCTACAGACTGCCATCACTGAATCAGCACAGAAAATTACCTCCATTGAGGAACAACTTGGCTCAACCCTGTCCAGCACTGAGTGGCAAAACCTGAAAACCAGAACAGACAAAACCATTGAGGACCACCGTAAAGCTTTACAAGACAAGAAAAGACTTAAATTCCAGAGAGACTCTGACGACTATACACAAGACCGGGTATATAGATGGAAAGATTCCACCAATACGGGCTCCTGGCGACGAAACTACAGCTACAACCCAAGATTTACCGGCTCACACAGTACAGACAGCGACAGCTCAACAGGCACTTTTTCTCAGAACCGTTTTTTTCAGAAACGACCACCAACCAGAGCACGTGGCCGACATACAGGAGGAGACGCACAAGGAGGGCCGCCCGTAAACACCGCAGATCGGATGACGACCAGATCACAGGTAAACCCTCCACCTCCATTCTCAACATTTCCACATACACACTCAGCCCGTCTGAACTAGCTATCCTCCAACGGGGGCTTTCATTTTGCCCAACCCCCCCATGGGATAAATTTCAATTATCCCAAGACCTCGAACATTTCTACAGAAACATTCGCCTGAAGACGCACTTTGGGCATGAACAAGAGACTAGAGGGAACAGAGTCCTTCCACCCGGAGGGAACCCTGCTCCCGAGCTATCCATTACTGACCTGGGTCTACGGAACCCAAGCAATTTCTGTCCCCCACGCTCATTTAATGCCACAGAAGCCTTTATTGATTTAGTGCACAGGGACATTAATAGGGTTCTAGACCAACACCAAAAGGGCCTTTTGCCTACAAGCAACAACATCTCACCCATTGAGAAACAAGCAATTAAGTCCCTTCAGGAAAATAAACATATTGTTGTAAAACCCGCCGACAAGGGCGGTGCTATTGTCATCCAGAACCACACTGATTACGTTAAAGAAATCCGTCGCCAACTGTCTGACACTACCACGTATTTACCCATCCCTCATGATCCGGTACTTACAATTAGGTCTAGAATACAACAGATCTTATCTAAATACGTAGCTTTGAACACTATTGACTCTAAAACTGCCACCTTCTTGGTAAATCAAAATCCGGTCACCCCAGTCTTTTACACTCTGCCCAAAGTCCACAAGTCCTTAGTAAATCCCCCCGGCCGCCCAATAGTGGCCTCGACGGATTCCATTCTAGCTCCAATTTCTATCTTTCTGGAAAAGATACTTACACCACTAACTAAGAAAACTCAATCTTTTATTTTGGACACGGGCCATTTTCTTCATTCCATTAGCCAGATTACCAACATACCCTCTGATTGTATTCTGGCAACGTTCGATGTCAAGAGTTTATACACCTCTATAGACCACAACTTGGGTATCACCGCTGTCGCAGATCTCCTCCAATCATCCAACCTCAGCAATAACTCCACCCAACTATGCCTTGACCTTTTATCCATTGTTTTGAGGGAGAACTATTTCCTATTCGGGGATCAGTTTTACCTACAAACACGCGGGACCGCCATGGGCGCCAACGTGGCGCCCGCTTACCCCAATATTTATATGGATAACTTTGAGCTATCATATGTCTACACCAATACCCTTTTCCAACAAAACAGCAAATGTTGGCTACGCTTCATAGATGACATTTTTTGCCTATGGGGGGGGTCTTCTGAGGACCTTTTATCTTTCACTGAGGTACTCAATTCCATAAGGCCGGAATTACAATTTACTCTAAATTGGCATGTGACACAGATTTCATTTCTGGACACCTTGGTGATTAAAAATGACATGGGTACCCTTTCCACCGATATTTTCACAAAACCCACTGATACCAACAACTTACTCCACTATACCAGCTGTCACCCCTCCTCAACTAAAAACAGTTTACCTCGCTCTCAGTTCGCACGAATCAAGAGGATAGTATCCGACACTAATCTCATTTCTACCCGCCTAGATGAGATGGCCAATAAATTTAGAAACAGACAATATCCTCAGGAACTCCTCACTAAAGAGAAGGCTAGAGCCACTGTACCTCAATCAATATCACCTACTGCCCCTACCAAAGAAAGGGTTACATTCGTTCATACACATCATCCTATAATGCCAAAAATCTACACCATCATCCATAAACATTGGTCTATCTTGACCAAATCCTACCCCAGTGTTGAAGCCTTCCAGACCCCTGCACTCATGTGTAAACGACGCCCACAGAACATCAGAGATAGCCTAGTTAGAGCAGACATAGGGAGTTTCTCAAGGGTCCCTAAACAGACCTTTCTGGGCACAGAACGTCGTGGTACATTCCCGTGCCTCAACTGTGCATGTTGCTCCAACATCATCAAAGGGGAAAGAATCACCCACCCCCACACCGGTAGATACTACAGCATCAAAGGATTCTACACATGTGATACCAACTATGTTGTTTATCTCATAAAGTGCCCGTGTGGTTTACTTTATGTGGGTGAGACCACCCAGCATCTACGTGACAGAATTTCTAGTCACAAGTCCACCATACGCTGCAAAAAAACCTGGTTACCAGTTCCCCACCACTTCATCAGTGCGAACCACAGTGTCTCGCAACTGAGAGTGCAAGTGATTGAGCACGTTGAGAGGCCTCGAAGAGGGGGAGATCACATCAAGCGATTGAAGGAAAGAGAGGCCTACTGGATTTATACCCTTCAAACACTGGCTCCGAGAGGCCTTAACCGAGAACTGGACCTCACATTCAAGTAACCATACTTGTATTACTGTAATGGAATTTTGATTACTGTCATTGAATTTTGACTTTTATACCCATACAGGTGGTGGATAAACGATCCTTTTTTTTCCTTTCAACTAAACTTTACTTTATTTTTCCAGACACACTAGTCCTCTGCCTTCCCCGTAGGGTGAGTATGGTACATTGTGCAGTTATATTTTTTCCAAATTTTTCTAATTTTTTCCAATTTATTTTCATTTTTTACTTTTATTTCTTATTTTTATTTTTTATTTTTTATTTTTTATTTTATTTTTATTTTAATTTTTCTATTATTTCTATTATTATTATTTTTATTTTTATTTTTATTTTTATTTTTATTTTTTCCTTGATTTTTATTTATTTCCAATTTATTTTATTATTTCATTACTTCTTGATCATCCTTATTTTATCATTATTTTTATTAATTTTTATTTTTCATAATGTTCATCATTTTCTACTGCATTTTACTTTTAGCAGTATGTTGTTGCATTGTTTTCCCATTGTTTCAGCTCCCTCTAGCTTCATTATTTGATTATTATTTTTTTATTTCATCTTAATTTTTCATTTCATCTAATTTCCCATTTCATCCATTTTTTTACACACATTCTCCCTGTTGTATACAAGGTCATAGTTTCCTCTACATATAGTTCCTGCCCAATGTTTCAAGTCCTGCACACTAGGTCACATACAACGAGCCCCCAGCAGGCTCTTTTCCTGTTTCGTTACTATGTACCACCAGCGCTCCCAGCACATTATGCCTGAGACCTTTCGTTTCCCCTCATCATACCAAGCTATCTCTTCATGGGGAGTATGGCACTCTGTGTCCTCTTACACATCATTTTCACTTACAATCCATGTCTCACCGCTACTCTGCGCTCCTGCGCAGACGATTACCACCGGGATCCCCGCCCCTCGCCCTTTGTGCACACTGCGCATGCGCAACTTGGCTCATCGTCTCCAAGCGTTCCAGACCTCTCTCTGCGCACAGCACAGTGCGCCTGCGCACCCCATGCCCCGCACTTCCTGCCGCCCGGCACAAAAGGCGCCTCTTTTCCGGGTCCCACACACACCACCACCGCAGACGCCAGTCACTCTCTAGTTACAGGTAATTATATCCGCTGTTCTCTCCTTTCCCCTGCTTTGTACTCAGAGCCTCCATCATCATATTCACTACTGTGGCATTCTTTCCCATAGCCCCTAACGGGACTCCTGCACCTCTCCAGGGATATGTGCCCTCTGCTCGGTATCTACTATTATAAGGTCAGTTTCCTGCCTCAGTTTCCTGCCTCTGTCATTCTCTTGCCCCTACCAGCATCCACCACCTGGGTATCTCAGACCCTCACCTATATCATTGCATTATGGCATTATGTTTGTCCGATACTATTTCTGCCTGCCTGACCATTATACTCATATTCTATTGTTTATCTAGAATACTGATTGATTTTACCATAGTCTTGGTTTCTGTATGATATTATTCCTGCAGTACGCCCCGCTTCTGCAGCTTGTACCGCACAGATATTCCATTGTTTCCTCATTTCCATGACTACGTCCAAGGACTACCCTGATGTTTCTCACCAATGTATCTCCTCAAGTATCTTGTTGGGTCCTGCAATGCTGTCTTCCTGTCGACCTTCATGGCGACATAACACATATTTCAAATAGATAGGGACCTTGTATTTGTACATATTAATTTTGTAAATACTATATATTAATTTTGTAAATATTATATGTTACTTGTTCATGTTTTGTGATACCTTGTATACTTTGTTTTCTGTTTCAGTAAGGTTTGAGAAAGACCCTGTGGGTCGAAACGTTACCTTGAAACACTGCGGTGATACCTTTATTTTGGTGTTTGTTCACAATAAAGAAACCACGTTTTTTTGACTAACAAAATTCAGAAGAATTCTCCTTATTGAGTGCGACTGTATATAGGATTGGTGTCTGTATATAGAGGGATGTCTGTATATAGGAGTGGTGTCTATATAGGGGGATGTCTGTATATAGGAGAGATGTCTGTATATAGAGGGATGTCTGTATATAGGAGTGGTGTCTGTATATAGAGGGATGTCTGTATATAGGAGTGGTGTCTGTGTATAGGGGGATGTCTGTATATAGGAGAGGTGTCTGTATATAGAGGGATGTCTGTATATAGGAGTGGTGTCTGTATATAGGGGGATGTCTGTATATAGGAGTGGTGTCTGTATATAGAGGGATGTCTGTATATAGGAGAGATGTCTGTATATAGAGGGATGTCTGTATATAGGAGTGGTGTCTATATTGGGGGATGTCTGTATATAGTAGAGATGTCTGTATATAGGGGGATGTCTGTATATAGGGGGATGTCTGAATATAGGAGTGGTGTCTGTATATAGGGGGATGTCTGTATATAGGAGTGGTGTCTGTATATAGAGGGATGTCTGTATATAGGAGAGGTGCCTGCATATAGGAGTGGTGTCTGTATATAGGAGTGGTGTCTGTATATAGAGGGATGTCTGTATATAGGAGTGGTGTCTGTATATAGGAGTGATGTTTGTATATAAGAGGATGTGGCCAAAGTGGCTTCCAAGGATTCCTGCATGCCAAAATGGCTACCAAGGGGCCAAAGTTGCTAACAAGGGGCCCCGCACATCAAAGTGGCTACATAGGGGCCAAATTGGATACCCAGGGGCAGGGCCCTGCATGCCAGACTTGCTCCTGAGGTTCATTGGCAGCTGGCAGCGCTGTTCAAGCACCATGTATTTCCTTCAGGAAATGCCCATCTAGTTCTTCTTATTATTCAGTCCGCACGTAATGCGGCCCAAACCGCTAAACTCACAGACTCCAGTGAGGTGTCATTTCGAAGCCAGCGTTCCTGAGAGGTGTGCTAAGTATTTTTCGTGTCGATCGGATTTGTAGTTTTGGCGCAATTTGCGTTTGAAAAAAGTGTCTCAATGCGTTTCAATAGGGAAATTTTCCAATACGTTTATAATGGGCCTGATTTCTGAGGCAATTTCTAAAAATAACTGCCACCTGGCTGATTAGCTCATTGATATGCGCAGTGAGACCCAGTTACTATGCCAACGCCTATAAACTCTACCAGCCCACCAGGTCACAAGTTTTGTCAGATAATGTCCGCTCTTAAAGTGACAGTAGAGCACAATTCCAAAACACTATCTGTAGTCTTATAATTATTGCCCCGCTCACCAAATCGGACCCAGCCCATCAAATCGGACCAGAGTGCCCCCTCTTGCCAAATCGGACCCAGAGTGGCGCCGCCCGCCAAATTGGACCCAGAGTGGCGCCGCCCGCCAAATCGGACCCAGAGTGGCGCCGCCCGCCAAGTCGGACCCAGAGTGGCGCCGCCCGCCAAGTCGGACCCAGAGTGGCGCCGCCCGCCAAGTCGGACCCAGAGTGGCGCCGCCCGCCAAATCGGACCCAGAGTGACGCCGCCCGCCAAATCGGACCCAGAGTGGCGCCGCCCGCCAAATCGGACCCAGAGTGGCGCCGCCCGCCAAATCGGACCCAGAGTGGCGCCGCCCGCCAAATCGGACCCAGAGTGGCGCCGCCCGCCAAGTCGGACCCAGAGTGGCGCCGCCCGCCAAGTCGGACCCAGAGTGGCGCCGCCCGCCAAATCGGACCCAGAGTGGCGCCGCCCGCCAAATCGGACCCAGAGTGGCGCCGCCCGCCAAATCGGACCCAGAGTGGCGCCGCCCGCCAAATCGGACCCAGAGTGGCGCCGCCCGCCAAATCGGACCCAGAGTGGCGCCGCCCGCCAAATCGGACCCAGAGTGGCGCCGCCCGCCAAATCGGACCCAGAGTGGCGCCGCCCGCCAAATCGGACCCAGAGTGGCGCCGCCCGCCAAATCGGACCCAGAGTGGCGCCGCCCGCCAAATCGGACCCAGAGTGACCCGGGCCACCAAATCGGACCCAGAGTGACCCGGGCCACCAAATCGGACCCAGAGTGACCCGGGCCACCAAATCGGACCCAGAGTGACCCGGGCCACCAAATCGGACCCAGAGTGACCCGGGCCACCAAATCGGACCCAGAGTGACCCGGGCCACCAAATCGGACCCAGAGTGACCCGGGCCACCAAATCGGACCCAGAGTGACCCGGGCCACCAAATCGGACCCAGAGTGACCCGGGCCACCAAATCGGACCCAGAGTGACCCGGGCCACCAAATCGGACCCAGAGTGACCCGGGCCACCAAATCGGACCCAGAGTGACCCGGGCCACCAAATCGGACCCAGAGTGACCCGGGCCACCAAATCGGACCCAGAGTGACCCGGGCCACCAAATCGGACCCAGAGTGACCCGGGCCACCAAATCGGACCCAGAGTGACCCGGGCCACCAAATCGGACCCAGAGTGACCCGGGCCACCAAATCGGACCCAGAGTGACCCGGGCCACCAAGTCGGACCCAGAGTGACCCGGGCCACCAAGTCGGACCCAGAGTGACCCGGGCCACCAAGTCGGACCCAGAGTGACCCGGGCCACCAAGTCGGACCCAGAGTGACCCGGGCCACCAAGTCGGACCCAGAGTGACCCGGGCCACCAAGTCGGACCCAGAGTGACCCGGGCCACCAAGTCGGACCCAGAGTGACCCGGCCCACCAAACTGGACCCAGAGTGACCCGGCCCACCAAACTGGACCCAGAGTGACCCGGCCCACCAAATCGGACCCAGAGTGGCCTCAACCCTGAGGGGCTACAACTACCAAACCAGCGCCTGAGGGGCACCCAAGTGTGAAAGTCTTGCAGGGGCAGCCCGGGCACCATTCCAAAGCACTATCTGTAGTTCCTTCAGGAAATACCCATCTAGTTATAGTGCTTTGGAACAAAGCACTATACTGTTATTCCACCGTGGTAAACTTCTTATTATAGTGCTTTGGAACAAAGCACTATACTGTTATTCCACCGTGGATAACTTCTTCTTCTTATTCTTATTCTTATTATTATTCAGTCCGCACGTAATGCGGCCCGAACCGCTTCACTCACAGACTCCAGTGAGGTGTCATTTCGAAGCCAGCGTCCCCAAGAGGTGTGCTAAGTATTTTTCGTGTCGATCGGATTTGTAGTTTTGGCGCAATTTGCGTTTGAAAATGTATTTTCCCCTCATTGTAATGCATTTCAATAGGGAAATTTTCCCATAGGTTATAATGGCCGGGTTTCTGAGGCAATTTGAAATGTACCTGCCACCTGGCTGATTAGCTCATTGATATGCGCAGTCAGGCCCAGTTACTATGCCAACGCCTGCGAACTGTATATGACCCCAGCACAGTTTTGCCAGATAATATCAGCTCTTAAAGTGACAGTACAGCACAATTTCAAAGCACTATCTGTAGTCTTATTATTATTACAGTACACAGCGCAGAGCCACGCAGCATACAGCGCGGAGCCGCGCAGCATACAGCACGGAGCCGCGCAGCATACAGCGCAGAGCCCCACATTATACAGCGCAAAGCCACGCAGCATACAGCACAGAGCCGCGCATTATACAGCGCAGAGCCGCGCATTATACAGCGCAGAGCCGCGCATTATACAGCGCAGAGCCCCGCAGCATACAGCGCAGAGCCCCGCAGCATACAGCGCAGAGCCCCGCAGCATACAGCGCAGAGCCCCGCAGTATACAGCGCAGAGCCGCGCAGCATACAGCGCAGAGCCCCGCAGCATACAGCGCAGAGCCGCGCAGTATACAGCGCAGAGCCCCGCAGCATACAGCGCAGAGCCGCGCAGCATACAGCGCAGAGCCCCGCAGCATACAGCGCAGAGCCGCGCAGTATACAGCGCAGAGCCCCGCAGCATACAGCGCAGAGCCCCGCAGTATACAGCGCAGAGCCCCGCAGTATACAGCGCCCACCAAATCGGCCCCTGAGGGGCCCCACCCACCAAATCGGACCCAGAGTGGCTACAACTACAAAACCAGCGCCTGAGGGGCACCCAAGTGTGAAAGTCTTGCTGGGGCAACCCGGGCACCATTCCAAAGCACTATCTGTAGTTCCTTCAGGAAATACCCATCTATTTCTCTCTGTTATCAGCCATTCCCCGTACTGCTGTCAGTCTATTTCTCTCTGTTATCAGCCATTCCGCTGTCCTGCTGTCAGTCTATTCTCTCTGTTATCAGCCATTCCCCTGTCCTGCTGTCAGTCTATTCTCTCTGTTATCAGCCATTCCCCTGTCCTGCTGTCAGTCTATTCTCTCTGTTATCAGCCATTCCCCTGTCCTGCTGTCAGTCTATTCTCTCTGTTATCAGCCATTCCTCGTCCTGCTGTCAGTCTATTTCTCTCTGTTGTCAGCAATTCCCCTGTCCTGCTGTCAGTCTATTCTCTCTGTTATCAGCCATTCCCTTGTCCTGCTGTCAGTCTATTCTCTGTTATCAGCCATTCCCTTATCCTGCTGTCAGTCAGAGTGACCCGGCCCACCAAATCGGACCCAGAGTGACCCGGCCCACCAAATCGGACCCAGAGTGACCCGGGCCACCAAATCGGACCCAGAGTGACCCGGGCCACCAAATCGGACCCAGAGTGACCCGGGCCACCAAATCGGACCCAGAGTGACCCGGGCCACCAAATCGGACCCAGAGTGACCCGGGCCACCAAATCGGACCCAGAGTGACCCGGGCCACCAAATCGGACCCAGAGTGACCCGGGCCACCAAATCGGACCCAGAGTGACCCGGGCCACCAAATCGGACCCAGAGTGACCCGGGCCACCAAATCGGACCCAGAGTGACCCGGGCCACCAAATCGGACCCAGAGTGACCCGGGCCACCAAATCGGACCCAGAGTGACCCGGGCCACCAAATCGGACCCAGAGTGACCCGGGCCACCAAATCGGACCCAGAGTGACCCGGGCCACCAAATCGGACCCAGAGTGACCCGGGCCACCAAATCGGACCCAGAGTGACCCGGGCCACCAAATCGGACCCAGAGTGACCCGGGCCACCAAATCGGACCCAGAGTGACCCGGGCCACCAAATCGGACCCAGAGTGACCCGGGCCACCAAATCGGACCCAGAGTGACCCGGGCCACCAAATCGGACCCAGAGTGACCCGGGCCACCAAATCGGACCCAGAGTGACCCGGGCCACCAAATCGGACCCAGAGTGACCCGGGCCACCAAATCGGCCCCGAGTGACCTGGCCCACCAAATCGGACCCAGAGTGGCCTCAACCCTGAGGGGCTACAACTACCAAACCAGCGCCTGAGGGGCACCCAAGTGTGAAAGTCTTGCAGGGGCAGCCCGGGCACCATTCCAAAGCACTATCTGTAGTTCCTTCAGGAAATACCCATCTAGTATTATAATTATTGCCCCGCTCACCAATTCGGACCCAGAGTGGTGCCGCCCGCCAAATCGGACCCAGAGTGGCGCCGCCCGCCAAATCGGACCCATAGTGGCGCCGCCCACCAAATCGGACCCAGAGTGGCGCCGCCCGCCAAATCGGACCCAGAGTGGTGTCGCCCGCCAAATCGGACCCAGAGTGGCGCCGCCCGCCAAATCGGACCCAGAGTGGAGCCGCCCGCCAAATCGGACCCAGAGTGGCGCCGCCCGCCAAATCGGACCCAGAGTGGCGCCGCTCGCCAAATCGGACCCAGAGTGGTGCCGCCCGCCAAATCGGACCCAGAGTGGCGCCGCCCGCCAAATCGGACCCAGAGTGGCGCCGCCCGCCAAATCGGACCCAGAGTGGCGCCGCCCGCCAAATCGGACCCACAGTGGCGCCGCCCGCCAAATCGGACCCAGAGTGGCTCCGCCCACCAATTTGGTCCCAGAGTGACCCCGCCCACCAAATCGGACCCAGTGTGACCCCGCCCAACAAATTGGACCCAGAGGTGCCCCGCCCATCAAATCGGACCCTGAGGTGCCCCGCCCACCAAATCGGACCCTGAGTGACCCCGCCCACCAAATCGGACCCTGAGTGACCCCATCCACCAAATCAGACCCTGAGTGACCCCACCCACCAAATCGGTCCCTGAGGTGCCCCACCCACCAAATCGGACCCAGAGTGGCTCCACCCACCAAATTGGTCCCAGAGTGACCCCGACCACCAAATAGGACCCAGATTGACCCAACCCACCAAATCAGACCCAGAGTGACTCCGTCTACCAAATCGGACCGCCTGAGGGGCACCCAAGTGTGAAAGTCTTGCAGAGGCAGCCCGGGCACCATTCCAAAGCACTATCTGTAGTTCCTTCAGGAAATACCCATCTAGTTATTATTATTATTATTATTAGGCTTTTATCCGCAATTAATGCGGCCCGAACCGCTGAACGCACAGACTCCAGTGAGGTGTCATTTCGAAGCCAGCGTCCACAAGAGGTGTGCTAAGTATTTTTCGTGTCGATCAGATTTGTAGTTTTGGCGCAATTTGCGTTTGAAAATTGTTTTCCCCTCATTGGAAAGCATTGTCTCAATGCGTTTCAATAGGGAAATTTCCTCATAGGGTATAATGGCCTGCTTTCTGAGGCAATTTCAACATAACTGCCAACTGCCACCTGGCTGATTAGCTCATTGATATGCGCAGTCAGACCCAGTTACTATGCCAACGCCTACATTAGCCCAGCACACAGGTTTTGTCAGATAATATCAGCTCTTAAAGTGATAGCACAGCACAATTCCAAAGCACTATCTGTAGTCATATTATAATTATTGCCCCGCTCACCAATTCGGACCCAGAGTGACCACGCCCACCAAATCGGACCCAGAGTGACCCCGCCCACCAAATTGGTCCCTGATGTGCCCCTTCCACCAAATCGGACCCTGAGTGACCTCGCCCACCAAATCGGACCCTGAGTGACCCCACCCACCAAATCGGACCCTGAGGTGCCCCGCCCACCAAATCGGACCCAGAGTGGCTCCGCCCACCAAATCGGACCCAGAGTGACCCCACCCACCTAATCGGTCCCTGAGGTGCCCCGCCCACCAAATCGGACCCAGAGTGGCTCCGCCCACCAAATCGGACCCTGAGTGACCCCGCCCACCAAATCGGTCCCTGAGGTGCCCCGCCCACCAAATCGGACCCAGAGTGGCTCCGCCCACCAAATCAGACCCAGAGTGACCCCGCCCACCTAATCGGTCCCTGAGGTGCCCCGCCCACCAAATTGGACCCAGAGTGGCTCCGCCCACCAAATCGGACCCAGAGTGACCCCGCCCACCAAATCAGACCCTGAGGGGCCCCGCCCACCAAATCGGCCCCAGAGTGGCCCCGCCCACCAAATCGGCCCCTGAGGGGCTCCGCCCACCAAATCAGACCCAGAGTGACTCCTCTCACCAAATCGGACCCTGAGTGACCCCGCCTACCAAATCTATCCCTGACTGGCTCCACCCACCAAATCGGCCCCTGAGGGGCCCCGCCCACCAAATCGGACCCAGAGTGGCCCCGCCCACCAAATCAGACCCAGAGTGGTCCTGCCCACCAAATCGGCCCCTGAGGGGCCCCGCCCACCAAATCGGCCCCTGGGGGGCCCTGCCCACCAAATTGGACCCTGAGGGGCCCCGCCCACCAAATCGGACCCTGAGAGGCCCCGCCCACCAAATCGGCCCCTGAGTGGCCCCGCCCACCAAATCGGCCCCTGAGGGGCCCCGCCCACCAAATCGGCCCCCAAGTGGCCGCTCCCACCAAATTGGACCCCGAGTGGCCCCGCCCACCAAATCGGACCCTGAGGTGCCCAGCCCACCAAATCCTCAACCCTGAGGGGCTACAACTACCAAACCAGCGCCTGAAGGGCACCCAAGTGTGAAAGTCTTGCAGGGGCAGCCCGGGCACCATTCCAAAGCACTATCTGTAGTTCCTTCAGGAAATACCCATCTAGTTGTGTTTGTCTCTCCTTTTTTAGTTTTTTACACTTGTTCATACACAGTTGGCTCCTACGCCCCGGATCTCTTCATTTGTGCTGGATTTCTCTCCCCCTACTTATTTGGTGCTACATCTAATGAAGATGTTAGTTGCATCATATTGGACAGCATTCACTTTTTACATTCTTTTCATTTTTTACGTTTTATATACTTCTTTATCATGTCACTTGTAATTATCCTGTTTATTTTCTTGATGACTTATAGTTGTATCTGTACATTATAACACTATATGTATATGTATATGTGTGTATATTTCCTTGCTAGTTTGCACAATTTGAATTATGCATTATGGGATTTAATGACCCCATGAATGCTTGACATAGCACATTTACCAGTTATGGTTCACATACAGTTCGTTTTCTGCATCTTTTCATCACTGTGTGTAGGATGGGTGGGCTTTATGCGGTATCCTTTGTGATGGCCGCATCCTTTGTCTTCTTTAAAATGGCCGCTGCAGTGCGCACGCGCTCCTTGATCCCTGTGGTCCTGCATTTTCTTTGTGGTTACCGCATATACACTGTTGTCATGCCTGTTGACAACACTGGGCGAATTTTTGTCCGCATGCACACAGTGTGTTGACGGCGATGGGGGAAGGGGATATCTTGGCACGGGGTTTCAGGGACACATGCGCCACATGGGTTAGGATTTCTGGTTCCATTGATATTTAAACTTGCGAGACAGAGCACAATGTACACTCTTGATCCTGCTCACCCTCGGGAATATGTGACCCAGTCTTCGCTGCTGTATTAATTTGTCTCCTTGATCACCTTCCTCTCTGTAATATATTGATTGTTTTTTTATTTGTATTTATGTTGGTAATAAAACATTTATATTTTTTATTCTTTGGTGGCTTTTTTGTACTCTCCTTTCATTTGTCTATATACTTTTTGGAGTATTCCACAAATTTACTGTCCTTTGTTATGGTGGATTTATTTAGTGAGGTGTTTCCCTCTCTTGGCCGCAGTGTTACATATTGCTTATTTTTTACTAGTGTTCTATATACCGCCCCTATGTACAGAACATGATTGCACCAGCTGTGACTATACCGCCCCCTATATGCAGAACATGACTACACCAGCTATGACTATACCACCCCCTATATACAGAACATGACTGCACCAGCTGTGACTATACCGCCCCTATATACAGAACATGACTGCACCAGCTTTGACTATACCACCCCCTATATACAGAACATGACTGCATAAGCTGTGACTATACCGCCCCCTATATACAGAACATGACTGCATCAGCTGTGACTATCCTGCCCCCTATATACAGAACATGACTGCACCAGCTGTGACTATCCTGCCCCCTATATACAGAACATGACTGCACCAGCTGTGACTATCCTGCCCCCTATATATAGAACATGACTGCATCAGCTGTGACTATCCTGCCCCCTATATACAGAACATGACTGCACCAGCTGTGACTATCCGGCCCCCAATATACAGAACATGACTGCACCAGCTGTGACTATCCTGCTCCTATATACAGAACATGACTGCACCAGCTGTGACTATCCTACCCCTATATACAGAACATGACTGCACCAGCTGTGACTATCCGGCCCCCAATATACAGAACATGATTGCACCAGCTGTGACTATCCTGCCCCCTATATATAGAACATGACTGCACCAGCTGTGACTATACCGCCCCTATATACAGAACATGACTGCACCAGCTGTGACTATCCTACCCCCTATATACAGAACATGACTGCACCAGCTGTGACTATACCGCCCCTATATACAGAGCATGACTGCCCCAGCTGTGACTATCCTGCCCCCTATATACAGAACATGACTGCACCAGCTGTGACTATCCTACCCCCTATATACAGAACATGACTACACCAGCTGTGACTATCCTGCCCCCTATATACAGAACATGACTACACCAGCTGTGACTATCCTGCCCCCTATATACAGAACATGACTGCACCAGCTGTGACTATCCTGCCCCCTATATATAGAACATGACTGCATCAGCTGTGACTATCCTGCCCCCTATATACAGAACATGACTGCACCAGCTGTGACTATCCGGCCCCCAATATACAGAACATGACTGCACCAGCTGTGACTATCCTGCTCCTATATACAGAACATGACTGCACCAGCTGTGACTATCCTACCCCTATATACAGAACATGACTGCACCAGCTGTGACTATCCGGCCCCCAATATACAGAACATGATTGCACCAGCTGTGACTATCCTGCCCCCTATATATAGAACATGACTGCACCAGCTGTGACTATACCGCCCCTATATACAGAACATGACTGCACCAGCTGTGACTATCCTACCCCCTATATACAGAACATGACTGCACCAGCTGTGACTATACCGCCCCTATATACAGAGCATGACTGCCCCAGCTGTGACTATCCTGCCCCCTATATACAGAACATGACTGCACCAGCTGTGACTATCCTACCCCCTATATACAGAACATGACTACACCAGCTGTGACTATCCTGCCCCTATATACAGAACATGACTGCACCAGCTGTGACTATCCTACCCCCTATATACAAAGCAATGACTGCACTAGCGGTGACTATACCGCCTTCTATTTACAGAGCAGATACTGTTCTGGCTGTGACTATACCGCCACCTATATACGGCAGTGACTGCACCAGCTCTGACTATAGCGCCCCTATATACAGAACATGACTGAATAAGCTGTGACTATACCGCCCCTATATACAGAACATGACTGCACCAGCTGTGACTGTACCACCCCCTAAATATAGAACATGACTGCATCAGCTGTGACTATACCGCCCCCTATATACAGAACATGACTGCAACAGCTGTGACTATACCGCCCCTATATACAGAACATGAGTTTGGAGCGCCCCCAGACGCAGGGCTGCGGGGTACTTGGTACCGGGCCTCTCTGTCTCAGTTCTGGGGTTGTCACGGTGGCTAGACCCGGTCCGTGACCCTGCTAAGGGGCGTCCAATGAAAGATGAGATAATGGTGCGTGGTGTAGGTCGCGGTGAATAACGAGGACACAGGGTTGCAGTCTCTTTACCTCTTTACTGAAGGCTTCAGGATCCTCAATCCAGAGTACTGTTAACAGGGCTGGCTGAGACCGGCTGGTCCGAAGGCACATCCAGAGTTCCCTTTGCAGGTGGAAATCTGTGCCTACCTTCTAGCGCCTGTGTGTTGTAGTACTTCCCTGCTGAGCACCACGGGATAGTCCTCACAACTGTTGTGTCTGTTTCTGATGTTCTTTCTCACAACTTATATCTGTTCTGATGTTCTTCTCCGTCCCCCAGATGAAATGGCTAGGACGCACCCGTATGACGGGAGGCCTGGAGTTCTTCCGGGACCCTAGTGTCGCCCCTCTCCCACAGTTGCCCCCTATGTCTGCTTAGGTGATTTAGGTGAGACAGCCAACCTATAATTAACTGTCCTGCCGTTGGTTTGAAGTAATGCTTGGAGCCCAATACTTCCTCGGCGTTCCGGCCACCGGCTACGCGCCTCAGTAGGATGTTGCCTCGATCTTACGGCACGACTCCTACTGGTGTTATCTCTTTTTTGCTGTGATCTCGTTTCTCACTCTCCACAATAAACCTCGCTTCTTGTCCTTTCTTGAGATTCCACCGCAATGTAGTTCAGGCGCGGTTCCTTAACGCTCTGTCTTGTTCGCTAGGCCTCTGTCAGGATCCCACCCCTGACAGGGACCCCCCTGAATCTTTCCCCTGCAACACCCCCTGCCACAGGATGTTGCCTGGTTCCAACCCAGTCAGCTTCTGTCTAACTTCCTATCCAACCCCCAGTTTTACCAGATTGTGAGGAGTGGCCTAATACATAGTACCCTTTGCTCCCCCTGGAGGCCAGACTGTGAAGTGTATTGGTGTCTGTGATACCTGGTCAGGTGAACTCCTTAAGTGCCATCAGACGTACCATCACTCCCCTTAGCGGCGGAGCGTCAGTACTGCAATGACCAGGACTCTGGGGCGCTGCACTCCCCCCCGGTTAAATCCAGTACTCCCGGACTGGGAAGAAAACAACAATACATGTCAGCAAAAGACATACAAATTTTGAAATGCAATAAACAAGTAATAAGTAATAATAACAGTGCTTCCCTTTATGGGAGGTGAGGACTCTTGAACGTTACAAACAAAACATGGTTAAATATTTTAAATAACATACTATAAATAACTTCTATTACCCAGCCGGGTATTCTACTAAGTGCAAATTCTGAACAATAATTTAACTTTGCCTTTGAGGACGTATAAGCTGGATCCACTAAAGGCTTATTATAAAACTCTAAAATATAAATTAACTTTTTCTTTATTTTTCTCTTCTAAGTGCAACATCTTCTTTTTCACTCTCTGATTTTTCATATGCAGGACCGCCTGTCTATCTGCCCAGGCCTACTGTCTCTTCTCTTAGTACAGGATCACTGAGCCATCTCTCTATGGCTCCTAGGAGGACTCACCCACTAACCCCTACGGGTTTACTTCCTGTCCTCAATCTTTAACCCCTTCATGACCCAGCCTATTTTGGCCTTAATGACCTTGCCGTTTTTTGCAATTCTGACCAGTGTCCCTTTATGAGGTAATAACTCAGGAACGCTTCAACGGATCCTAGCGATTCTGAGATTCATGTTAGTGGTAAATTTAGGTCGATAATTTCTGAGTTTATTTGTGAAAAAAACGGAAATTTGGCAAAAATTTTGAAAATTTCGCAATTTTCACATTTTGAATTTTTATTCTGTTAAACCAGAGAGTTATGTGACACAAAATAGTTAATAAATAACGTTTCCCACATGTCTACTTTACATCAGCACAATTTTGGAACCAAATTTTTTTTTTGTTATGGAGTTATAAGGGTTAAAAACTGACCAGCAATTTCTCATTTTTACAACACCATTTTTTTTCAGGGACCACATCTCATTTGAAGTCATTTTGAGGGGTCTATATGACAATTTCTTTTTTGCTAGGAAGTTATAAGGGTTAAAATTTGACCAGTGATTTCTCATTTTTACAACAAAATTTACAAAACCATTTTTTTTAGGGACCACCTCACATTTGAAGTCATTTTGAGGATTCTATATGGCTGAAAATACCCAAAAGTGACACCATTCTAAAAACGGCACCCCTCAAGGTGCTCAAAACCACATTCAAGAAGTTTATTAACCCTTCAGGTGTTTCACAGCAGCAGAAGCAACATGGAAGTAAAAAATGAACATTTAACTTTTTAGTCACAAAAATGATCTTTTAGCAACAATTTTTTTATTTTCCCAAGGGTAAAAAGAGAAACTGGACCACGGACGTTGTTGTGCAATTTGTCCTGAGTACGCTGATACCTCATATGTGGGGGTAAACCACTGTTTGGGCGCACGGCAGGGCTCGGAAGGGAAGGAGCCCCATTTGACTTTTTGAATGAAAAATTGGCTCCAATCTTTAGCGGACACCATGTCGCGTTTGGAGAGCCCCCGTGTGAGTAAACATTGGAGCTTCCCCACAAGTGACCCCATTTTGGAAACTAGACCCCCCAAGGAACTTATCTAGAAGCATAGTGAGCACTTTAAACCCCCAGGTGCTTCACAAATTGATCCGTAAAAATGAGCCTCAATTTTTTCATTTTCACATGGGCAACAGGATAAAATGGATCCTAAAATTTGTTGGGCAATTTCTCCTGAGTACACCGATACCTCACATGTGGGGGTAAACCACTGTTTGGGCACATGGTAAGGCTCGGAAGGGAAGGAGCGCCATTTGACTTTTTGAATGAAAAATTATCTCCATTGTTAGCGGACACCATGTCACGTTTGGAAAGCCCCTGTGTGCCTAAACATTGGAGCTCCTCCACAAGTGACCCCATTTTGGAAACTAGACCCCCCAATGAACTTATCTAGAGGCATAGTGAGCACTTTAAACCCTCAGGTGCTTCACAAATTGATCCGCAAAAATGAAAAAGTACTTTTTTTTCACACAAAATTTCTTTTAGCCTCAATTCTTTCATTTTCACATGGGCAACAGGATAAAAATGGATCCTAAAATTTGTTGGGCAATTTCTCCTGAGTACGCCGATGCCTCATATGTGGGGATAAACCACTGTTTGGGTGCACGGCAAGGCTCGGAAGGGAAGGAGCGCCATTTGACTTTTTGAATGGAAAATTAGCTCCAATCGTTAGCGGACACCATGTCGCGTTTGGAGAGCCCCTGTGTGCCTAAACATTGGAGCTCCCCCACAAATGACCCCATTTTGGAAACTAGACCTCCAAAGGAACTAATCTAGATGTGTAGTGAGCACTTTGAACCCCCAAGTGCTTCACAGAAGTTTATACCGCAGAGCCGTGAAAATAAAAAATAATTTTTCTTTCCTCAAAAATGATTTTTAGCCCAGATTTTTTTATTTTCCCAAGGGTAACAGGAGAAATTGGACCCCAAATGTTGTTGTCCAGTTTGTCCTGAGTACGATGATACCCCATATGTGGGGGTAAACCACTGTTTGGGCGCACGGCAGGGCTCGGAAGGGAAGGCATGCCATTTGGCTTTTTGAATGGAAGATTAGCTCCAATCATTAGCGGACACCATGTCGCGTTTGGAGAGCCCCTGTGTGCCTAAACATTGGAGCTCCCCCACAAGTGACCCCATTTTGGAAACTAGACCTCCCAAGGAACTAATCTAGATGTGTGGTGAGCACTTTGAACCCCCAAGTGCTTCACAGAAGTTTATAACGCAGAGCCATGAAAATAAAAAATAATTTTTCTTTTCTCAAAAATGATTTTTTAGCCCACAATTTTTTATTTTCCCAAGGGTAACAGGAGAAATTGGACCCCAAAAGTTGTTGTCCAGTTTCTCCTGAGTACGCTGATACACCATATGTGGGGGTAAACCACTGTTTGGGCACAAGTCGGAGCTCGGAAGGGAGGTAGTGACGTTTTGAAATGCAGGCTTTGATGGAGTGGTCTGCGTGCGTCACATTCCATTTGCAGAGCCCCTGATGTGCCTAAACACCCCCCACAAATGACCCCATTTTGGAAACTAGACCCCCCAAGAAACTTATCTAGATATGTGGTGAGCACTTTGAACCCCCAAGTGCTTCACAGAAGTTTATAACGCAGAGCCGTGAAAATAAAAAATCATTTTTCATTCCTCTAAAATTATGTTTTAGCAAGCAATGTTTTATTTTCGCAAGGGTAACAGGAGAAATTGGACTCCGATAATTGTTGCCCAGTTTGTCCTGAGTATGCTGGTACCCCATATGTGGGGGTAAACCACTGTTTGGGCACACGTCGGGGCTTGGAAGGTAGGGAGCACCATTTGACTTTTTGAACGCAAGATTGGCTGGAATCAATGGTGGCGCCACGTTGCGTTTGGAGACCCCTGATGTGCCTAAACAGTGGAAACCCCTCAATTCTAACTCCAACACTAACCCCAACACACCCCTAACCCTAATCCCAACCCTAACCCCAACACACCCCTAACCCTAATCCCAACTCTAGCCATAACCCTAATCACAACCCAACCCCAACACACCCCTGACCACAACCCTAACCCTAATCCCAACCCTAACCCTAATCCCAACCCCAACCACAACTTTAACCCCAACACACCCCTAACCCTAACCATAACCCTAACCACAAGCCTATTCTTAATCCTATTTCCAACCCTAGCCCTAATTCCAACCCTAACTCTAATTCCAACCCTAACCCTAAGGCTATGTGCCCACGTTGCGGATTAGTGTGAGATTTTTCCGCACCATTTTTGAAAAATCCGCAGGTAAAAAGCACTGCGTTTTACCTGCAGATTTACCGCGGATTTCCAGTGTTTTTTATGCGTATTTCACCTGCGGATTCCTATTGAGGAACAGCTGTAAAACGCTGCGAAATCCGCACAAAGAATTGACATACTTCGGAAAATACAGCGCAGCATTTCCGCGCTGTATTTTCTGCACCATGGGCACAGCGGATTTGGTTTTCCATAGGTTTACATGGTACTGTAAACCTGATGGAACACTGCTATGAATCCGCAGCGGCCAATCCGCTGCGGATCCGCAGCCAAATCCGCACAATGTGCACATAGCCTAATTCTAACGCTAACCCTAGTTCTAACCCTAACCCTACCCCTAACCCTACCCCTAACCCTAACCCTAACCCTACCCCTAACCCTAACCCTGACCCTAGTTCTAACTCTATCCCTAGTTTTAACCCTAGTGGAAAAAAAAAATATTTTCTTTATTTTATTATTGTCCCTACCTATGGGGGTGATAAAGGGGGGGGGGGTCATTTACTATTTTTTTATTTTGATCACTGTGATAAGTTTACCACAGTGATCAAAATGTACATGGAACGCATCTGCCGGCCGGCAGATTCGGCGGGCGCACTGAGCATGCACCCGCCATTTTGGAAGATGGCGGCGCCCAGGGAGAAGACGGACCGACTTCGGGAGGCTCGGTAAGTATGAGGGGGTGGTGGGGGGGTGGATCGGAGCACAGGGGGGGGATCGGAGGATGGGGGGAGCGGACAGGAGCACGGGGGAGCGGACAGGGGGACGCAGGGGGGTACCGGACAGAACGGAGGACTGGGGAGGAGATCGGGGGCGGTGGGGGGGGGGCAGAACATGATTTCCAGCCATGGCAGATGCTATTCCAGCATCGGCCATGGCTGGATTGCAATATTTCACCATTTTCATAGGTGAAATATTGCAAATTGCTCTGATTGGCTGTTGCACTTTCAACAGCCAATCAGAGCGATCGTAGCCACGTGGGGGCAAAGCCATCCCCCCTGGGCTGAAGTACAACTCCCCCTCTCCCTGCAGATCGGGTGAAATAGGAGTTAACCCTTTCACCCGATCTGCAGGGACGCGATCATTCTGTGACACAGCATATGCGTCACAGGTCGGATTGGCACCGACTTTCATGACGCATACGCTGTGTCACAGGTCGGGAAGGGGTTAACAACATTATCGAACATTTTCTATAACTGTCTAGCTAACTACATAATACTCCTATGTAAAACATTATTACTATTCACTTTCTTTTAAGGCAACATTATACATTAAGTGCAACTGGTGAACCTTCCCTTTAAGAGGGAACCAAGTCTCTTTGAGGTAGCGCAACTTCTCAAGTCGCAAGTCCGTGTACGGCAGGAACTCCTGTACTGTTTCCAGGAACAGTTTCTTCGAAAAGAGTCCCTTTTTCTTGTAAAACCAGTAGGGGGCACACTTAATAAGGTGCAAACTATTTACAATGCAGTTTGTGAACCATTCACCGTCCATGATTCGGCAGTCTTTGTAACATTGTGGAACAAAAGCAAAAATGAAAACAAAATCAAAAATAAAAAGCAACAGGGATCCCGGGTAAACAAAGGGATCCCTTTAAGAATAACTCTAGTCGGGTTTTAAGCAGCAAAACAGCAGGAAAACAAACAGTTAACTATTTACAGTTTCAGGTTTCCGAGGTTTAATTGGACGGCTTCCAGGGCTGTACCTGGCACTTAACCCTTCTTGGCCCGGGAAGGGTGAAGTCCAGTGTTGCACCCAGTGCTGGATAAACGCCGTTAATCCGTCTTTCATGTACGGTTAAGTCATGCACAGCGATGGAAGTCTGCTTAGCTTGAGTATGGGCATTTGCTGCAGCAGAGGTAGTGGCTGCTACAAGATCAGTCACCGGAACGGGGTCAGCAGCTGTGGCACTAGCAGTCGCTGGGGTGGTGTCGGTCATCAGGGCAGAGTCGTTCTTCTTACCTGGTTCAGATGCGGTCCCTCCGGTGCCAGTCTGCTCTGTCTCCGCTGGGGTCTGGAACGCTGGTTGCGGGGCCTTGTGCTGCGACGTTGTCATCTCGGTTCGCAGCATCTCGCTTTTCGGCAGGGCCTTGCTTTCTGGCTTCGGAGCGCTGGAAATTCTTTCCTGCTCCGGACCAGATGAGGCTGCCGACAGGCGTCTGGTGAGGCTCCCGATGAAGATCCTCTTCCACCCGGCCTCAGTGCTCAGCGGCGCCCGCTGGAGTTGGTCGCTGAGCTCTTCCACGCCGGCCTGCAGAAAATCAGCATCAGCGGTGGAGGCCTGGTTACGGTGCCCCTCCGGGTAGCTGGGGGAGTCCTCTGCTCTGACCACACACTCCGGCTCCGGGTGGCTCGCCATGGCGTCCTCCACGTGGCTGACTTCCTCTTTGTCCTTTTCCCGCTCTCTCCTTCGTGGGCGGGTTCGCTTTCTTTGTCTCCGCCCTCCATTGAGAATCAGGAGGCGGATCTCGGCTGCTGACGGACACGTCCTCAAGGGGCAGAAATACTTAGACTGGGCGGCCATTGTCTTTCGCGCTCTTCAGCTTGTTTACACCCACTTCCATGCCCTTCTTCTTCTCCTGCGCTGCTCGTGGCGCTGCAATGGCGGGAACTTTTGGCGGCAAGTGACAATCCACAGTCTTTGCAATAAATCACAGTTCAAGCACAATTCAATCACAGTTCCAAGGCACACATGACCTGATTCTTCAGGCTTAAGTAGATCCTGTTTGTGACGCCAAGTTTGGAGCGCCCCCAGACGCAGGGCCGTGGGGTACTCGGTACCGGGCCTCTCTGTCTCAGTTCTGGGGTCGTCACAGTGGCTAGACCCGGTCCGTGACCCTGCTAAGGGGCGTCCAATGAAAGATGAGATAATGGTGCGTGGTGTAGGTCGCGGTGAATAACGAGGACACAGGGTTGCAGTCTCTTTACCTCTTTACTGAAGGCTTCAGGATCCTCAATCCAGAGTACTGTTAACAGGGCTGGCTGAGACCGGCCGGTCCGAAGGCACATCCAGAGTTCCCTTTGCAGGTGGAAATCTGTGCCTACCTTCTAGCGCCTGTGTGTTGTAGTACTTCCCTGCTGAGCACCACGGGATAGTCCTCACAACTGTTGTGTCTGTTTCTGATGTTCTTTCTCACAACTTATATCTGTTCTGATGTTCTTCTCCATCCCCAAGATGATATGGCTAGGACGCACCCGTATGACTGATAGGCCTGGAGTTCTTCCGGGACCCTAGTGTCGCCCCTCTCCCACAGTTGCCCCCTATGTCTGCTTAGGTGATTTAGGTGAGACAGCCAACCTATAATTAACTGTCCTGCCGTTGGTTTGAAGTAATGCTTTGGAGCCCAATACTTCCTCGGCGTTCCGGCCACCGGCTACGCGCCTCAGTAGGATGTTGCCTCAATCTTACGGCACGACTCCTACTGGTGTTATCTCTTTTTTGCTGTGATCTCGTTTCTCACTCTCCACAATAAACTTCGCTTCTTGTCCTTTCTTGAGATACCGCCGCAATGTAGTGCAGGCGCGGTTCCTTAACGCTCTGTCTTGTTCGCTAGGCCTCTGTCAGGATCCCACCCCTGACAGGGACTCCCCTGAATCTTTCCCCTGCAACACCCCCTGCCACAGGATGTTGCCTGGTTCCACCCCAGTCAGCTTCTGTCTAACTTCCTATCCAACCCCCAGTTTTATCAGATT
This sequence comes from Ranitomeya variabilis, assembly GCF_051348905.1. Classification (NCBI taxonomy): domain Eukaryota; kingdom Metazoa; phylum Chordata; class Amphibia; order Anura; family Dendrobatidae; genus Ranitomeya; species Ranitomeya variabilis. Next base: position 547,285,272 of record NC_135232.1, on the reverse strand, counting down.
GTGAGGAGTGGCCTAATACATAGTACCCTTTGCTCCCCCTGGAGGCCAGACTGTGAAGTGTATTGGTGTCTGTGATACCTGGTCAGGTGAACTCCTTAAGTGCCATCAGACGTACCATCACTCCCCTTAGCGGCGGAGCATCAGTACTGCAACGACCAGGACTCTGGGGCGCTGCAACTGCACCATCTGTGACTATACCGCCCCTATATACAGAACATGACTGCACCAGCTGTGACTATACCGCCCCCTATATGCAGAACATGACTGCATAAGCTTTGACGCTACTGCCCCCTATATATAGAACATGACTGGATAAGCTGTGACTATACCGCCCCCTATATACAGAACATGACTGCACCAGCTATGAGCTATGACAATACCGCCCCCTATATACAGAACATGACTGCATATGTTGTGACTATACCACCCCTATATACAGAACATGACTGCATCAGCTGTGACTATTCCGCCCCCTATATACAGAACATGACTGCACCAGCTGTGACTATACTGCCCTCTATATGCAGAACATGACTGCACAAGCTAAGACTATACCGCTCCCTATATACAAAACATGACTGCATAAGCTGTGACTATACCGCCCCTATATACAGAACATGACTGCACCAGCTGTGACTATAACGCCCCTATATACAGAACATGACTGCACCAGCTGTGATTATCCTGCCCCTATATACAGAACATGACTGCACCAGCTGTGACTATCCTGCCCCCTATATACAGAACATGACTGCACCAGCTGTAACAATCCTGCCCCCTATATACAGATCATGACTGCACCAGCTGTGACTGTACTGCCCCCTATATACAGAACATGACTGCACCAGCTGTGACTGTACCGCCCCCTATATACAGAACATGAGGACTGCACCAGCTGTGACTATACCACCCCCTATATACAGAACATGACTGCACCAGCTGTAAATATAACGCCCCTATATACAGAACATGACTGCACCAGCTGTGACTATACTGCCCCTATATACAGAACATGACTGGATACGCTGTGACTATACCGCCCCCTATATACAGAGCAGTTACTACACTAGTGGTGACTGTACTGCCCCGTATATACAGAGCAGTTATTGCTCTGTCGGTGACTATACTGCCCCCTATAAACAGAACATGACTGCACCAGCTGTGACTATACCCCCTATATACAGAACATGACTGCACCAGCTGTGGCTATACTGCCTCTTTATGTAGAATATGACTGCACCAGCTGTGACTATACCGCCCTCTATTTACAGAGCAGTTACTGTTCTAGCTGTGACTATACCGCCACCTATATACACAGCAGTAACTGCACCAGCACTGACTATACCGCCCCTATATACAGAACATGACTGCACCAGCGGTGAATATACTGCCCTCTATATACAAAGCAGTTACTGCACTAGCAGTGACTATACCTCCTTCTATATACAGAGCAGTTACTGCACTAGCTGTGACTATACCACCCCTATATACAGAGCAGTAACTACCCCAGCACTGACTAGAATGCACCCTATATACAGAGCAGTGACTGCACCAGCTCTGACTATAGCGCCCCCTATATACAGAGCATGACTGCACTAGCTGTGACTATACCACCCCCATATACAGAACATGACTGTACCAGCTGTGACTATATCACCCCCTATATACAGAGCAGTGACTGCACTAGTGTGACTAAATCACACCCTAAATACAGAGCAGTAACTGCACGAGGGGTGACTATACCGCCCCGTATATACAGAGTAGTTACTGCACTAGGGGTGACTATTCAGCCCCTATATACAGAACATTACTGCAGCATCTGTGACTATACTGCCCCTATATACAGGACATGACTGCACTAGCTATGACTATACTGCCGCCTATATATAGAACAGTGACTGCACCAGGTGAGACTATACTGCCTCTATACACAGAATATAAGTGCACCAGCTGTGACTATACTGCCCCTATATACAGAGCAGTGACTGCACTAGTGTGAACTATACCGCCCCCTATAAACAGAACATGACTGCACCAGCTGTGACTATACAACACCCTACACTCACTGGCCACTTTATTAGGTACACCTGTCCAACTTCTTGTTAACACTTAATTTCTAATCAGCCAATCACATGGCGGCAACTCAGTGCATTTAGGCATGTAGACATGGTCAAGACAATCTCCTGCAGTTCAAACCGAGCATCAGTATGGGGAAGAAAGGTGATTTGAGTGCCTTTGAACGTGGCATGGTTGTTGGTGCCAGAAGGGCTGGTCTGAGTATTTCAGAAACTGCTGATCTACTGGGATTTTCACGCACAACCATCTCTAGGGTTTACAGAGAATGGTCCGAAAAAGAAAAAAAATCCAGTGAGCGGCAGTTCTGTGGGCGGAAATGCCTTGTTGATGCCAGAGGTCAGAGGAGAATGGGCAGACTGGTTCGAGCTGATAGAAAGGCAACAGTGACTCAAATCGCCACTCGTTACAACCAAGGTAGGCCTAAGAGCATCTCTGAACGCACAGTGCGTCGAACTTTGAGGCAGATGGGCTACAGCAGCAGAAGACCACACCGGGTACCACTCCTTTCAGCTAAGAACAGGAAACAGGCTACAATTTGTACAAGCTCATCGAAATTGGACAGTAGAAGATTGGAAAAACGTTGCTTGGTCTGATGAGTCTCGATTTCTGCTGCGACATTCAGATGGTAGGGTCAGAATTTGGCGTAAACAACATGAAAGCATGGATCCATCCTGCCTTGTATGGAGCATCTTTGGGATGTGCAGCCGACAAATCTGCGGCAACTGTGTGATGCCATCATGTCAATATGGACCAAAATCTCTGAGGAATGCTTCCAGCACCTTGTTGAATCTATGCCACGAAGAATTGAGGCAGTTCTGAAGGCAAAAGGGGGTCCAACCCGTTACTAGCATGGTGTACCTAATAAAGTGGCCGGTGAGTGTATATAAAGAGCAGTTACTACACTAGTGGTGACTGTACTGCCCCGTATATACAGAGCAGTTACTGCTCTGGTGGTGACTATACCGCTCCCTATATACAGAACATGGCTGCACCAGCTGTGACTATACTGCCCCTTTATACAGAATATGACTGCACCAGTGTCATGGTTCACACCGTGCTGCCAACAATATGTCGCAGATCCCAACAGTGTGTCAGGGATCCCGGGAAGGATATCTTTATCGTCCCCACTACTCACACCAATTTGTCACGAACCGGGGTTGTTTGGGTGCCCCTTATTCCTTCTGATGGGGATTTATCTACATCCCACTTCCCAGTTCCGGTTTTGAACTTGCAGCTCTCTGGCGCCCCCCTTTACCCGCAGGTCAGTTTAGGTACTGCACCTAGGGTAATTAGTGGCCAGAAAGGCTGCCTGCTATGTACTGGCTATCGGGCACACTGCAACGAGGGCAAAATAACTACTCCCACTCAGGCAGGAACAATAATTATCAACGCCGCCGTCGCTGCAAAGATTCCCAATCGCACAGAACAAAGTATGCTGCCACCAGGTCCGATTTTCAACAAAGGTTAACGGATCTGGAGCCAACCCAAATCAGTAGCGTAATAAACCTCAGAGGACGCACAGTCGTATAGAGCAGGAAGAGACAAGCTAGTAAAATTATTTATATTACTCCATAAAATGATAGGCAGTATTTACAAAAATATTAAAAAGATATTATAAAGGAGATGAATCATGTGTATATTACAATTACAAATAAAAAGGGATTAACGGTGAAAATTGACTTACGATTGTTTCATATCATTCAATGGTACGCTGTGTGCTGGCTGGGGGAGGGGACCTTCCCCACTTAGTTTCAGGTCAGATTGCACAGCCTGTTGTAGCTGAATCCCCCGGCAAAAGACACTGCAAGAATCCTGCTTTACACAGATATTCTCTGTGGTGACATCACTTAGGTACAGTTGAATGCAATGAAGGAGGAGAGAGTGTCTACTGTCGCTCCTTCTCCAATTATTCCCCGCTCTGCCTCTGACACTGCGGGTGCGCGATGACATCATATCATCGCACACCTGCTGTGTGTCGGGCGGGCAGACTGCAGCTGCTGTGACCAGAGCCAGGAGCAGCGTGGGGCACGAGGAGAGGTGAGGAGAGTGTGTGTTTTGTTTTTTTTAAATATATCAATGAGTGATAACTGGATTGTGGGGCTATTGGGGGGCTGTATTACATTCTATGGGGGCTGTGCTGTATTACATTCTATGGGGGGGATTTATTACATTCTATTGGGGCTGGCTGCATTACATTCTATGGGGGGCTGGCTGCATTACATTCTATGGGGGCTGTGCTGCATTACATTCTATGGGGGGCTGGCTGGATTACATTCTATGGGTGGCTGGCTGCATTACATTCTATGGGGGGCTGGCTGTATTACATTTTATGGGCGCTGGCTGCATTACATTCTATGGAGGCTGGTTGCATTACATTCTATTGGGGCTGTGCTGTATTACATTCTATGGGGGCTGTGCTGTATTACATTCTATGGGGGCTGGCTGCATTACATTCTATGGGGGCTGTCCTGCATTACATTCTATGGGAGCTGTGCTGCATTACATTTTATGGGGGCTGTGCTGCATTACATTCTATGGGGGCTGGCTGCATTACATTCTGGCTGTGTGCTGGCTGGGGGAGGGGACCTTCCCCACTTAGTTTCAGGTCAGATTGCACAGCCTGTTGTAGCTGAATCCCCCGGCAAAATACACTGCAAGAATCCTGCTTTACACAGATATTCTCTGTGGTGACATCACTTAGGTACAGTTGAATGCAATGAAGGAGGAGAGAGTGTCTACTGTCGCTCCCTCTCCCATCATTCCCCGCTCTGCCTCTGACACTGCGGGTGCGCGATGACGTCATATCATCGCACACCTGCTGTGTGTCGGGCGGGCAGACTGCAGCTGCTGTGACCAGAGCCAGGAGTAGCGTGGGGCACGAGGAGAGGTGAGGAGAGTGTTTTTTTTTTTTTTTTAAATATATCAATGAGTGATAACTGGATTGTGGGGCTATTGGGGGGCTGTATTACATTCTATGGGGGCTGTGCTGTATTACATTCTATGGGGGGGGATTTATTACATTCTATTGGGGCTGGCTTCATTACATTCTATGGGGGCTGTGCTGCATTACATTCTATGGGGGGCTGGCTGGATTACATTCTATGGGGGGCTGGCTGCATTACATTCTATGGGGGGCTGGCTGCATTACATTTATGGGGCTGGCTGCATTGCATTCTATGGAGACTGGTTGCATTACATTCTATGGGGGCTGTGCTGTATTAATTCTATGGGGGCTGTGCTGCATTACATTCTATGGGGGCTGGCTGCATTACATTCTATGGGGGCTGTCCTGCATTACATTCTATGGGAGCTGTGCTGCATTACATTTTATGGGGGCTGTGCAGCATTACATTCTATGGGGGCTGGCTGCTTTACATTCTATGGGGGTTGTGCTGCATTACATTCTATGGGGGCTGTGCTGTATCACATTCTATGGGGGCTGTGCTGTATTACATTCTATGGGGGCTGGCTGCATTACATTCTATGGGGGCTGGCTGCATTACATTCTATGGGGGCTGTGCTGCATTACATTCTATGGGGGCTGGCTGCATTACATTCTATGGGGGCTGGCTGCATTACATTCTATGGGGGCTGTGCTGCATTACATTTTATGGGGGCTGTGCTGCATTACATTCTATGGGGGCTGGCTGCATTACATTCTGGCTGTGTGCTGGCTGGGGGAGGGGACCTTCCCCACTTAGTTTCAGGTCAGATTGCACAGCCTGTTGTAGCTGAATCCCCCAGCAAAAGACACTGCAAGAATCCTGCTTTACACAGATTTCTCTGTGGTGACATCACTTAGGTACAGTTGAATGCAATGAAGGAGGAGAGAGTGTCTACTGTCGCTCCCTCTCCCATCATTCCCCGCTCTGCCTCTGACACTGCGGGTGCGCGATGACGTCATATCATCGCACACCTGCTGTGTGTCGGTGTTGTGATTTTGCTTTTTGCTCCCTCTAGTGGTCATTAGTGAATTGACTCTGGAGCGTCTGTCTTTTTCTTTATCCTCACCTGGGCCGTTAGTTCTGGGGCGTTGCTATATAAGCGCCTTGGACCTTCAGTTCAATGCCTGGCATCGTTGAAATCAGAGCTAATCTGTTGTGCTCTTGTCCTTTGATCCGGGTTCCTGTATTTCAAGCTAAGTCTTCTTCCTTGCTTTTTGCTTTTGTTTTGTTTTGTATTTTTGTCCAGCTTGTTCCAATCTGTATCCTGACCTTTGCTGGAAGCTCTAGGGGGCTGGTGTTCTCCCCCCGGACCGTTAGACGGTTCGGGGGTTCTTGAATCTCCAGCGTGGTTTTTTATAGGGTTTTTGTTGACCAGATAAGTTATCTTGCTTTATTCTGCTATTAGTAAGCTGGCCTCTCTTTGCTGAACCTGGTTCATTTCTGTGTTTGTCATTTCCTCTTACCTCACCGTTATTATTTGTGGGGGGCTTGTATCTTGCTTTGGGGTCCCTTTCTCTGGAGGCAAGAGAGGTCTTTGTTTTCTTCTCCTAGGGGTAGTTAGATTCTCCGGCTGGCGCGAGTCATCTAGCGATCACCATAGGCATGATCCCCGGCTACTTCTAGTGTTGGCGTTAGGAGTAGCTATTTGGTCAACCCAGTTACCACAGCCCTATGAGCAGGATTTTTGTATTTCGCAGACTTACACGTTCCTCTGAGACCCTGTCCACTGGGGTCATAACAGTATGCCAGGCCAGTATTAAATGTTTAATGCATTGCAGAAGTGGGATTATAAGAAAGAAAATTTTGAGTTTTTTTTTCCTCTCTCATTTTTTTTTTTTTTTTTTTTTTCTTTTCCCCTTTACCTCAGAGTGGCTTAAGCTTGCTGCAGACATGAATATCCAGACCTTGATTACAAGTGTGGACCAGCTTGCCGCTCGTGTGCAGAGTATACAAGATTATGTTACCAGAAATCCTAGGTCTGAACCCAAGATTCCGATTCCTGAACTGTTTTCAGGAGACCGATTTAAGTTTAGGAATTTCAGGAATAATTGTAAATTGTTTTTGTCCCTGAAACCTTGTTCGTCTGGAGACTCTGCTCAACAAGTAAAAATTGTTATTTCATTCTTACGGGGTGACCCTCAAGATTGGGCTTTTTCGTTGGCGCCAGGAGATCCGGCATTGGCCGATATTGATGCGTTTTTTCTGGCGCTCGGTTTACTTTATGAGGAACCCAATCTTGAGATTCAGGCAGAGAAAGCCTTGCTGGCTATGTCTCAGGGCCAGGACGAGGCTGAGGTGTATTGCCAAAAATTTCGGAAATGGTCCGTGCTGACACATTGGAACGAGTGTGCACTGGCCGCTAATTTTAGAAATGGCCTTTCTGAGGCCATTAAGAATGTTATGGTGGGTTTTCCCATTCCCACAGGTCTGAATGATACCATGTCCCTGGCTATTCAAATTGACCGGCGGTTGCGGGAGCGCAAAACCGCAAATTCCCTCATGTTGTTGTCTGAACAGACACCTGATGTGATGCAATGTGATAGAAAAACCGCAAATTCCCTCATGGTGTTGTCTGAACGGACACCTGATTTGATGCAATGTGATAGAATCCTGACTAGAAATGAGAGGAAAATTCATAGACGCCGGAATGGCTTGTGCTACTACTGTGGTGATTCTACACATGTTATCTCAGCATGCTCTAAACATATATCTAAGGTTGTTAGTCCTGTCACCGTTGGTAATTTGCATCCTAAGTTTATTCTGTCTGTAACTTTGATTTGCTCATTGTCATCTTATCCTGTCATGGCGTTTGTAGATTCAGGTGCTGCCCTGAGTCTTATGGATCTCTCATTTGCTAAGCGCTGTGGTTTTATTCTTGAACCATTAGAAAATCCTATCCCTCTTAGGGGGATTGATGCTACGCCATTGGCAGAAAATAAGCCGCAGTATTGGACACAGGTTACCATGTGCATGACTCCTGAACACCGCGAGGTGATACGTTTTCTCGTTCTACATAAAATGCATGATTTGGTTGTTTTGGGGTTGCCATGGTTACAGACCCATAATCCAGTCCTTGACTGGAAGGCTATGTCAGTGTCTAGTTGGGGCTGTCTTGGTATTCATGAGGATTCCCTGCCTGTGTCTATTGCTTCTTCTACGCCTTCGGAAGTTCCGGAGTATTTGTCTGATTATCAGGATGTCTTTAGCGAGTCCAGGTCCAGTGCATTGCCTCCTCATAGGGAATGTGACTGTGCAATAGATTTGATTCCAGGCAGTAAGTTTCCTAAGGGGAGACTGTTTAATCTGTCGGTACCTGAACATACCGCTATGCGTTCATATATCAAGGAGTCTCTGGAGAAAGGACACATCCGTCCGTCTTCTTCCCCTCTTGGTGCGGGATTCTTTTTTGTGGCTAAAAAGGACGGATCTTTGAGGCCTTGTATTGACTATCGGCTTTTAAATAAGATCACTGTCAAATTTCAGTATCCTTTGCCGCTGTTGTCTGACTTGTTTGCCCGGATTAAGGGTGCCAAGTGGTTCACCAAGATAGACCTTCGTGGTGCGTACAACCTTGTGCGCATTAAGCAAGGGGATGAATGGAAAACCGCATTCAATACGCCCGAAGGTCATTTTGAGTACTTGGTGATGCCTTTTGGGCTCTCTAATGCCCCTTCAGTTTTTCAGTCCTTTATGCATGACATTTTCCGGAACTATCTGGATAAATTTTTGATCATTTATCTGGATGATATTCTGGTTTTTTCTGATAATTGGGACTCGCATGTGGAGCAGGTCAGGATGGTCTTTAAAATTTTGCGTGAAAATTCTTTGTTTGTCAAGGGCTCAAAGTGTCTTTTTGGTGTACAGAAGGTTCCCTTTTTGGGGTTCATTTTTTCCCCTTCTGCTGTGGAGATGGACCCAGTCAAGGTCCGAGCTATTCTTGATTGGACTCAGCCCTCGTCAGTTAAGAGTCTTCAGAAGTTCTTGGGTTTCGCTAACTTCTACCGTCGTTTTATCGCTAACTTTTCTAGCATTGTGAAACCTCTGACGGATATGACCAAGAAGGGCTCCGATGTGGTTAATTGGGCTCCTGCTGCCGTGGAGGCCTTCCAGGAGTTGAAACGTCGGTTTACTTCGGCGCCTGTTTTGTGCCAGCCTGATGTCTCGCTTCCCTTTCAAGTTGAGGTGGATGCTTCAGAGATTGGAGCAGGGGCCGTTTTGTCGCAGAGAGGCCCTGGTTGCTCTGTTATGAGACCTTGCGCCTTTTTCTCTAGGAAGTTTTCACCTGCGGAGCGAAATTATGATGTGGGCAATCGGGAGTTGTTGGCCATGAAATGGGCATTTGAGGAGTGGCGTCATTGGCTCGAGGGTGCTAAGCATCGTGTGGTGGTCTTGACTGATCACAAAAATCTGATGTATCTCGAGTCTGCTAAACGCCTGAATCCTAGACAGGCCCGCTGGTCATTGTTTTTCTCCCGTTTTGACTTTGTTGTCTCGTATTTACCAGGTTCAAAGAATGTGAAGGCCGATGCTCTTTCCAGGAGCTTTGTGCCTGATGCTCCTGGAGTCGCTGAACCTGTTGGTATTCTTAAGGATGGTATTATCTTGTCAGCTATTTCTCCAGATCTGCGACGTGTGTTGCAGAGATTTCAGGCTGATAGGCCTGATTCTTGTCCACCTGACAGACTGTTTGTGCCTGATAAGTGGACCAGCAGAGTCATTTCCGAGGTTCATTCCTCGGTGTTGGCAGGTCACCCAGGAATTTTTGGCACCAGAGATCTGGTGGCCAGATCCTTTTGGTGGCCTTCCTTGTCTAGGGATGTGCGGTCATTTGTACAGTCCTGTGGGACTTGTGCTCGAGCTAAGCCTTGCTGTTCTCGTGCCAGCGGGTTGCTCTTGCCCTTGCCTGTCCCTAAGAGACCTTGGACACATATCTCCATGGATTTCATTTCTGATCTTCCGGTGTCTCAAGGCATGTCTGTTATCTGGGTTATATGTGATCGCTTCTCCAAGATGGTCCATTTGGTTCCTTTGCCTAAGCTGCCTTCCTCCTCCGATCTGGTTCCTGTGTTTTTCCAGAACGTGGTTCGTTTGCACGGCATCCCTGAGAATATTGTGTCAGACAGAGGATCCCAGTTCGTTTCCAGATTCTGGCGATCCTTTTGTAGTAGGATGGGCATTGACTTGTCGTTTTCGTCTGCTTTCCATCCTCAGACTAATGGACAGATGGAGCGAACTAATCAGACTTTGGAGGCTTATCTGAGGTGTTTTGTCTCTGCTGATCAGGACGATTGGGTGACCTTCTTGCCGTTAGCTGAGTTTGCCCTTAATAATCGGGCTAGTTCCGCCACCTTGGTTTCGCCGTTTTTCTGCAACTCTGGTTTCCACCCTCGTTTTTCTTCGGGTCATGTGGAACCTTCTGACTGCCCTGGGGTGGATTCTGTGGTGGATAGGTTGCAGCGGATCTGGAATCTTGTGGTGGACAACTTGAAGTTGTCACAGGAGAGGGCTCAGCGCTTTGCCAACCGCCGCCGCGGTGTGGGTCCCCGACTACGTGTTGGGGATTTGGTGTGGCTTTCTTCCCGCTTTGTTCCTATGAAGGTTTCCTCTCCCAAATTTAAACCTCGTTTTATTGGTCCTTACAAGATATTGGAAATTCTTAATCCTGTGTCCTTTCGCCTGGATCTTCCTGTGTCGTTTGCTATCCACAACGTATTTCATAGGTCCTTGTTGCGGCGGTACGTTGTGCCTGTGGTTCCCTCTGCTGAGCCTCCTGCTCCGGTGTTGGTTGAGGGCGAGTTGGAGTACGTGGTGGAGAAGATCTTGGATTCTCGTCTCTCCAGGCGGAGGCTTCAGTACCTGGTCAAGTGGAAGGGCTATGGTCAGGAAGATAATTCCTGGGTGGTCGCCTCTGATGTTCATGCGGCCGATTTAGTTCGTGCCTTTCACGCCGCTCATCCTGATCGCCCTGGTGGTCGTGGTGAGGGTTCGGTGACCCCTCACTAAGGGGGGGGTACTGTTGTGATTTTGCTTTTTGCTCCCTCTAGTGGTCATTAGTGAATTGACTCTGGAGCGTCTGTCTTTTTCTTTATCCTCACCTGGGCCGTTAGTTCTGGGGCGTTGCTATATAAGCGCCTTGGACCTTCAGTTCAATGCCTGGCATCGTTGAAATCAGAGCTAATCTGTTGTGCTCTTGTCCTTTGATCCGGGTTCCTGTATTTCAAGCTAAGTCTTCTTCCTTGCTTTTTGCTTTTGTTTTGTTTTGTATTTTTGTCCAGCTTGTTCCAATCTGTATCCTGACCTTTGCTGGAAGCTCTAGGGGGCTGGTGTTCTCCCCCCGGACCGTTAGACGGTTCGGGGGTTCTTGAATCTCCAGCGTGGTTTTTTATAGGGTTTTTGTTGACCAGATAAGTTATCTTGCTTTATTCTGCTATTAGTAAGCTGGCCTCTCTTTGCTGAACCTGGTTCATTTCTGTGTTTGTCATTTCCTCTTACCTCACCGTTATTATTTGTGGGGGGCTTGTATCTTGCTTTGGGGTCCCTTTCTCTGGAGGCAAGAGAGGTCTTTGTTTTCTTCTCCTAGGGGTAGTTAGATTCTCCGGCTGGCGCGAGTCATCTAGCGATCACCATAGGCATGATCCCCGGCTACTTCTAGTGTTGGCGTTAGGAGTAGCTATTTGGTCAACCCAGTTACCACAGCCCTATGAGCAGGATTTTTGTATTTCGCAGACTTACACGTTCCTCTGAGACCCTGTCCACTGGGGTCATAACAGTCGGGCGGGCAGACTGCAGCTGCTGTGACCAGAGCCAGGAGCAGCGTGGGGCACGAGGAGAGGTGAGGAGAGTGGTTTTTTTTAAAAAATATATCAATGAGTGATAACTGGATTGTGGGGCTATTGGGGGGCTGTATTATATTCTATGGGGGCTGTGCTGTATTACATTCTATGGGGGGGATTTATTACATTCTATTGGGGCTGGCTGCATTACATTCTATGTGGGCTGGCTGCATTACATTCTATGGGGGCTGTGCTGCATTACATTCTATGGGGGCTGTGCTGTATCACATTCTATGGGGGCTGTGCTGTATTACATTCTATGGGGGCTGGCTGCATTACATTCTATTGGGGCTGGCTTCATTACATTCTATGGGGGCTGTGCTGCATTACATTCTATGGGGGCTGGCTGGATTACATTCTATGGGGGGCTGGCTGCATTACATTCTATGGGGGGCTGGCTGCATTACATTCTATGGGGGCTGGCTGCATTACATTTATGGGGCTGGCTGCATTACATTCTATGGAGACTGGTTGCATTACATTCTATGGGGGCTGTGCTGTATTAATTCTATGGGGGCTGTGCTGCATTACATTCTATGGGGGCTGGCTGCATTACATTCTATGGGGGCTGTCCTGCATTACATTCTATGGGAGCTGTGCTGCATTACATTTTATGAGGGCTGTGCAGCATTACATTCTATGGTGGCTGGCTGCATTACATTCTAAGGGGGTTGTGCTGCATTACATTCTATGGGGGCTGTGCTGTATCACATTCTATGGGGGCTGTGCTGTATTACATTCTATGGGGGCTGGCTGCATTACATTCTATGGGGGCTGGCTGCATTACATTCTATGGGGGCTGTGCTGCATTACATTCTAAGGGGGCTGGCTGCATTACATTCTATGGGGGCTGGCTGCATTACATTCTATGGGGGCTGTGCTGCATTACATTTTATGGGGGCTGTGCTGCATTACATTCTATGGGGGCTGGCTGCATTACATTCTGGCTGTGTGCTGGCTGGGGGAGGGGACCTTCCCCACTTAGTTTCAGGTCAGATTGCACAGCCTGTTGTAGCTGAATCCCCCAGCAAAAGACACTGCAAGAATCCTGCTTTACACAGATATTCTCTGTGGTGACATCACTTAGGTACAGTTGAATGCAATGAAGGAGGAGAGAGTGTCTACTGTCGCTCCCTCTCCCATCATTCCCCGCTCTGCCTCTGACACTGCGGGTGCGCGATGACGTCATATCATCGCACACCTGCTGTGTGTCGGGCGGGCAGACTGCAGCTGCTGTGACCAGAGCCAGGAGCAGCGTGGGGCACGAGGAGAGGTGAGGAGAGTGGTTTTTTTTTAAAAATATATCAATGAGTGATAACTGGATTGTGGGGCTATTGGGGGGCTGTATTATATTCTATGGGGGCTGTGCTGTATTACATTCTATGGGGGGGATTTATTACATTCTATTGGGGCTGGCTGCATTACATTCTATGTGGGCTGGCTGCATTACATTCTATGGGGGCTGTGCTGCATTACATTCTATGGGGGGCTGGCTGGATTACATTGTATGGGGGGCTGGCTGCATTACATTCTATGGAGGGCTGGCTGCATTACATCCTATGGGGGCTGGCTGCATTACATTTTATGGGGGCTGGCTGCATTACATTCTATGGAGGCTGGTTGCATTACATTCTATGGGGGCTGTGCTGTATTACATTTTATGGGGGCTGTGCTGCATTACATTCTATGGGGGCTGGCTGCATTACATTCTATGGGGGCTGTCCTGCATTACATTCTATGGGAGCTGTGCTGCATTACATTTTATGGGGGCTGTGCTGCATTACATTCTATGGGGGCTGGCTGCAGTACATTCTATGGGGGTTGTGCTGCATTACATTCTATGGGGGCTGTGCTGCATTACATTCTATGGGGGCTGTGCTGTATCACATTCTATGGGGGCTGTGCTGTATTACATTCTATGGGGGCTGGCTGCATTACATTCTATGGAGGCTGGCTGCATTACATTCTATGGGGGCTGTGCTGCATTACATTCTATGGGGGCTGGCTGCATTACATTCTATGGGGGCTGGCTTCATTACATTCTATGGGGGCTGGCTGCATTACATTCTATGGGGGCTGTGCTTCGTTACATTCTATGGGGCTGTGCTGCTTTACATTCTATGGGGGCTGTGCTGCGTTACATTCTATGGGGGCTGTGCTGCATTACATTCTATGGGGGCTGGCTGCATTGCATTCTATGGGGGCTGGCTGCATTACATTCTATGGGGGCTGTGCTGTATTACTGTAACAACTCTGCTGGCATCACGGCATGGCATCTCATTTCTCCACTATCTTACCCACTGCTCCAGGCCATGATATGGTTTCTGTTTCATGCCAGCTGCATATTCTGTCTCTCTGCATGCTTCCTGGCTGTGTGCATAGGGGGCCGGCGCCTGAACTCTCTGGTTCTTATAGGAATCAGGTGCATCTGTCTAATCTGTTCCTGACCAATTACCAAGAGGCCTCCAGTATATAGTGCAGTTCCACCCAGTGGACTGGGCCTGTGCAATGTGTTAGCTCAGTTAGTGTTTAGCGTCTGAGTTTGCCAGGCCTTGCTCTGTGTTACGCCCTCTCTGGAGGCTTTTCTCTGTGCTATTGCCTTGGTCTTGTTGTCCGCCCTCCAGGAGGCAAAATATCCTGGTCCCTGTGTCCTTGTTTCTTGTCTTGTTCCATTTCCTTGTCTGAACTTAGTCTTATCTCGGTCTCCTTGTCTGTGGCTTCCTTCCCTGCTGTGTCTTTCCTTGTGTTCTCAGTCTGCTTACACTCTGCATTCTTGCGGCTCTGTACCTTTGTGGCTTTACCTCTGCTCTGCACTCCTGCAGTTCTGCTCCTTTCTACTCTGCTTATCTGCTGCTGCAGTTATCCCTTGCTGCAGCTCCTCTCCACATTCCTTGTGGCTCTGCTCTGCTTTGCTGCAGAAACCTCTCGCTGCAGCTCTTCTCCGTATTCCTTGTGGTTCTGCTCTGCTAAGCTTTTGTTGCTACACTATCTCTTGCTGCTCTACCATTCCTATCCGCAGCCTTGTGGTTCTCTTCCTGTGTGAACAGGTCCCAACCTGTTCCTTCATTCTCCTTTCCTTCTGGCTTGTTTCCTTTCCTGCACCTCTTGTGTGAACAGGTCCCTACCTGTTCCTCCACACTACATATCCGTACCTGCACCTCCATTGTGAACAGGTCCCTACCTGTTCCTTCATAAACCACATCAACCAGTCCTGTGTTCTCTGCCGTGCCTTCCAATCCAGTGTTCTTGCCAGTCCTGCTGTGCCTTCCAGTCCTGTGTTCCTGCCGTCCTAGCCAGTCCTGTGTTTCCTGCCAGTCCTGTGTTTCCTGCCAGTCCTGTGTTTCCTGCCAGCCCTGTGTTTCCTGCCAGCCCTGTGTTTCCTGCCAGCCCTGTGTTTCCTGCCAGCCCTGTGTTCTCTGCCGTGTCTCTGCCAGCCCTGTGTCTCAGCCATGCCAGCCTACTCGTCTGAGTTTCAGCCGTGCTCTTCTGCCAGTCCTGCCTGATGCCCGCACCAATCCTGGTGTTCCTGTCTCCCAAGTGGGATCAGCAGCCACAGCCAGACACCACCCTGGAGTAGCACCTGGCAGCTGCCTACTGCACAAGCCTGACCTCACCATTAGAGGCTCCAGTGAAAACCCAGGCACCTGTCATAGTCACGCACCTTCCAGGGTAGTCTGGTTTGTGGCACAGTGGGGCCCCAAACCCCCCGAGCTCACGCCCACCAGTCAGGGCGTGAGCGTGACAATTACATTCTATGGGTGGCTGGCTGCATTACATTCTATGGGTGGCTGGCTGCATTACATTCTATGGGTGGCTGGCTGCATTACATTCTATGGGTGGCTGGCTGCATTACATTCTATGGGTAGCTGTATTACATTCTATGGGGGAGGGCTGTATTACATTCTATAGGGGGGCTGTATTACATTTTCTGGGGGCTACATTATATTCTATGGGGGCTGTATTATATTCTATGGGGAGGTGGGCTGTATAACATTCTATGGGGGCTGTATTATATTCTATGGAGGGGCTGCATTATATTCTATGGGGGGGCTACCATATATTATATATGCAGGGGCTGCATTATACTATATGAGGGGGCTGCATTATATTCTCTGGGGGGTTACAGTACATTCAGGGGGCTACAATATATTCTGTGGGGTGGCTGCATTATACTCCGGGGTGGCATCATTATACTATATGTGGGCTGCATTATACTGTATCGAGGACTATGGGGAATACATTATGCTATATGATGAACTATGGGGTGCATTATACTATGGGAAGTGAATTGTACTACATGGATGACAATGGCGGGGCATTATACTATATGGAGCACTATGAGGAATGTATTATACTATCTGGAGCACTGAGGAGTGTATTATACTATATGGAGGACTGTGGCAGTACATTATACTATATGGAGGACTGCGGAGTGTATTATACTATATGGAGGAATTGCAGTGTATTTTAATATATGGAGGACTGAGGTGCGCATTAGAATATATGGAGGACTATGGGGTGTATTATACTATATGGAGGATTGAGGAGTGTATTATACTATATGGAGGACTGAGGAGTGTATAATACTATATGGAGGACTGAGGAGTGTATTATACTATATGGAGGACTGAGGAGTGTATAATACTATATGGAGGACTGAGGAGTGTATCTACTATATAATTGTCTAAGGGGTACTTCCGTCTGTCTGTCTGTCTGTCCTTCTTTCTGTCGCAGTTATTCGTTCGCTGATTGGTCTCGGCAGCTGCCTGTCATGGTTGCCGCGACCAATCAGCGACGCGCACAGTCCGGAAGAAAATGGCCGCTCCTTACTCCCTGCACTCACTGCCCGGTGCCCGCATACACCCCTCCGCTCACCGCTCACACAAGGGTTAATGCCGGCGGTAACGGACCGCGTTATGCCGCGGGTAACGCACTCCGTTACCGCTGCTATTAACCCTGTGTGACCACCTTTTTACTATTCATGCTGCCTATGCGGCATGAATAGTAAAACGATCTAATGTTAAAAATAATAATTAAAAAAAAATAAAAAAAAAAAATCGTTAGATACTCACAGTCCGTCGGCCCCCGGATCGACAACAGGCCTTACCCGCTCCTCCCAACGCTCCATGCTGCGATCACGCGAGATGATGACGTAGCAGTCTCGCGCGACCGCTACGTCATCATCTCGCGAGACCGCAATGCACTCTTGGGACCGGAGCTGCGCAATATACTACGCATACATATTCTAGAATACCCGATGCGTTAGAATCGGGCCACCATCTAGTTATACTATATGGAGGACTGAGGTGTGCATTAGAATATATGGAGGACTATGAGGTGTATTATACTAAACAAGCAATATCCACAAAAAACAAAAGATAGTCAGATCACCTGAATATCGGCTATTCCACATCTGTTCCTGCACGGAAAAGTTGAGCACTCAGTACACAGAAAAATCGATGAATCCAGCAGGAATGTAATAAAATCAGTGAATTTATTTCTTCATTTTTTTAAAAAAAGGGAAAGGGTTATATCCTATGGTACACCACTTGTAAATAAGTTATAGTTTCTTACAGCATTATGCACATATGGCAGCGTTCTTCCGACGCGTTTCGATTGACGTCTTAATCATTCTGTTCCCTTCATTCTTTCTCAGTTGGTGTAAAGAGGCCGGGAAACAAGCGAACGACTTCAGTATTGTCGATCACATTCGTTTAGTGGCCTGAGATCAGTGCATGTAAATACAGCAGAAATGCTTCGCAGGGAGACCAGGCAAGGGATTAGCGCTAACTCTACTGCTTTTCCCAGCCGCCAGAGCATTTAATTCTGGTATGTGTAATGATTTTTAGGGTTGATGTCAGCTGCGTAATGTCAGCTGCTATCAATCCCTGGTGTAAGTAATGGAGAGGTGTCTATCAGACCCCCCCACTACTAGCTCAGCCAGCCAGACCCAGCGACTCTGAAGAGCGGTGACGGTAGTAACAATACCGCTCTTCACAGTCACCAAGCTCAGTGCAAGACCCGGAATATCTGAAGAGCGGTGACGTTACTGATGTGACCGCTCTTGAGAGTCACTGGGTCTCGTGCTGCGCAACGGAACCAAAAGTGGCTGTAGGCAAAGTTTATGGAGCATCAGAATGAGGTTCCATAGTCTTTGGTCGTCTCAATCGCTTCATTACCTACGAGATCCAGTTATGTAGGTAAAGTAGCGGCTTTTCTTGGTACTGCAACTAAAAGCAATAAATAGGACTGAGCTGTAATGCTGGATACAGCTGTGATTATATGTTATATAGTCGTGTTACACTCCCCTCACTTCTTGTAATCTACAAGTGTACAAAGCTATTATACAGTCACCGTGTGACAAGTGGGCCTGTGTAACTTCAAATGCCAGGGCTGAATTTTAGTCCCAGTCTGGCCCTGCTGCCCCCTATATACAGAACATGACTGCACCAGCTGTGACTATACCGCCCCCTATATACAGAACATGACTGCACCAGCTGTGACTATACCGCCCCTATATAGGGAGCAGTTACTGCACTAGTGGTGACTATACCGCCCCCTATTTACAGATCATGTCTGCACCAGATGTGATTATACTGCCCCCTATATAAAAACATGACTGCACCAGATGTGACTGTAGCGCCCCCCCTGCCGCAGGGCCGAGGGGTACCCGGTACCGGGCCTCTGAGTCTCTGCTCTGGGGTTGTCACGGTGGCTAGACCCGGTCCGTGACCCTGCTGAGGGGCGTACAGTAATAGATGTGGATAGCGGTGGTGGTGCGGTGCAGTAAATAACGAGGACACCAAGTTGCAGTCTCTTTACCTCTTTACTGAAGGTTTTAAAGTCCTCAGTCCAGAGCGCTGTTACCAGGGCTGTCAGAGACCGGCCGGTCTAAAGACACATCAGGAGTTCTCTTTACAGGTGGGAATCAGTGTCTACCTTCTAGTGCTGGGTGTTGTAGTCCTTCCCTGCTGAGCTCCCGGGATAGTCCTCACAACTGGTTCTGTCTATCTCTGATGTTCGTTCTCTCCGTCCTCCAGGTGATATGGTAGGACGCACCCGTATGACGGGGTAGGCCTGGAGTTCTTCCGGGACCCTAGAGTCGCCCCTCTCCCACAGCTGCCTCCGTTGTCTGCTTAGGTGTTAAGTGAGACAGCTAACCTATAATTGGCTGTCCTGCCGTGGTTTGCAGTAGTACTTAAAGTCTCTTACTTGCTCGGCGTTCCGGCCACCGACTGTTTGCGCCTCAGAAGGATGTTGCCTCGGTCTAACAGCACGACTCCTTCTGGTCCCAATTCCTCTTTACTGTATTCCCGTTGTGCACTGGTTAGTTCTGCTCTGAGGAGTCTGTCAGGATCCCATCCCTGACAGGTCCTCTCACTAGCTCTTCCCAGCTGCTTCTCCCTGTCTTCCTGTCCAACCCCCAGTTTTACCAGAGTGTGAGGAGTGGCCTACTAGATAGGACCACCCCCCCTGGTGGCCGGAGTGTGAAGTGTAGTGAGGTGTTACCTGATCAGAGAAACTCCTTTAGTGCAATCAGACGTACCATAGCTCCCCATAGTGGCGGAGCCACAGTACTGCAACGACCAGGACTCTGGGGCGCTGCACTCCCCCCCGGTTAAATCCAGTACTCCGGGACTGGGAAAACAAGAACAACAATACATGTTAACAGGGAACACACAAAATTTTGAAATAGCATAAACAATTAAACATAACAGTGCTTCCCTTTATGGGAGATGAGAACTCTTGAACGTTGCGAAAATTAGGTCATGCACAGTTTATGACTCTCAGTTCAGTGGTTGAAACAGCGGGGACCCCGGGTAAACAAAGGGGCCCCCTTGTGAAAGTTTTTGAGCAATTCACTGTCCATTACTCTATTGTCCATTTTAAAACCTGTAACAAAAGATATACACACAAACATTTTCAACTGAATAGCAGCCCCCGCTAATACCTCCAAGTTTTGTAGCGGAGAGGAGTTTGATTTTGAGTGCTGCGTGTGGACCTCCGCAGCGCAGGGGTTGCTATTGGCCTAACAGGGCCCGCTATGCTTGCTACCGCTGGTGTAGTGCACTGTCTTCTAGCTACACTTCTAGTGAGTCTGGGTAGCACTGGCAGGATGGGGCTCTCTGAGCTGCTGCTATCAACAGTGGGTACAGCAGATTCACCGATAGCAGAGGGAGGATTTGCCGGTTCAACGGTTGGCATGGCATCTTCAGGTAGGGCTTGTTGAGGTAGCGGGTCCGGATGATCTGGTACCACCATTGTTTCTAGAACAGGTACCACGATGGCTTGATTTATCTGAGTCCAGGACTGGGGAAAGTCACCAAGGACGGTATGGATCATCTTCTCCTTTTCCACTGGCGGGGAGATTTCTGGGGCCATGTCCCTCTCTCTCAACTTATCGGGGCAGACCTTAAGGTGATCCCTGGATACCGCTGTTGAAGTCTCCCCTCTGTCCTTGCTGATGAGACAGACCTTCATGTTATCGAAGTCGGATGGCAGGATGGTATACGGTTCCGCTTCCCATTGGTCATCGAGCTTATGTAATCTCCTCTTTCGTTTAAGTACTTGTTCACCAGGGGACAGGGGAATCGCAGGAGCGTGTTGGTTGTAGTCCCTTTCTTGTTTTTGCCTAGCCTGGGCGAGACTTCTTTCTACACACTCCTGTACCTCGCGTAGGTACCTTCGCTGCCTTTCTGCATCCCAGTCGGCATCCGGCGAGGTATCTTCGGGTACTAGGACCCCCATGTCCAAATCAACGGGTAACCGACTAGATCTTCCTCGCATCAGGTACGCTGGGGTACAGTTGGTGGAACTTACTGGGATGTGATTGTACATATCCACCAAGTCAGGCAACTTTATTGGCCACAGGTTCCATTCCTCCACAGGCAAGGTCTTCAATAAATCGATTACCACTTGGTTCATCTTCTCACACATCCCGTTGGTTTGAGGATGGTACGGTGTGGTTCTGATCTTCTTACACCCGTACAGTTGACAGAATTCTTGGAACACTTCCGCTTCGAATGCAGGTCCCTGATCAGTCAGTACCTTCTCTGGGTAGCCATGGGGCCTACAAAAGTGCTGCTGGAAGGCCCTGGCTGCAGTCCTGGCCGTTAGATCCTTGACAGGTACAACCACCAAAAACCTGGAGTAGTGGTCCACGATGGTAAGGGCGTAGATATAGCCCGACCGGCTAGGTGTCAGCTTCACATGATCCAGCGCGACCAGTTCGAGCGGCCGTTTGGTGATGATAGGCCGCAGGGGGAGCCCGTTGACTGTCACGGTCCTTCCTGCGCAGACTACATGGACCACACTCCCGACACCACTTCTCAATGGTTCTCTTCATGCCAATCCAATAGAACCTCCCTCGGAGTAGCCTTTCTAGCTTCCTCCATCCGAAGTGTCCGGCTCCATCATGGTAGGCTCCCAGAACCATGGGCGCATCTCGCCTTGGCACCACTATCTGCCACACCAATTCATGAGTACGTGGGTCGATGCTCCTCCTGCACAACTTGCCATCATGGATAAACAGTTTGCTTCTCCCCTTCCACAGCTGTTGGGTCTCTTGTGGGTCATCTGGGCCAGGGTGCGACCCTGCCTGCGTCAAGAGCTCTTTCACCCGACGGACCGCGGGGTCACCATCCTGGGTTTCCGCCCACCCGTGATGGGGCAGGGGATTCAGCGTGTCATCCGGTTGGTTCTTGTGCCTGTTCTTCACATGATGAGAGCTCTGAGTGGCCTTGGGGCGATGGAATGCAGGCAGCTCCACCTCTTCAAGTGCCTCCGGGTCTTCTCCCGCTTCTGGCAAATTGGGCATTCGGGACAAGGCATCGGCATTGGCATTCTCGTGTCCTGCCCGGTACTTGATGGTGTAATCGTAGTTGGACAGCCGGGCCATCCATCGCTGTTCCAAGGCCCCGAGTTTGGCAGTATCCAGATGCGTTAGCGGATTGTTGTCCGTGAAGATGGTGAATTTCGCGGAGGCCAGGTAGTGTTTGAACCTCTCTGTCACTGCCCAGACAATGGCAAGGAATTCCAGCTTAAAGGAACTGTAGTTGTCAGGGTTCCTTTCCGTGGGACGGAGTTTCCTGCTGGCATAAGCGATCACCCTTTCTTTGCCTTTCTGGACCTGAGACAGCACGGCTCCTAATCCCACATTGCTGGCATCTGTGTACAGCACAAACGGTTGGTCATATTCGGGGTAAGCCAGTACCTCTTCTCCCGTCAGTGCCGACTTCAAACAGGTGAAGGATTCCTCCAGCTCCTCGTTCCAATCAAAGGGGGTGTTCCTCCCCTTGGTCTTCTTTGGTTGGCCCACCAACAGGTTTTGCAAGGGTGCGGCCTTCTTGGTGAAGTCCTTAATGAACCTCCGGTAATAGCCTACCAGCCCGAGGAACTGCCGGACTTCGTGGAGGTCACTGGGCTTTGGCCAGTCCTTGATCACTGTGACCTTGTCGGGGTCTGGGGCCACTCCTTCAGCGCTCACCACATGGCCCAGGTACTGCACTTTAGGTTTCAGCAGATGACACTTGGACGGTTTCACCTTTAAGCCGAAGTTGGACAGGGCTTCAAACACCTCGGCCAGGTGCTTCAGATGGTCTTCGTAGGTCTTAGAGAAGACAATGACATCATCCAAATACAGCAGCACAGTTTCAAAGTTCATGTGTCCTAGGCAGCACTCCATCATCCTCTGGAATGTCCCGGGAGCATTGCACAATCCGAAGGGCATGTAGTTGAACTCGCAGAGACCCATTGGTGTCGTGAAGGCCGTCTTCTCCTTGTCCGCCTCCACTACAGGAACCTGCCAGTACCCACTGGTGAGATCTAAGGTAGAGAAGTAGTTAGCAGATTTTAAGGCAGCCAGAGACTCCTCTATCCTGGGCAGTGGGTATGCGTCCTTATGTGTAATGCGATTCAACTGCCTGTAATCAACACACATCCTCATTGTACCATCTTTCTTTTTAACAAGGACTAACGGAGCTGCCCAGGGGCTACAGCTGTCTCTCACCACCCCAGCCTCCTTCATTTCCCGCAACATGTCCTTGGCACACTGGTAATGAGCTGGGGGTACAGGGCGATATCTCTCTTTTATGGGTCGGTGATCTCCCGTGGGGATGTGATGTTGGATCCCTTTCACCTGCCCAAAATCTAAGGGGTGTTTGCTGAATACCTGCTCGTACTTGTGTACCACCCTGTAGGCCCCCTGTTTTTGATGGGATGGGGTAGAGTCAGTGCCCACATGCAATTCCCGACACCAGTCTTTCGAGTGCTCTGCAGAACCTTTGTTCTCCGCCACGTTTGACGGGACCAAGGGTTCAGGTGTCTGTATCACACTATTATTGACAGTGAACAGTTTGGCGAGCGTGGTATACTTGGTGAGGTGAACCTCTTCCTCCCCACAATTGAGGACACGTACGGGCACTCTCCCCTGGCGGACGTCGACCACCCCCCGGGCTGTCAGAACAGTAGGCCTATTGTCTGAATATACGGGTTCTACCAAGGCCTGGTAGTCCTTACCCCTGAGGCCTATGGCTGCCCGACACCATATTAACATCTCACTCCTGGGGGGTATCGCGATGGGGTTTGAATCACTCACAGTGACACGACCAATCTCACCACCAGTCAGCTCTACCTGCTGTCTCTGCATCAGAGCTCTGATTTCCTTCTGCAGGGCACGTTGCTCACTGTGGCCAGCGGTTTCTGCCACCTGTTGCAACAAAACAATAACTTCTGCAAGACAATTTTCTATAACATTAGTACCAAGAGTCATCATGGGATTACATTCTCGACGATCAATATCAACAATCACAATCCCTTGGGCTTTCAATTCCACCCGCCCCACCTTGATGGTGACCTCCTTATACCCCACTTGTGGCAACGGCTGACCATTACTGGCTATTATGGTGAAATCATCGTCAGGGCCACGAGTAATATCAGCGTCCTCCCAATACCGTTTATAAAGCACGTAAGGTATAGTCGTCACCTGAGAACCGGTGTCCAGCAAGGCGTTCAAGGGGATTCCATCAATCACTACAGGGAGAACTGGTCGTCCTCCAATATACTTGGTTCTCCAATGCTGCGGGCCTGACCGTCCTACTCCTGGGGGTTGGCCCTTTGCCCCAGGGGTTGCTCGTTTAAAGGACAGTACCTTGCAAGGTGGCCCACCTGGTGACATCGGCGGCAGATGGGTCGTCCGTCCTGATGGAAGCGATCGCTGTCCCGGCCTCTGGTCGGTGGGGTCCTCTTCTGTCGCGTCCAGGGGACATCTTCTGGTCCGGAGGCTAGCTGGATCTTTTCTTTGGGGGCCTCCTGTAGGGACTGCACCGTCCGGGCTAGGGCAGCAACGCTCTTGGTTAGCTCTTGCATCTGGAGGCGAAGTCCTGCAGGGGAGTCGTCCTCGAAGCTCTGGGCGTCGGCCTCCGCGGCAACTGGGGTATCCGATGCCACCTCCTGGTGGTATGTGAGAGCGGGGCGCCTGGGTGGTATTGCACGGCTGGGCTGTCGCTCCTGCAATGCCTGGATAGCCTTATCTTTAAATTGCGCAAAAGTCAAGTCTGGATTTTGCATGGCCAGGAAGTGCAATTGGCCCCGCTGGTGACTGCACAGGAGCCCCTCAATGAACCGCTCCTTCAGAAGTTTATCCTCATCTTGCATGCTGCTGGGGTCACTCTGCTTAATGGCCCGCATCGCCTCTTGGAGATTAAGGGCATAGTCCCGTAAGCTATCCTGCGGCCTTTGTTTGCATCCATAGAAAGTCAGTTTAATTTCTGTAGCAGTGCGAGTATCGAAGGTGGCTTTAAGCTTTGCAAAAATCTGTTGTGCAGTTCCCTTATCCTCGGCGGGCCAGGACTTCAATTCTCTCAGAGCCGCCCCAAAGAGTTGGCCGGTTATCATATGAACCTTCTGAGGCTCTGTCAGGGGATAGAACTCGAGCAGGCTGCAGAGCCCTTCTTTAAAGTCAGTGAATGTATGCGACTCCCCAGAGTATCGTGGGAGCCAGGCCGCTCCGGGCAGGTACGGCATGGAGAAGGGCATCATGGCTTTTGTGTTAGCGGCAGTGTCCGACTGGCTGAGGGGAACAGCAGGTTCTGCGGCAACCGGTGGTGGTATTAGGGCCGCGGCTTCACTCGCTGCGGGGACCGGAGCTGCCCCTGCGTCCGCAGCTGCGGCCGCCACCTCCTCTCCTCCCGACTCGGACATGGCTGTCCCTTCCTCCCACTAACCTGCTGGAGGTCGGAGTTCCTCTTCCGGGATTGGCGCCTTACTGCGCTTTCCGTTCCGCGCTTCTTTTGGCTGGTTCCGCCCACGAAGCTAAGGCTCCTCCCTCCGTGCGCGGCAATGGCGAATTTTGGCGGTAAATGGCACAGCACAGTCTTTGCAATAAAGTACAGTCCAAGCACAATAAATCACAGTTCTAAGGCACACATGACCTGATTCTTCAGGCTTAAGTAGATCCTGTTCGTGACGCCAAGTTGTAGCGCCCCCACTGCCGCAGGGCCGAGGGGTACCCGGTACCGGGCCTCTGAGTCTCTGCTCTGGGGTTGTCACGGTGGCTAGACCCGGTCCGTGACCCTGCTGAGGGGCGTACAGTAATAGATGTGGATAGCGGTGGTGGTGCGGTGCAGTAAATAACGAGGACACCAAGTTGCAGTCTCTTTACCTCTTTACTGAAGGTTTTAAAGTCCTCAGTCCAGAGCGCTGTTACCAGGGCTGTCAGAGACCGGCCGGTCTAAAGACACATCAGGAGTTCTCTTTACAGGTGGGAATCAGTGTCTACCTTCTAGCGCTGGGTGTTGTAGTCCTTCCCTGCTGAGCTCCCGGGATAGTCCTCACAACTGGTTCTGTCTATCTCTGATGTTCGTTCTCTCCGTCCTCCAGGTGATATGGTAGGACGCACCCGTATGACGGGGTAGGCCTGGAGTTCTTCCGGGACCCTAGAGTCGCCCCTCTCCCACAGCTGCCTCCGTTGTCTGCTTAGGTGTTAAGTGAGACAGCTAACCTATAATTGGCTGTCCTGCCGTGGTTTGCAGTAGTACTTAAAGTCTCTTACTTGCTCGGCGTTCCGGCCACCGACTGTTTGCGCCTCAGAAGGATGTTGCCTCGGTCTAACAGCACTACTCCTTCTGGTCCCAATTCCTCTTTACTGTATTCCCGTTGTGCACTGGTTAGTTCTGCTCTGAGGAGTCTGTCAGGATCCCATCCCTGACAGGTCCTCTCACTAGCTCTTCCCAGCTACTTCTCCCTGTCTTCCTGTCCAACCCCCAGTTTTACCAGAGTGTGAGGAGTGGCCTACTAGATAGGACCACCCCCCCTGGTGGCCGGAGTGTGAAGTGTAGTGAGGTGCTACCTGATCAGAGAAACTTCTTTAGTGCAATCAGACGTACCATAGCTCCCCATAGTGGCGGAGCCACAGTACTGCAACGACCAGGACTCTGGGGCGCTGCATGACTATGCCGCCCCCTATATAGAAAACAGGACTCCACCAGCTGAGGTAGTATGCAGGATCTGTGCGTTGGGGCTGAGGGCAGGGCCTCCATCAAGGCATTACTGCCCTGACTGACGTAAGGGGCCCAATGAGCAGAGGGGACCCGCATCAGGCCCCGTCTCTTCTGTTCATCGGGCCCCAGCGGCTGGCTTTTGCCAGTGCAGTAACTGAACCTGCGTCCAAGATGCAGGTTCAGTTAAAGGCCGGGGTCACACTTGTGTGTGCAATGCCAGAAACTCATGCATCAATACACGGCACTGCCGCCCGCACTCCGGACCAAAGTGTGCGGCTGCATGTATTTCTATGCTGCTGAACGCTCCGGTTCGAACTGCCGGCGGCAGTGCCAGGAATTGATGCGAGAGACTCGTGCGAGTTTCTCACATTGCATATGCAAGTGTGACATTGGCCAAACTCTATTGCCGTGCGGGCACGCACGGCAATAGTTAAAAGCCCCCAACCAATCGGAGGCAGGCAGCTGATGTCAGTGCGCACGTTGCCAGCGTATGACGTTAGCGAGTACGCGCTTGAAATGCCTGGGGTGGAACGTTCGTGCTAGACCGCGACCAGGTAAAGAGAAAGGTGTCTTTTTTATTTTTGTTGAAAGCGGCAGGGGGGCAGGATGGGAGAGACAGAGGGCAGAATGGAGACAGGGGGCAGAATGGAGACACGGGGCAGGATGGAGATGGAGCGCCCCTGAGGGCTAGGGGTACTCGGTACCGGGTCCTTCGGTTCTCAGGGGGATGTCAAGGTGGCTGACCCGGTCCGTGGCCCTTGGGACGTCCGTGTTAAAGGGGAAATGTCTTTAAAGGGAATGTTCGTGACGCCACCTGTGGTATTCGGTCAGGGTGACCGACGTTGCTTTAAGGGGTCTGCTGGGGTGATGTTATGGCAGCTAGATGGTATGCCTTCCCACAGGTGAAGTATGTCCCCAGGGCTTCCCAGTGTATAGATGGTGGATGGTGTGAGGTGCAGTGAAGAACGAGGACACAAGGTTGCAGTATCTTTACCTTTTACTGAAGGCTTCAGCATCCACAGTCCAGAGCACCAGACCACAGGGCAGGCAGTCCGGCCGGTTTGGAGGCAAATCCAGAGTCCCCTTGTCCAGGTAGAAATCAGTAGCCTTTTCAGAAAAGTTCCCACGGTCGAGTTCATATGAGTTCATCCAGCAGAGGGCGCATCACCGCGACTCGAGGTGACTACAGTACATTCCCCTGCATTCCATTAATTCACCAAATTTTACAGACAGGAGCACAGCTGCATTAGCAGAGCTCCTGGGTGTAAAATGATTTAACCCCTTCAGATGGATTTACAGTGTGGGACATGACTGATCAACGGAAGGTATGGAATATTGTTGTTTGTTTTGTTTAACTTTATTTCAGATGACAAGGGTCTTCAGGTGGATTGAGAGTATAATAAAATATTAAAACACCCTGTGTCTTTATTTCATTAAAATACTTTTTAATAATGTGTGTGTGTTTTATTAACCATTTCATACTATTGGATTAATAATGGATAGGTGTCATAATTGACGCCTCTCCAATATTAACCTGGCGTAATGTCACCTTACAATAGCAAGGTGACATTAACCCTTCATTACCCCATATCCCACAGCTACACAGGAGTGGGAAGAGAGAGGCAAAGTGCCAGAATAGGCGCATCTTCCAGATGTGCCTTTTCTGGGGTGGCTGTGGGCAGATTTTTTAGCTGGGGGGGTCCTATAACCATGGTCCCTCTCTAGGCTATTAACCCCTTTACCCCCAAGGGTGGTTTGCACGTTAATGACCGGGCCAATTTTTACAATTCTGACCACTGTCCCTTTATGAGTTTATAACTCTGGAACGCTTCAACAGATCTTGGCGATTCTGACACTGTTTTCTCATGACATATTGTACTTCATGATAGTGTAAACCAATGATGATGCACAATACACAGTGTGTCAATACAAAGCACCTGTGCCCAATCAGGGGATTAAACACAAAATCCCATACAGCAAATAGATATACCCTACAGAGAAATACTGCATAAACCAGGATACAAAAAATCTAAATTTTATTGAATCATTAAAAAACCATATTAACAAACATAAACCAAAATGATTGAAAGGTGAATGCTACAAAGAGGGGCCGCAGATCGGAGGCTAAACACATGCTGTTATGATTACCATTGTCCACATATATATACATTGGTGTGAATAGCAAGTCCATAAGTAGGAACAATACACTGGGCTGGTAGAAAACATCCAGCACCAACACCCATTGCAGACATGAAAAACATTAAAAGTTAAAGTGGAGCATAGTTACCTCAGACCTGCGGCGCCACCACCCCAACGCGCGTTTCGGCGTGCGTGCCTTCTTCCGGGGGAGTGGCGTCATCAGGTCACATTGTGGTATAAATATACAAGGCCACCCAATAAGGTTACGAAGCTAAAATGACACCATGTACCGGCCGTACAGCGGCGCATGCCCAGTTGGAGGCAGGAAACGTCCACATCGCCGGGTGCGTCATCGCCATGTGAACAAGCAGGAACCTCCCACAACTGATAGTGATAAAATTTCTTCGCTATAACTTGCGTTTATTGTGAAAAAAACGGAAATTTGGAGAAAAGTTTGTAAATTTCGCAATTTTCCAACTTTGAATTTTTATGCCCTTAAATCACAGAGATATGTCACACAAAATACTTAATAGGTAACATTTCCCACATAATGTTACGAAGAGAAAAAAAGAGTTATGCCAGGTATATATAGAGTAAAAAAGAATACAAAGTTTATTAACAATTGAACAATATATTACCAATACAATTACACACAGGAAATAAAGTGATACATGTGCAAGAAACAACCCGGCAGGGTGTGAAAACCCTCCAAAAACCCCAATCGCTCAATGCCTATCAGTATTTTTTGTATAAAGTGCACATGCATACTACCGTAGCGCAGGTGGACATGTCTAACACCAGCCAGGACCCTAACAAAGACATAATCCTAAAGTAGGGTAATAGTTAGTCCATGGGAGGCTATCATATACTTACCACAAGCAGGGGTTTGGAGGGAATAAAACCGGGTGCCCCGAAAAACCTCCCGACGCGCGTTTCGCGTCCCTACTCGTCCGCTTTCTCAAGGGAGTACCGGATCCCTAGCCTGTAGGACCTTATGAGGTCAAAGGGTGCATCACATGGTGGATTTTGGGCCAATCCGCGCGGTTATATAGCGGCGCATTCGCACCGCGTACCCCAGGTCTTGAAAGTGCGCCGGAGCGTCACGCACCACTGCGCACGCGCGGGGATCAAACGGAATCCCCAGGCGTGCGAGCAGAGCCAAGAGACGCCCCACCGCACAACAGGAATCCCGGGCCGCGGCGCGCATGCGCACAACCACTGGATCACCGGTGAAATGATAACAGGTGCCTAGGATCCAATATACAACTACGGGGGGTAAACGCTAAATAATATAGTGGGAGAAATATACAGAGGAATAAAAAACACACACGAAAGAGTGGACAGAGCAGAGTAGTCATATCAAATACATAGTGCAGTTTTATGGATCTTGGTCAGACAACGAGCCATTCTCTCTCTGCCACTTCCAGTAGATGTCCTCAGTAATATTCACCCAGGTAGTCACTCCAGTGTTGCATATGGATTCTATCTGTGCCACAAATCCAACATGGAAAGAAAAGATACGAGCCCATAATTCTCTATGTCCCACTGCAAGGTTATAAAATATGAATAATGAACAATAAAGAAAAATTCAGATTAAAATAAAATAGCACTAAAAACACCCGGGTAGTACATCAACGGGGCAACCGGCAGGGATATACAGTCAGTACCTCATAATCAGGACCCTAAAAAAGAGGAAAAGGAAAGGGATTCATTCAATCCCTTAGGGGTCAGAGTGTCCAATATAGTGATCCACTTGGCTTCAACCTGTGCTAGTATTTTTTTGTAATCCCCCCTTCTTATGCCCAGATGGATTGCATCTATCCCCCTCACTTTTAGTGATGATGGATCACTATTGTGGTATTGTCTAAAGTGACGGGGGACCGTTTTGAGGAGGGTAACATCGGTCGCTGTCTTGGCCGCGCAAATGTCCCGCACATGCTCTCGTACCCTAATTCTGAGTTCCCTTGACGTTAGTCCTATATAGATTTTAGAGCACCCGCATGTGGCATAATAAACCACATTTGTGCTACTACAGGAAATTCGGTGTCTGATGTCAAAGGTTTTTTTACCATCAGAACTACAGAAGGTGGTGCAGCGCAGGACATTTGCGCAAGCAAGACAGCGACCGCATGGTATGGATCCTGGTATCGGGCCTCTAGAGCCAAATGGGTTCTTCATAGTAGGCACGTAATGACTGCTGACAAGAAGGTCTTTCAAATTTTTTGACCTTCTTGCAGTCATAAGGGGGTAGTCACCCAAAAGTGTTCCCAGGGAGGGCTCAGTGCTCAGAATAGACCAGTGTTTCGAGAGGATCTGCCGCATGTCCTCCCATTCATGATTAAATGTCGATATGAACCGAATAGGTCCATAACTAGTAGTGCTCGTTCGGGCTCTGGTACCTTTGAGAAGGTCGCCGCGTGGAGTAGCCTGCGCCCTGCGATATCCTTTTTGCACCGGTTCGAATAACCACGTGCTGCAAACCTTGACTTAAGGTCAGAGGCCTGTGCTTCAAATTTTGCATCCGACGAACAGATCCGCCTCATCCGGAGAAACTGTCCGACCGGGATGGCCCTGATGGTAGAAGGTATGTGAGCTGAGGACGCATGAATCAAGGAAGTCACCGATGTCGGCTTACGATATACGTCCGTCTGAATAGACCCATTTATATCTACTTCAAAACTGACATCTAAGAAGTTGACCCTCTTGACGTCATAGTTATAGGTCAAAAATATATTTAGAGAATTCCGATTCAGCGTCTCCATGAATTCCCCCAGCTGCTGCACCGTCCCATCCCACAAAAAGAAAATGTCATCTATGTACCTGTGCCAGCACAGCACATGGGAGGCGGCCCGCGGGCCCTCGTCACCAAAAACAAATCTCTCCCAGGAACCCAGGAAGAGATTTGTGTACGAGGGCGCACAGGCCGCGCCCATGGCCGTGCCGCGTTTCTGTAAATAGAAATGATCTTTGTAGATGAAAAAATTGTGGGTAAGGACATAGTGCAGCAGCTCGAGGATAAAGTCACATTGTGGGCCGTCACGGTCGGAGGCCCCCAGGAAGAGGCGGACGGCGTCGATGCCATGTTGGTGGTCGATGCAGGTATACAGGCTCTCCACGTCGGCGGTCACCATCAAGGTATCATGGTCCACAAAAATACCATCGACCCTAGCCAGGGTGTCCGTTGTGTCACGTACAAAAGATGGTAATGATTCCACTAAGGGTTTCAAGTAGAAATCAATAAATTGGCATATGGGGTTACAGAGCCCCCCAATGCCCGATACAATTGGACGACCCGGAGGTTCGAGGGCATTCTTGTGGATCTTAGGAAGCAAGTAGAAGGTCGGAATTTTTGGATATTTAACTGTCAAGCCCTCTAAAACTTGCTTATTAATGATATCATTATCCAGAGCTCGAACCAAAATGCCTTGGAGACCGAGAGAGAAAGAATCCAAAGGATTATAAGATAATCTAGAGTATGTGTTGGGGTCCCTTAGTTGTCTAAGGGCCTCTTGTTCATACTTGTCCTGCGGCCAGATCACAATGTTCCCCCCCTTGTCTGCTGGCTTAAAAACCACGTCAGGCAGAGATTGTAATTGGGATAATGCCTGACGCTCTTGATGAGTCAAATTATCATATCGTCTCCTTGTTGACAGTTTTTTGAAGTCTTCACTCACACATCTAGTGAAAACTTAAATTGCCGGACTTAGAGACAAGGGGGGGAACCTTGGTAGATCTGGACAGGGATGAAACAGGAAATCTATTCACATCTGGACCAACCTGTTCATTCAAAAGGTCCTCCAAATTTTGGAGAGTCTCCCTCTCGGTCTCACTCATGGGTTCACATATATTCTTTTTATGATGTAATTTCTTTAGTAGAAGTTTTCGGGAGAACAGGTGCAGATCCTTTACAGCTGTGAAAAAATGAAAAGAGTTAGTAGGGGAGAATGAAAGTCCCTTTGATAACAATTTCAGCTGCACACCAGTCAGTTGGTAAGAAGATAGATTAACTACCTGCAGCCCTCCCTGGGAATCAGATGACGCCCCATTATTAGTTTTGAGTTTGGCAGTCTGTCTTGTTGTCCGTTTAAAATTAGTCGTGCCTCCTGGAGCCCCACTGTGTTTAGCATTTTTTAAGGTCACCTCCTCTTCCCCTGAGAAGTTGGATCTAATAGATGTCGAACGTGACCTCGAGTATGATGCGTTTCTAAATTGAGGCCTTGATCGCTCATTAATGTTTCGCCATCTATAGACCCTTGAAAAATAGTTAATAAATAACATTTCCCACATGTCTACTTTACATCAGCACAATTTAGGAACCAAAATTTTTTTTGTTAGGGAGTTATAAGGGTTAAAAGTTGACCAGCAATTTCTAATTTTTACAATACCATTTTTTTTTTAGGGACCACATCTCATTTGAAGTCATTTTGAGGGGTCTATATGATAGAAAATACCCAAGTGTGACACCATTCTAAAAACTGCACCCCTCAAGGTGCTCAAAACCACATTCAAGAAATTTATTAACCCTTCAGGTGTTTCACAGGAATTTTTGGAATGTTTAAATAAAAATTAACATTTACATTTTTTTTACACAAAATTTATTTCAGCTCCAATTTGTTTTATTTTACCAAGGGTAACAGAAGAAAATGGACCCCAAAAGTTGTTGGACAATTTGTCCTGAGTACGCCGATACCCCATATGTGGGGGTAAACCACTGTTTGGGCGCACCGCAGAGCTCGGAAGGGAAGGAGCGCCATTTGACTTTTCAATGCAAAATTGACTGGAATTGAGATGGAATGCCATGTTGCGTTTGGAAAGCCCCTGATGTGCCTAAACATTGAAACCCCCCACAAGTAACACCATTTTGGAAAGTAGACCCCTTAAGGAACTTATCTAGATGTGTGGTGAGCACTTTGACGCAACAAGTGCTTCACAGAAGTTTATAATGCAGAGCCGTAAAAATAAAAAATCATATTTTTTCACAAAAATTATATTTTCGCCCCCAATTTTTTATTTTCCCAAGGGTAAGAGAAGAAATTAGACCACAAAAGTTGTTGTGCAATTTGTCCTGAGTATGCCGATACCCCATATGTGGGGGTAAACGACTGTTTGGGCGCATGGCAGAGCTCGGAAAGGAAGGAGCACCATTTGACTTTTCAATGCAAAATTGACTGGAATTGAGATGGAACGCCATGTTGCGTTTGGAGAGCCCCTGATGTGCCTAAACATTGAAACCCCCCACACGTGACCCCATATTGGAAACTAGACCTCCCAAGGAACCTATCTAGATATATTGTGAGAACTTTGAACCCCCAAGTGTTTCACTACAGTTTATAACGCAGAGCCGTGAAAATAAAAAATCTTTTTTCCCACAAAAATTATTTTTAGCCCCTCAAATTTATATTTTCCCAAGGGTAACAAGAGAACTTGGACCCCAAAAGTTGTTGTCCAATTTGTCCCGAGTACGCTGATGCCCCATATGTTGGGGTAAACCCCTGTTTGGGCGCACGGTAAAGCTCGGAAGGGAAGGAGCACTGTTTTACTTTTTCAATGCAGAATTGGCTGGAATTGAGATCGGACGCCATGTCGCGTTTGGAGAGCCCCTGATGTGCCTAAACAGTGGAAACTCCCCAATTCTAACTGAAACCCTAATCCAAACACACCCCTAACCCTAATCCAAAAGGTAACCCTAACCACACCCCTAACCCTGACACACCCCTAACTCTAATCCCAACCCTAATCCCAACCGTAAATGTTATCCAAACCCTAACCCTAACTTTAGCCCCAACCCTAACCCTAACTTTAGCCCCAACCATAACCCTAACTTTAGCACCAACCCTAGCCCCTACTCTAACCCCAGCCCTAACCCTAACCCTATCCCTAACCCTAGCCCTAACCCTAGCCCTAACCCTAGCCGTAACCCTAACCCTAGCCCTAACCCTAGCCCTAACCCTAACCCTAATGGGAAAATGGAAATAAATACATTTTTAATTTTATTATTTTTCCGTAACTAAGGGGGTGATGAAGGGGGGTTTGATTTACTTTTATAGCATTTTTTATAGCGGATTTTTATGATTGGCAGCCGTCACACACTAAAAGACGCTTTTTATAGCAAAAAAGTTTTTGCGTCTCCACATTTTGAGACCTATAATTTTTCCATATTTTTGTCCACAGAGTCATGTGAGGTCTTGTTTTTTGTGGGATGAGTTGACGTTTTTTTTGGTACCATTTTCGGACACGTGACAGTTTTTGATCGCTTTTTATTCCGATTTTTGTGAGGCAGAATGACCAAAAACCAGCTATTTATGAATTTCTTTTGGGGGAGGCGTTTATACCATTCCACGTTTGGTAAAATTGATAAAGCAGTTTTATTCTTTGGGTCAGTACGATTACAGCGATACCTCATTTATATCTTTTTTTATGTTTTGGCGCTTTTATACGATAAAAACTATTTTATAGAATAAATAATTATTTTGGCATCGCTTTATTCTGAGGACTATAACTTTTTTATTTTTTCTTCGATGATGCTGTATGGCAGCTCGTTTTTTGCGGGACAAGATGACGTTTTCAGTGGTACCAGGGTTATTTATATCCGTCTTTTTGATCGTGTGATATTCCACTTTTTGTTCGGCGGTATGATAATAAAGCGGTTTTTTTTTCCCTACGGTGTTCACTTAAGGGGTTAACTAGTGATATAGTTTTATAGATGGGGTCGTTACGGACGCGGCGATACTAAATATGTGTACTTTCATTGTTTTTTTTTTTATTTAGATAAAGAAATGTATTTATGGAAATAATATTTTTTTTTCTTTATTTAGGAATTTTTTTTTATTTTTTTTTTACACATGTGGAATTTTTTTTTTTTACTTTGTCCCAGGGGGGACATCACAGATCGGAGATCTGTCAGTTTGCACAGCAATCTGTCAGATCACCGATCTGCCTCACAGCACTGCAGGCTTACCAAGCGCCTGCTCTGAGCAGGCACTCGGTAAGCCAGCTCCCTCCCTGCAGGACCCGGATGCAGCCCCGCGGCCATCTTGGATCCGGGCACCTGCAGCGAGGAGGAGGTAAGAGACCCTCGCAGCAACGCGATCACATCGCGTTGCTCCGGGGGTCTCAGGGATCCTTCCCTGTACCGCCGGCACACCGCGATCATGTTTGATCACGGTGTGCCGGGGGTTAATGTGCCGGGGGCGGTCCGTGACCACTCCTGGCACGTAGTGCCGGATGTCAGCTGTGATAATCAGCTGACACCCGGCCGCGATCGGCCGCGCTCCCCCCATGAGCGCCGACGATCGCGCTGGACGTACTATCCCGTCGGTGGTCATACGGGCCCACCCCACCTCGACGGGATAGTACGTCCAATGTCAGAAAGGGGTTAATATCTGCCCTCAGTCACTGGCTTTTCCACTCTGGCGGAGAAAATTGCGCAGGAGCCCACGCCAATTTTTTCCGGCATTTAACCCTTTAATAGCTAGAGCTTCAAAATTTTACACACAGACACTTGTTACATTACTAAAGAGGAATATGTAATAAAAAAAAGGGATATAAGATGGTTTACTGTATGTAAACCATGTCTCATATCATGTTGGGTTTGGGAAGGAGATAGCAAAAGCCAGCAATTGAATTACCGGCTTTTATGCTATCCTGCGCTGAATTATATGTATATATATATATATATATATATATATATATATATATATATATATAATATATATATATATATATGCAGCGCCCCAGAGTCCTGGTCGTTGCAGTACTGTTGCTCCGCCGCTAAGGGGGGCTATGGTACGTCTGATGGCACTGAAGGAGTTCATCTGACCAGGTATCACAGACACCAATACACTTCACAGTCTGGCCTCCAGGGGGAGCTAAGGGTTCTATGTATTAGGCCACTCCTCACAATCTGGTAAAACTGGGGGTTAGGCAGGAAGTTAGAACAGAAAGCTGACTGGGAATTGAACAGGCAACACCCTGTGGCAGGGGGTGTTGCGGGGAGAGACTCAGAGGGGTCCCTGTCAGGGGTGGGATCCTGACAGAGGCCTAGCAACCAGAGAGAACGTTACGGGACCACGCCTGCACGATATAGCGGCGGTACCCCAAGAAAGGACAAGAAGCGAGGTTTATTGTGCTGAGTGAGAAACGAGATCAACGCAACAAGGAGAATACCAGTAGGAGTCGTGCTGTAAGACGAGGCAACATCCTACTGAGGCGCATAACCGGTGGCCGGAACGCCGAGGAAGTATAGAGCTCCAGGCCAAACTTCAAACCTACGGCAGGACAGTCAGTTATAGGCGGACTGTCTCACCCAATTGACCTAGGAAGACACAAGGGGGGTAACAACAGGAGTGGGGCGATGCTAGAGTCCCGGAAGAGCTCCGAGCCTCCCAGTCATACGGGTGAGTCCTAACCATAAGATCTGGGGGACGTGGAAGAACATCAGAATCGAGTTGTGAGGGAACACGAGAAACAGACACAACAGTTGTGAGGACTATCCCGTGGTGCTTAGCAGGGAAGGACTACAACACACAAGCGCTAGAAGGTAGGCACAGATTTCCACCTGCAAAGGGAGCTCTGGATGTGCCATCGGACCGGCCAGGCTTGCGCAGCCCGGTTAACCGTATTCCGGATTGAGGATCCTGAAGCCTTCAGTAAAGAGGTAAAGAGACTGCAACCTGGTGTCCTTGTTATTTACTGCAACCTGCACCGCACCACTACAACATCACCACCATCTCGCACACCTATCATTGTACGCCCCTCAGCAGGGTCACGGACCGGGTCTAGCCACCGTGACAACCCCAGAACAGAGACTCAGAGGCCCGGTACCGGGTACCCTGTTGTGAATTCTGTTTGTGGGCTCCCTCTGGTGGCTACTGGTGGTACTGGCTGACTTCTGTCTTTTATTTCCAGTGCACCTGTTCCCATCAGGAAATGGGAGTTTTCTATATAGTCTGGCTTCTCAGTCATTTACTTGCCGGCTATCAATGTTACCAGAGCTCCTCTGTTACTTGCTACCTGCTCCAAAGTCTGCTGATTCAGATAAGTTGGATCATCTGTACCTTTTGTGAATTTTTGTCCAGCGTGCTTTTATTTTGAATCTTGCTGCTGGAAGCTCTAGTGAACTGAAATGACCACTCCGGTGTCATGAGTTGATACCGGAGTTTAAAGTTATTTCAGGATGGTATTTTGTAGGGTTTTGAGTTGACCGCGAAGTCCACTTTTGTATTTTCTGCTTTCTAGTTAGTGGGCCTCTCTTTGCTGAACCTGTATTCATACTACGTATGTGTTTTCTTCTTAACTAACCGTCATTATATGTTGGGGGCTACTATCACTTTGGGGTTTTCTCTGGAGGCAAGCCAGGTCTGTGTTTCCTCTACTAGGGGTAGCTAGATCTCCGGCTGGTGCGAGACGTCTAGGGATAAAACTCAGGCACGTTCCCCGGCTATTGGTAGTTGCGCGTGAGGTTCAGCATCGCGGTCAGCTTAGATTCCATCTTCCTAGAGCTAGTCCTGTTTTTGCCTATGTCCCTGCCATTGGGAACCATGACAGTATAGCCGGCCTAACTGTGTTAAAAGTATTCGCTGAAGAAGGAGAGAAAAGAAGTTTCTGACACTTTTTTTTTTTTTTTTACTCTGAAGTCTGTCTTAGCCATAATTGCAGTCTGCTGCTTTTCCCTCCTCTTAATCCCTGAATGGCTCAGATCTCAGCTGCTGAGAAATGGATATCCAGAGTTTAGCTTCAAATCTGAATAATCTTGCTTCTAAGGTTCAAAATATACAAGATTTTGTCATACATGCTCCTATGTCTGAACCTAAAATTCCTATACCAGAGTTTTTTTCTGGAGATAGATCTCGTTTTTTGAATTTTAAGCACAATTGTAAATTGTATCTTTCTCTGAGATTTCACTCCGCTGGAAACCCCGCTCAGCAGGTTAAGATTGTTATTTCCTTGCTGCGGGGTGACCCCCAGAATTGGGCATTTGCATTGGCGCCAGGGGATCCTGCGCTGCTCGATGTGGATGCGTTTTTTCTGGCGCTGGGGTTGCTCTATGAGGAACCTAATTTGGAGATTCAGGCTGAAAAAGCCTTCATAGCCCTCTCTCAAGGGCATGATGAAGCTGAAATATATTGTCAAAAATTTCGAAAATGGTCTGTGCTTACTCAGTGGAATGAGTGCACCCTAGCGGCGAATTTCAGAGAGGGCCTCTCTGACGCCGTTAAAGATGTCATGGTGGGGTTTCCTACGCCCACAGGTCTGAATGAGTCCATGACAATGGCTATTCAGATTGACCGGCGTTTACGGGAGCGCAAACCTGTGCACCATTTGGTGGTGTCTTCTGAGCAGGCACCGGAGAATATGCAATGTGATAGAATTCTGTCCAGAAGTGAGCGGCAGAATTATAGGCGTAGAAATGGGTTGTGCTTCTATTGTGGCGATTCTGCTCATGTTATATCAGCATGCTCTAAACGCACAAAAAAGGTTGATAAGTCTTTTGCAGTTAGCACTTTGCAGTCTAAGTTTATTTTGTCTGTGACTTTGATTTGTTCGTTATCATCTATTACCGTGAATGCCTATGTGGACTCTGGCGCCACCCTGAGTCTTATGGATTGGTCCTTTGCCAGGCGCTGTGGGTTTAGTCTAGAGTCTCTGGAAGTCCCCATTCCTTTGAAGGGTATTGATTCCACACCATTGGCTAGGAATAAACCTCAATACTGGACACAAGTGACTATGTGTATGACTCCAGACCATCAGGAGGTGATTCGATTCCTTGTGTTGCATAACTTGCATGATGTTTTAGTGCTTGGATTGCCATGGTTACAAACTCATAACCCAGTTCTTGACTGGAAAACAATGTCCGTATTAAGCTGGGGATGTCAGGGGGCTCATGGGGAAGTACCTTTGGTTTCCATTGCTTCATCTACTCCCTCTGAGGTTCCGGCATTTTTGGCTGACTACTGTGATGTTTTTGAGGAGCCTAAACTTAGTTCGCTCCCTCCTCACATGGATTGGGATTGTGCTATAGATTTGATTCCTGGCAGCAAATTTCCTAAGGGTCGTTTATTCAATCTGTCTGTGCCAGAGCATGCTGCTATGCGAGAGTATATTAAGGAGTCCTTGGAAAAGGGACATATCCGTCCATCCTCATCCCCTTTAGGAGCAGGTTTTTTTTTTTCGTGGGTAAAAAAGACGGTTCCCTGAGGCCTTGTATTGATTATCGGCTGTTGAATAAGATTACTGTCAAATATCAGTATCCTTTGCCACTGTTGACTGATTTGTTTGCTCATATTAAGGGGGCAAGGTGGTTCTCCAAGATTGATCTTCGGGGTGCGTATAATTTGGTGCGGATAAAGCAGGGAGATGAGTGGAAAACTGCATTTAATACGCCCGAGGGCCATTTTGAGTATTTAGTAATGCCTTTTGGTCTTTCTAATGCCCCTTCAGTCTTTCAGTCCTTTATGCACAATATTTTCCGTGAATAGCTGGATAAATTTATGATTGTGTATTTGGATGATATTTTGATTTTTTCTGATGACTGGGAGTCGCATGTTCAACAGGTCAGGAAGGTTTTTCAGGTTTTGCGGGCCAATTCTTTGTTTGTAAAGGGTTCAAAGTGTATTTTTGGGGTTCAGAAGATCTCTTTTTTGGGGTACATTTTTTTCCCCTTCTTCTATTGAGATGGATCCTGTCAAGGTTCGGGCTATTTGTGATTGGACGCAACCTACTTCTCTTAAGAGTCTTCAGAAGTTCTTGGGCTTTGCTAATTTCTATCGTCGATTTATAACGGGTTTTTCAAGTGTTGTTAAACCTCTAACGGATTTGACTAAGAAGGGTGCTGATGTTGCCAATTGGTCCTCGGCTGCTGTGGAGGCCTTTCGGGAGCTTAAGCGCCGCTTTTCTTCTGCCCCTGTGTTGCGCCAGCCTGATGTTTCACTTCCTTTTCAGGTCGAAGTTGATGCTTCCGAGATCGGAGCGGGGGCGGTTTTGTCGCAGAGAAGTTCCGATTGCTCGGTGATGAGACCATGTGCGTTCTTTTCTCGAAAATTTTCGCCCGCCGAGCGAAATTATGATGTTGGTAATCGGGAGCTCTTGGCTATGAAGTGGGCCTTCGAGGAGTGGCGTCATTGGCTTGAGGATGCTAGGCATCAGGTGGTGGTCTTGACTGATCACAAGAATCTGATTTACCTTGAGTCTGCCAGGCGTCTGAATCCTAGACAGGCGCGCTGGTCGTTGTTTTTCTCTCGGTTTAATTTTGTGGTCTCATATCTACCAGGTTCAAAAAATGTAAAGGCAGATGCCCTTTCTGGGAGTTTTGAGCCTGACTCCCCTGGTGATTCTGAGCCTACGGGTATCCTTAAGGATGGGGTGATATTGTCTGCTGTCTCTCCAGACTTGCGACGTGCTTTGCAGGAGTTTCAGGCGGATAGGCCTGATCGTTGTCCGCCTGGGAGACTGTTTGTTCCAGATGAGTGGACCAGTAGAGTTATCTTGGAAGTTCATTCTTCTGCGTTGGCAGGCCACCCTGGAATCTTTGGTACCAGAGATTTGGTGGCCAGGTCCTTTTGGTGGCCTTCCCTGTCTCGGGATGTGCGTACTTTTGTACAGTCTTGTGATGTTTGTGCTCGGGCCAAGCCTTGCTGTTCTCGGGCTAGTGGATTGTTGTTGCCCTTGCCTATTCCGAAGAGGCCTTGGACGCACATCTCTATGGACTTTATTTCGGATCTCCCGGTTTCTCAGAAAATGTCCGTCATCTGGGTGGTGTGTGACCGTTTTTCTAAAATGGTTCATTTGGTACCCTTGCCCAAGTTGCCTTCTTCATCTGAGTTGGTCCCTCTGTTTTTTCAGAACGTGGTTCGTTTGCATGGTATTCCGGAAAACATCGTTTCTGACAGGGGATCCCAATTTGTGTCTAGATTTTGGCGGGCGTTCTGTGCCAGGATGGGCATTGATTTGTCTTTTTCGTCTGCATTCCACCCTCAGACGAATGGCCAGACAGAGCGAACTAATCAGACCTTGGAGACTTATTTGAGGTGTTTTGTGTCTGCTGATCAGGATGACTGGGTCGCCTTTTTGCCGTTGGCAGAGTTTGCCCTTAATAATCGGGCTAGTTCTGCCACTCTGGTTTCTCCTTTCTTTTGCAATTCGGGGTTTCACCCTCGTTTTTCATCTGGCCAGGTGGAATCTTCGGATTGCCCTGGAGTGGACACGATGGTGGATAGACTGCACCGGATTTGGAGTCATGTGGTGGACAACTTGAAGTTGTCCCAGGAGAAGACTCAGCAGTTTGCTAATCGTCGTCGTCGTGTTGGTCATCGTCTTCGTGTTGGGGACTTGGTGTGGTTATCTTCTCGTTTTGTCCCTATGAAGGTCTCTTCTCCTAAGTTTAAACCTCGGTTCATAGGTCCTTATAAGATTTTGGAGATTCTTAATCCTGTATCGTTTCGTTTGGACCTACCAGCATCTTTCACTATTCATAATGTCTTCCATCGGTCGTTGTTGCGGAGGTATGAGGTGCCGGTTGTTCCTTCTGTTGAGCCTCCTGCTCCTGTGCTGGTGCAGGGTGAATTGGAGTATGTTGTGGAGAAGATTTTGGAGTCTCGCGTTTCCAGACGGAGACTTCAATATTTGGTGAAATGGAAGGGATACGGTCAGGAAGATAATTCTTGGGTGACTGCCTCTGATATTCATGCCTCTGATTTGGCTCACGCCTTTCATAGGGCTCATCCAGATCGCCCTGGTGGTTCTCATGAGGGTTCGGTGCTCCCTCCTCAAGGGGGGGTACTGTTGTGAATTCTGTTTTGGGCTCCCTCTGGTGGCTACTGGTGGTACTGGCTGACTTCTGTCTTTTATTTCCAGTGCACCTGTTCCCATCAGGAAATGGGAGTTTTCTATATAGTCTGGCTTCTCAGTCATTTACTTGCCGGCTATCAATGTTACCAGAGCTCCTCTGTTACTTGCTACCTGCTCCAAAGTCTGCTGATTCAGATAAGTTGGATCATCTGTACCTTTTGTGAATTTTTGTCCAGCGTGCTTTTATTTTGAATCTTGCTGCTGGAAGCTCTAGTGAACTGAAATGACCACTCCGGTGTCATGAGTTGATACCGGAGTTTAAAGTTATTTCAGGATGGTATTTTGTAGGGTTTTGAGTTGACCGCGAAGTCCACTTTTGTATTTTCTGCTTTCTAGTTAGTGGGCCTCTCTTTGCTGAACCTGTATTCATACTACGTATGTGTTTTCTTCTTAACTAACCGTCATTATATGTTGGGGGCTACTATCACTTTGGGGTTTTCTCTGGAGGCAAGCCAGGTCTGTGTTTCCTCTACTAGGGGTAGCTAGATCTCCGGCTGGTGCGAGACGTCTAGGGATAAAACGCAGGCACTTTCCCCGGCTATTGGTAGTTGCGCGTGAGGTTCAGCATCGCGGTCAGCTTAGATTCCATCTTCCTAGAGCTAGTCCTGTTTTTGCCTATGTCCCTGCCATTGGGAACCATGACAGTACCCCTCGGCCCTGCGGCAGTGGGGGCGCTACAACTTGGCGTCACGAACAGGATCTACTTAAGCCTGAAGAGTCGGGTCATGTGTGCCTTGAAACTGTGATTTATTATACTTGGACTGTGACTTATTGCAAAGACTGTGTATTGCCACTTGCCGCCACAAGTTCCCGCCAAAACCCGCCACCATTGCAGCACCACAGGGAGCGCAGAGGAAGAAGGAGGGCGTGCCATGGGAGGAGACCACCAAAGCGGCGCCAAAAGTAGCGACCGCCCCCTCCGACTTCTGCTGCGAGATGACGACCTGCCCAGCAGCAGAGGA
Source organism: Ranitomeya variabilis (assembly GCF_051348905.1). Lineage (NCBI taxonomy): Eukaryota > Metazoa > Chordata > Amphibia > Anura > Dendrobatidae > Ranitomeya > Ranitomeya variabilis. Next base: position 547,241,974 of record NC_135232.1, on the reverse strand, counting down.
GAACCGCCCCCTGATTTGCAACGGCGGGAACGAGGTGAAGAGGGAGCTCGACCTCGGAGAAATGGCGGAGCCAGGTGCATGCGTTGCCGCCGAATGCCGGACAGCGATGATGAACAGCAAGTGCCCGAGCGACAGCGAAGCGATTCCAGCTTGCCCTCACCCGCCAGAGGCGGATCCACTTCCACCACAGCGGAAGGGTCTGAACTCCTTGGAACCGCCGGCGGAGGAGCCGAGCCTACCTATCCCGACCACGGAGCCATGGAGAGCGGAGCCACATCAGGAGGCCATCCTGGAGGAGCCGCGGTCCGGGCTGCAGCCGATTCCAGTGTCCTTGTCAATGGAATGGAACGACATCGGTGGAATCACATCAGGCGCAGGTATGGAAGGCGCCCCTACTCCCCCGGCCGATTCTGCTCCCCTGCCCGATCCCGCTCCCGCGACTGCTCCTCATCCCAACAGTAACTGCCTCTTCTCGGTTGAGCAGGTGATCCTCACCCCCGACGCGATGGGGAAGCTGGTACCTCCACTACCAACCAAGATGGGAGAACCCATAGACGTGGGCCCAGATGGGGTGATCCTCCGGTGGGACACCCCCTGGACCGAGCCGGATGGAGCTCGGGGGGACGGCCTCACCCTTGCTGTGCTCACTTGGGAACAATACAAACAATGTCTGATCCTACATTGGAAAAACCGAAAAGAGACCGAACAGACTGATCTGCTAACAGTACGACACCCAAAGCCTGCGCACAGCAGGAAAGACGTGGTAAAGCGGGGAACGGTGCTGGCCTTCCACCCGAAGAGGGGTTGGGGCTCCATACAGGAACCGGGACTACCGACTGACGTCTTCGTTACTAGTTACAACGTGAAAACTCCCTGCTGCAACCAATATGGTGACCCATTGCAAAGGGGGGATCAGGTGATCTACACCCGCCACTGGAGTGCGCAAGGATGGTGCGCTCGGAACGTCCAACGCTGTGAGCCTGAAGGGGCGTCACCTGTTGCCCCGACCACGACTGATCCGGGCTTGACAGATCTTGTTACTATCACCACCGTCTGCCTTGTGGCGGCTACCGAACTTGCAAACAGGGTTAGCCTTCAGATCCAGACACCGGGTGATCTGACGGCACCTGAGAGATCAACCACCGGTACTGACATTGCAGCGGCCGGGGACCAAGGATCGAAGCTGCCACAAACTGAGTAAGCAAGAATGCTTTAATATGCATATATTTAACTGTTTGTCCTTCTGATGTTTTGCTGCTACAACCCGACCAGGGTTAACTCTTAAAGGGATCCCTTTGTTTACCCGGGATCCCTTATTCTGCTTTTTGTTTTTGTTTCCTGTTTGTTCATCATTGAAAGAACTGCTGAATCATGAACAATGCATGATTACAAACTTTTTGTAAATAGTTTGCACCTTCTTAAAGGTGCTCTCTACTGGTTTTACACAAAGAAAGGACTCTTTGCGAAGACACTGGTCTTGGAACCAGCACCGGAGTCCTTACTGCGAACGGACTTGCAGCTTGAGAAGTTGCACTACCTCATAGAGACTTGGTCCCCTCTTAAAGGGGATGTTCACATATTGCACTTATGAACAGTGTTGCCTTAAGATGGTTAAATGGCAATAATGTCTTGAAAGAAGAAGTTAAATGTAGCTAACTAGTTAATTGTGAGAAATGTTTAATGATGTTGATAAAAGAATGAGGACAGAAAGTGAACCCGTACGGGGTTAGTCAGTGAGTCCTCCTAAGAGCCATACGGAGATGGCTCAGTAATCCGAACTGAAAGATGAATGATAAGTTCTATACCGTGTATAGTAGTAGAAAGGCAGTAGGCCTGGGCGGAAAGGGGCAGTCCTGTAACAGAAAGGAGAGGCAGTAGGCCTGGAGCAGTTAGGACAGGCGGTCCTGCAGATGTAAAGAAGGAGAATGCAGAAAAGTTGATTAGCCTTATAATGTTTTATAAGAAGGTCTTTAGTGGATTCAGCGAGTACGTCCTTAAAGGCAATGTTAAATTATTGTTCAAAAATTTTGCACTTAGTAGAATACCCGGTTGGGTAAGAAAAGTATTTATAGTATGTTATTTAAAGTATTTAACCATGTTTGTAATGTTCAAGTGTCCTCACCTCCCATAAAGGGAAGCTCTGTTAAAAAGTTTACTTGTACTTGCATTTTCAAAATTGTATGTCTTTTTGCTGACATGTATTGTTGTTTTCTTCCCAGTCCAGGAGTACTGGATTTAACCGGGGGGAGTGCAGCGCCCCAGAGTCCTGGTCGTTGCAGTACTGTTGCTCCGCCGCTAAGGGGGGCTATGGTACGTCTGATGGCACTGAAGGAGTTCATCTGACCAGGTATCACAGACACCAATACACTTCACAGTCTGGCCTCCAGGGGGAGCTAAGGGTTCTATGTATTAGGCCGCTCCTCACAATCTGGTAAAACTGGGGGTTAGGCAGGAAGTTAGAACAGAAAGCTGACTGGGAATTGAACAGGCAACACCCTGTGGCAGGGGGTGTTGCGGGGAGAGACTCAGAGGGGTCCCTGTCAGGGGTGGGATCCTGACAGAGGCCTAGCAACCAGAGAGAACGTTACGGGACCGCGCCTGCACGATATAGCGGCGGTACCCCAAGAAAGGACAAGAAGCGAGGTTTATTGTGCTGAGTGAGAAACGAGATCAACGCAACAAGGAGAATACCAGTAGGAGTCGTGCTGTAAGACGAGGCAACATCCTACTGAGGTGCATAACCGGTGGCCGGAACGCCGAGGAAGTATAGAGCTCCAGGCCAAACTTCAAACCTACGGCTGGACAGTCAGTTATAGGCGGGCTGTCTCACCCAATTGACCTAGGAAGACACAAGGGGGTAACAACAGGAGTGGGGCGACGCTAGAGTCCCGAAGAGCTCCGAGCCTCCCCGTCATACGGGTGCGTCCTAACCATAAGATCTGGGGGACGTGGAAGAACATCAGAATCGAGTTGTGAGGGAACACGAGAAACAGACACAACAGATGTGAGGATTATCCCGTGGTGCTTAGCAGGGAAGGACTACAACACACAAGCGCTAGAAGGTAGGCACAGATTTCCACCTGCAAAGGGAGCTCTGGATGTGCCATCGGACCAGCCAGGCTTGCGCAGCCCGGTTAACCGTATTCCGGATTGAGGATCCTGAAGCCTTCAGTAAAGAGGTAAAGAGACTGCAACCTGGTGTCCTCGTTATTTACTGCAACCTGCACCGCACCACTACAACATCACCACCATCTCGCACACCTATCATTGTACGCCCCTCAGCAGGGTCACGGACCGGGTCTAGCCACCGTGACAACCCCAGAACAGAGACTCGGTACCGGGTACCCCTCGGCCCTGCGGCAGTGGGGGCGCTACAACTATATATATGTGTGTGTGTCTCACTGACATATATATATATGACTGTATATATGTTTTTAGGAATATTTTAGTCGATGGATCCATGATTTGTCCATTTTGCAAGCCTGCGCAAAAAAATCGCCTGTAACAACTCTGCTGGCATCACTGCATGGCCTCCCATCCCCCACCTGCATTAGGGCTTGTTTCCACTTGCGAGAAACACGTCCGTGTCTCACATGTGGAAACCAAGCTCTGGTGCCGGCACTTGGGAGCGGAGCGTGCGGCCGCATAGGAACACATGGAGCTGCACGCTCCGCTCCAAAGTGCCGGCGCCAGAGCTTGGTTTCCACATGAGAGACACGGACGTGTTTCTCGCAAATGGAAACAAGCCTTTACACTCAAACTCACTTCTCTGGGCCTTGTTGTTACTTCTAGTCCTGTTCCTGTGTCTGTTTACATCCCTACCTTGGTTTCCTTTCTCTGCTGTGCGTGCTCTGTGTCTTGCTTTGCCCTGCTCTGCCCTCTGTGTCTTGCTTTACTCTGCTTTCGGCTCTGCTCTCTGTGACCTTGCTTTGCTCCTTGCTCTGCATTGTGAACTTGCTCTGCACTCTGACTTTGCTCTGCACTCAGTTCTGCACTCTGTGGCTTTGCTCTCAGCTCTGCTCTCTGTAGCTTTGCTCTGCACTTTGCTCTGTACTCTGACTTTGCTCTGCACTCTGTGGCCCTGCTCTGCGGTTTCGCTCAGCTCTCGCTCTGCGGCTCTGCTCCTTGCGGTTCTACCTGGCTCCGCTCCTTGCGGTTCTACTTCTCCCGCTCTTGGCTCCGCCTCCTGCATTTCTGCACTTGGCTCCGCCTCCAGCTCTTGGCTCCGCCTCCTGCATTTCTGCATTTGGCTCCGCCTCCAGCTATTGGCTCCGCCTCCTGCGTTTCTGCGCTTGGCTCCGCCTCCAGCTCTTGGCTCTGCCTCCTGCGTTTCTGTGCTTGGCTCCGCCTCCTGCGTTTCTGTTCTTGGCTCTAGCTCCTGCGCTTTCGCTCTGCATTCGCTCTTGTGGTCTTTCTCTACCTATCCTTAAGTCCTCCTGTCTGAACAGGTTCTTACCTGTTTTACATGCCAGCCTGCAGACCGGTCCCTACCGGTTCTTCCAGTGTTCCAGTCTTGTCCGCCTGTCCTGCCAGAGAGCCAGCCGTACCTGCCTGCCTACCAGAGAGCCAGCCGTGCCCGCCTGCCTGCCAGTGTCTCTGTTGTACCCGTCTGCCTGCCTGTGTCCCAGCCGTGCCCGCCTGTCTGCCTAAGTGCCAGCCGTGCCCGCTTGCCTGTCTATGTTCCATTCCCCGGTGGGATCAGCAGCCACAGCCAGACACCATCCTGGAGTGGTACCTGGTAGCTTCCTATTGCACAAGTCTGACCTCACCATCAGAGGCTCCAGCGAACACCTAGGATGCTACTTAGTTACGCCCCTTCCAGGGAAGTTTGGTCTGTGGTCCAGTGGGGACACACCCCCGCACGCCCGTGCCAACCAGTCTGGGGTCGAGCGTGAAAGTTTGCACAGGCCATGGTTCCCGCTGAGTCCCATGTCCTTTCTTTCTCGGAGCAAGATGCACCAATCATTGTCTCTGATGCTATCTTTAATAAACTTTTGGCCTATGAAAAGCAAGCTCCTGCGGATCCGCCAAGGTACTATGGGGATCCGAAGCAGTGCCGTGTGTTCCTGGAGCAGTGTATGCAGAACTTCGAATGGTATGCTTCTGCTTTCCCATCTGATCTGTTCAAGGTTGGATACATAATGTCCTACCTAAGAGGAGATGCTTTGCTATGGATCAACCCCCTCTTTGAAGCAGGGGATCCCATCATCACGGACTTGGAGGCCTTCCTGGCGGCCTTCCGTAAAGTCTTCGATGTGCCTACTTCTACGTCTCCTGAAAAGTCTTCCCCTCCAAGCTCACAGAGACGGTCCAGACGAAAGAAACCTGTAGGTAAACCGTCGCTTCCGTCCATGACCATCCAAGACTCACCTGCTCCACAACCTGCCAAAGCGGCCACCCGAGCAAGATCCAAGAGGTCTAATAAGAGGGGGCTGGCAAATCTGCAGCCTGAATCTTGTGCTGAGATTGAAATACGGTATCCCTGTGGTTGTAAAGAACATTCAGATGGTCTTTGCCCTGTGAAGCCTGTACTCCAAAACCCTGGGCCAGTAGGAGAGGCTGTCCCTGGCGAGAGTACTTCCTCTCCATCTAAGTTAATGACTGTTTCTCTGCCTTCTGGGAGCTTTGGTGTGTGTAAACCGCCTATCATGCGGAGTCTGTGTATGGTCTCCGTTCTACAGCTCCAGAACCCGGTGTGGGCGCTGCCGGATAATGGCCGAACCCTGCTAAAGAGCAGTCTAGTCCTGCAAGGACAACTACAGCTCCAAGTTGGAGCCTTATACACGAAGAAGTTTGTCTTCCACATGCTGTCTGTTATGCCCATGGGTCATTCTGAGCCAAGGACTCTACCACCCGCTCTGGTCAAGAGTTCCAGTAAAGTGCTTAGTTTGAACTTACCCAGTCTTGAGAAGTGTCTGGTTCCCATGCGTCAAAGACACTCAGCAGGGTCATCTTCTTCAGCTGGTCTGCTAGTCGACAAGTCAAGGTGTGCTGACGTCACCGAAGATGGGGAAATGGTGACTATCTCTCCACACATCTCCAGCGACTATACCAGTAAACAGTTAGTCATCGAGTCAAGGTGTGCTTACGTCACCGAAGATAGGGAAGCGGTGACGATCTCTCCACAAATCTCCCACGACTATACCTGTAATCCGTTCCTAGTAACATCCCCGGCGTTTGGACAATTTCTTCTGGATAACGGGCAGAAGATGGTTCCTATGTGGATACCTTCAGCGTCCTTGTGGCCGGCTGGTGAAGATTTCAAAACAGAAGTTTGTTCACCTCAATTTTTCTCTGACCCGGTGGGGCTGTTCTCCACACTCATCTCTAATGACTTTTCCTGTGTTCAGTATCCAAGAACTTCTCTGCTACCTGTTGGACAAAAGTTCAACCCCGTAGGAGGGTTTCCAATTTCCATGTGTCTGGCTGGTGAAGATGTTAAGACGGCAGCATTCAAGTCTCTGTTACCTATGTACCTGGAGGAGGTGGTCCTGCTCATTGTGGAAGCTAACCCTGTTGAGCACCAAGAGACTTTGTTTTCTGAGATACCTGGTGACCCTCCTGCCGCCTCCTACCCTGAAGTTGTCATGTTGGCCTGAACTGTGTGTAGTCCTATTCTTCTTCTGCAATTCATCCTTGCGAGCTTGAAGAAGAGGGGTCGTAAAGGGGGGGTACTGTAACAACTCTGCTGGCATCACTGCATGGCCTCCCATCCCCCACCTGCATTACACTCAAACTCACTTACTTCTCTGGGCCTTGTTGTTACTTCTCTCTGCTGCCAGCTCCATGCTGTGTGCCTCATGTCTGCTGTTTGCTCTGTGCATGCTCTGTCTGTGTGCATAGGGGGGCGGCGCCGGCAACTCCTGTTTCTTATAGAGACTGTGTGCACCTTGCTAAGGTGTCCCTGGCCAATCGCCATGAGGCTTCCTGTATTTAAGACATCCCCACCCATTGGTGGAGGCCTGTGCAACTTACTCCCTCAGTCAGTTCTTAGCTGCTGAGGTGCCAGGCCCTGTTTCGCTTACTTCTATGTCCGCCACCCAGAGGGGCGTCGTACCCTGGCTTGTGTCCATGTCTCTGTGCCTTGTCTCGTTCCTGACTCTGTCTTAGTCTAGTCCTGTTCCTGTGTCCGTTTACATCCCTGCCTTGGTTTCCTTTCTCTGCTGTGCCTGCTCTGTGTCTTGCTTTGCCCTGCTCTGCCCTCTGTGTCTTGCTTTACTCTGCTTTCGGCTCTGCTCTCTGTGACCTTGCTTTGCTCCTTGCTCTGCATTGTGAACTTGCTCTGCGCTCAGTTCTGCACTCTGTGGCTTTGCTCTCAGCTCTGCTCTCTGTAGCTTTGCTCTGCACTTTGCTCTGTACTCTGACTTTGCTCTGCACTCTGTGGCCCTGCTCTGCGGCTCCGCTCAGCTCTCGCTCTGCGGCTCCGCTTCTTGTGGTTCTACTTCTCCCGCTCTTGGCTCCGCCTCCTGCGTTTCTGCACTTGGCTCCGCCTCCAGCTCTTGGCTCCACCTCCTGCGTTTCTGCACTTGGCTCCACCTCCAGCTCTTGGCTCCGCCTCCTGCATTTCTGCGCTTGGCTCCGCCTTCAGCTCTTGGCTCCGCCTCCTGCGTTTCTGTGCTTGGCTCCGCCTCCTGCGTTTCTGTTCTTGGCTCTAGCTCCTGTGCTTTCGCTCTGCATTCGCTCTTGTGGTCTTTCTCTACCTATCCTTAAGTCCTCCTGTCTGAACAGGTTCTTAGGCTACGTTCACATTTGCGGTGTGCGCCGCAGCGTCGGCGCCGCAACGCACAACGCAAACAAAAACGCAGCAAAACGCATGCACAACGCTGCAGTTGCGTTTTCAACAAAAAACGCAGCGTTTTGCGCCGCATGCGTTTTTTTGTGCAGTGAGTCATTCTTCATCCCACCTACAAAAAAAAGTGTCTACACAATAGATAAGGACCACCAATGGCTAGAAGAGGGTTGGTGTTTATGTAATTGTGTATATATACCCTGGCAGACATGAATTCCTCCCATTTTGCTGGTATTCATGATGGAGCGTCCCATGGACAGTATCTACATGGATATGGAGATGGAATTTGCCTTGGCTCATGCCTATGCTGTCGCCTGTTCTCATCAAAGGGAAAGGGAAAAACGGAGATTGATTCGTCGCCGCTTTTGGATACACCCTATCTTGGAAGTCCGGGAGAGCCGTGGAGCATACCATAGCTTGTTTGGCGAACTGAATGACAACCTGGAGAAATATTTTGAGTACACCAGGATGTCTCAGGAGAGCTTCCGGTATCTTCTGCGTCGGGTGGAAGGAGCCATTAGCAGGCAAGACACGCAGCTCCGGAGAGCTATTTCCGCAGAGGAGCGGCTGCTGGTGACTCTACGGTACGTAGCTGTTTGAATGACTGAGATATGTTCTTCCCTTTTTTTTTATTTTTTTTTTTTATTTTTTTGGGGGGTGGTATGGTCAATGTACTTTTCTAAATTAAAATGTACTTTAATGTAATTTCTTTCTCTTCTTGGCAGTTTCCTGGCTACCGGAGAGACCTTGAGATCCCTTCAATTTCAGTTCCGGATTGGAGTCTCCACTCTCTCCGGAATTATTGCTGAGACATGCCGCGCTTTGTGGGATAATCTCCGGGAGGAATTTTTACCCGTCCCTACAAGCGAAATCTGGGAGTACAACGCACAGAAATTTGACCAAGTGTGTTCGTTTCCAAACTGTATTGGCGCGGTGGATGGCAAGCACATTCGGATTACCAATCCAGGGAAAAGTGGATCCCTTTTCTACAACTATAAAAAATACTTTTCCACTGTGCTGATGGCAATTGCCGGTGCGGACTGCCGTTTTCTCGCAGTGGACATTGGTGCGTTTGGCCGTGCAAATGACTCGCCCACATTTAAAGAGTCGGATATGGGCCAAAAATTATATGGGAACAATTTTAATTTCCCACAGCCACGACCTCTTCCCCACACCGAAGGCCCTGCGATGCCATTTGTGGTGGTTGGGGATGAGGCATTCCAAATGTCTGCCAACCTATTGAAACCCTACTCCAGTCGGGGCTTGGACCACACCAAAAGGGTTTTCAATTACAGACTGTCCAGGGCCAGAAGGACTGTGGAGTGCGCCTTTGGCATCCTTGTCTCCAAATGGCGGATATTAGGATCCGCCATTAATCTGAAAACTGAGACAGTGGATGAGGTGGTGAAGGCGTGTGTGGTTCTCCACAATTATATTCTGGCCAAAGAGAGGCTGAACGTGGATCTCGATGAAACCATAGCCAACCCATTGCCCGATTTCCATGATCATCCGCTGAGGACAAGTGTGGAAATTGCGCAGATGAGGGATCGTTTTGCGGCCTATTTTGTGTCAGATGTTGGCCGTGTGTCATGGCAAGATACAATGGTGTAGTAAACTGTTGGACTGTATTCTGGTGTGACTATGCTAAAAATAGTTCACCAATGTAATGTGCCTTATCTAAAAAACTTGGAACCCTTTGTTTTTAAAATGTTGTGTTTTAATAAAAAAATTTTCTTCAGTTTTCTACCCTGCTTCAATGACAAAATTTATACCATACCATATAACATATTTATTTGTTTGTCAGATCGCCGTGTATCGTTGTGTTTGACAGCAAAAACAACGATACCAGCGATGTTTTACAATGGTAATCAGGGTATATATCGGCTTACTAAGCGTAGGGCGGCGCTTAGTAACCTGTTATTTACCCTGTTTACCAGTGTGAAAGTTAAAAAAAAACCAGGACATATACTCATCTTCGCGTCCCCCGGCGTCCGCTTCCTGCACTGACTGAGCGCCGGCCGGAAAGTGAATGCACAGCACAGCGGTGATGTGACCGCTCTGCTGTTAGGGCCGTCACTCAGTCAGGGCAGGGAAGCGGACGCCGGGGTACGCAATTGTGAGTGTATGTACTGTTGTTTTATTTACATTTAACACTGGTAACCAGGGTAATCATCGGAAGCGCGGCGGCCTGCGCTTAGCAACCTGATGTTTACCCTGGTTACCCGGGGACCTCGGCATCGTTGGTCGCTGGAAAGCTGTCACACAGACAGCTCTCCAGCGACCAAATAGCGATGCTGCGGTGATCTGCATCATTGTATGTTTCGCTGCAGCATTGTTAAGTGTGAAGGTACCTTTACGGTATGTGTCCACGTTCAGGATTGCATCAGGATTTTGTCACGATTTTTCATCAGTATTTGTAATACAAAACCAGGAGTGGAACAATTAGAGGCAAAGTATAATAGAAACATCTGCTCCACTTCTGTATTTATCACCCACTCCTGGTTTTGGGTTACAAATACTTATGTAAAATCATGACCAAATCCTGATGCAATCCTGAGCGTGGACACATACCCTTAAGGCCCCGTCTCACATAGCGAGATCGCTAGCGAGATCGCTGCTGAGTCACAAGTTTTGTGACGCAACAGCGACCTCAGTAGCGATCTCGCTATGTGTGACACGTACCAGCGACCCGGACCCTGCTGCGAGATCGCTGGTCGTGTCGGAATGGCCTGGGCCGTTTTTTGATCGTTGAGGTCCCGCTGACATCGCTGAATCGGTGTTTGTGACACCGATCCAGCGATGTCTTCACTGGTAACCAGGGTAAACATCGGGTTACTAAGCACAGGGCCGCGCTTAGTAACCCGATGTTTACTCTGGTTACCAGCGTAAATGTAAAAAAAAAAAACAGTACATACTCACCATCTGATGTCCGTCAGGTCCCTTGCCGTCTGCTTCCTGCTCTGACTGAGTGCCGCCGTACAGTGAGAGCACAGCACAGCAGTGACGTCACCGCTGCGCTCTGCTCTCACTGTACGGCCGGATCTCAGTCAGAGCAGGAAGCAGACGGCAAGGGTCCTGACGGACATCAGATGGTGAGTATGTACTGTTTGTTTTTTTTTACATTTACGCTGGTAACCAGAGTAAACATCGGGTTACTAAGCGCGGCCCTGTGCTTAGTAACCAGATGTTTACCCTGGTTACCCGGGTGCTGCAGGGGGACTTCGGCATCGTTGAAGACAGTTTCAACGATGCCGAAGTCGTTCCCCTGATCGTTGGTCGCTGGAGAGAGCTGTCTGTGTGACAGCTCTCCAGCGACCAAATAGCGATGCTGCAGTGATCTGCATCATTGTATGTTTCGCTGCAGCATTGTTAAGTGTGAAGGTACCTTTACGGTATGTGTCCACGTTCAGGATTGCATAAGGATTTTGTCACGATTTTTCATCAGTATTTGTAAGCCAAAACCAGGAGTGGAACAATTAGAGGCAAAGTAGAATAGAAACATCTGCTCCACTTCTGTATTTATCACCCACTCCTGGTTTTGGGTTACAAATACTGATGAAAAATCGTGACAAAATCCTTATGCAATCCTGAACGTGGACACATACCCTTAGTGATTGAAAACACCTCATACACTTTATTGTTTGTGAACACCTCATACAGCAATGAGAGACACACCAAAAAAGGCAAAATAAAAATGGTAAAAATAGTGTCTGACATTGCATATGAGGTGTTTGAAGCACAAAATATGTGTAGACGGCGCACGGTGTGACTTGCTGAGAAGTATACTGGAAAATAAGAGCAAATATTGTTGTTTGAAAACAAAATTTTTTTATTGGGGGGAAACAGAATAAAAAAAGGGGAAATAAACTTAGGGGGGATCAACCTGTGCCACCATGGGGGAATGGTATGTTTCTTTTTGGGAATGGGGAGCGGAAAATGAGGATGATGACGACGAGGAGGATGTTGACCTATAGTCCAGGAGGCTGGATGGCAGGTCTAAACCCTCCGCAGGGTATAATGGGGAGGAAACCGCCACCTCGGTAGGGGAGGGAGGAGGCAACACGAGCCTTTGTGAGTTTCTTGGTTGGCTCTGGCTGCTCCTGCTGCGGCTAGAGCCCCGACGTGTACTTGTTGGTTGTATTGGAGCAGCCAGAGCCTCAGTGCGTGTCCTCTTTCTTTTGTGTTTTCTTTTTTTGCCTCTTGCGGCAGCTCCCCCAGAATGATGGCTGCGGGAGGATGAGGGCCTGGCAGGAGCAGGAGTCAGCGGCACACTGCTATGGTGCCTGTGGTGGCGTCGCTCGGCACTTGGACCAGGGTGGGGTGGCTGGAGTGGCTCTGCAGCAGGAGTTGGAGTCATGCTAGCCAGCGACGGCACTACGGGCAGTGTCGCTGACTGCATGACCCGAGCCTGCTGCAGAGCCCTCACGTAGGCATTGTTGCAGGATTGCATCACCGAAATCTGGAGTTCCGGCGTAAGGTGTTCCACCATGCCCTTACCAATCGTACTTAAAAAATGTTTGGCCGGATTTGAGAGCTCGGCTTCCATATTTTCAAGGCGCCGTTCGATACTGGACAGACGAGTGTCCATTTTATCGCTCAACGCCTTGAAACAGTTCTGGAAAACCGTGCTCAAATGCAAAAATTCGGGCATGGCTGGCCTGTCCGAGGCCCGCTGGCGCTGTCGGGAATTCCCAAACGAAGGTGCGCCAGAGGCCTCGGGCAGGGGAACACCTGATGGACCGGCTGCCGGTTCTCCAGATGGTGGTGCAAGCCTGCTGTCGCTGTGGGAGGGCTGTGACGGGTCAGATGGCGATTCATGAAGGGCCGCTCCTGCGGGGCGAGCTTGCTCGAGGGTGCTGCTGTGTGTCCTGTGAAAAGATAAGGAAAGAATTAGCCTTCAATTAATTACCTATCACATACGCCAACTCCTGTAATAAAATTAACATTACATGACACATCAATACATTACAATCCCGTCTCTCAGTCTGTGTGGCCTATAATAAATTGCTGATTGTTATAGCCAGCTGACCATTAGGGCTGACGATAACAATCATGGACATACCTACGGCAGAAAATGACTGGTCATTCCCGCTGACAAAGCCAATGCATACCTCTGTCATCGTTTTCAAAAAATTTTGGACAAAAAATCTTTCTTGATGCTGCCTATGCCGCCAAAATATTATAAAATTTAAAGTCAAGAAAAATTAAAAAAAAAAAAAAAAACAGTCACTTTGCTGATCTGATCGCAGGAACGGCCATGACGTTAGGATCATGTGATCCAGACGTCATCATTATTCCTGCGATCAGAACTACCCTGACTCAGAACGTAACCTGTCATGGACTACAATGACTCACGCCTAACCCAAAAAATTACTAATGGGCTATATACCATTACACTAGGGTAAAAGGATGGCCAATATGCTACGCTGACTACATGGATGGCCAATACACTATGTTCCTTTGGAAATATACTATGTGGATACGTGGCTAGAACGTGTACTATGTGGCTGCGATATAGTGGCCTGGCAATATACTATGTGGATGCACAATGTACGTGGCTGGGCAATGTACTATGTGGCTGTGCAATATGCTATGTGTCTGGGCAATGTACAATGTGGCTGTGCAATATGGTATGTTGAGAAAATACTTACTGTCGGCGGCTAAGGACCGGTCTTAAGAACTGTAGTGCCCTGTTATATTTATAGGGCACCGACTTGGACGCAGCAGCACCACTCCGAGCTTGCTCCTCCGCAGCACGGATCCCCTTATTGAAACGGTCCTTCATGGATCGCCATCTGGTCCTCAACTTTTTCACTGTGAATGTAAAGACAAAAAAATGGTTAGATATTTAGCATTTTAAAAGGATAAAACAACCGTGTGCGATGCCAAGTTTAGGCGTTGATCGCATCACACACGGTTGTGTTTATCCTGGCAAGATGGGTCATAGCAGCGTCTCTGCAATACTCACTAAAGTTGCCTTTGGCCTTCGCTGAGGCACTGTCAAAGCCATCCCACAGCGACTTTGCCACCTCTGCCCACAAACGCCTCGACACCACCTGGTCCATGTGCCGAGGGTCACGGCTGTCCCACAACGGGCCACGCTCCTGGATGCTGGAGATCAGGAGGTCAACATCAATTCCGGTATCTCCTTGGTCCCGTTGTGAAACCTAGAAAAATTAGAAAACAAATAGGTTACAAATATGCAAATATTAACAACTACCAGCACCTGGCATGATAGGTACCTTTGCCCTATCCTTTGCCATTTGATGTATGTATATTGATGTTTTCTACACCTGTATTTAGGAATGTTTGTGTGCAGGGAGTTCAACTTTATTTTACCTTCCCCCAATACTTGCTGCCCTGACAAGCTATAATGTAATTAAGCTTAGTAAACATCCCTAGTGAAACCAGGATGCTCCTCAAATGTAAAGGCCCCGTCTCACAAAACGAATTACAAACGATCACGACCAGCGATACGACCTGGCCGTGATCGTTGGTAAGTCGCTGTGTGGTCGCTGGGGAGCTGTCACACAGACAGCTCTCTCCAGCGACCAACGATCAGGGGAACGACTTCGGCATCGTTGAAACTGTCTTCAACGATGCCGAAGTCCCCCTGCAGCACCCGGGTAACCAGGGTAAACATCGGGTTACTAAGCGCAGGGCCGCGCTTAGTAACCCGATGTTTACCCTGGTTACCAAAAAAAACAAACAGTACATACTCGCCTTTCGGTGTCCGTCAGGTCCCTTGCCGTCTGCTTCCTGCTCTGACTGAGCCGCCGTACAGTGAGAGCAGAGCGCAGCGGTGACGTCACTGCTGTGCTCTCACTTTACGGCGGCTCAGTCAGAGCAGGAAGCAGACGGCAAGGGACCTGACGGACATCAGATGGTGAGTATGTACGGTTTTTTTTTTTTTACATTTACGCTGGTAACCAGGGTAAACATCGGGTTACTAAGCGCGGCCCTGCGCTTAGTAACCCGATGTTTACCCTGGTTACCAGTGAAGTCATCGCTGGATCGGTGTCACACACACCGATTCAGCGATGTCAGCGGGACCTCAACGACCAAAAAAAGGTCCAGGCCATTCCGACACGACCAGCGATCTCGCAGCAGGGGCCTGGTCGCTGGTACGTGTCACACATAGCGAGATCGCTACTGAGGTCGCTGTTGCGTCACAAAACTAGTGACTCAGCAGCGATCTCGCTAGTGATCTAGCTATGGGGCCTTAATGTTCCTCACAGCAGGATGCTACTCAAAAAAAAAGATAAAAAAAAAAAAAATACTCACTCGCCGGCCTGACGCCACATCTTGGCCCCGATCTCTCTGCTCCCGCTGACTGCCTTCCCCCTCACTTGAAGAAGCCTGTAAAAATTGTATACAAAAATTATTGTCAATGCTACAAATGGCAGCGAATAGTAAGCAACTGGACATAATTACTCACCGCACTCCCCCGCGCCGATTGGCTATGCTCAGAAGAACTTGGCATTCTTGAAAAATTGTTCTGCAAAGAAAAAATGAGCAAAAAAATCACATCCAATGCCACATACAATAAAATAGGCCCAAAACATTAAAACAACCACAATTGACTGTTGACTGCTAGGACAATGCAAACTCAAAAAGCGACACCACAACGCCATACATTGCAAGAGAATACAATCGAAGAAACAATACAAGAATAGACCCAAACAAAATTAAGCAAAAATAGACACCTATGTCAAAATTTTTAAAGATAAAAACTTTTAAAAAAAACCTTACAGGAAAAAAAAAGTCACAATGAAATAGCAAACTAATGAATGCCATAATTTACAATTACAACAAGACATGATCCAAAACAACACCATCTGGTGACATCCACCAAAATACATCAGAAAAAGGCGATAAATACCATTCTAGATAATAAGCAATAAACATTACGGGACAACCGCTGTTACAATATACAGCAACCAAAAGAAAAACCATAGTCAAATAGAAAAGAAAACACAATAAATTTAAAAAAAAGGGCCCCAACTAAAAAAAAAAAAATAAATAAAGGCCATACTACACACTTGGCAATGGAAACATTCAAGAAATCAGATACATACGGAAGAAGCCATACGGAAAACGACGTAAAACCATCATAGATAAAAACCAAAAAAAAAAAAAGGGAAAATACAATTGAAAAGAGAATGGCATAGCAGCACAGAACAATACAATACAAATGAAACATCATAAATGTAGCCCCCCCACCAGCAAGAAAAGACACTCAAGGAAAGAAAAAAAAAAGGCAACAGCATAATAAAACACAGCAAGACATGAGCCAAGAAAACGCCATACGGTTACCCCCAACAATAGAAACCATAAAAAGACATGCAACAGAAATTTACCAAGAAAAAATGAGCCAAATTAAAGACATTGAACAACCGCATGACACCAGAACAACCCAAAATCCCTAAAACCAATCCAAAACCAAGCAAGGCCGGTGACAAGAAACGCCATCATATAACGCCAGAAGTACATCAAAACCAGATTAAAAAACACAATTTTTCACTAACAACCCACAGTGCCATAACCGTACAATAGCACAGACCAAACATTGCACAAATTAAATCAAAATAAAAAAATAAAACACAGAATAAAAAATATGCAAAGAGAAATATATACTTACAGGTTTGGAAAGCAGATTGCTCCTCTCAGTGTCTTCTCTGTGTGTTGTGTGGATAGCCTTGTGAAAGACAATGACAACCCCCCTTTTTTTTTATATATATAGTGTTTTTTTAGTGTCTAGACAAAAGTCTAGACAATGTTTTGCATATTTTATTGAAAAACGCATGCGTCGTACAACGCACCACGACACAAGTACTTGCGTCGTCTGCGTTGTCAATACAAGTCAATGGGAAAAAAGGCGCATCGACGACGCAAACACGACGCAAACACGACGCATGCGTTTTTTACAAAGTCTGCGCCGCCCAAAAAATGCAACATGTTGCGTTTGCCGCGCCCTGACAGGTGCGCCCTAACGCCGCATGCAGCGTACAACGCACCGAAACGCATGACAACGCATGTACATGCGGCGCCATGCGGCCCCAATGTTAAAGATAGGGCCGCACGCCGCATGCGTTTTGTTGCGGCGACGACGCTGCGGCGCACACCGCAAATGTGAACGTAGCCTTACCTGTTTTACATGCCAGCCTGCAGACCGGTCCCTACCGGTTCTTCCAGTGTTCCAGTCTTGTCTGCCTGTCCTGCCAGAGAGCCAGCCGTACCTGCCTGCCTACCAGAGAGCCAGCCGTGCCCGCCTGCCTGCCAGTGTCTCTGTTGTACCCGTCTGCCTGCCTGTGTCCCAGCCGTGCCCGCCTGTCTGCCTGAGTGCCAGCCGTGCCCGCTTGCCTGTCTATGTTCTGTTCCCCGGTGGGATCAGCAGCCACAGCCAGACACCACCCTGGAGTAGTACCCGGTAGCTTCCTATTGCACAAGTCTGACCTCACCATCAGAGGCTCCAGCGAACACCTAGGAAGCTACTTAGTTACGCCCCTTCCAGGGAAGTTTGGTCTGTGGTCCAGTGGGGCCACACCCCCGCACGCCCGCGCCAACCAGTCTGAGCGCGAGCGTGACATCGCCGTATGGAAGCCATACGGATGCCATACGGATGACACACGGATACATTTGTCCGTAAAAATCGCATCCTCGCATTGAGTACGGAACAGTGTTTTGGGACAATTTCTGCGTATTACGGCCGTAAAAAACGGACCGTATTTCCATACGCTGTGACGCCGGCCTTATAGGGGCTAATTTAGGGATATTATTTCTGCAGTGATGTATTTATTTTATTTTTTGAGGATACTGTTTTGTATGCCGGGGCAGTCCTGTTACTGTGCAGAGCGACACTAAGGTGGTAATATGTTTTTCAGTCATGGTGTGGCGGTATATGTTCCATGTATGTGCTGTTATTTGATCACTATGTGGTGGTAATATGTGGTCTGGTCATGGTGTTGTGGTATTTGTACCTTGTATGTGATATTATCTGGTCACTGTGGTGGTAATATGTGGTCTTGTCATGGTGCAGCGATATTTGTCCCTTGTATGTGATATTATTGGTAATTTTAAAAATTTAAACATAAATAAAAATATACCTAAATTGTATTGGATATTTTAACAAATGTTTAATAGGTTAGATTAGAGTAGGGCCCAGCCAAAATAGTCTACCTTATTGTAGCGGCGGCTTTAAAAAATCTTTTGGCCAAAATAAAAGCTGCTGGCTATGTATGTGTACATATTAGTCCATAAATTTACCAAAGGAACACATTCAAGATACCATTAACACACTAAAGCCTATCCAAGAAATTAGACAGGCCACATGAATGTAAAGTTCAAGATTCATTAATTTTATTAGTACAAAATGATTAAAAACTCAAACAATTATATACAGGCCAATTAAAAGATACCTCCGATCAAATAATAAACAGGTCACATGTGAGTACCACCTTATAACTAAAAGGCAACAATTTTACGGCACACTACAAACAGAGTGAAATCCTTAGTGTATCATGATGGCAATAGGTAAGATGTATGAGGAATTTTCATAAGCACCACAGTGCAAGCTACTAAATGTGTGTGTATAGGGTAAAGACACCAAAATAATATGTGGGCTAGATGTGGCTACAACTGCAAAGGCACACTAAATGCTGGAACAATGGGGCCCTACTTGCCAACCAAAAGCTACCACTGAATACGCATATAAAGTAATAAATGCTGATAAGCTAAAGTAGAACCTCAAAACATAATTACCAAGGTGGGAGCTCACAGGACCTGCTAAATCCATTTTAGCAGGTCCTGTGAGCTCCCACCTTGGTAATGAGCTTTGGTGATGCCCCCTGATGCGCCCCCTGCTGGATGAACTCATATGAACTCGAGCCTGGGAACTTTTCAGAATATTTTCCCAGGCTTGAGTTCATATGAGTTCATTCAGCAGAGGGCGCATCACCGTGACTCATGTTAACTACAGGCCATTCCCCTGCATTCCATTCATTCACAAAGTTTTACAGACAGGAGCACAGCTGCATTAGCAGAGCTCCTGGGTGTAAAATGATTTAACCCCTTCAGATGGATTTACAGCGAGGGGCAAGACTGAATGACGGAATATTGTTGTTTATTTTGTTAAACTTTATTTCAGGTGACAAGGGTCTTCAGGTGGATTAAGAGTATAATAAACTATTAAAACACCATGTGTCTTTATTTCATTAAAATACTTTTTAATAATTTGTGTGTGTTTTATTAACCATTTCGTACTATTGGATTAATAATGGATAGGTGTCATAATTGACGTCTCTCCATTATTAACCTGGCTTAATGTCACCTTACAATAGCAAGGTGACATTAACCCTTCATTACCCCATATCCCACCACTACACGGGAGTGGGAAGAGAGAGGCTAAGTGCCAGAATAGGCGCATCTTACAGATGTGCCTTTTCTGGGGTGGCTGGGGGCAGATGTTTTTAGCCAGGGGGGTCCTATAACCATGTTTCCCTCTCTAGGCTATTAATATCTGCCCTCAGTCACTGGCTTTCCCACTCTGGCGGAGAAAAGTGCGCGGGAGCCCACGACAATTTTTTCTGGGATTTAACCCTTTAATTTAATAGCTAGAGACCCCAAATTTTACACAGAGACACTTGTTACATTAGTAAAGAGGAATATGTAATAAAAGAAGGGATATGAGATGGTTTACTGTGCGTAAGCCATGTCTCATATCCTGTCGGGTTTGTGGAGGAGATAGCAAAAGCCGGCAATTGAATTATCGGCTTTTATGCTATCTAGCGCTATATGAAATATAAATATATATATATGTGTCTCACTGACATATATATATATATATATATATATATATATATATATATATAATGTATATATGTATTTAAGAATATTTGAGCCAATGGATCCATGATATGTCCATTTTGCAAGCCTGCGTGAATAAAACGCCATACGGATGACACATGGATACATTTGTGCGTAAAAATCGCATCCTCGCATTGAATACGGAACAGTGTTTTGGGACAATTTCTGCGTATTATGGCCGTAAAAAGCAGACCATATTTTCATACGCCTAGTGTGACGCCGGCCTTAATGTGTGGTTAGTGAGGATATGGTGCAGATGTGGAGTTTTTCTATGAGTGGGCGGTGGGACTGTGGAAGGTTTTAGGGGTGGAGCCAGGGCCGGGGTGGAGCCTTGGCAGAGTCTCAAGGGGGCCCTGAAAATTTTGCCAGTATGGAGCCCTGAAATTCCTAGTGGTAGCCCTGGCTGAGGGAAGCACAGCCGGATAGAAGACTTGGCTCTGGACTCACTTTACAGGTAATAATTGACCTATACAGGGCCGGCGTTAGGGCCAGGCAGACTAGGCAGCTGCCTGGGGCCCCCAGCCCCTTGGGGGCCCCCAGCATCTACAGCAGACGCTTCACTGATAATAGCATTATCAGTGAAGCTTCCGATGTAGAGACTGGTTAAGGACCTGTAGTGACATCACGATCAGGTGACCTGCCATGTGACCGTGATGTCACCACAGGCCATGTACTCAGGGACTGGATGTTTCTGCAGTGAAAAAGGAGCGTGCAATGAAGCACAGGAGCAGCGGCCACTGAACCTCCCCCATCAGAGTGATAGAAGCGCTCATTGGCCAGTGCTCCTGCCCTCCTGCACGGGGCCTCTGAGGGAAGAGAGAGCTAGAGATGGCAGCTACCAACCTGAGCTGTGAGGTAAGCAGTGCAGCACTGTGTGAGCTGCTCCTGTCATTCTGTCAGCTCCTCCTGCACAGAGCCTCTGAGGGGGAGCTAGAGATGGCAGCTACCAACCTGAGCCGGCAGATAAGTAGAAGTGCACCGTCCCACTGTGTGTGCTGCTCCTGGTGATGATGGCTCCTGTCCTGCTGTCAGCTCCTCCTGCTCTTGTTGGCAGTCCCAGCAGAGGAGAGGGCAGGGAGGTGTCTGCTGGGACAGTGCTGCTGGGAGCAGGAGGGCTGCAGCTGATAGTGTGGAACATTTCATTCCCTCCAGCATAAAACATGTATCTGAGGTGTGTGCAGTGTAGTGTGTGCTGTGTGTGTGTGTTTATGTGAATCACATGTATCAAATGAGCATTTGTTGTGCCGCATCTGTGTGTATGTGTGTGTGTAGGTGTATGTGTGTATATAAGTGTGTGCCGTGTATGTATATAAGTGCGTGCCATGTGTGTGTATATAAGTGCGTGCCATGTGTGTGTATATACTGTAAGTGCGTGCCATGTGTGTGTATATACTGTAAGTGCGTGCCATGTGTGTATATACTGTAAGTGCGTGCCATGTGTGTGTATATAAGTGCGTGCCATGTGTGTGTATATACTGTAAGTGCGTGCCATGTGTGTATATACTGTAAGTGCGTGCCATGTGTGTATATACTGTAAGTGCGTGCCATGTGTGTATATACTGTAAGTGCGTGCCATGTGTGTGTATATACTGTAAGTGCGTGCCATGTGTGTGTATATACTGTAAGTGCGTGCCATGTGTGTGTATATAAGTGCGTGCCATGTGTGTGTATATACTGTAAGTGCGTGCCATGTGTGTATATACTGTAAGTGCGTGCCATGTGTGTATATACTGTAAGTGCGTGCCATGTGTGTATATACTGTAAGTGCGTGCCATGTGTGTATATACTGTAAGTGCGTGCCATGTGTGTGTATATACTGTAAGTGCGTGCCATGTGTGTATATACTGTAAGTGCGTGCCATGTGTGTGTATATACTGTAAGTGCGTGCCATGTGTGTGTATATAAGTGCGTGCCATGTGTGTGTATATACTGTAAGTGCGTGCCATGTGTGTGTATATACTGTAAGTGCGTGCCATGTGTGTATATACTGTAAGTGCGTGCCATGTGTGTGTATATACTGTAAGTGCGAGCCATGTGTGTGTATATACTGTAAGTGCGTGCCATGTGTGTGTATATACTGTAAGTGCGTGCCATGTGTGTGTATATACTGTAAGTGCGTGCCATGTGTGTGTATATAAGTGCGTGCCATGTGTGTGTATATACTGTAAGTGCGTGCCATGTGTGTATATACTGTAAGTGCGTGCCATGTGTGTATATACTGTAAGTGCGTGCCATGTGTGTATATACTGTAAGTGCGTGCCATGTGTGTATATACTGTAAGTGCGTGCCATGTGTGTGTATATACTGTAAGTGCGTGCCATGTGTGTGTATATAAGTGCGTGCCATGTGTGTGTATATACTGTAAGTGCGTGCCATGTGTGTGTATATACTGTAAGTGCGTGCCATGTGTGTATATACTGTAAGTGCGAGCCATGTGTGTGTATATACTGTAAGTGCATGCCATGTGTGTGTATATAAGTGCGTGCCATGTGTGTGTATATACTGTAAGTGCGTGCCATGTGTGTGTATATAAGTGCGTGCCATGTGTGTGTATATACTGTAAGTGCGTGCCGTGTGTGTATATAAGTGCGTGCCATGTGTGTGTATATACTGTAAGTGCGTGCCATGTGTGTGTATATATAAGTGCGTGCCATGTGTGTGTATATACTGTAAGTGCGTGCCATGTGTGTGTATATAAGTGCGTGCCGTGTGGGTATATACTGTAAGTGCGTGCCGTGTGTGTGTATATAAGTGCGTGCCGTGTGTGTATATGTGCGTACCATGTGTATGTATATAAGTGCGTGCCATGTGTGTATATACGTGCATGTCATGTATGTATGTATGTATAAATGTGTGCCATGTTTGTGTGTATGTGTGTGAATAAATGCATGCCATGTATGTGTATAAGTGCGTGCCATTTTCATGTATGTATGTGCCATGCGTGTTTGTGTATAAGTACATGCCATGTATGTGTGTGTGTATACAAGTGAATGCCGTGTGCGTATAAGTGTGCCGTGTATGTGTGTATAAGTGCGTGTCGTGTGTGTGTGTATAAGCATGTGCCTTGTACATGTATGTATGTGTGTATAAGCATGTGCCGTGTAGGTATGTGTATGTATATATATATATATATATATATATATATATATATATATATATATATACATTTTTTGCATTACTCTAACTTGAATATATGTTAGTATATGTAGATGGCTGGGTATAGACACACAGTGATAGCGTGTGAGTGTGGTGTGTGTGTGTTTGTGTGTCATGCACATTTTTAAATACTGGCTGAAGAACAGACGAGAGTTCATATATATATATAAACATGTTGACAATCGTGCAGCAAATGAGCAAAATGCTCATTTATAGGACATTTCATAATTTTCCCACATTATTATGAAAAAATTACAGCACATCCTGCACCCAAAGTATTATATAATGTATTTAAGGAGACAGAGTCTGTCCATTTGATACCAACTACACCAAAATGGACACTGACTCCGACTCTCCAGCCCTCCTGCTTATAACATGAAACTATATGGGGACAGATTCATCTACTAGTGTTCTGTCCCCATCGTTCTTCATTAGCCGGTGTAAAGAGGCCGAGAAACAAGAGCCAAACGACTTCAATATTGTAGATCACACGCATTGAACGGCCTGAACTCAGCTCATGTCAATACAACCAAAATGTTTGAGAGTCATGGTGCAATATGTGAGCATTGGGGGCCTCATTTTAAACTTTTGCCTAGGGCCCCACATTGTCTAAAACCGGCCCTGGACCTATAGATAATGGCCTATATGCACAGATATATTGGGCCACTTGGCTGTCCTCTGAGCAGATACTTCTGCCTTCATGCACTGGCATTTTCTATAGTCTCTTCCTCTGCACCTGGGTTTCCCCCTTTAGGCTTTATATCACCTAATTAATGTCTAATCATTTATAGCAAATGGGCAGAACTGTCTGCTTCTTGGGAATGTTAATTGAAGACTGTTTTGTTGTGTGGCCCTCACATGAGGCAGCCATCTTGTCTATTTGATGTTTTGCATTTTAGCGAGTTTATTTTACCCCTTCATGACCTGGGGTATTTTCATGTTTTAGTTTTTCGCTCCCCTCCTTCCTGGAGCCATAACTCTTTTACTTTTCCATCAATATGGTCATGTGAGGGCTTATTTTTTGCATGACGAGCTGTACTTTTGAACAACATCATTAGTTTTAGAATGTCATGTACTAGAAAACGGGAACAAAAATTCCAAATGCAGTGAAATTGCAAAAAAAGTGCAATCCCACACTTATTTTTTGCTTGGCTTTTTTGCTAGGTTCACTAAATGCTAAAACTGACCTGACATTATTATTCTCCCAATCATTATGAGTTCATAGACACCAAACATGTCTAGGTTATTTTTTATCTAAGTGGTGAAAAAAAATTCCAAACTTTGCTAATAAATAATAAATTGCGCCATTGTCCGATACCCGTAGCATCTCTATTTTTTGTGATCTCGGGTCAGGTTATGGCTTTTTTTTGTGCCAGGCTGACGTTTTTAATTTTGGTGCAGATACGTTCTTTTAATCGCCTGTTATTACATTTTAATGCAATGTTGCGGCGACCAAAAAAAGGCAATTCAAATTTAGTTTAATCCTTTTTTTATTGATCGGGCGATTCTGAACACGGCGATACCAAATATGTGTATGTTTGATTTTTTATTGTTTTGTTTTGAATGGGGCGAAGGGGGGATGATTTAAACTTTTATATTTTTTTTTAATTTTTTTCATATTTTTTTTAAAAAAAAAATTTTCTTTTACCATGCTTCAATAGCCTCCATGGGAGGCTAGAAGCTGGCACAACTCGATTGGCTCTGCAACATAGGAGCGAAGCTCAGATCGCTCCTATGTAGTAGAATTACAGACTTCCTATGAGCGCCGACCACAGGGTGGCGCTCATAGCAATCCGGCATCAACAACCATAGAGGTCTCAAGGAGACCTCTGGTTGTTATGCCGACGTATCGCTGACCCCCGATCATGAGACGGGGGTCAGTGATGCACGCATTTCCGGACGGATGGCCGGAAGCTATTGCGGGCACATGTCGGCTGTTCAAAACAGGGGATCTGACCTCGGACGTACTATCCCTTCCAAGGTCACAAAGGGGTTAATAAAATATAATGTTTTTACATTAACTTGTTGAAGTGGTAAATTATGTGGCCCCATTTCCCTCCTTCTCATATGGGATAATACAGAGGCCAATTCTTGATAATCCCCTATATGCAGAGGCAGAAACTGCACCAGCTGTGATTCTATGACCCTCTATTTACAGAGCAGTTACTATACTAGCTGTGACTATACCGCCCTCTGTATACAAAGTAGTTACTGCATTAGCGGTGACTATACTGCCCGCTATATACAGAGCAGTTACTGCCCTAGCAGTGGCTATACCGCCCTCTATATACAGGGCAGTTACTGCACTAGCTGTGACTATACCGCGCCCTATATTCAGAGCAGTAACTGCACCAGCAATGACTATACCGCCCCCTATATACAGTGCAGTGACTGCATGAGCTGTGACTATACCGCCCCTATATACAAAACATGACTGCACCAGCTGTGACTACACCGCCCCATATATACAGAACATGACTGCACCAGCTGTGACTATACCGCCCCCTATATAGAGAGCAGTTACTGCACTTATGGTGACTATACCGCCCCTATATACAGAACATGAGAGCACCTGACTGCACCAGCTGTGACTATACCGCCCCCTCTATACAGAATATGACTGCACTAGCTGTGACTATACTGCCCCCTATATACAGAGCAATAACTGAATGAGCTGTGACTATACCGCCCCTATATACAAAACATGACTGCACCAGCTTTGACTACACCGCCCCATATATACAGAACATGACTGCACCAGCTGTGACTATACCGCCCCCTATATAGAGAGCAGTTACTGCACTTATGGTGACTATACCGCCCCTATATACAGAACATGAGAGCACCTGACTGCACCAGCTGTGACTATACCGCCCCCTCTATACAGAATATGACTGCACTAGCTGTGACTATACTGCCCCCTATATACAGAGCAATAACTGAATGAGCTGTGACTATACCGCCCCCTTTATACAGAACATGACTGCACCAGCTATGACTATACTGCCTCCTATATACAGAACATGACTGCATAAGCTGTGACTATACCGCCCCTATATACAGAGCAGTAACTGCACTAGCTATGAATATACTGCCCCCTATATACAGTGCAGTAATTGCACTAGCTGTGACTATACCGCCCCCTATATACAGAGCAGTAAGGCCAGCGTCACAGTAGAGAGTTTTACGGACGTATGAGAGGCTCAAAATCTACGCATTGCACACGGACCAATGATTTCCTATGGGGCAGCTCCTATCTGCCGTATATTTCTCGGCCATATTTTACGGGCGTAGAAAATCACAGCATGCTGCGTTTGTCAGCGTATTGCACAAAAAATACTCCAATGAAAGTCTATGGGAGTGAGAAAAATACGGATTACACACGGACCATGCGTGTGACTTGCGAGAAATACGCATCGGTGTTCTGTAGAAAAGGCCAGTAATTCAGTGCGGTGTACAGCAAAATCACACTGACAGGTTAGAATAGAATAGATAAAATGAATTCATTGAGACACTTATCCCTTATTTTTTTGCATATTCCTGTTAGTAGAGTCTGTGTGCAAAATTTGATGGCTCTAGCTGTTAAAATAAAGGGATAAATCACAGAAAAAACTGGCGTGGGCTCACGCGCAATTTTCTCCACCAGAGTGGAAAAGCCAGTGACTGAGGACAGATATTAATTAGCCTAGAGAGGAACCATGGTTATTGCCCCCCCCCCCCGGCTAAAAACATCTGCCCCCAGCCACCCCAGAAAAGACACATCTGTAAGATGCGCCTATTCTGGCACTTAGCCTCTCTCTTCCCACTCCCGAGTAGCGCCGGGATATGGGGTAATAAAGGGTTAATGTCACCTTGCTATTGTAAGGTGACATTAAGCCTGGTTAACACTAGAAGTCCCAGAGAGGGGTCATTTAACATTTCTACCTTTGGAACCCAGAGAACTCGAAATTTCTGTGACTTCTAGTGTTAATAACGTAGAGGTGTCACTGAGACACCTATCCATTATTAATCCAATAATATTAAAGGGTTAATAATACACACACACACATTAAGAATAAAGTATTTTATTGAAATAAAAGCACACATGGGGTTGTAAAATCTTTATTATACACTTAATCCACCTGAAGACCCTCGTTCCGTAAGGCTATGTTCACACGCTGCGGATTTTGCTGTGGATCCGCAGCGTTTCCACAGCTGCGGGTCCCCAGCGGTTTCCCATGCGTTTACAGTACAATGTAAACCTATGGGAAACGCAATCCGTAGTGCACATGCACATTCCGCAGCATGTCAATTCTTTGTATGGAATCCGCAGCGGTTTTACACCTGCTCCATAATAGAAAACCGCAGGTGTAAAACCGCAGTGGAATCGGCACAAAAACCGCGGTAAATCTACAATAAATCCGCAGGAAAAACACACAGTTTTTGCCCTGCGGATTTATTAAATCTGCTGCGGAAAAATCCACAGAGGATCATTCTACGTGTGCACATACCCTAAAACATCAAAAATAAAAAAGCAACAATATCCCATACCTTTCCGGCGCTCAGTCACGTCCCACGCTGTAAATCCATCTGAAGGGGTTAAATAACTTTACAGCCAGGAGCCTGCTAATGCAGCTGTGCTCCTGACTGTAAAATCTGGGGAATAAATTGAAAGCAGGGGAATGTATCATCGTAGACTTGCGGTGATGCGCCCCCTGCTGGCATAAACTCATATGAACTCTAGCGTGAGAAAATAGAAAAATTCCAACGCTAGAGTTCATATGAGTTTATACCAGCAGGGGGCGCATCACCGCAAGTCTACGATGCTATGTTCCCCTGTTTTCAATTCATTCACCAGATTTTACAGTCAGGAGCACAGCTGCATTAGCAGGCTCCTTGTTGTAAAATTACTTAACCCCTTCAGATGGATTTACAGCCTGGGACATGACTGAGCGCCGGAAAGGTACGGGATATTGTTACTTTTTTATTTTTGATCTTTTACAGAACGAGGGTCTTCAGGTGGATTAAGTGTATAATAAAGATTTGACAACCCCATGTGTGTATTTATTTCAATATAATACTTTATTCTTAGGCTGGCCTCACACTCAGCGTATGTAAATACGGTCCATTTTTTACGGCCGTAATACGCAGAAAAGTCCCCAAAATAGTGGTCCGTATGTCATCCGTAGGCAGGGTGTGTCAGCGTATTTTGCGCATGGCATTCTCCGTATGTAATCCGTATGGCATCCGTACTGCGATATTTTCTCGCAGGCTTGCAAAACCGACATCTAATGGATTTATGTGCTCAAATGTTCGTTAAAACATATATACAGTATATATATATATATATATATATATATATATATATATATATATATATATATATATATATATATATATATATGTCATTGAGACACATATATATATATTCTGTATTTATATTTAATTCAGCGCGATATATGTGAAAAGCCGGTAATTCAATTGCCGGCTTTTCATTTCTCCTTCCCAAACCCGACATGATATGAGACATGGTTTACATACAGTAAACCATCTCATATCCCCTTTTTTTTTCATATTCCACACTACTAATGTTAGTAGTGTGTATGTGCAAAATTTGGGTGCTGTAGCTGCTAAAATAAAGGGTTAAATGGCGGAAAAAATTGGCGTGGGCTCCTGCGCAATTTTGTCCGCCAGAGTGGTAAAGCCAGTGACTGAGGGCAGATATTAATAGCCAGGAGAGGGTCCATGGTTATTGCCCCCCCCCCCCCCCGGTTACAAACATCTGCCCCCAGCCACCCCAGAAAAGGCACATCTGGAAGATGCACCTATTCTGGCACTTGGCCACTCTCTTCCCACTCCCGTGTAGCGGTGGGATATGGGGTAATGAAGGGTTAATGTCACCTTGCTATTGTAAGGTGACATTAAGCCAGATTAATAATGGAGAGGCGTCAATTATGTCACCTATCCATTACACTGGGGAACACAATTTTTTAAGAGTTAGGTCAGACAACTGTTCTTAATTAATTTTTGGATGCTGAATCCAGAAATGATCTCAGTTTTTCTCTATCACGTCAAGTTTTTGAACTATAGGATTTTTGTCTTCTCAAAAATATGTAAACTACTGTACCTAAAAAGTGTTGTTTTTTTTTTAAATAGTACAAATATGAACAAAAAATGAAATATATAAGAAATATGCATGACAAATATGTAAATAAAACACTGAGATGGAAAGTTACAAGCTTTGAAAACTAACAAAGAAAAAAATCATAAAAGATATATAAATTACAACAAAGCGCCCAATGTAAAGAGAAAAGCTATCACAAATCCTATTTATTCCTACTATGATAAATTTTTTGTGTAAAGATATTGATAATTATGACGTATTGGGAGCTGCACACACCTCTCACCACACTGTCTCAGTTGTGACTACTCTTACAAGTTGCCACGTAGCTCTATATGAGTCGAATTGTAATCAGATAACAAGTCTTATTACAGATATCAGTGCAATTGTGCTTCTCTGGCAGGTAAGTTGTGGAGGAAAAACTTGACGTGCTAGAAAAAAACTGACTACATTTTTGGAATCAGCATGCCAATTTTAGTATAAATCAGCTCAAAAACCTAACTCAACAGAAATTTGTTTTCAAATTGTTCCCCAGTGTTATTAATCCAATTGTATGAAAGGGTTAAAAAAAACACACACACATTATTAAAAAGTATTTTAATGAAATAAACACACAGTTTGTTTTAATATTTTATTGCTCTCTCAATCCACCTGAAGACCCTCGCTTGGCAAAATAATAAACCAACAATATACATACCTTCTGTTGATCTGTCACGTCCCACGAAGTAAATCCATCTGAAGGGGTTAAATCATTTTACAGGCAGGAGCTGTGCTAAAGCACTCGCTCGTGCCTGTAAACCCCCGGGTGCTGAAAGGAAAGCTGGGTGATCTGTACTTACATTGAGTCGCAGTGAGGCGCCCTCTGCTGGATGAATTCATATGAACTCGAGTGTGGGAACTTTTCCAAGGCTCCAGTTCATGAGTTCATCCAGCAGAGGGCACGTCACTGCGACTCAATGTAAGTACAGATCACCCAGCTTTCCTTTCAGCACCCGGGGTTTACAGGCATGAG
The DNA here is from genome assembly GCF_051348905.1 of Ranitomeya variabilis. NCBI lineage: Eukaryota > Metazoa > Chordata > Amphibia > Anura > Dendrobatidae > Ranitomeya > Ranitomeya variabilis. The sequence continues at coordinate 547,212,052 of NC_135232.1, read as the reverse complement.
CGAGTGCTTTAGCACAGCTCCTGCCTGTAAAATGATTTAACCCCTTCAGATGGATTTACAACCTGTGTGTTTATTTCATTAAAATACTTTTTAATAATGTGTGTGTGTTTTTTTAACCCTTTCATGCAATTGGATTAATAATGGATAGGTGACATAATTGACGCCTCACCATTATTAATCTGGCTTAATGTCACCTTACAATAGCAAGGTGACATTAACCCTTCATTACTCCATATCCCACTGCTACACGGGAGTGGGAAGAGAGTGGCCAAGTGCCAGAATAGGCGCATCTTCCAGATGTGCCTTTTCTGGGGTGGCTGGGGGCAGATGTTTGTAGCCAGGGGGGGGGGCAATAACCATGGACCCTCTCCTGGCTATTAATATCTGCCCTCAGTCACTGGCTTTACCACTCTGGCGGACAAAATTGCGCGGGAGCCCACTCCAATTTTTTCCGCCATTTAACCCTTTATTTTAGCAGCTACAGCACCCAAATTTTGCACATACACACTACTAACATTAGTAGTGTGGAATATGCAAAAAAAAAGGGATATGAGATGGTTTACTGCATGTAAACCATGTCTCATATCCTGTCGGGTTTGGGAAGGAGAAATGAAAAGCCGGCAAGTGAATTACCGGCTTTTCACTAACACCGCTGCGTATTTCTCGCAAGTCACACTGCTGGTCCGTGTGTAATCCGTATTTTTCTCGCCCCCATAGACTTTCATTGGCAATTTTTTTGCGCAATACGGTGACAAACGCAGCATGCTGCGATTTTCTACGGCCGTACAAGACCGTATAATACGGATCAGTAAAATACGGCTGATAGGAGCTGGGACATAGGGAATCATTGGGCCATGTGTAATGCGAATTTTACGGACGTAGTTTGTGCGCTCATACGTCCGTAAAACTCGCTAGTGTGAGGCCGGCCTTAAGGTGTGTGTATTATTAACCCTTTAATATTATTGGATTAATAATGGATAGATGTCTTATTGACACCTCTCCATTATTAACCAGGCTTAATGTCACCTTACACTAGCAAGGTGGCATTAACTCTTTATTACCCCATATCCCACCGCTACAGGGGAGTGGGAAGAGAGAGGCTAAGTGCCAGAATAGGCGCATCTTACAGATGCTCCTTTTCTGGGGTGGCTGGGGGCAGATGTTTTTAGCCGGGGGGAGGGCAATAACCATGGTCCCTCTCTAGGCTATTAATATCTGCCCTCAGTCACCGGCTTTCCCACTCTGGCGGAGAAAATTGCTCGTGAGCCCACGCCAGTTTTTTCCGTGATTTAACCCTTTATTTTAACAGCTAGAGCCCCCAAATTTTGCACACAGACTCTACCAACATTATTGAGGAATATGTTAAAAAAAAAAAAAAAAAAAAAAAGGGATATGAAATGGTTTACTGTATGTAAACCATGTCTCATATCCTGTCGGATTTGATAAGGAGATAGCAAAAGCCAGCAATTGAATTACCGGCTTTTCTGCTATCTAGCGCTGTATGAAATATAAATATATACTGTATATGTGTCTCAATGACATATACAGTACAGACCAAAAGTTTGGACACACCTTCTCATTTAAAGATTTTTCTGTATTTTCATGACTATGAAAATTGTAAATTCACACTGAAGGCATCAAAACTATGAATTAACACATGTGGAATTATTTACTTACCAAAAAAGTGTAAAACAACTGAAATTATGTCTTATATTCTAGGTTCTTCAAATTAGCCACCTTTAGCTTTGATGACTGCTTTGCACACTCTTGGCATTCTCTTGATGAGCTTCAAGAGGTAGCCACCGGAAATGGTCTTCCAACAACCTTGAAGGAGTTCCCAGAGATGCTTAGCGCTTGTTGGCCCTTTTGCCTTCACTCTGCGGTCCAGCTCACCCCAAACCATCTCAGTTGGGTTCAGGTCTGGTGACTGTGGACACCAGGTCATCTGGCCTAGCACCCCATCACTCTCCTTCTTGGTAAAATAGCCCTTACACAGCCTTGAGGTGTTTTTGAGGTCATTGTCCTGTTGAAAAATAAATGAAGGTCCAACTAAACGCAAACCGGATGGAATAGCATGCCGCTGAAATATGCTGTGGTAGCCATGCTGGTCCAGTATGCCTTCAATTTTGAATAAATCCCCAACAGTGTCACCAGCAAAGCACCCCCACATCATCACACCTCCTCCTCCATGCTTCACGATGGGAGCCAGGCATGTAGAGTCCCTCCGTTCACCTTTTCTGCGTCGCACAAAGACACGGTGGTTGGAACCAAAGATCTCAAATTTGGACTCATCAGACCAAAGCACAGATTTCCACTGGTCTAATGTCCATTCCTTGTGTTCTTTAGCCCAAACAAGTCTCCTCTGCTTGTTGCCTGTCCTTAGCAGTGGTTTCCTAGCAGCTATTTTACCATGAAGGCCTGCTGCACAAAGTCTCCTCTTAACAGTTGTTGTAGAGATTTGTCTGCTGTTAGAACTCTGTGTGGCATTGACCTGGTCTCTAATCTGAGCTGCTGTTAACCTGCGATTTCTGAGGCTGGTGACTCGAATAAACTTATCCTCAGAAGCAGAGGTGACTCTTGGTCTTCCTTTCCTGGGGCGGTCCTCATGTGAGCCAGTTCCTTTGTAGCGCTTGATGGTTTTTGCAACTGCACTTGGGGACGCTTTCAAAGTTTTCCTAATTTTTCGGACTGACTGTCCTTCGTTTCTTAAAGTAATGATGGCCACTCGTTTTTCTTTACTTAGCTGCTTTTTTCTTGCCATAATACAAATTCTAACAGTCTATTCAGTAGGACTATCAGCTGTGTATCCACCAGACTTCTGCTCAACACAACTGATGGTCCCAACCCCATTTATAAGGCAAGAAATCCCACTTATTAAATCTGACAGGGCACACCTGTGAAGTGAAAACCATTTCCGGTGACTACCTCTTGAAGCTCATCAAGAGAATGCCAAGAGTGTACAAAGCAGTCATCAAAGCTAAAGGTGGCTACTTTGAAGAACCTAGAATATAAGACATATTTTCAGTTGTTTCACACTTTTTTGTTAAGTATATAATTCCACATGTGTTAATTCATAGTTTTGATGCCTTCAGTGTGAAATTACAATTTTTATAGTCATGAAAATACAGAAAAATCTTTAAATGAGAAGGTGTGCCCAAACTTTTGGTCTGTACTGTATATATATATATATATATATATATATATATATATATATATATATATATATATATATATATATATATATATATATATATATATATATATATATATATATTAGAAAAAGAAGTGCGCCACTCACCCAGTTTGCAGTGAAGTTGATGTCTTTTATTTTACCATATCAAGGTTACAGACATTTTCTTGGAATCGGCAGGTAAAAAGTGAGGGTGCGGGGAGTGAACAGCAGGACCTGCTGCCGCATTTCTTTTTCTATTTTCTATGGACTATCTTTTTGACTATTATATGTGAAGCCCCAGTTCCCAGTGGCAAAAAGCAACCGTTATTTTAGTCCTGAAGGATCAAATGTTGTATGCCTTGAAATGCACTACAGCGCTTAGTGCCTTTCAATTCTTTTTTTTTTCTGAGAACCTTTGAATATATATATATATATATATATATATATATATATATATATATATATATCTGTATATGTTTTCACGAATATTTGAGCCCATGGATCCATTATATGTCCATTTTGCAAGGTTGCAAGAAAAAAACGCAGTACGGATGCCATACGGAGGTTAACATGCGTAAAATATGCAGACACACCCTGCCTACGGATGACATATGGATCACTGTTTTGAGATCATTTCTGTGTGTTACGCCTGTAAAATACGGACCGTATTTCCCTACGCTGAGTGTGATGCCGGCCTAACTGCACAAGCTGTTACTATACAGGTGCTTCTCACCAAATTAGCATATCATCAAAACGTTACTTTATTTCAGTTCTTCAATACAAAAAGTGAAACTCATATATTATATAGAGTCATTACAAACAGCGATCTATTTCACGTGTTTATTTCTGTTAATGTTGATGATTATGGCTTACAGCCAATGAAAACCCAAAAATAATTATCTCAGTAAATTAGGATAATTTAAAAAAAACACCTGCAAAGGATTCTTAAGCGTTTCAAAAGGTCCCTTAGTCTGTTTCAGTAGCTCCACAATCATGGGGAAGACTTCTGACTTGACAGATGTCCAGAAGGCAGTCATTGACACACTCCACAAGGAGGGTAAGCCACAAAAGGTCATTGCTAAAGAAGTTGGCTGCTCACAGAGTGCTGTATCCAAGCATATTTATGGAAAGTTGAGTGGAAGGAAAAGTGTGGTAGAAAAAGGTGCACAAGCAACCGCAGTCTTGAAAGGATTGTTAAGAAAAAGCCATTCAAAAATTTGTGGAGATTCACAAGGAGTGGACTGCTGCTGGAGTCATTGCTTCAAGAGCCACCACACACAGATGTATCCAGCACATGGGCTACAAGTGTCCCATTCCTTGTGTCAGGCCACTCATGACCAATAGACGCCAGAAGCTTCTTACCTGGCCCAAGGAGAAAAAGAACTGGAGTGATCCAAGGTGTTGTATCAGATTAAAGTAAATTTTACATTTCATTTGGAAATATAGGTCCCAGAGTCTGGACGAAGAGTGGAGAGGCACACAATCCAAGCTGCTTGAGGTCTAGTGTGAAGTTTCCACAATCAGTGATGGTTTGGGGAGCCATGTCATCTGCTGGAGTAGGTCCATTGTGTTTCCTAAAGACCAAAGTCAACACAGCCGTCTACCAGGAAATTTTAGAGCACTTCATGCTTCCCTATGCTGGCAAGCTTTTTGACAATACCCCATAGAATCTATGGGGTATTGTCAAGAGGAGGATGAGAGACAGCTGACCCAACAAAGCAGGTGAGCTGAAGGCTGCTATCAAAGCAACTTGGGCTTCCATAACACCTCAGCAGGGCTGATCTTCTCCATGCCATGTCGCATTGATGCAGTATTAAGTGCATTTGCTGAGCATACATTTCAGTAGGCCAACATTTCGGATTTTAAAATAATTTTTCAAGCTGGTGTTATAAAGTATACTAATGCTGAGATAATAACTTTTGGGATTTCATTGGCTGACCGCACGAAGCATGTATTAATGGCATTTGCATTTCTCTTCCTCAGGTTTCTGCCATGCTCCGCTCCAGGCTTCGCTTTGTGTTCTCAGAGACTGTGGGGAAGATTGTGATGTATTTGGAGTCAGGAGCTGCCATTTTCAGCCCTACTGATGTTAATAATGGTCACTATATTTGATATTTCTCTATTTTGTAGATGTTTCTATGGCGTCCGTTTGGTACCAGAGATTTGTGGGGGTTTTATTGCCCGGATATTTAGTGCTCTGCCGCGTGTGTGAGAAACATTAAATAAATTTAATTTCAACTATTCTATCATCAGGTGGCACAGTGTGTGAGGCCATTACGTATATGGGAGGTATTATCAGGTCGCACAGTATGTATGATAATTACGTAACGGGGAGGTATTACCAGGTCGTACAGTGTGTGAGGCGATTACGTATCAGGTGAGGTATTATCGGGTCGCACAGTGTGTATGATGATTACGTATTGGGGGAGGTATTATCAGGTCGCACAGTGTGTGAGGCGATTATGTATCGGGGGATGTATTATCAGGTCGCCCACTGTATGATAATTACGTATCTGGGAGGTAGTATCAGGTCGCACAGTGTCTATGATAATTACGCATCAGGGAGGTATTATCAGGTCGCACAGTGTGTGAGGTGATTACGTATCCGGGAGGTATTATCAGGTTGCACAGTGTGTAAGGTGATTACATATCGGGGAGGTATTATCAGGTTGCACAGTGTGTGAGGTGATTACGTATCGGGGAGGTATTATCAGGTTGCACAATGTGTAAGTGCAGCGCCCCAGAGTCCTGGTCGTTGCAGTACTGTGGCTCTGCCACTAAGAGGAGCTATAGTACGTCTGATGGCACTGAAGGAGTTCATCTGAACAGGTATCACAGACACCAATACATTTCACAGCCGGGCCACCAGGGGGAGCTAAGGGTTCTATTCACTAGGCCACTCCTCACATACTGGTAAAACTGGGGGTCAGGCAGGAAGTTAGACAGAAAGCTGACTGGGTTGGAACCAGGCAACACCTTGTGGCAGAGGGTGTTGTGGGAGAAGATTCGGTAGGGTCCCTGTCAGGGGTGGGATCCTGACAGAGGCTTGGCAACTTGAGCGAACGTAATGGGACCGTGCCTGCTCAGCATAGCGGCGGTGCCCAAGAAGGGATTGGAAGCGAGATAGATTGTGCTGAGTGAGAAACGAGATCAAAGCAAGAAGGAGAATACCAGTAGGAGTCGTGCTGTGAGACCGAGGCAACATCCTACTGAGGCGCACAACCGGCGGCCGGAACGCCGAGGGAGTATTACAATATTCAGCTTCAGGCAATACTCTAAACCAACGGCAGGACAGTCAGTCTAAGGCGGGCTGTCTCACCTAAATCACCTATGCAGTCTTGGGGGGCAACTTGTGGAGAGGGGCGACTCTAGGGTCCCGGAAGAGCTCCGAGCCTACCCGTCATACGGGTGCCGTCCTAACCGTAACATCAGGGAGGGACGGAGGATTAGCAGAACATCATCTAATCGAGTTGTGAGGGAACTTAAGAAACAGACACAACAGTTGTGGGAACTTTCTGCAAGCACAGCAGGGAAGGACCGCAACACCTAGCGCTAGAAGGAAGGCACAGATTTCCACCTGCTAAGAGAACTCTGGAGGTGCCATTGGACCGGCCGGACTTGTGCAGCCTCGTTATCCGGATTCCGGACTGAGGACCCAGAGATCTTCAGTAAAGAGGTAAAGAGACTGCAACCTGGTGTCCTCGTTATTTACTACGACCTACACTGCACCGCAACACCACCATCCACGTCTATCATTCACTGTACGCCCCTCAGCAGGGTCACGGACCGGGCCTAGCCACCGTGACAACCCCAGAGCAGAGACTCAGAGGCCCGGTACCGGGTACCCCTCGGCCCTGCGGCAGTGGGGGCGCTACAACTTGGCGTCACGAACAGGATCTACTTAAGCCTGAAGAATCAGGTCATGTGTGCCTTGGAACTGTGATTTGTTGTGCTTGGACTGTGACTTATTGCAAAGACTGTGTATTGCCACTTGCCGCCAGAAGTTCCCGCCAAAACCGCCGCCATTACAGTGCTAAGGAGAGCCCAGGAGAAGAAGAAGGGCGTGGAAGTGGGCGTGAACGAACTGAAGAGCGCGAAAGACAATGGCCGCCCAGTCTAAATATTTCAGCACCGTGAGGACTGTCATGGTTCCCAATGGCAGGGGAACGTCAGGGCACATAAATAACGGACGAGCTCTTGGGTGATGGAATCTCGAGCTGACCGTGAGCTAAACCTACCACACAACTAATAGTGGCCGGGGGGCGTGCCTACGTTTTATCCCTAGACGTCTCTCGCCAGCCGGAGAACTAACTCACCCTAGTAGAGGAAAAAACAGACCTGGCTTACCTCTAGGGAAATTCCCCCGAAAAGGAGACAGAAGCCCCCCACATATATTGACGGTGAGTTCAGAGGAAAAGACATACGCAGTATGAAGGTAGGTTCAGCAAAGCGAGGTCCGCTTACTAGATAGTAGAAAGATACAAAAGGGAACTGCACGGTCAGCTGAAAACCCTTTTAAAATACCATCCTGAAATTACTTTAAGACTCATGTGTCAACTCATGACACCGGAGTGGTAATTTCAGCCCACAAGAGCTTCCAGCTACAGAGAATGACATAACTGTAAACTGGAACAAAAATGCAAAACAAACTTAGGACTAAGAGTCCAACTTAGCTGATCAGTAGTCTAGGAGCAGGATCATGCAACAGAAAGGCTCTGGTTACATTGATGGCCGGCAAGGCAATGACTGAAGAGCAGGAATAAATAGGAACTCCCCACTACTGATGAAAACAGGTGAACTGAGAAAGAAAACACACCCGAGTCACCAGTACCACCAGCCACCACCAGAAGGAGCCCAAAAGCAGATTCACAACAGTACCCCCCCCTCAAGGAGGGGGCACCGAACCCTCACAAGAACCACCAGGGCGATCCGGATGAGCCCTATGAAAGGCACGAACCAAATCAGAGGCGTGAACATCAGAAGCAGTTACCCAAGAATTATCTTCTTGACCATAACCCTTCCACTTAACCAGATATTGTAGTCTCCGTCTGGAAATACGGGAGTCCAAGATTTTCTCCACAACATACTCCAATTCACCCTCAACCAGCACAGGAGCAGGAGGCTCGGTAGAAGGAACAACCGGCACCTCATACCTCCGCAACAACGACCGATGGAAGACATTATGGATAGCGAAAGATGCCGGAAGGTCTAAACGAAAGGATACAGGGTTAAGAATCTCCAAAATCCTATAAGGACCGATGAACCGAGGCTTAAACTTAGGAGAAGAAACCCTCATAGGGACAAAACGGGAAGACAACCACACCAAGTCCCCAACACGAAGACGAGGACCAACACGACGACGACGGTTGGCAAAATGCTGAGTCTTCTCCTGGGACAACTTCAAATTGTCCACCACCTGTCCCCAAATCCGATGCAACCTATCCACCATAGTATCCACTCCAGGACAATCCGAAGACTCCACCTGACCGGAAGAAAAACGAGGGTGAAACCCCGAATTGCAAAAGAAAGGAGAAACCAAAGTGGCAGAACTAGCCCGATTATTGAGGGCAAACTCTGCCAACGGCAAAAAGGCAACCCAGTCATCCTGATCCGCAGACACAAAACACCTCAAATAAGTCTCCAAGGTCTGATTAGTTCGCTCCGTCTGGCCATTAGTCTGAGGATGGAACGCAGACGAAAAAGACAAATCAATGCCCATCCTAGCACAGAATGCCCGCCAAAATCTAGACACGAACTGGGTCCCCCTGTCAGAAACGATATTTTCCGGAATACCATGCAAGCGAACCACATTTTGAAAAAACAGAGGAACCAATTCGGATGAGGAAGGCAACTTAGGCAAAGGTACCAAATGAACCATCTTTGAAAAACGGTCACACACCACCCAGATGACAGACATTTTCTGAGAAGCAGGGAGATCAGAAATAAAATCCATAGAGATGTGAGTCCAAGGTCTCTTCGGAATAGGCAAAGATAACAACAATCCGCTAGCCCGAGAACAACAAGGCTTGGCCCGAGCACAAACATCACAAGACTGCACAAAAACTCGTACGTCTCGAGACAGGGAAGGCCACCAGAAGGACTTAGGCACCAAATCCCTAGTACCAAAGATTCCAGGATGACCTGCCAACGCAGAAGAATGAACCTCCGAGATGACTCTACTGGTCCAATCATCAGGAACAAACAGTCTACCAGGCGGGCAACGATCAGGTCTATGCGCCTGAAACTCCTGCAAAGCCCGTCGCAGGTCTGGGGAAACAGCAGATAATATCACCCCATCCTTAAGGATACCTGTAGGTTCAGAATCACCAGGGGAATCAGGCTCAAAACTCCTAGAAAGGGCATCTGCCTTCACATTTTTAGAACCTGGTAGGTACGAGACCACAAAATTAAACCGAGAGAAAAACAACGACCAGCGCGCCTGTCTAGGATTCAGGCGCTTGGCAGACTCAAGATAAATCAGATTCTTGTGATCGGTCAATACCACCACCTGATGTCTAGCCCCCTCAAGCCAATGACGCCACTCCTCAAAAGCCCACTTCATAGCCAAAAGCTCCCGATTACCAATATCATAGTTTTGCTCGGCGGGCGAAAATTTTCGAGAAAAGAACGCACAAGGTCTCATCACGGAGCAGTCGGAACTTTTCTGCGACAAAACCGCCCCAGCTCCGATCTCGGAAGCGTCGACCTCAACCTGAAAAGGAAGAGCCACATCAGGCTGACGCAACACAGGGGCAGAAGAAAAGCGGCGCTTAAGCTCCCGAAAGGCCTCCACAGCAGCAGGGGACCAATCAGCAACATCAGCACCCTTTTTAGTCAAATCAGTCAAAGGTTTAGCAACATCCGAAAAACCAGTTATAAATCGACGATAAAAATTAGCAAAGCCCAAGAATTTCTGAAGGCTCTTAAGAGAAGTAGGTTGCGTCCAATCACAAATAGCCCGAACCTTGACAGGATCCATCTCAATGGAAGAAGGGGAAAAAATGTACCCCAAAAAAGAAATCTTTTGAACCCCAAAAATACACTTAGAACCCTTCACACACAAGGAATTAGCCCGCAAAACCTGAAAAACCCTCCTGACTTGTTGGACATGAGAGTCCCAGTCATCCGAAAAAATCAAAATATCATCCAGATACACAATCATAAATTTATCCAAATATTCACGGAAAATGTTATGCATAAAGGACTGAAAGACTGAAGGGGCATTTGAAAGACCAAAAGGCATTACTAAATACTCAAAATGGCCCTCGGGCGTATTAAATGCGGTTTTCCACTCATCCCCCTGCTTAATTCGCACCAAATTATACGCCCCACGAAGATCAATCTTAGAGAACCACTTAGCCCCCTTTATTCGAGCAAACAAATCAGTCAGCAGTGGCAAAGGATACTGATATTTGACTGTAATTTTATTCAAGAGTCGATAATCAATACACGGCCTCAAAGAGCCATCTTTTTTAGATACAAAGAAAAAACCGGCTCCTAAGGGAGATGAAGAAGGACGAATATGTCCCTTTTCCAGGGACTCCTTAATATACTCTCGCATAGCAACATGTTCAGGTACGGATAAATTAAACAAACGACCCTTTGGAAATTTACTGCCTGGAATCAGATCTATGGTACAATCGCAATCTCTGTGAGGAGGGAGTGAACCAAGCTTAGGCTCCTCAAAAACATCACGATAATCAGACAAAAATGCCGGAATCTCAGAGGGAATAGATGATGAAATGGAAACCAAAGGTACGTCCCCATGAGCCCCCTGATATCCCCAGCTTAACACAGACATTGCTTTCCAGTCAAGGACTGGATTATGAGATTGTAACCATGGCAATCCGAGCACCAAAACATCATGTAGATTGTACAACACAAGGAAGCGAATCACCTCCTGATGGTCTGGAGTCATACGCATAGTCACTTGTGTCCAGTATTGTGGTTTATTACTAGCCAATGGCGTAGAATCAATACCCTTCAGAGGTATAGGGACTTCCAGAGGCTCTAGATTAAACCCACAGCGCCTGGCAAAGGACCAATCCATAAGACTCAAAGCGGCGCCAGAGTCGACATAGGCGTCCGCGGTAATTGACGATAATGAACAAATCAAGGTCACAGATAGAATAAACTTAGACTGTAAAGTGCCAATTGAAACAGACTTATCAACCTTCTTTGTGCGTCTAGAGCATGCTGATATAACATGAGTTGAATCACCACAATAGAAGCACAACCCATTTTTTCGCCTAAAATTCTGCCGTTCGCTTCTGGACAGAATTCTATCACATTGCATATTCTCTGGCGCCTTCTCAGAAGACACCGCCAAATGGTGCACAGGTTTACGCTCCCGCAAACGCCGATCAATCTGAATAGCCATTGTCATGGACTCATTCAGACCTGTAGGCGCAGGGAACCCCACCATAACATCCTTAATGGCATCAGAGAGACCCTCTCTGAAATTCGCCGCCAAAGCGCACTCATTCCACTGAGTAAGCACAGACCATTTACGAAATTTTTGGCAGTATATTTCAGCTTCATCTTGCCCTTGAGATAGGGCCATCAAGGCTTTTTCAGCCTGAATCTCTAAATTAGGTTCCTCATAAAGCAACCCCAAAGCCAGAAAAAACGCATCCAAATTGAGCAACGCAGGATCCCCTGGTGCCAATGCAAATGCCCAATCTTGAGGGTCACCTCGCAGCAAGGAAATTACAATCTTAACCTGCTGTGCGGGATCTCCAGCGGAGCGAGGTCTCAGAGAAAGAAATAATTTACAATTATATTTGAAATTCAGAAAACGAGATCTATCTCCGGAGAAAAACTCTGGTATAGGAATTCTAGGTTCAGATATAGGAGCATGTATAACAAAATCCTGTAAATCTTGAACTTTTGTGGCAAGATTATTCAAACCTGTAGCCAAACTCTGAGGATCCATTTTAAGCAGGTGAGATCAGAGCCATTCAAGGGTTAGAAGGAGAGGGAGACAAAGACTGCAATTAGAGCTGAAATGCAACTGATTCAACTATAGAGCAAGCACCAAGGGAAAAAAAAAAAAAAAAATTTGCAAACTTCTTTTTCTCTCCTTTCTTCTGCCAACAGTTTTAACACTTGGCCGGCCATACTGTCCTGGTTCCCAATGGCAGGGGAACGTCAGGGCACATAAATAATGGACGAGCTCTTGGGTGATGGAATCTCGAGCTGACCGTGAGCTAAACCTACCACACAACTAATAGTGGCCGGGGGGCGTGCCTACGTTTTATCCCTAGACGTCTCTCGCCAGCCGGAGAACTAACTCACCCTAGTAGAGGAAAAAACAGACCTGGCTTACCTCTAGGGAAATTCCCCCGAAAAGGAGACAGAAGCCCCCCACATATATTGACGGTGAGTTCAGAGGAAAAGACATACGCAGTATGAAGGTAGGTTCAGCAAAGCGAGGTCCGCTTACTAGATAGTAGAAAGATACAAAAGGGAACTGCACGGTCAGCTGAAAACCCTTTTAAAATACCATCCTGAAATTACTTTAAGACTCATGTGTCAACTCATGACACCGGAGTGGTAATTTCAGCCCACAAGAGCTTCCAGCTACAGAGAATGACATAACTGTAAACTGGAACAAAAATGCAAAACAAACTTAGGACTAAGAGTCCAACTTAGCTGATCAGTAGTCTAGGAGCAGGATCATGCAACAGAAAGGCTCTGGTTACATTGATGGCCGGCAAGGCAATGACTGAAGAGCAGGAATAAATAGGAACTCCCCACTACTGATGAAAACAGGTGAACTGAGAAAGAAAACACACCCGAGTCACCAGTACCACCAGCCACCACCAGAAGGAGCCCAAAAGCAGATTCACAACAGAGGACGTGTCCGTCAGCAGCCGAGATCCGCCTCCTAATCCTCAATGGAGGGCGGAGACAACGAAAACGAAACCGCCCACGAAGGAGAGAGCGGGAAAAAGACCAGGAAGAAGAAGTCAGCGACATGGAGGACGCCATGGCGAGCCACCCGGAGCCGGAGCGTGGGGTCGGAGCCGAGGACTCCCCCAGCTACCCAGAGGAGCACCGCAGCCAGACGTCCACAGTTGGCGGTGACCTCCTGCAGACCGGAGCGGACGAGCTAATCCACCAACTCCTGCAGACGCAGCTGAGCACTGAGGCCGGGTGGAAGAAGATCTTCATCGGGAGCCTCACCAGACGTCTGTCGGCAGCCTCGTCTGGTCCGGAGCAAGAAAGAAGTTCCAGCGCTCCGAAGCCAGAAAGCAAGGCTCTGCCAGAAAGCGAGATGCTGCAAACGGAGATGACAACGCCGCAGCACAAGACCCTGCAACCAGCGTTCCAGACCCCAGCGGAGACGGAGCAGACCGGCACCGGAGGGACCGCATCTGAAGCAGGTAGGAAGAACGACCCTGCCCTGATGATTGACACCACTCCAGTGACTGCTAGTGCCACCGCTCCTGACTCCGTTCCAGTGACTGACCTTGCAGCAGCGCTACCTGCTGCCCTGACTAAGACTACCTCTGAACCGACGAGTCCCAGCACTACTACTACAGAGTGCATTATCTCTACCACTGAACTTACGACTAAAATTGACATTCGAACCCAGATTATACCTGAAAAACCGTCGACTAGTGACATTGATACCGCATCGGATGAGAAGTTGAACACAGATCTTCCCAGGCCAGGAAGTGTTCACTACCAACTGATGCCTTGCAACCTACTACCAGGATAAACCTCGGAACCACGAGAATGTAAATAGATAACTGTTGGTCTTCTTGCTGCTACCACCCGACTAAGGGTTAACTCTTAAAGGGATCCCTTTGTTGACCCGGGATCCCTATTGTTTTTGTTTGTTTTCTACGTTTTGCACAAGTTATCAAAGAACTGCTGAATCATGAACAATGCATGATACAAACTCCTTGTAAATAGTTTGCACCTTCTTAAAGGTGCTCCCTACTGGTGTTACATAAAAGACGGACTCTTTGCGAAGAAACTGTTCCTGGAAACAGCATCGGAGTCCTTACTGTGAACAGACTTGCAACATGAGAAGTTGCACTACCTCATAGAGACTTGGTCCCCTCTTAAAGGGGATGTCCACGTATTGTGCTGATGAACCATATTGCCTTAAGACAATTGGGTGGCAATAATGTCTCAAAAAGAGAAAGTAATAATGCTGATATGTAAGAGTTGAATGTAACTAACTAGTTAATTGTAAGAAAGGTTCAATAATGTTGAAAGAAAAATGAGGACAGAAAGTGAACCCGTATGGGGTTAATCAGTGAGTCCTCTTAGGAGTCATGTAGGGATTGCTCAGTGATTTCAAACTGAAAGTAAATGTCATGTTCTATACTGTGTATAGTAGTGGAAGGACAGTAGGCCCGGGCTGAAAAGGGCGGTCCTGTAAAGAAAGGAGAGGCAGTAGGTCTGGAGCATCTAGGACAGGCGGTCCTGCAGATTTAAAGAAGGAGTATGAAGTTAATTGCCTTATAATGTGTTATAAGAAGGTCTTTAGTGGATTTAGAGTGTACATCCTTAAAGGCAATGTTAAATTATTGTTCAAAAATTTGCACTAAGTAGAATACCCGGTTGGGTAAGAAAAGTTATTTATAGAAAAGTTACTTAAAAGTATTTAACCATGTTGTAACGTTCAAGTGTCCTCACCTCCCATAAAGGGAAGCTCTGTTCAAGTATGCTTATTGTTATTGCACTCACAAAAATTGAACGTCTTTTTGCTGACATGTATTGTTGTTTTCTTCCCAGTCCCGGAGTACTGGATTTAACCGGGGGGGAGTGCAGCGCCCCAGAGTCCTGGTCGTTGCAGTACTGTGGCTCCGCCGCTAAGGGGGGCTATGGTACGTCTGATGGCACTGAAGGAGTTCATCTGACCAGGTATCACATACACCAATACATTTCACAGTCGGTCCTCTAGGGGGAGCTAAGGGTGCTATTTATTAGGCCACTCCTCACCACTGTGGGTAAAACTGGGGGTCAGGCAGGAAGTTAGTGGAGAAAGCTGACTGGGTTGGAACCAGGCAACACCTTGTGGCAGAGGGTGTTGTGGGGGAAGATTCGGTAGGGTCCCTGTCAGGGGTGGGATCCTGACAGAGGCCTGGCTACAAGAAAGAACGTCACGGGACCGTGCCTGCTCAGCATAGCGGCGGTGCCCTAAGAAAGGATCAGAAGCGGGATATATTGTGCTGAGTGAGAAACGAGATCAAAGCAAGAAGGAGAATACCAGTAGGAGTCGTGCTGTAAGACCGAGGCAACATCCTACTGAGGCGCACAACCGGCGGCCGGAACGCCGAGGAAGTATTTATATATCTAGCTCCAAGCAATACTTCAAACCAACGGCAGGACAGTCAGTCTCAGGCGGGCTGTCTCACCTAAATCACCTATGAAGACATGGGGGGCGCACTAGGAGAGGGGCGACTCTAGGGTCCCGGAAGAGCTCCGAGCCTACTCGTCATACGGGTGCCGTCCTAACCAGAACATCAGGGAGGGACGGAGGAGAAGAACATCATCCGAATGAGTTGTGAGGGAACATCAGAAACAGACACAACAGTTGTGGGGTACTATCCCGTAAGCACAGCAGGGGAGGACCACAACACATAGCGCTAGCAGGAAGGCACAGATTTCCACCTGCAAAGAGAACTCCGGAGGTGCCATTGGGCCCGGCCGGACTTGCGTAGCCTGGTGAACCGTATTCCGGACTGAGGACCCGGAGATCTTCAGTAAAGAGGTAAAGAGACTGTAACCTGGTGTCCTCGTTATTTACTGCACCGCACCACCACCACCATCCACATCCATCATATCTATCACTGTACGCCCCTCAGCAGGGTCACAGACCGGGTCTAGCCACCGTGACAACCCCAGAGCAGAGACTCAGAGGCCCGGTACCGGGTACCCCTCGGCCCTGCGGCAGTGGGGGCGCTACACGATCAGCTATTGATGACTGTGTTAGTTTTTGCAGAGATGAGTCCTGGCTGGAAGAAGTCATGGCGGTGTGTGCGAAGATGAAGGACTTCAGCTACAGACATCACTGGTGAGTCAGTGTATTACATGTACACGCACATTATACACTATATACAGAGGTCCTGTGTATAATGTCACTGGTGATCACTATATTACCTGTACACTTGACACTATATACAAAGCTCCTGTGTATAATGTCACCGGTGATCACTGTATTAAATGTACACTTTACACTATATACAAAGATCCTGTGTATAATGTCACTGGTGATCACTGTATTACCTGTACACTGACACTATATACAGAGCTCCTGTGTATAATGTCACTGGTGGTTACTGTATTACCTGTACACTCACAGTATATACAGAGCTCCTGTGTATAATGTCACTGGTGATCACTGTATTACCTATACACTGACACTTTATACAGAAGCTCCTGTTTATAATGTCACTGGTTGTCAGGAAAGATGACGCATTTGATTCTTTATTATCACGCGCACTGAGGTCTGCTACAACTCTTTGGTTTTGTGACTGACAAGCTACAGCCCTGATCATCTCTCACAGCCCCTCCTTCTCTCTTTCTGCCTCCATGTAATTCTATCTCACTCCTTCCCTCCTCCCTCAAGAATGTGTTGTGAGCCCACTCAGTCCTGAGCAAAAGCACATGGTCATGGGGGGAATCTCTTTGTTCCTGCAAACTTACATATAATGGCACCTATTATTGATATAGGTGTGAAACTTACATTTTTGGCATTTGCATCGGTAGAGCTACCCTCCCGTGCATTTTCGAAGCTGCAGCACCTGCAGAATCTGAGAAATGTATTACTGCTTACCCGAGGCACATAACCAAGTCAATCTCCTGCTCAGAATGATGATAGTCCCAGTTTCGCTATACGAGGTTCCCACCCCGAGTTATGGCCAATAGAAGGTTTTTCATAACTTCCAAGGGGGTCATATCCAGCCCCTCAGTGATGTCACGAGCGAGGGTATAAGAGATTCAGCCTCTTTTTAGGAGAGTGTCTTTGTCCAGGAAGTCAGCTACCAGAGGCTGTCCTGATGCATTGGGATTTCTCTCCCTCCCCCCACCACATGGCTTACCATTGTCTGAGATAACTGTAAGTGTTTTTCATCTTTAATCCCTTTTTATTTGTAATTGTCTGTACATACTATAATTGTCTCATTTTGTAACCATCTTTTTCTACTTTTGTAAACACTGCCTATTTCTTTTTTTGGAGTAAAAGCTATAACATTTACAAGTTTAGTTTTCCATGCTTTAAAAAGTCCCCCTAAGTCCTCCGAATTAAGTCAGCGCTACTGATTGGGTTGCCTCCTGACCCGCTATTAATAATATTAGGAGCTGGTAGCAGTGGGAGTAGTTATAACGCCCTCACTTCAGTGTGCCCAATAGCCAGTACATAACAGGCAGCCTTTCTGGCGACTTCTTATCCTAGGTGCAGTTCCCTGACTGACCTGAGGGTAAGGGGGCATCAGAGAGCTGTAAGTTCCAAATTGAAACTGGGAAGTGGGATCTAATAAATCCCCTGATGAATAACCGGGGACAACTAAACACCCCTAGTTCATGACATATACTGTAGGTGGCAGAGCATTAGTGATCTGGTTTGAACAATCATTCCTCTCACTAAAATCTTGCACGGTTCTTGCGAGGACCCTGCTCAAAAAGTTTTGGAGAACAAACTCAGTGTTTATTAGTCCTGAGACAATAGTGTGTAAAGCGATTACCCCCTACCCTTTTTCTTAGTTCTTCTATCCTATCTTCTATTTGGCAACCATGGTTACGCTGGGAGAGGCCTGTTATAAGCAGCAGTCCAAGGACACTCTTATTGTCCTGTGCATGTCGAAGCAGATTAACCCCACGTGAAAAAACAAAAGCCAACTGGTCGCGGATCTGGTGCAACTGGAAATCGCTCAGAGCCCAGCGGATGGAGAAGCCAGCACCAGCGCAGGTGGTGATGCTGCCAAGGTCCAACCGCTGAATGCCGGCCCTACTTGCTACTAGGGTGCATGGATCCCCGCCTGCAGCTGGCTCTGCAACAATGCTTTGCAGATGACCCAGAGAGACGTCTGCAGCTGGTCCTGTAATTCCAAGAGAGCTGAGCGCCAAGCTGAGCGGGAGGCCCGAGCCGCCGAGACCCAAGCTGAGCCGGAGGCCAGAGCCGCCGAGGACCAAGCTCGGAGGGACCATGAACTGCGGATGGCCCAATTTAGGGCAGTACCATCTACCACGCGGAGCAGTGAGTCCAGCAACGCTCTGTCCCCTAAACTCCAACCAGAGCACTTTCCTGCCAACTGGTCGCGGATATGGTGCAATTGGAAATCGCTCAGAGCCCAGCGGACGCAGAAGCCAGCACCAGCGCAGGTGGTGCTGTGTTATGATCTGGTGACCTAGGAACCGCATGAAACTTTCTCTGGAGTCGGTGGAACCTGTACTGACCGCAAATCCTGAACTAGCACCGCAACTAGAAGTAGCCGTGGGGTGTGCCTAACATACCCTAGACACCTCGACACAGCCGGAGGACTAAATACCCCTATAGATGGAAAAAGGAATGCTACCTTGCCTCAGAGCAGACCCCCAAAGGATAGGCAGCCCCCCACGAATAATGACTGTGAGTAGGAGAAGAATAGACACACGCAGGTAGAAAACAGGATTTAGCAAAAGAGGCCACTCTAGCTAAATAGGAAAGGATAGGACAGATTACTAGGCGGTCAGTATTAAAACCCTTCCAAAAATATCCACAGCAGATAATACAAAAAGTTCCACAATCTAACTAAAGACATGGAATGTATATCTGCCACTCCAGAGAATCCAACAAGACTGAGAAAATACTGACACAATCTAAGCTGGACAAGAAAACACAAAGAATAGCACTGAATTGTGAAGCACATAGCATGTGTGCCACAGGCAAAAAAAACCCAGACACTTATCTTTGCTGATTTGGCAGAAAGGCAGGAGGAACCAAGCAGAATTCCAACACCTCCCAACAACAATTGACAACTGGCAAGGACTAATGAATCCTGCACGCCTAAATACCCCAGTCAGAACTGCAATCAGCAGATACACCTGACTAGGACTGCAACTCAGGGGCAACTGCATTACCACCCACAACCACCGGAGGGAGCCCAAAAGCAGAATTCACAACAGTGCCCCCCCTTGAGGAGGGGTCACCGAACCCTCACCAGAGCCCCCAGGCCGATCAGGACGAGCCAGATGAAAAGCATGAACCAAATCAGCAGCATGGACATCAGAAGCAAAAACCCAAGAATTATCCTCCTGGCCATAACCCTTCCATTTGACAAGGTACTGAAGCCTCCGCCTCGAAAAACGAGAATCCAAAATCTTCTCAACCACATACTCCCACTCCCCATCAACCAAAACAGGGGCCGCAGGATCAACAGAGGGAACAACGGGCACCACATATTTCCGCAATAAAGATCTATGGAAGACATTATGGATAGCAAAAGAGTCCGGAAGCGCCAATCGAAAAGACACCGGATTAATAATCTCAGAAATCCTATAAGGACCAATAAACCGAGGCTTAAACTTAGGGGAAGAGACCTTCATAGGAACATGACGGGAAGACAACCAAACCAAATCCCCAACCCGAAGCCGGGAACCAACACACCGACGACGGTTAGCAAAACGTTGAGCCTCCTCCTGAGACAACACCAAATTGTCCACCACATGAGCCCAAATCTGCTGCAACCTGTCAACCACAGAATCCACACCAGGACAGTCAGAAGGCTCAACCTGCCCAGAAGAAAAACGAGGATGAAAACCAAAATGACATAAAAAAAAAGGCGAAACCAAAGTAGCCGAACTAGCCCGATTATTAAGGGCAAACTCGGCCAATGGCAAAAAGGCCACCCAATCATCCTGATCGGCAGACACAAAGCATCTCAAATAAGTCTCCAAAGTCTGATTAGTTCGCTCGGTCTGGCCATTTGTCTGAGGATGAAATGCAGAAGAAAAAGACAAATCAATGCCCAGCCTAGCACAAAAGGCCCGCCAAAACCTAGAAACAAACTGGGAACCTCTGTCGGACACAATATTCTCCGGAATACCATGCAAACGAACCACATGCTGAAAAAACAACGGAACCAACTCTGAAGAGGAAGGCAATTTAGGCAAAGGCACCAAATGAACCATCTTAGAAAACCGGTCACAAACAACCCAGATAACCGACATCCTCTGGGAAACCGGAAGATCAGAAATAAAATCCATAGAAATATGTGTCCAGGGCCTTTCCGGGACCGGCAATGGCAAAAGTAACCCACTAGAACGGGAGCAACAAGGCTTGGTCCGCGCACAAGTCCCACAGGACTGCACAAAAGAACGCACATCACGTGACAACGAAGGCCACCAAAAGGACCTACCAACCAAATCTCTAGTACCAAAAATACCAGGATGACCAGCCAACACAGAACAGTGAACCGCAGAAATCACTCTACTAGTCCATCTGTCAGGAACAAACAATTTCCCCACAGGACAGCGGTCAGGTCTATCAGCCTGAAATTCCTGAAGAACCCGCCGTAAATCAGGGGAAATGGCAGAAAGGACCACCCCTTCTTTCAGAATGCCGACCTGTTCAAGGACCTCAGGAGAATCAGGCAAAAAACTCCTAGAAAGCGCATCAGCCTTAATATTCTTAGAACCCGGAAGATACGAAACCACAAAATCAAAACGGGAAAAAAACAAGGACCATCGAGCCTGTCTAGGACTCAGCCGTTTGGCAGACTCGAGGTAAATCAAATTCTTATGATCGGTCAGGACCACAATACGGTGCTTAGCTCCCTCAAGCCAATGTCGCCACTCCTCAAACGCCCACTTCATAGCCAACAACTCCCGATTGCCGCCATCATAATTGCGTTCAGCAGGCGAAAACTTGTGGGAGAAGAAGGCACACGGTTTCATCAAAGAACCAACAGAATCCCTCTGAGACAAAACGGCCCCTGCCCCAATCTCAGAAGCATCAATCTCAACCTGAAACGGAAGAGAAACATCTGGTTGGCGCAACACCGGAGCAGAAGTAAATCGGCGTTTAAGCTCCTGAAAAGCAGAGACAGCCGCAGAGGACCAATTCGCCACATCAGCGCCTTTTTTCGTCAAATCAGTCAAGGGTTTAACCATGCTGGAGAAGTTAGCAATGAAACGGCGATAAAAATTTGCAAAACCCAAAAATTTCTGAAGGCTCTTCACGGATGTGGGTTGAATCCAATCATTAATGGCCTGAACCTTAACCGGATCCATCTCCATAGATGAGGGAGAAAAAATAAAGCCCAAAAAAGAAACCTTCTGCACCCCAAAGAGACACTTAGACGCCTTCACAAACAAGGCATTGTCACGAAGGATCTGAAATACCATCCTGACCTGTTCCACATGAGACTTCCAATCATCAGAAAAAATAAAAATATCGTCCAAATATACAATCAAGAATTTATCAATATAAGTCCGGAAGATATCATGCACGAAGGATTGAAAAACAGATGGAGCGTTAGTGAGCCCGAATGCAATCACAAGGTATTCAAAATGGCCTTCGGGCGTATTAAACGCAGTTTTCCATTCATCACCCTGCTTAATACGAACAAGATTATATGCCCCCCGAAGGTCAATCTTCGTAAACCAACTAGCCCCCTTAATCCTAGCAAACAAATCGGAAACCAAAGGTAAAGGGTATTGAAACTTGACCGTGATCTTATTCAAGAGGTGATAATCAATACAAGGTCTCAAGGAGCCATCCTTCTTAGCAACAAAAAAAAGCCTGCTCCCAACGGTGAAGAAGATGGCCGAATATGCCCTTTCTCCAAAGACTCCTTAACATAACTCCGCATGGCGGTATGTTCAGGCACAGACAGGTTGAAAAGTCGGCCCTTAGGAAACTTACTGCCTGGAATCAAGTCAATCGCACAATCACAGTCCCTATGCGGTGGAAGGGAACAGGACTTGGGCTCATCAAATACATCCTGAAAATCAGACAAAAACTCTGGGCTTTCAGAAGAGCAAGAAGAGGAGATTGACATAAAAGAAACATCATTATGAACCCCCTGACAACCCCAACTAGTCACAGACATAGATTTCCAATCCAACACAGGATTATGTACCTGCAACCATGGGAAACCCAGCACGATAACATCATGCAAATTATGCAACACCAGAAATCGACAATCTTCCTGATGGGCTGGCGCCATGTGCATGGTCACCTGTGTCCAAAACTGGGGCTTATTTTTAGCCAAAGGTGTAGCATCAATCCCCCTTAAAGGAATAGGGTTCTGCAAAGGCTGCAAGGGAAAACCACAACGCCTGGCAAACTCAAAATCCATTAAGTTCAAGGCGGCACCTGAATCCACAAACGCCATGACAGAAAATGATGACAATGAGCAGATCAACAACACCGATAACAGAAATTTAGGTTGTACAGTACTGATAGTAAATGAACTAACGATCCTTTTTGTTCGCTTAGGGCAGACTGAAATGACATGAGAAGCGTCGCCACAATGACTTTGCTCTAAGGACGACGCCACAGCGCGCACAGTTTGATGCTCCCGCAAGCGCCGATCAATCTGAATGGCCAGAGACATAGAATCACTCAGACCGGAAGGCGTGGGAAACCCCACCATAACATCTTTAACGGATTCAGAAAGACCCTTTCTGAAAATTGCCGCCAAAGCATCATCATTCCATTTAGTCAACACAGACCATTTTCTAAATTTCTGACAATACAATTCTGCCGCCTCTTGACCCTGAGACAGGGCCAACAAGGTTTTCTCCGCTTGATCCACAGAATTCGGTTCATCATATAATAATCCTAAAGCCTGAAAAAAGGAATCTACATTAAACAAGGCCGGATTCCCAGATTCCAGGGAAAATGTCCAATCCTGTGGATCGCCACGCAGCAGGGAGATGACAATTTTAACCTGCTGAATGGAATCACCGGAGGATCGCGGTCTCAGAGCAAAAAACAGTTTACAATTGTTTTTAAAACCCAAAAATTTGGACCTATCACCAAAAAACAAATCAGGAGTAGGAATCTTCGGCTCTAAAGCAGGAGTCTGAACAATATAATCAGAAATACCCTGTACCCTAGCAGCAAGCTGGTCTACACGAGAAGCTAATTCCTGAACATCCATGCTGGCACACAAGACTCCTCAGCCACCCATAAATAAAGAGGGAAGAAAAGACAAAACAGACTACAGAAAAAAAAATGGCTCAACACCTTTCTTCCCTTCTTCTGAGATGCATTTAACTCATCATTGGCCAGTTGTACTGTTATGATCTGGTGACCTTGGAACCGCATGAAACTTTCTCTGGAGTCGGTGGAACCTGTACTGACCGCAAATCCTGAACTAACACCGCAACTAGAAGTAGCCATGGGGTGTGCCTAACATACCCTAGACACCTCGACACAGCCGGAGGACTAAATACCCCTATAGATGGAAATAGGAATGCTACCTTGCCTCAGAGCAGACCCCCAAAGGATAGGCAGCCCCCCACGAATAATGACTGGGAGTAAGAGAAGAATAGACACACGCAGGTAGAAAACAGGATTTAGCAAAAGAGGCCACTCTAGCTAAATAGGAAAGGATAGGACAGATTACTAGGCGGTCAGTATTAAAACCCTTCCAAAAATATCCACAGCAGATAATACAAAAAGTTCCACAATCTAACTAAAGACATGGAATGTATATCTGCCACTCCAGAGAATCCAACAAGACTGAGAAAATACTGACACAATCTAAGCTGGACAAGAAAACACAAAGAAAAGCACTGAATTGTAAAGCACATAGCATGTGTGCCACAGGGAAAAAACCCCAGACACTTATCTTTGCTGATTTGGCAGAAAAGCAGGAGGAACCAAGCAGAGGTCCAACACCTCCCAACAACAATTGACAACTGGCAAGGACTAATGGATCCTGCACGCCTAAATACCCCAGTCAGAACTGCAATCAGCAGATACACCTGACCAGGACTGCAACTCAGGGGCAACTGCATTACCACCTACAACCACCGGAGGGAGCCCAAAAGCAGAATTCACAACAGTGCTGCTGCTGAGGTCCAACTCCTGAATGTCGGCCCTACTTGCAACTGGGGTAGTGTGGACCCCCCGTCTGCAGCTGGCTCTGCAACAATGCTTTACAGATGCCCCAGAGAGACGTCTGCAGCTGGTCCTGCAATTCCAAGAGGTAGAGAGAGCTGAGCGCCAAGCTGAGCGGGAGGTCCGAGCCGCTGAGGCCCAAGCTGAGATGGGAGGCCCGAGCCACTGAGACCCAAGCTGAGCCGGAGGCCAGAGCCGCAGAGGACCAAGCTCGGAGGGACCATGAACTTTGGACGGCCCAACACATGGCAGTATCATCTACCACGCGGAGCAGTGAGTCCAGCAACGCTTCGTCCCCTAAACCCCGGCCAGAGCACTTTCCTGTAGGGTTGAGCGAAACGGATCGGACAAATTCAAAAATCGCCGACTTTCGGCAAAGTCGGGTTTCATGAAACCCGACCCGATCCTAGTGTGGGATTGGCCATGAGGTCGCCGATCTGCGCGCAAAAGTCGCATTTCATATGATGCTTTCAGCGCCATTTTTCAGCCAATGAAGGAGGAAGCAGAGTGTGGGCAGCGTGATGACATTAGTCTCGGTCCCCACCATCTTAGAGAAGGGCATGACAGTGATTGGCTTGCTTTCTGTGGCGTCACAGGGGCTATAAAGGGGCGTGCACGCCGACTGGTCATCTTACTTCTGCCGATCTTCGTGCAGCGCCCCAGAGTCCTGGTCGTTGCAGTAATGTCGCTCTGCCACTAAGGGGAGTGATGTTACGTCTGATTGCACTAAAGGAGTTCACCTGACCAGGTATCACAGACACACACTACACTCCACACTCCGGCCACCAGGGGGGGTGGTTCTATCTATTAGGCCACTCCTCACACTTTGGTAAAACTGGGGTTTGGACAGGAAGTTAGGGAGAAAGTAGCTAGGGAGAGCTCGAGAGAGGACCTGTCAGGGGTGGGATCCTGACAGCGGCCTAGGACAGACAGAACGTTACGGAGCCGTGCTTGAGTCCATAGCGGCAGACTCCTAAGAAAGGACACGAAAGTGGAGTATATTGCGGAGAAGTGAGAAGCGAGATCACAGTACAAAGGAGATAGAATCAGAAGGAGTCGTGCCCTTAAGACCGTGGCAACATCCTTCTGAGGCGCGTAGCCGGTGGCCGGAGCACCGAGGAAGTAAGGGACTCTACGTATTACTTCAAACAGCGGCAGGACAGTTAACTATAGGTTGGCTGTCTCACCTAAATCACCTAACGAAGACAAAGGAGGCAATTGTGGGAGAGGGGCGTCTCTAGGGTCCCAGAATAACTCCAGGCCTACCCCGTCATACGGGTGCGTCCTAGCCATATCATCTGGGGGACGGAGAGAGAAAGAACATCAGAAACAGACACAACAGTTGTGAGGACTATCCCGTGGTGCTCAGCAGGGAGGTACTACAACACACACAGGCGCTAGAAGGTAGGCACTGATTTCCACCTGCAAAGGAATCTCTGGATGTGCCTTCGGACTAGCCAGTCTCAGCCAGCCCTGTTAGCAGTACTCTGGATTGAGGATCCTGAAGCCTTCAGTAAAGAGGTAAAGAGACTGCAACCCTGTGTCCTCGTTATTTATCGCGACCTGCACCACGTACCATCATCACATCTTTCATTGGACGCCCCTTAGCAGGGTCACGGACCGGGTCTAGCCACCGTGACAACTCCAGAATTGAGACTGAGAGGCCCGGTACCGAGTACCCCACGGCCCTGCATCTGGGGGGGCGCTCCAACTTGGCGTCACGAACAGGATCTACTTAAGCCTGAAGAATCAGGTCATGTGTGCCTTGGAACTGTGTCTGAATTGTGCTTGAACAGTGACTTATTGCAAAGACTGTGTATTGCTGTTTGCCGCCCAAAATCCGCCATTGCTGCGCCGAGCGGAGCACGGAGGGAGGAGCCATAGTTTCGTGGGCGGAGCCGGCCGAAAAGAGCGCGGAACGAGAAACCGCGGGGAGGTGCCGACTCCGGAAGAGGAACCCCGGCCCCGGCAGGTTAGCAGTGGGAAGGAATGGCCATGTCGGACTCCGGAGGGGCGGAGGCGGCGGTCGCAGCCGCGGACGCGGGGGCACCTCCAGGCCCCGTAGTAGACGCAGCTGCGGACCTTGTACCACCGCCAGATGCCGCGGGGCTTGCCGCTCCCACCGGCCAGCCGGACACTGCCGCAGCTACGACAGCCATAATGCCCTTTTCCATGCCGTACCTACCCGGAGCCGCTTGGCTCCTGCGATACTCTGGAGAGTCCCATACGTTAACTGACTTTAAAGAGGGGATTTGCAGCCTGCTCGAGTTTTATCCCTTGACGGAGCCTCAGAAAGTTCATATGATAACGAACCAACTCTTTGGGGCGGCCTTGAGAGAAGTGAAGTCCTGGCCCGCTGCAGAATAGAAGACTGCGCAACAGATCTTTGCAAAGCTTAAAACCACCTTTGACACCCGCACCGCTACAGAAATTAAATTGACATTTTGTGGGTGCAAGCAGAGGCCGCAGGATAGCTTACGGGACTATGCCCTTAATCTGCAGGAGGCAGAGTGATCCAAGCGGTATGCAAGATGAAGATAAACTCCTAAAAGAGCGGTTCATCGAGGGGCTCCTGTGCAGTCACCAAAGGGCCCAGCTACACTTCCTAGCCATGCAGAATCCCAACCTGACCTTTGCGCAAGTTAAAGATAAAGCCATCCAAGCACTACCAGAGCGGCAGCCCAGCCGTGCTGTACTTCCCAGGCGTCAAGCCCTCGCGTACCACCAGGAGGTGGCGCCGGAAGCACCCGTCTCCACCGAGGCCGATGCCCAGATCCTGGAAGACGACTCCCCTGCAGGACTATGCCTCCAGATGCAAGAGCTGACCAAGAGCGTTGCTGCCCTAGCCCGGACCGTCCAGTCCCTCCAGGAGGCCCCCAAGGAGAAAATCCAGCTGGCTCCCGGACCGGAAGATGTCCCCTGGCAGCGACAGAGGAGGACTCCGCCGACCAGAGGCAGGGACGACGATCGCTTTCATCGGGATGGACGACCTATCTGCCGCCGCTGCCACCAGGTGGGCCATCTTGCAAGGTACTGTCCTTTAAACGAGCAACCCCTGGGGCAAAGGGCCAACCCCCAGTAGTAGGACGGTCAGGCCCGCAGAATTGGAGAGCCAAGTACATCGGAGGGCGACCGGTCCTCCCCATTGTGATCGACGGTATCCTCATGAACGCTTTGCTGGACACGAGTTCCCAGGTGACGACTATGCCTTACATCCTTTATAGACGTTATTGGGAGGACACCGACATTACCCGTGTCCCTGATGATGATTTCTCCATAATAGCTAGTAATGGTCAGCCACTGCCACAAGTGGGGTATAAAGAGGTCACCATTAAGGTGGGGCGGGTAGAATTGGAGACCCAGGGGATTGTTATTTTTGATATTGACCGACGTGAATGTAACCCCATGATGACCATCGGTACTAATGTCATAGAAAATTGTCTTGCAGAAGTTATTGTCTTGTTGCAGCAGGTCGCCGAAACAGCGGGTTACAGTGGACAACGTGCCTTGCAGAAAGAAATCAGAGCTCTAATGCAGAGACAGCAAGTGGAGTTGACTGGTGGTGAGATTGGCCGGGTCACAGTGAGTGATTCAAACCCCATTGCGATACCCCCAGGAGTGAAATGTTGATATGGTGTCAGGCAGCCATAGGCCTTAGGGGTAAAGATTATCAGGCCCTGGTAGAACCTGTGTATTCAGATAATAGGCCTACCCTCCTGACAGCCAGAGGGGTGGTTGATGTCCGTAAGGGGAGGGTGCCAGTACGTGTTCTTAACTGTGGGGAGGAAGAAGTCCACCTAACCAAATATGTCACGCTTGCCAAGCTGTTTACTGTTAATAATAGTGTGATACAGGCACCTGGACCCTTGGTTCCGTCCAGCCCGGCGGAGGACAACGGCTCTGCAGGAAAAATGAAAGATTGGTGTCGGGAATTGCATGTGGGCGCTGATTCTACCCCATCTCACCAGATACAGGGGGCTTACAGGGTGGTTCATGAATATGAGCGGGTATTCAGCAAACACCCCCTAGATTTCGGGCAGGTAAAAGGGATTCAGCATCATATCCCCACGGGAGACCACCCACCCATCAAAGAGAGATACCGTCCTGTACCCCCAGCTCATTATCAGTGTGCCAAGGACATGTTACGAGAGATGAAGGAGGCTGGGGTAGTGAGAGACAGTTGTAGCCCCTGGGCAGCTCCATTAGTCCTCGTTAGGAAGAAAGATGGCACCATGAGAATGTGTGTGGATTATAGGCAACTAAATCGCATTACACATAAGGATGCATACCCCCTGCCCAGGATAGAGGAGTCCTTGGCTGCTCTAAAGTCTGCTAACTACTTCTCTACCTTGGATCTCACCAGTGGGTACTGGCAGGTTCCCATGGCAGAGGCGGACAAGGAGAAGACGGCCTTCATGACGCCGATGGGTCTCTGCGAGTTCAACTACATGCCCTTCGGATTGTGTAACGCCCCGGGGACGTTTCAGAGGATGATGGAGTGCTGTCTGCGGCACAAGAACTTTGAAACCATGCTGCTCTATCTGGACGATGTTATTGTCTCCTCTAAGACCTATGAAGACCATTTAAAGCACCTGGCCGAAGTGTTTGAAGCTCTGTCCAACTTTGGCTTAAAGGTGAAACCGTCCTAATGCCACCTACTAAAACCCAAGGTACAGTACCTGGGCCATGTGGTGAGTGCTGAAGGAGTGGCCCCAGACCCCGACAAGGTCACGGTGATCAAGGACTGGCCGAAGCCCGGTAACCTCCATGAAGTCCGGCAATTCCTTGGGTTGGTGGGCTACTACCAGTAGATCATGAGTAAGACTTAATAGTTGAAACGCGTTTATCCTCCTCACTGGTGTGCCAGGTGTTTGCTATGTAAAGATTTTTCTTTTTGAAGAACTATTTATCGCTTTAGTTGTCTAATAAATTCTCACAAAGTCTGAACTGCCTCCACCTCCAGCTGGATCATTTCTCTTTTTGTCTTCATTTGCTGTGGGCGCTCACCCCGAACCGTGCTGGGCGTTGGCAGGTCTGGGGATTTTGTCTAAGACCGGTAAGCTGACTACATTCCTTTTTTCTTTGGCTACTACCGGAGGTTCATCAAGGACTTCACCAAGAAGGCTGCGCCGTTGCAAGACCTGTTGGTGGGCCAACCCAAGAAACCCAAGGGTAAGAATACCCCATTTGATTGGAACAACGGACTGGAAGTATCATTCACCTGCTTAAAATCGGCGCTGATGGGAGAAGAGGTACTGGCTTACCCTGAATATTACCAACCATTTGTATTGTATACGGATGCCAGCAACGTGGGGCTGGGAGCTGTGTTGTCCCAGGTCCAGAAAGGCAAGGAAAGGGTAATCGCTTACGCCAGCAGGAAACTTCGCCCCACTGAAAGGAACCCTGACAACTACAGTTCCTTTAAGCTGGAGTTTCTCGCCGTTGTTTGGGCCGTGACGGAGAGGTTCAAGCACTACCTGGCCTCAGCAAAATTCACCGTCTTCACAGATAATAATCCACTAACACACTTGGACACAGCAAAACTCGGCGCCTTGGAGAAGTGGTGGATGGCCCGGTTATCCAATTACGATTTCACCATCAAGTACCGGGCGGGGCACAAGAATGCGAATGCCGATGCATTGTCCCGAATGCCTCACTTGCCTGAGACGGAGGAAGATGCAGAAGCATTTGAAGAGGTAGAGCTGCCCGCTTTCCATCGCCCCAAGGCCACCCAGTGTTCCCATCAGGTGGAGGCCAGGCGCAGGAATAAGCAAGGCGCCCCGTTGAATCCCCTGCCCCACCACGGGTGGGCAGAGAACCAGGATGGCGACCCTGCGGTCCGTCAGGTGAAAGAGCTCCTGACGCAGGCGGGTTTGCATCCCAGCCTGGAAGATCCACCAGAGGTATTACAGTTGTGGAATGAGAGGGGCAAACTGTTTATTCATGATGGCAAGCTGTGCCGGAGGAGCGTTGACCCACGCACCCACGAATTGGTATGGCAGATTGTGGTCCCAAGACAAGATGTGCCAATGGTCCTGGGAGCGTACCACGATGAGGCAGGACACTTCGGATGGAGGAAGCTGGAGAGGCTGCTCCAAGGGAGGTTCTACTGGGTTGGTATGAAGAAAGCCATCGAGAAGTGGTGCCGAGAGTGTGGCCCATGCAGCCTACGCCAGAAGGATCATGACAGCCAGCGGGCTCCCTTGCAGCCCATCATCACCAAACGACCGCTTGAGCTAGTCGCGCTGGATCACGTGAAGCTAACACCTAGCCGGTCAGGCTATACCTATGCGCTCACCATCGTGGACCACTACTCCAGATTCCTGGTAGTCGTGCCGGTCAAAGATCTAACGGCTAGGACGGCCGCTAAAACCTTCCAGCAGTACTTCTGTCGACCTCATGGGTACCCGGAGAAGGTACTGACCAATCAGGGGCCAGCATTTGAAGCAGAAGTGTTCCAGGAGTTCTGCAATCTGTATGGATGTAAGAAGATCAGAACCACACCATACCATCCACAAACCAACGGGATGTGTGAGAAGATGAACCAGGTGGTGATCGACTTACTGAAGACCCTACCCGTGGAGGAACGGAACTTGTGGCCCACCAAGTTACCCGACTTGGTGGATATGTACAACCACATCCCTGTGAATTCCACCAACTGCACCCCAGCGTACCTGATGCGAGGGAGGTCTAGCAAGTTACCTGTTGATCTAGACATGGGAGTCCTGACCCCCAAGGATATCTCGCCAGATGCGGACTGGGATACCGAGAGGCAGCAAAGGTACCACAAAGTACAAGAAAGTGTGAAAAGAAGTCTCGCCCAAGCCCGACAAAAACAAGAAAGGGATTACAACCAGCATGCTCCTGCGACTCCCTTGTCACCCGGGGAGCAGGTACTCAAGCGAAAGCGGAGATTACAAAAGCTTGATGATCAATGGGAAGCGGAACCATATACTATCCTGCCATCTGATTTCGACAATACCAAGGTCTGTCTCATCAGCAAGGATGGAGGGGAAACCTCAACAGCAATATCCAGAGACCACCTTAAGGTATGCCCTGAGAAGCTGAGAGATGGGGAAACAGACCCCGGGACGCCTCCGCCCATGGAAGAGGAGAAGATGATACACACTGTTCTTGGCAATTTTCCCCAGTCTTGGACTCAAATAAACCAGGCCATTGTGGTACCTGTCCTAACGTTTTGTCAACTGACACCGCCAGAACTAAATGTGGAGCCAAGTCATCCCGACCTGCTACCGCAGCGGACCCCACTGGAGGATGCCATGCCAACCGTTGAACCGGTCAGTCCTCCCTCTGCTATCGGTGAATCTGCCATGCCCATCGGTCATAGCAGCAGTCCTGAGAGCCCCAGCCTGCCAGTGCTACCCAGACTCACTAGAAGTGTAGCTACGAGACAGTGCACTACACCAGTGGTAGCCAGCCTATCGTGCCCTGTTAGGTCAATAGCCACTCCTGCACTGCGGAGGTCTACACGTAGCACCAAGAATCAAACTCCACTTCGCTACAAAACTTGGAGATACTAACAATAGCTACTATTTGGTTGAAAATGTTTATGTAAGTTTCTTGTTACAGGTTTAAAAATGGACAATGGAGTGATGGACAGTGAATTGCTCCAAAACTTTCACGGGGACCCCTTTGTTTACCTGGGGTCCCTGCTGTTTAAGGTTGCACCTACTGAACTGGGAGTCATGAACTGTGCATGACCAAACTTTTGCAACGTTCAAGCGTCCTCACCTCCCATAACAGGAAGCACTGTTATATATTCACTTGTTCATAGCATTTATTTGTTTATAGTGTTTCTAAATTTTGTGTGTTTTCTAATAACATGTAATGCTGTTTTTCCTTTCCCAGTCCGGGAGTACTGGATTAAACCGGGGGGGGGGAGTGCAGCGCCCCAGAGTCCTGGTCGTTGCAGTAATATCGCTCTGCCACTAAGGGGAGTGATGTTACGTCTGATTGCACTAAAGGAGTTCACCTGACCAGGTATCACAGACACACACTACACTCCACACTCCGGCCACCAGGGGGGGTGGTTCTATCTATTAGGCCACTCCTCACACTCTGGTAAAACTGGGGGTTGGACAGGAAGTTAGGGAGAAAGTAGCTAGGGAGAGCTCGAGAGAGGACCTGTCAGGGGTGGGATCCTGACAGCGGCCTAGGACAGACAGAACGTTACGGAGCCGTGCTTGAGTCCATAGCGGCAGACTCCTAAGAAAGGACACGAAAGCGGAGTATATTGCGGAGAAGTGAGAAGCGAGATCACAGTACAAAGGAGATAGAATCAGAAGGAGTCGTGCCCTTAAGACCGTGGCAACATCCTTCTGAGGCGCGTAGCCGGTGGCCGGAGCACCGAGGAAGTAAGGGACTCTACGTATTACTTCAAACAGCGGCAGGACAGTTAACTATAGGTTGGCTGTCTCACCTAAATCACCTAACGAAGACAAAGGAGGCAATTGTGGGAGAGGGGCGTCTCTAGGGTCCCAGAATAACTCCAGGCCTACCCCGTCATACGGGTGCGTCCTAGCCATATCATCTGGGGGACGGAGAGAGAAAGAACATCAGAAACAGACACAACAGTTGTGAGGACTATCCCGTGGTGCTCAGCAGGGAGGTACTACAACACACACAGGCGCTAGAAGGTAGGCACTGATTTCCACCTGCAAAGGAATCTCTGGATGTGCCTTCGGACCGGCCAGTCTCAGCCAGCCCTGTTAGCAGTACTCTGGATTGAGGATCCTGAAGCCTTCAGTAAAGAGGTAAAGAGACTGCAACCCTGTGTCCTCGTTATTTATCGCGACCTGCACCACGCACCATCATCACATCTTTCATTGGACGCCCCTTAGCAGGGTCACGGACCGGGTCTAGCCACCGTGACAACTCCAGAATTGAGACTGAGAGGCCCGGTACCGAGTACCCCGCGGCCCTGCATCTGGGGGGGGCACTCCAACTTGGCGTCACGAACAGGATCTACTTAAGCCTGAAGAATCAGGTCATGTGTGCCTTGGAACTGTGTCTGAATTGTGCTTGAACAGTGACTTATTGCAAAGACTGTGTATTGCTGTTTGCCGCCCAAAATCCGCCATTGCTGCGCCGAGCGGAGCACGGAGGGAGGAGCCATAGTTTCGTGGGCAGAGCCGGCCGAAAAGAGCGCGGAACGAGAAACCGCGGGGAGGTGCCGACTCCGGAAGAGGAACCCCGGCCCCGGCAGGTTAGCAGGGGGAAGGAACGGCCATGTCGGACTCCGGAGGGGCGGAGGCGGCGGTCGCAGCCGCGGACGCGGGGGCAACTCCAGGCCCCGTAGTAGACGCAGCTGCGGACCTTGTACCACCGCCAGATGCCACGGGGCTTGCCGCTCCCACCGGCCAGCCAGCAGCTACGACAGCCATAATGCCCTTTTCCATGCCGTACCTACCCGGAGCCGCTTGGCTCCTGCGATACTCTGGAGAGTCCCATACGTTAACTGACTTTAAAGAGGGGATTTGCAGCCTGCTCGAGTTTTATCCCTTGATGGAGCCTCAGAAAGTTCATATGATAACGAACCAACTCTTTGGGGCGGCCTTGAGAGAAGTGAAGTCCTGGCCCGCTGCAGAAAAGAAGACTGCGCAACAGATCTTTGCAAAGCTTAAAACCACCTTTGACACCCGCACCGCTACAGAAATTAAATTGACATTTTGTGGGTGCAAGCAGAGGCCGCAGGATAGCTTACGGGACTATGCCCTTAATCTGCAGGAGGCAGAGTGATCCAAGCGGTATGCAAGATGAAGATAAACTCCTAAAAGAGCGGTTCATCGAGGGGCTCCTGTGCAGTCACCAAAGGGCCCAGCTACACTTCCTAGCCATGCAGAATCCCAACCTGACCTTTGCGCAAGTTAAAGATAAAGCCATCCAAGCACTACCAGAGCGGCAGCCCAGCCGTGCTGTACTTCCCAGGCGTCAAGCCCTCGCGTACCACCAGGAGGTGGCGCCGGAAGCACCCGTCTCCACCGAGGCCGATGCCCAGATCCCGGAAGATGACTCCCCTGCAGGACTATGCCTCCAGATGCAAGAGCTGACCAAGAGCGTTGCTGCCCTAGCCCGGACCGTCCAGTCCCTCCAGGAGGCCCCCAAGGAGAAAATCCAGCTGGCTCCCGGACCGGAAGATGTCCCCTGGCAGCGACAGAGGAGGACTCCGCCGACCAGAGGCAGGGACGACGATCGCTTTCATCGGGATGGACGACCTATCTGCCGCCGCTGCCACCAGGTGGGCCATCTTGCAAGGTACTGTCCTTTAAACGAGCAACCCCTGGGGCAAAGGGCCAACCCCCAGTAGTAGGACGGTCAGGCCCGCAGAATTGGAGAGCCAAGTACATCGGAGGGCGACCGGTCCTCCCCATTGTGACCGACGGTATCCTCATGAACGCTTTGCTGGACACGGGTTCCCAGGTGACGACTATGCCTTACATCCTTTATAGACGTTATTGGGAGGACACCGACATTACCCGTGTCCCTGATGATGATTTCTCCATAATAGCTAGTAATGGTCAGCCACTGCCACAAGTGGGGTATAAAGAGGTCACCATTAAGGTGGGGCGGGTAGAATTGGAGGCCCAGGGGATTGTTATTTTTGATATTGACCGACGTGAATGTAACCCCATGATGACCATCGGTACTAATGTCATAGAAAATTGTCTTGCAGAAGTTATTGTCTTGTTGCAGCAGGTCGCCGAAACAGTGGGTTACAGTGGACAACGTGCCTTGCAGAAAGAAATCAGAGGTCTAATGCAGAGACAGCAAGTGGAGTTGACTGGTGGTGAGATTGGCTGGGTCACAGTGAGTGATTCAAACCCCATTGCGATACCCCCAGGAGTGAAATGTTGATATGGTGTCAGGCAGCCATAGGCCTTAGGGGTAAAGATTATCAGGCCCTGGTAGAACCTGTGTATTCAGATAATAGGCCTACCCTCCTGACAGCCAGAGGGGTGGTTGATGTCCGTAAGGGGAGGGTGCCAGTACGTGTTCTTAACTGTGGGGAGGAAGAAGTCCACCTAACCAAATATGTCACGCTTGCCAAGCTGTTTACTGTTAATAATAGTGTGATACAGGCACCTGGACCCTTGGTTCCGTCCAGCCCGGCGGAGGACAACGGCTCTGCAGGAAAAATGAAAGATTGGTGTCGGGAATTGCATGTGGGCGCTGATTCTACCCCATCTCACCAGATACAGGGGGCTTACAGGGTGGTTCATGAATATGAGCGGGTATTCAGCAAACACCCCCTAGATTTCGGGCAGGTAAAAGGGATTCAGCATCATATCCCCACGGGAGACCACCCACCCATCAAAGAGAGATACCTTCCTGTACCCCCAGCTCATTATCAGTGTGCCAAGGACATGTTACGAGAGATGAAGGAGGCTGGGGTAGTGAGAGACAGTTGTAGCCCCTGGGCAGCTCCATTAGTCCTCGTTAGGAAGAAAGATGGCACCATGAGGATGTGTGTGGATTATAGGCAACTAAATCGCATTACACATAAGGATGCATACCCCCTGCCCAGGATAGAGGAGTCCTTGGCTGCTCTAAAGTCTGCTAACTACTTCTCTACCTTGGATCTCACCAGTGGGTACTGGCAGGTTCCCATGGCAGAGGCGGACAAGGAGAAGACGGCCTTCATGACGCCGATGGGTCTCTGCGAGTTCAACTACATGCCCTTCGGATTGTGTAACGCCCCGGGGACGTTTCAGAGGATGATGGAGTGCTGTCTGCGGCACAAGAACTTTGAAACCATGCTGCTCTATCTGGACGATGTTATTGTCTTCTCTAAGACATATGAAGACCATTTAAAGCACCTGGCCGAAGTGTTTGAAGCTCTGTCCAACTTTGGCTTAAAGGTGAAACCGTCCTAATGCCACCTACTAAAACCCAAGGTACAGTACCTGGGCCATGTGGTGAGTGCTGAAGGAGTGGCCCCAGACCCCAACAAGGTCACGGTGATCAAGGACTGGCCAAAGACCGGTAACCTCCATGAAGTCCGGCAATTCCTTGGGTTGGTGGGCTACTACCAGTAGATCATGAGTAAGACTTAATAGTTGAAACGCGTTTATCCTCCTCACTGGTGTGCCAGGTGTTTGCTATGTAAAGATTTTTCTTTTTGAAGAACTATTTATCGCTTTAGTTGTCTAATAAAGTCTCACAAAGTCTGAACTGCCTCCACCTCCAGCTGGATCATTTCTCTTTTTGTCTTCATTTGCTGTGGGCGCTCACCCCGAACCGTGCTGGGCGTTGGCAGGTCTGGGGATTTCGTCTAAGACCGGTAAGCTGACTACATTCCTTTTTTCTTTGGCTACTACCGGAGGTTCATCAAGGACTTCACCAAGAAGGCTGCGCCGTTGCAAGACCTGTTGGTGGGCCAACCCAAGAAACCCAAGGGTAAGAATACCCCATTTGATTGGAACAACGGACTGGAAGTATCATTCACCTGCTTAAAATCGGCGCTGACGGGAGACGAGGTACTGGCTTACCCTGAATATTACCAACCGTTTGTATTGTATACGGATGCCAGCAACGTGGGGCTGGGAGCTGTGTTGTCCCAGGTCCAGAAAGGCAAGGAAAGGGTAATCGCTTACGCCAGCAGGAAACTTCGCCCCACTGAAAGGAACCCTGACAACTACAGTTCCTTTAAGCTGGAGTTTCTCGCCGTTGTTTGGGCCGTGACGGAGAGGTTCAAGCACTACCTGGCCTCAGCAAAATTCACCGTCTTCACAGATATTAATCTACTAACACACTTGGACACAGCAAAACTCGGCGCCTTGGAGAAGTGGTGGATGGCCTGGTTATCCAATTACGATTTCACCATCAAGTATCGGGCGGGGCACAAGAATGCGAATGCCGATGCATTGTCCCGAATGCCTCACTTGCCTGAGACGGAGGAAGATGCAGAAGCATTTGAAGAGGTAGAGCTGCCCGCTTTCCATCGCCCCAAGGCCACCCAGTGTTCCCATCAGGTGGAGGCCAGGCGCAGGAATAAGCAAGGCGCCCCGTTGTATCCCCTGCCCCACCACGGGTGGGCAGAGAACCAGGATGGCGACCCTGCGGTCCGTCGGGTGAAAGAGCTCCTGACGCAGGCGGGTTTGCATCCCGGCCTGGAAGATCCACCAGAGGCATTACAGTTTTGGAAGGAGAGGGGCAAACTGTTTATTCATGATGGCAAGCTGTGCCGGAGGAGCGTTGACCCACGCACCTACGAATTGGTATGGCAGATTGTGGTCCCAAGACAAGATGTGCCAATGGTCCTGGGAGCGTACCACGATGAGGCAGGACACTTCGGATGGAGGAAGCTGGAGAGGCTGCTCCGAGGGAGGTTCTACTGGGTTGGTATGAAGAAAGCCATCGAGAAGTGGTGCCGAGAGTGTGGCCCATGCAGCCTACGCCAGAAGGATCATGACAGCCAGCGGGCTCCCTTGCTCACCAAACGACCGCTTGAGCTAGTCGCGCTGGATCACGTGAAGCTAACACCTAGCCGGTCAGGCTATACCTATGCGCTCACCATCGTGGACCACTACTCCAGATTCCTGGTAGTCGTGCCGGTCAAAGATCTAACGGCTAGGACGGCCGCTAAAACCTTCCAGCAGTACTTCTGTCGACCTCATGGGTACCCGGAGAAGGTACTGACCGATCAGGGGCCAGCATTTGAAGCAGAAGTGTTCCAGGAGTTCTGCAATCTGTATGGATGTAAGAAGATCAGAACCACACCA
The DNA here is from genome assembly GCF_051348905.1 of Ranitomeya variabilis. Classification (NCBI taxonomy): domain Eukaryota; kingdom Metazoa; phylum Chordata; class Amphibia; order Anura; family Dendrobatidae; genus Ranitomeya; species Ranitomeya variabilis. The sequence goes on along the minus strand of NC_135232.1, from coordinate 547,174,065 downwards.
TACCATCCACAAACCAACGGGATGTGTGAGAAGATGAACCAGGTGGTGATCGACTTACTGAAGACCCTACCCGTGGAGGAACGGAACTTGTGGCCCACCAAGTTACCCGACTTGGTGGATATGTACAACCACATCCCTGTGAATTCCACCAACTGCACCCCAGCGTACCTGATGCGAGGGAGGTCTAGCAAGTTACCTGTTGATCTAGACATGGGAGTCCTGACCCCCAAGGATATCTCGCCAGATGCGGACTGGGATACCGAGAGGCAGCAAAGGTACCACAAAGTACAAGAAAGTGTGGAAAGAAGTCTCGCCCAAGCCCGACAAAAACAAGAAAGGGATTACAACCAGCATGCTCCTGCGACTCCCTTGTCACCCGGGGAGCAGGTACTCAAGCGAAAGCGGAGATTACAAAAGCTTGATGATCAATGGGAAGCGGAACCATATACTATCCTGCCATCTGATTTCGACAATACCAAGGTCTGTCTCATCAGCAAGGATGGAGGGGAAACCTCAACAGCAATATCCAGAGACCACCTTAAGGTATGCCCTGTGAAGCTGAGAGATGGGGAAACTGTTATGACCCCAGTGGACAGGGTCTCAGAGGAACGTGTAAGTCTGCAAGATACAAAAATCCAGCTCATAGGGCTGTGGTAACTGGGTTGACCAAATAGCTACTCCTAACGCCAACACTAGAAGTAGCCGGGGATCATGCCTACGGTGATCGCTAGATGACTCGCGCCAGCCAGAGAATCTAACTACCCCTAGGAGAAGAAAACAAAGACCTCTCTTGCCTCCAGAGAAAGGGACCCCAAAGCAAGATACAAGCCCCCCACAAATAATAACGGTGAGGTAAGAGGAAATGACAAACACAGAAATGAACCAGGTTCAGCAAAGAGAGGCCAGCTTACTAATAGCAGAATATAGCAAGATAACTTATCTGGTCAACAAAAACCCTATAAAAATCCACGCTGGAGATTCAAGAACCCCCGAACCGTCTAACGGTCCGGGGGGAGAACACCAGCCCCCTAGAGCTTCCAGCAAAGGTCAGGATACAGATAGGAACAAGCTGGACAAAAATACCAAACAAAACAAAAGCAAAAAGCAAGGAAGCAGACTTAGCTTGAAAAACAGGAACCAGGATCAGAGGACAAGAGCACAACAGATTAGCTCTGATTTCAACGATGCCAGGCATTGAACTGAAGGTCCAGGGAGCTTAAATAGCAACGCCCCTGAACTAACGGCCCAGGTGAGGATATAGGAAAAGACAGACGCTCCAGAGTCAAATCACTAATGACCACTAGAGGGAGCAAAAAGCAAAATCACAACAGTACCCCCCCCTTAGTGAGGGGTCACCGAACCCTCACCACGACCACCAGGGTGATCTGTTGTGAATTTGCTTTTTGCTCCCTCTAGTGGTTACTAGTTTTTTGACTCTGGTTTTTCTGTCATTCCTTTTATCCGCACCTGGGTCGTTAGTTAGGGGTGTTGCTATATAAGCTCCCTGGACCTTCAGTTCAATGCCTGGCAACGTAGTTATCAGAGCTAGTCTGCTGTGCTCTTGTCTTCTGATCCTGGTTCCAGTTATATCAGCTAAGTCTGCCTTTTGCTTTTTGCTATTTGTTTTGGTTTTGTATTTTTGTCCAGCTTGTTCCTAATCTATATCCTGACCTTTGCTGGAAGCTCTAGGGGGCTGGTGTTCTCCCCCCGGACCGTTAGACGGTTCGGGGGTTCTTGAATTTCCAGTGTGGATTTTGATAGTGTTTTTGTTGACCATATAAGTTACCTTTCTTTATTCTGCTATCAGTAAGCGGGCCTCTCTGTGCTAAACCTGGTTCATTTCTGTGTTTGTCATTTCCTCTTACCTCACCGTCATTATTTGTGGGGGGCTTCTATCCAGCTTTGGGGTCCCCTTCTCTGGAGGCAAGAAAGGTCTTTGTTTTCCTCTACTAGGGGTAGCTAGATTCTCCGGCTGGCGCGTGTCATCTAGAATCAACGTAGGAATGATCCCCGGCTACTTCTAGTGTTTGCGTTAGGAGTAGATATATGGTCAACCCAGTTACCACTGCCCTATGAGCTGGATTTTTGCATTCTGCAGACTTCCACGTTCCTCTGAGACCCTCGCCATTGGGGTCATAACAGTTTGCCAGGCCAGTATTAAATGTTTAATGCATTGCAGAAGAGGGATTACAAGAAAGAAGATTCTGAGTTTTTTTTTTCTTCTTCCCCTTTACCTCAGAGTGGCTATGCTTGCTGCAGACATGAATGTCCAGACCTTGATTACAAGTGTGGACCAGCTGGCTACTCGTGTTCAGGGCATACAAGACTATGTTATCAGAAATCCTAGGTCAGAACCTAAAATACCGATTCCTGAACTGTTTTCCGGAGACAGGTTTAAGTTTAGGAATTTCGTGAATAATTGTAAATTGTTTTTGTCCCTGAGACCCTGTTCATCTGGAGATTCTGCTCAGCAAGTAAAAATTGTTATTTCGTTCTTACGGGGCGACCCTCAGGATTGGGCTTTTTCGCTGGCGCCAGGAGATCCGGCATTGGCTGATCTTGATGCGTTTTTTCTGGCGCTCGGTTTACTTTATGAGGAACCCAATCTTGAGATTCAGGCAGAAAAGGCCTTGCTGGCTATGTCTCAGGGGCAGGACGAGGCTGAAGTGTATTGCCAAAAATTTCGGAAATGGTCCGTGCTGACACATTGGAACGAGTGTGCACTGGCCGCTAATTTTAGAAATGGCCTTTCTGAAGCCATTAAGAATGTTATGGTGGGTTTTCCCATTCCCACAGGTCTGAATGATACTATGGCACTGGCTATTCAAATTGACCGGCGGTTGCGGGAGCGCAAAACCGCAAATTCCTTCATGGTGTTGTCTGAACAGACACCTAATTCGGTGCAATGTGATAGAAAAACCGCAAATTCCCTCATGGTGTTGTCTGAACAGACACCTGATTTAATGCAATGTGATAGAATCCTGACTAGAAATGAGCGGAAAATTCATAGACGCCGGAATGGCTTGTGCTACTACTGTGGTGATTCTACACATGTTATCTCAGCATGCTCTAAACGTATAGCTAAGGTTGTTAGTCCTGTCACCGTTGGTAATTTGCAACCTAAATTTATTCTGTCTGTAACTTTGATTTGCTCACTGTCATCTTATCCTGTCATGGCGTTTGTAGATTCAGGTGCTGCCCTGAGTCTCATGGATCTCTCATTTGCTAAGCGCTGTGGTTTTACTCTTGAACCATTAGAAAATCCTATTCCTCTTAGGGGTATTGATGCTACACCATTGGCAGCAAATAAACCGCAGTATTGGACACAGGTTACCATGTGCATGACTCCTGAACACCGCGAGGTGATACGTTTCCTGGTTTTACATAAAATGCATGATTTGGTTGTTTTAGGGCTGCCATGGTTACAGACCCATAATCCAGTCCTGGACTGGAAGGCTATGTCAGTCTCAAGTTGGGGCTGTCGTGGTATTCATGGGGATTCCCTGCCTGTGTCTATTGCTTCTTCTACGCCTTCGGAAGTTCCGGAGTATTTGTCTGATTATCAGGACGTCTTCAGTGAGTCTGAGTCCAGTGCACTGCCTCCTCATAGGGACTATGACTGTGCTATAGATTTGATCCCAGGCAGTAAATTTCCTAAGGGAAGACTGTTTAATCTGTCGGTACCTGAACATACCGCTATGCGTTCATATATCAAGGAGTCTCTGGAGAAAGGACATATTCGTCCGTCTTCTTCCCCTCTTGGTGCGGGATTCTTTTTTGTGGCAAAAAAGGACGGATCTTTGAGACCTTGTATTGATTATCGGCTTTTAAATAAGATCACTGTCAAATTTCAGTATCCTTTACCGCTGTTGTCTGACTTGTTTGCCCGGATTAAGGGTGCCAAGTGGTTCACCAAGATAGACCTTCGTGGTGCGTACAACCTTGTGCGCATTAAGCAAGGTGATGAATGGAAAACCGCATTCAATACGCCCGAAGGTCATTTTGAGTACTTGGTGATGCCTTTTGGGCTCTCCAATGCGCCTTCAGTTTTTCAGTCCTTTATGCATGACATTTTCCGGAAGTATCTGGATAAATTTTTGATTGTTTATCTGGATGATATTTTGGTTTTTTCTGATAATTGGGATTCGCATGTGGAGCAGGTCAGGTTGGTCTTTAAAATTTTGCGTGAAAATTCTTTGTTTGTCAAGGGCTCAAAGTGTCTCTTTGGTGTACAGAAGGTTCCCTTTTTGGGGTTCATTTTTTCCCCTTCTGCTGTGGAGATGGACCCAGTCAAGGTCCGAGCTATTCTTGATTGGACTCAGCCCTCGTCAGTTAAGAGTCTTCAGAAGTTCTTGGGCTTCGCTAACTTCTACCGTCGTTTTATCGCTAATTTTTCTAGCATTGTGAAACCTTTGACGGATATGACCAAGAAGGGCTCCGATGTAGCTAACTGGGCTCCTGCTGCCGTGGAGGCTTTCCAGGAGTTGAAACGCCGGTTTACTTCGGCGCCTGTTTTGTGCCAGCCTGACGTCTCACTTCCCTTTCAGGTTGAGGTGGATGCTTCGGAGATTGGGGCAGGGGCCGTTTTGTCGCAGAGAGGCCCTGGTTGCTCTGTTATGAAACCTTGTGCCTTTTTCTCTAGGAAGTTTTCGCCTGCCGAGCGAAATTATGATGTGGGCAATCGGGAGTTGTTGGCCATGAAATGGGCATTTGAGGAGTGGCGTCATTGGCTCGAGGGTGCTAAGCATCGTGTGGTGGTCTTGACTGATCACAAAAATCTGATGTATCTCGAGTCTGCTAAACGCCTTAATCCGAGACAGGCCCGCTGGTCATTGTTTTTCTCCCGCTTTGATTTTGTTGTCTCATATTTACCAGGTTCAAAGAATGTGAAGGCCGATGCTCTTTCTAGGAGCTTTGTGCCTGATGCTCCTGGAGTCGCGGATCCTGTTGGTATTCTTAAAGATGGAGTTATCTTGTCAGCCATTTCTCCGGATCTGCGACGTGTGTTGCAGAGATTTCAGGCTGATAGGCCTGAGTCTTGTCCACCTGACAGACTGTTTGTCCCGGATAAGTGGACCAGCAGAGTCATTTCCGAGGTTCATTCCTCGGTGTTGGCAGGTCACCCGGGAATTTTTGGCACCAGAGATCTGGTGGCCAGGTCCTTTTGGTGGCCTTCCTTGTCAAGGGATGTGCGGTCATTTGTGCAGTCCTGTGGGACTTGTGCTCGAGCTAAGCCTTGCTGTTCTCGTGCCAGCGGTTTGCTCTTGCCCTTGCCTGTCCCGAAGAGACCTTGGACACATATCTCCATGGATTTCATTTCTGATCTTCCGCTATCTCAGGGCATGTCCGTTATCTGGGTGATATGTGATCGCTTCTCCAAGATGGTCCATTTGGTTCCTTTGCCTAAGCTGCCTTCCTCTTCCGATCTGGTTCCTGTGTTTTTCCAGAACGTGGTTCGTTTGCACGGTATCCCTGAGAATATTGTGTCAGACAGAGGATCCCAGTTCGTTTCCAGGTTCTGGCGATCCTTTTGTAGTAGGATGGGCATTGATTTGTCGTTTTCGTCTGCTTTCCATCCTCAGACTAATGGACAGACGGAGCGAACTAATCAGACTTTGGAGGCTTATTTGAGGTGTTTTGTCTCTGCTGATCAGGACGATTGGGTGACATTCTTGCCGTTGGCTGAGTTTGCCCTTAATAATCGGGCTAGTTCCGCCACCTTGGTTTCGCCTTTTTTCTGCAACTCTGGTTTCCATCCTCGCTTTTCTTCGGGTCATGTGGAGCCTTCTGACTGTCCTGGGGTGGATTCTGTGGTGGATAGGTTGCAGCAGATCTGGAATCATGTGGTGGACAACTTGAAGTTGTCACAGGAGAAGGCTCAGCGCTTTGCCAACCGCCGCCGCGGTGTGGGTCCCCGACTACGCGTTGGGGATTTGGTATGGCTTTCTTCCCGCTTTGTTCCTATGAAGGTCTCCTCTCCCAAATTTAAACCTCGTTTTATTGGGCCTTACAAGATATTGGAAATCCTTAATCCTGTATCTTTTCGTCTGGATCTTCCTGTGTCGTTTGCTATTCACAATGTATTTCATAGGTCCTTGTTGCGGCGGTACATTGTGCCTGTAGTTCCTTCTGCTGAGCCTCCTGCTCCGGTGTTGGTTGAGGGCGAGTTGGAGTACGTGGTGGAGAAGATCTTGGATTCTCGCCTCTCCAGGCGGAGGCTTCAGTACCTGGTCAAGTGGAAGGGCTATGGTCAGGAGGATAATTCCTGGGTGGTCGCCTCTGATGTTCATGCGGCCGATTTAGTTCGTGCCTTTCATGCCGCTCATCCTGATCGCCCTGGTGGTCGTGGTGAGGGTTCGGTGACCCCTCACTAAGGGGGGGGTACTGTTGTGAATTTGCTTTTTGCTCCCTCTAGTGGTTACTAGTTTTTTGACTCTGGTTTTTCTGTCATTCCTTTTATCCGCACCTGGGTCGTTAGTTAGGGGTGTTGCTATATAAGCTCCCTGGACCTTCAGTTCAATGCCTGGCAACGTAGTTATCAGAGCTAGTCTGCTGTGCTCTTGTCTACTGATCCTGGTTCCAGTTATATCAGCTAAGTCTGCCTTTTGCTTTTTGCTATTTGTTTTGGTTTTGTATTTTTGTCCAGCTTGTTCCTAATCTATATCCTGACCTTTGCTGGAAACTCTAGGGGGCTGGTGTTCTCCCCCCGGACCGTTAGACGGTTCGGGGGTTCTTGAATTTCCAGTGTGGATTTTGATAGGGTTTTTGTTGACCATATAAGTTACCTTTCTTTATTCTGCTATCAGTAAGCGGGCCTCTCTGTGCTAAACCTGGTTCATTTCTGTGTTTGTCATTTCCTCTTACCTCACCGTCATTATTTGTGGGGGGCTTCTATCCAGCTTTGGGGTCCCCTTCTCTGGAGGCAAGAAAGGTCTTTGTTTTCCTCTACTAGGGGTAGCTAGATTCTCCGGCTGGCGCGTGTCATCTAGAATCAACGTAGGAATGATCCCCGGCTACTTCTAGTGTTTGCGTTAGGAGTAGATATATGGTCAACCCAGTTACCACTGCCCTATGAGCTGGATTTTTGTATTCCGCAGACTTCCACGTTCCTCTGAGACCCTCGCCATTGGGGTCATAACAGTGATCAGGATGAGCGGCGTGAAAGGCACGAACTAAATCGGCCGCATGAACATCAGAGGCGACCACCCAGGAATTATCTTCCTGACCATAGCCCTTCCACTTGACCAGGTACTGAAGCCTCCGCCTGGAGAGACGAGAATCCAAGATCTTCTCCACCACGTACTCCAACTCGCCCTCAACCAACACCGGAGCAGGAGGCTCAGCAGAAGGAACCACAGGCACAACGTACCGCCGCAACAAGGACCTATGAAACACGTTGTGGATAGCAAACGACACAGGAAGATCCAGGCGAAAGGATACAGGATTAAGAATTTCCAATATCTTGTAAGGACCAATAAAACGAGGTTTAAATTTGGGAGAGGAAACCTTCATAGGAACAAAGCGGGAAGAAAGCCACACCAAATCCCCAACACGTAGACGGGGACCCACACCGCGGCGGCGGTTGGCAAAGCGCTGAGCCCTCTCCTGTGACAACTTCAAGTTGTCCACCACAAGATTCCAGATCCGCTGCAACCTATCCACCACAGAATCCACCCCAGGGCAGTCAGAAGGTTCCACATGACCCGAAGAAAAACGAGGATGGAAACCAGAGTTGCAGAAAAACGGCGAAACCAAGGTGGCGGAACTAGCCCGATTATTAAGGGCAAACTCAGCTAACGGCAAGAAGGTCACCCAATCGTCCTGATCAGCAGAGACAAAACACCTCAAATAAGCCTCCAAAGTCTGATTAGTTCGCTCCGTCTGTCCATTAGTCTGAGGATGGAAAGCAGACGAAAACGACAAGTCAATGCCCATCCTACTACAAAAGGATCGCCAGAATCTGGAAACGAACTGGGATCCTCTGTCTGACACAATATTCTCAGGGATGCCGTGCAAACGAACCACGTTCTGGAAAAACACAGGAACCAGATCAGAAGAGGAAGGCAGTTTAGGCAAAGGAACCAAATGGACCATCTTGGAGAAGCGATCACATATCACCCAGATAACAGACATGCCCTGAGACACCGGAAGATCAGAAATGAAATCCATGGAGATATGTGTCCAAGGTCCAAGGTCCAAATGACCGCACAGCCCTAGACAAGGAAGGCCACCAAAAGGATCTGGCCACCAGATCTCTGGTGCCAAAAATTCCTGGGTGACCTGCCAACACCGAGGAATGAACCTCGGAAATGACTCTGCTGGTCCACTTATCAGGCACAAACAGTCTGTCAGGTGGACAAGAATCAGGCCTATCAGCCTGAAATCTCTGCAACACACGTCGCAGATCTGGAGAAATAGCTGACAAGATAATACCATCCTTAAGAATACCAACAGGTTCAGCGACTCCAGGAGCATCAGGCACAAAGCTCCTGGAAAGAGCATCGGCCTTCACATTCTTTGAACCTGGTAAATACGAAACAACAAAGTCAAAACGGGAGAAAAACAATGACCAGCGGGCCTGTCTAGGATTCAGGCGTTTAGCAGACTCGAGATACATCAGATTTTTGTGATCAGTCAAGACCACCACACGATGCTTAGCACCCTCGAGCCAATGACGCCACTCCTCAAATGCCCATTTCATGGCCAACAACTCCCGATTGCCCACATCATAATTTCGCTCCGCAGGCGAAAACTTCCTAGAGAAAAAGGCGCAAGGTCTCATAACAGAGCAACCAGGGCCTCTCTGCGACAAAACGGCCCCTGCTCCAATCTCTGAAGCATCCACCTCAACTTGAAAGGGAAGCGAGACATCAGGCTGGCACAAAACAGGCGCCGAAGTAAACCGACGTTTCAACTCCTGGAAAGCCTCCACGGCAGCAGGAGCCCAATTAACCACATCGGAGCTCTTCTTGGTCATATCCGTCAAAGGTTTCACAATGCTAGAAAAGTTAGCGATAAAACGACGGTAGAAGTTAGCGAAACCCAAGAACTTCTGAAGACTCTTAACTGACGAGGGCTGAGTCCAATCAAGAATAGCTCGGACCTTGACTGGGTCCATCTCCACAGCAGAAGGGGAAAAAATGAACCCCAAAAAGGGAACCTTCTGTACACCAAAAAGACACTTTGAGCCCTTGACAAACAAAGAATTTTCACGCAAAATTTTAAAGACCATCCTGACCTGCTCCACATGCGAGTCCCAATTATCAGAAAAAAACAGAATATCATCCAGATAAACGATCAGAAATTTATCCAGATAGTTCCGGAAAATGTCATGCATAAAGGACTGAAAAACTGAAGGGGCATTAGAGAGCCCAAAAGGCATCACCAAGTACTCAAAATGACCTTCGGGCGTATTGAATGCGGTTTTCCATTCATCCCCTTGCTTAATGCGCACAAGGTTGTACGCACCACGAAGGTCTATCTTGGTAAACCACTTGGCACCTTTAATCCGGGCAAACAAGTCAGACAACAGCGGCAAAGGATACTGAAATTTGACAGTGATCTTATTTAAAAGCCGATAGTCAATACAAGGCCTCAAAGATCCGTCCTTTTTAGCCACAAAAAAGAATCCTGCACCAAGAGGGGAAGAAGACGGACGGATGTGTCCTTTCTCCAGAGACTCCTTGATATATGAACGCATAGCGGTATGTTCAGGTATCGACAGATTAAACAGTCTTCCCTTAGGAAATTTACTGCCTGGAATCAAATCTATTGCACAGTCACATTCCCTATGAGGAGGCAATGCACTGGACCTGGACTCGCTAAAGACATCCTGATAATCAGACAAGTACTCCGGAACTTCCGAAGGCGTAGAAGAAGCAATAGACACAGGCAGGGAATCCTCATGAATACCACGACAGCCCCAACTAGTCACTGACATAGCCTTCCAGTCAAGGACTGGATTATGGGTCTGTAACCATGGCAGCCCCAAAACAACCAAATCATGCATTTTATGTAGAACGAGAAAACGTATCACCTCGCGGTGTTCAGGAGTCATGCACATGGTAACCTGTGTCCAATACTGCGGCTTATTTTCTGCCAATGGCGTAGCATCAATACCCCTAAGAGGGATAGGATTTTCTAATGGTTCAAGAATAAAACCACAGCGCTTAGCAAATGAGAGATCCATAAGACTCAGGGCAGCACCTGAATCTACAAACGCCATGACAGGATAAGATGACAGTGAGCAAATCAAAGTTACAGACAGAATAAACTTAGGATGCAAATTACCAACGGTGACAGGACTAACAACCTTAGATATATGTTTAGAGCATGCTGAGATAACATGTGTAGAATCACCACAGTAGTAGCACAAGCCATTCCGGCGTCTATGAATTTTCCTCTCATTTCTAGTCAGGATTCTATCACATTGCATCAAATCAGGTGTCCGTTCAGACAACACCATGAGGGAATTTGCGGTTTTTCTATCACATTGCATCACATCAGGTGTCTGTTCAGACAACAACATGAGGGAATTAGCGGTTTTGCGCTCCCGCAACCGCCGGTCAATTTGAATAGCCAGGGACATGGTATCATTCAGACCTGTGGGAATGGGAAAACCCACCATCACATTCTTAATGGCTTCAGAAAGGCCATTTCTAAAATTAGCGGCCAGTGCACACTCGTTCCAATGTGTCAGCACGGACCATTTCCGAAATTTTTGGCAATACACCTCAGCCTCGTCCTGGCCCTGAGACATAGCCAGCAAGGCTTTCTCTGCCTGAATCTCAAGATTGGGTTCCTCATAAAGTAAACCGAGCGCCAGAAAAAACGCATCAATATCAGCCAATGCCGGATCTCCTGGCGCCAACGAAAAAGCCCAATCCTGAGGGTCACCCCGTAAGAATGAAATAACAATTTTTACTTGTTGAGCAGAGTCTCCAGATGAACAAGGTTTCAGGGACAAAAATAATTTACAATTATTCCTGAAATTCCTAAACTTAAATCGGTCTCCTGAAAACAGTTCAGGAATCGGTATCTTAGGTTCTGACATAGGACTTCTGATAACATAATCTTGTATACTCTGCACACGAGCGGCAAGCTGGTCCACACTTGTAATCAAGGTCTGGACATTCATGTCTGCAGCAAGCTTAAGCCACTCTGAGGTAAAGGGGAAAAGAAAAAAAAAATGAGAGAGGGAAAAAAAAAAACCTCAAAATTTTCTTTCTTATAATCCCACTTCTGCAATGCATTAAACATTTAATACTGGCCTGGCATACTGTTATGACCCCAGTGGACAGGGTCTCAGAGGAACGTGTAAGTCTGCAAGATACAAAAATCCAGCTCATAGGGCTGTGGTAACTGGGTTGACCAAATAGCTACTCCTAACGCCAACACTAGAAGTAGCCGGGGATCATGCCTACGGTGATCGCTAGATGACTCGCGCCAGCCGGAGAATCTAACTACCCCTAGGAGAAGAAAACAAAGACCTCTCTTGCCTCCAGAGAAAGGGACCCCAAAGCAAGATACAAGCCCCCCACAAATAATAACGGTGAGGTAAGAGGAAATGACAAACACAGAAATGAACCAGGTTCAGCAAAGAGAGGCCAGCTTACTAATAGCAGAATATAGCAAGATAACTTATCTGGTCAACAAAAACCCTATAAAAATCCACGCTGGAGATTCAAGAACCCCCGAACCGTCTAACGGTCCGGGGGGAGAACACCAGCCCCCTAGAGCTTCCAGCAAAGGTCAGGATACAGATAGGAACAAGCTGGACAAAAATACCAAACAAAACAAAAGCAAAAAGCAAGGAAGCAGACTTAGCTTGAAAAACAGGAACCAGGATCAGAGGACAAGAGCACAACAGATTAGCTCTGATTTCAACGATGCCAGGCATTGAACTGAAGGTCCAGGGAGCTTAAATAGCAACGCCCCTGAACTAACGGCCCAGGTGAGGATATAGGAAAAGACAGACGCTCCAGAGTCAAATCACTAATGACCACTAGAGGGAGCAAAAAGCAAAATCACAACAGGAAACAGACCCCGGGACGCCTCCGCCCATGGAAAAGGAGAAGATGATACACACTGTTCTTGGCAATTTTCCCCAGTCTTGGACTCAAATAAACCAGGCCATTGTTGTACCTGTCCTAACGTTTCGTCAACTGACACCGCCAGAACTAAATGTGGAGCCAAGTCATCCCGACCTGCTACCGCAGCGGACCCCACTGGAGGATGCCATGCCAACCGTTGAACCGGTCAGTCCTCCCTCTGCTATCGGTGAATCTGCCATGCCCATCGGTCATAGCAGCAGTCCTGAGAGCCCCAGCCTGCCAGTGCTACCCAGACTCACTAGAAGTGTAGCTACGAGACAGTGCACTACACCAGTGGTAGCCAGCCTATCGTGCCCTGTTAGGTCAATAGCCACTCCTGCACTGCGGAGGTCTACACGTAGCACCAAGAATCAAACTCCACTTCGCTACAAAACTTGGAGATACTAACAATAGCTACTATTTGGTTGAAAATGTTTATGTAAGTTTCTTGTTACAGGTTTAAAAATGGACAATGGAGTGATGGACAGTGAATTGCTCCAAAACTTTCACGGGGACCCCTTTGTTTACCTGGGGTCCCTGCTGTTTAAGGTTGCACCTACTGAACTGGGAGTCATGAACTGTGCATGACCAAACTTTTGCAACATTCAAGCGTCCTCACCTCCCATAACAGGAAGCACTGTTATATATTCACTTGTTCATAGCATTTATTTGTTTATAGTGTTTCTAAATTTTGTGTGTTTTCTAATAACATGTAATGTTGTTTTTCCTTTCCCAGTCCGGGAGTACTGGATTAAACCGGGGGGGGGAGTGCAGCGCCCCAGAGTCCTGGTCGTTGCAGTAATATCGCTCTGCCACTAAGGGGAGTGATGTTACGTCTGATTGCACTAAAGGAGTTCACCTGACCAGGTATCACAGACACACACTACACTCCACACTCCGGCCACCAGGGGGGTTGGTTCTATCTATTAGGCCACTCCTCACACTCTGGTAAAACTGGGGGTTGGACAGGAAGTTAGGGAGAAAGTAGCTAGGGAGAGCTCGAGAGAGGACCTGTCAGGGGTGGGATCCTGACAGCGGCCTAGGACAGACAGAACGTTACGGAGCCGTGCTTGAGTCCATAGCGGCAGACTCCTAAGAAAGGACACGAAAGCGGAGTATATTGCGGAGAAGTGAGAAGCGAGATCACAGTACAAAGGAGATAGAATCAGAAGGAGTCGTGCCCTTAAGACCGTGGCAACATCCTTCTGAGGCGCGTAGCCGGTGGCCGGAGCACCGAGGAAGTAAGGGACTCTACGTATTACTTCAAACAGCGGCAGGACAGTTAACTATAGGTTGGCTGTCTCACCTAAATCACCTAACGAAGACAAAGGAGGCAATTGTGGGAGAGGGGCGTCTCTAGGGTCCCAGAATAACTCCAGGCCTACCCCGTCATACGGGTGCGTCCTAGCCATATCATCTGGGGGACGGAGAGAGAAAGAACATCAGAAACAGACACAACAGTTGTGAGGACTATCCCGTGGTGCTCAGCAGGGAGATACTACAACACACACAGGCGCTAGAAGGTAGGCACTGATTTCCACCTGCAAAGGAATCTCTGGATGTGCCTTCGGACCGGCCGGTCTCAGCCAGCCCTGTTAGCAGTACTCTGGAATGAGGATCCTGAAGCCTTCAGTAAAGAGGTAAAGAGACTGCAACCCTGTGTCCTCGTTATTCATCGCAACCTGCACCATGCACCATCATCACATCTTTCATTGGACGCCCCTTAGCAGCGTCACGGACCGGGTCTAGCCACCGTGACAACTCCAGAATTGAGACTGAGAGGCCCGGTACCGAGTACCCCTGTGGCCCTGTGTCTGGGGGCGCTCCATTCGCATAGGGAGAAGTTGCTGCAGCTTCATCAGAAGAAGGGATATAGTTAGGGATGGAAGATTAACCCCCAAACTGCTTGTGCTATAGCGATTTCCACTGTCCAACACCACCTTTTTTTTGCATGGACAGTGGAGGCTATATTTTTGTGCATCAGCTCTGTAGCTTATTAGGCTGCCTTATAAGGCTCCCTGATAGCTGCATTTCTGTTTGCACGCTGCTGTGCAAACCAACTGCTTTTTTAATCTTGTTTATTTGTCCACACATTGTAGGGAGATTGAAATTGTACTACAGTCCTTGTATTTTTTCATATATCTTCCAGCCACTTTCTGCCACTTACATTGTGTTGTTTTATACACTGGGCCTGAGTTTTGGTTCAGTCTCCCCCCCAAAAAAAGTGAGATTCAAATTCTCACAAAGTGGATATACTTCAGTCCTGTTAGTTTGTCATATGTCAGCCAGCCACTTTCTGCCAAATAGATTGCGTTGTTATATACACTGGGCCTGAGTTTTGGTTCAGTCTCCAAAAAAAAAAGTGAGATTCAAATTCTCACAAAGTGGATATACTTCAGTCCTGTTAGTTTGTCGTATGTCAGCCAGCCAATTTCTGCCACATAGATTGCGTTGTTATATACACTGGGCCTGAGTTTTGGTTCAGTCTCCAAAAAAAAAAAGTGAGATTCAAATTCTCACAAAGTGGATATACTTCAGTCCTGTTAGTTTTCCGTATATCAGCCAGCCACTTTCTGCCACTTACATTGTGTTGTTTTATGCTCAGGGCCTGAGTTTTGGTTCAGTCTCCCAAAAAAAAGGGAGATTTAAATTAAGTTTATATACACCTTCTACCTTGTTTTACAGTACAAAATATAACGGTTGTTATTTTGGTTAGATTTTCCAAAAAATGAGGAAGTCTGGTGGAAGAGCCCGTGGTCGGTGGTTGCCAGTTGGTACTGATGGTTGTGGTGGTGCATCTGGTGGTAGTGGCAATAGCACCTAAGGCTGGAGGTGTTGAGCCAGCGTCATCGTCTGGCTACACAAGGCCTCGAAGGCTCCCTTATCTGGGAGTAGGAAAACAGCTTTTAAAGCCGGAGCAGCAGGAAAAAGTTTTGGCTTTCCTTGCTGACTCAGCCTCTAGCTCTTTCGCCTCCTCTTCAGAAAGTTCCAAATATAAAAGCAGCGAGTCGTCAGTGGATGCTCCCGGTCAGGAACAAGACGTTTCCTTGTGTCCTTCACCCAAACCAAAAGTGAAGGATGTGTCAGGCGACACTACAGGTTACTCCATGGAGCTCTTTACACATACCGTGCCTGGGTTAGAAAGGGAAATTGTTAACTGCCCATTACAAGATGAATCGGACATGGAGTGCACTGATGCACAGCCACAGCTAGATTATTATGCTGTTCCATTGACTCAGATCACTACATTGCCCCCGCAGTGTACTGAGCCAAAATCTGACCCTGATGAGACTATGGTGCCCCGTCCTGAACG
Source organism: Ranitomeya variabilis (assembly GCF_051348905.1). Classification (NCBI taxonomy): domain Eukaryota; kingdom Metazoa; phylum Chordata; class Amphibia; order Anura; family Dendrobatidae; genus Ranitomeya; species Ranitomeya variabilis. Next base: position 547,158,660 of record NC_135232.1, on the reverse strand, counting down.
CTATAGCACCTTACACGGTGACACAGAGGAAGGTGCACATGACATTGAAGAGGAGGTGATAGATGACCCAGTTGTTGACCCAGATTGGCAGCCATTGGGGGAAGAGGGTGCCGCTGCCAGTAGCTCAGAAGTGGAGGAGGATGATCCGCAGCAGCCATCTACATCGCAACAGCTGTCATCTGGCAGGCCTGTATCAGGCCAAAAACGTTTGTCAAAAACAAAAACAGTTTTAGGACAGCGTGGCCATCCGGTGAAAGTAGCACAGTGTGCAATGCCTGAAAAGCATTCCATAGTAGGAAGAGTGTAGTGTGGCAATTTTTTAACCAAGATCCGAATGATCAGTCAAAAGTTATCTGTAAGAAATGCTCAAAGACCTTTAGCAGAGAGAAGAATCTTCAAAATTTAAATACAACGTGCATGCTTAGACATTTAACCAGCATGCACTTGCAAGCCTGGACTAACTACCAAACGTCCCGTACCGTTGGTGCACCTGCTCAGAATGAAGGTAGTCAGCAACGCTACATTGCTTCCCTCACTGTAAGCCCACCGGTTAGGACACCACCAGCAGCAAATGTGGAGGTATCGTCGCAAGGCCAAAGCAGTCAGGGAATCAAAAGGATATTGGTAGGAAACTGTAAAAATTATAGGGGATAACTCAGGAGACTCTTTGTGTGGAACAAGACAACTACAGGACACAGTTTTATAAGTGGTAAAGTCTATATTATCACACGGTGATTCAAACAGGTGCAGAGAGAAACTCAAGTCCACAACACTTGGCGCAAATATTAAACGCAGCTTAGCAGTCTATAGGGAACTTCAGAGGAAAATGCAATCAAGCAGAAAGTCTATGAAGCACAGTTATTCTTGAGGATACTTGACACAAATAAATCCTTGTCTTAGTCCAAACACAGATAGATAAGCTTATAAGGCAGTTCAAATAATATCTTAGCTCAACCAGGGAGGCCTGGTTAATAGTCTCAGGTTTTTGCAGAGCAGCAAACGCTTACATGTCCAGCAAATGCAGATGGAAGTAAATATGAGCAGTAGATGAAGGAGGATTACTGGAACTGGTGTATGCAGCAGGAACTCAGAACAGAGTAGCAGGATCACCGCACAGGTTCACAGGAGCAGGTATATAGCCAGGGAGTAATCAGAGATCAGGAGCTGGATGCAAGGCAGAATACTCTAGCACAGACTGAAGGCTGGGGTGGAGTTTTATAGCAGGAAGACACAGTGCACATGAGACCAAAGACGCCATCTTGGAAAAGGGCAGTAATGCACAAAAGGTAAATAATGTTCAGAGTCCTGACAGAAACACTGTATGTAGGCCAACATCAAGAATACCATCACCAACCCTTTCTCAATCCGCCATGTCCACCACCACCACCGCTAGTTCCACCATATGCAGCTCTCCAGTCCAGCTCATCCTACAAGAGACTCTCGTTAGGAAAAGAAAGTACTCATCCGCGTACACAGGGTTTGAACGCACACATTGCTATACTAATCTCGTTAGAGATGATGCCCTACCGGTTGGTTGAAAGCTAATCTTTCAAAGACCTGATGTCCTACGCAGTACCATGCTATGACCTACCCAGTTGGCACTTCTCTGCGAGAAAAGCCATCCCAGCCCTCCACCAGCATGTCAAAGACCGCATTGTCCATGCACTGAGGCAATCAGTCAGTGGAAAGGTGCCACTCACAACAGATGCATGGACCAGTAGGCATGGCCAGGGACGTTACGTGTCCATCACGGCGCACTGGGTTAATGTGGTGGATGCAGGGTCCACAGGGGACAGCCATAGTGGGACAGTTCTGCCTAGCCCACGGTCTAGGAAACAGTTGGCTGTAGGCATTCGCCACCCCTCCTCCTCCTCCAGAAGTGAAAGCTCGTCCACAGAGCGCAGTCCCATGACCACTCCATCCGCAGCTGCCAGTGTTGCACACGAGGTGTCCCATTATCGAACAGCTAGTGGTAAGTGTCAGCAGGCTGTGTTGCAAATGAAGTGTTTGGGCGACAACAGACACATCGCAGAAGTACTGGACGAGTACTTGCAGCAACAAACTCAGTCATGGCTGGGCAGTGTACATCTTGAGGCAGGCAAGGTAGTCAGTGATAACGGAAGGAATTTTATGGCTGCCATAGCCCTTTCAGAACTGATACACATACCTTGCCTGGCTCACACCTTGAACCTGGTGGTGCAGTGCTTCCTCAAAAATTATCCGGAATTACCAGCCCTGCTCCTGAAGGTGCGAAGACTTTGCTCGCACATCCGCCGGTCGCCCGTACACTCCAGCCGTATGCTGAACCATCAGCGATCGCTGAATCTTCCCCAGCACCGCCTAATAATCGACGTTGCAACAAGGTGGAACTCCACACTGCACATGGTTCAGAGGCTGTGCGAACAGAGCCGTGCTGTAATTACTCTGTGGGAGCATACTCATACACAGGCAGGCACTTGGATGGCAGACATGGAGTTGTCTGGTGTGCAGTGGTCGAATCAAGTCTTTCAGTGTTTTGAGGAATGCACACGGCTGGTAAGTGCAGACAACGCCATCATAAGCATCCCACTAATGCGTCTGCTGATGCAAAGTTTGAAGCACATTAAGGAGCAGGCGTCTGCAGCCGAGGAGGAGGGAAGCCTTGATGACAGTGTTAAGGCTAGCGAAACGCACCAAATAATTAGAGAAAAGGAATAAGGTGCGTTCGCAGCCCGAGGTCCACCGTGCACAGATGGAACCTGCTGCTAAGCAATGACGGACTATATACAATGAGGATACACACGGGCTAGCTTCACCCTGTGTGAAATAGGCGAACCCTGTTGCGTCACAGGGCCGCAGTACCGCATGTAACAAAACTAATAATTAAATAGCACGAGAGTGCATGCGATGCCGCACTGGCGGACGCCACTAACCACCCAGACTTGGGTTTGGAAAGCGCGGTGATAGCGCACGGCGCCGCACTGGCGGCCACAGCAATAGACGCTGTTTGTGTATCAGTGTTGATTACAAGTCGGACGCTAGATTAAAATCATCCTCCTTACGCGAGCATTCAAACACAATTGAGGGGATGATTAATGAGCGACTTTCACTCACAACACACACACATAAACAAGTGTATACTAGCGCATGGCCGTGCGGCCATGCAAACCTCTTATAGCTGCAGCATGTACAGGACCTTCCCAGAAGGACCAATGGGAGGCTTCCACAGAAGTTGAGCACCTTCAGGACCTTCCTGGAGGACCAATGGGATCTGCTGCAGTATCTGAGCATGTGACCCTCGATCTCCAACAGGAGATCTTGCCATGGGCATGCTCAGAAGGGGAAAAGCAGGACTTAGTCCCAAAAGCATCTGCTCGCCGCTGCCCAGCACTGGCTTCAATGGCAGAAGCTGGAAAAGCAGCAGTAACCCTTTGTACAGAGTGAGACTGAGCAAGACGCTGGGACAGACGTCTCCGCTGAGCAGGCTCCAGTGCGGCTGATGCAGAATGAGAGACTGCAGCAGACATGGTTTGAGATTCCCCCTGTGCAGCAGCAGGAACTCGACTCCTAACAGACAGTCAGCCATTGTCTGCTCAGGGAACTCTCCTGGATGATGAGGAGGAGGAGGAGGAGGATGATGGGGATGAATATTTATGGGAGGAGGATGCTTCTCAGGGGGCAATAGAAACTGGTGGCGTTGCAAGGTCAGGTACAGAGTTTTTGCGGGACACAAGTGATGTTGATTTGCAAGAAAGTGCTCCTCAACCCAGCACAAGCAGTGAATTGACACCTGGAACATTGGCCCACATGGCTGAGTATGCCTTGTGTATCCAAAAAAGGGACCCCCGCATTATCAAAATGATGACCGATGACGATTATTGGTTGGCCTGCCTCCTGGAACCACGATATAAAGGAAAATTACAAAATATCATGCCACATGAGAACCTTGAGCAAATATTGGCTACCAAACAAGCAATCTGAAACCAAAACAAGAAAAAAACCTCCGCACTGCTGCAGTTCGTTAGACCCTAATGTCTCTAACCCTTCTTAGCTGCTTTAGCCGTAATAATATACCCCCATATACACCTTGGGTGCTGCATCCAAATAATAGAGTCACAATATGTAAAAATAGCAAAAAAAGTGGAGCGCACTCACCGGAGTAGAATTGTCATACTTTTATTCGGACATACAGTGATTCAGCAGGGAGGGATGTGGAAACAAACGGACGACGGCCGTTTCGTGCAGACGGCACTTCAATGGGTCCTGACGTCGGCAGGAAGCAGGGAGGGTTCTTTTACCTGTACAATTCTTATAACTCCTCCCACTCCCAGACGTCACAGTGGATAAAACACCACTTATCAGAATATAAGTGAGAAAAAACATATAACGCATAAATTAAAACCATTACAAATAAGCACCGCACCATATAGGAACTGTAAAACACTAATATTTTTTTCAAAGAAACACAGACATATCTATCTTCTCATTGAGACCGAGAGGTCCCAATGCGTCTGCGCGTAATATCCACCTTGCCTCTCTTTGCAATAGAAGACGATGCAAATCTCCCCCTTGTTGCGGTAAGGAGATTTTTTCTAATCCGGCAAAACGCAGAACTTGAACATTGCCTTCATGTTGTTCTCTCACATGATTTATTAGTCTGGGAACCCCCTTACCCGTGCGGATGGAATTGAAATGTTCCCTCACTCTTACGAATAGGGGACGGATCGTCTTGCCAATATAGAAAAAGCCACACGGGCAAAAAATTACATATACGATATGTGTGGTTCTACAGGAAATAAAGTCATGTACTATGTGATGAATTGAGCCAATTTTTATCTTACTGCCTGTAAGATGGTATGTTCAAAAATTACAATGGCCGCATTTGAAATTCCCTTTAGGGACACTCAACCAATTCTCACGATTAGATACAAAACGGTTAGTACCAGGCAATCCCTGATGTTTTTACTCCGTCGGCAAGCAAATAATGGGCCTTTTTCGACCTCTCTTAGGTCACTATCCTGTCCCAGAATCTGCAATTTTTTCTGATGGCTGACCTAATTTGAGTGTCCATTGGACCAAACTTGAAACAAAACACAAATCTCTTGTCCTCTTTTTTTACTTTTTTGAGGGACATATTACCAGCATCTGAATCAACAGCCCTTTTAAAAGCCCTATCTAGGATTGGTTGGGGTAAGCCTCGCTTTTCAAATCTACCGCACAATTCCTTAGATTGTTATCTAAAACCAATAGCACCACTGTTTATCCTTTTAACTCTTAAAAATTGGCTATAGGGTAGGGCCTGTTTTGTATAGAAAGGATGAGCGCTGTTGAAATGTAAGAGAGAGTTAAGGCCCTGTCTCACTTAGCGACGCTAAAGCGATCCCGACAACAATACGACCTGTCAGGGATCGTTGCTGCATCGCTATGTGGTCGCTGGTGAGATGTCAAACAGTGAGATCTTCCCAGCGATCGCTGCTGCGATCTCACTGTTTGACATCTCACCAGCGACCTGTAGCGACCTGTACAACGATGTCACATGGGAGCTATTATGACGATTCAGTGTCTGAGTCGTCAACGAGGTCGTTGTTAAGGTGTCAAACACAGCAATGTGTGCTACCCAGCGGGACCTCAACGATCAAAAAACGGCCCAGGCCATTCCGACACGACCAGCGATCTCACAGCAGGGGCCTGGTCGCTGCTACGTGTCACACATAGCGAGATCGCTACTGAGGTCGCTGTTGCGTCACAAAACTTGTGACTCAGCAGCGATCTCGCTAGCGATCTCGCTAAGTGAGATGGGGCCTTTAGACGAGGACGGCTTACGATAGACTTCTGTTAGAATACCCTCCTCACACACTCTTAATCTTGACATCCAAAAAGGTCAATTCTTTTCCTCCAAATTGGGAAGTGAACTTCATATTCATGGTGTTAGACGTCCCCAGGTGCTCCACAAATTGTGTGAAAGCCTCCTGGTGACCGTCCCACACCATGAATATGTCGTCCACATATCTTACCTAAAGTTTGATGTGCTTTAAAAACGGGTTATTGGACGAATAAATATATTCGTCCTCAAATTTGGCGAGAAATAAATTTGCTAGGGTACATGCGACGAGGGTACCCATGGCAGTACCCTCCGTCTGGCTGTACCATGAGTTATCAAACTGAAATGCATTATGCTTCAGGATGAATGAAAATCCTTCGCATATAAAGGTAATGGTGTCCACATCAGTAGGTGTACTTTCCAGGATTACCTTGATTGCATCAACCCCTAAATTTTGTGGAATTCTGGTGTATAGGCTTTCGATGTCTATGGAGGTAAGACAAAAACTTTCTTGCCAGACGAAGCCCTTAAGAGTTTTTAAAAAAAATCTCCAGTATCTTTTACAATTGATGGAATATCTTGCAGAAGTGGGCGTAACAGCCAGTCTAAATAGAAGGATAACGGTTCTGTTAGAGCACCCACCCCGGAGACTATGGGGTGCCCCGGTGGCTCAATCAGGGATTTATGTATCTTTGGTATATGATACCAATGAGGCTTCCTCGGGAATTCCGGAAATAATTTTGCCGCTTGTTTACTAGATAAAATCCCCTTTTCTATATATTGTCTTAAAAAGGAACGTAATATGCGCTTACATTTTTCCGTAGGATCCCCCTTTAATTTCATATACAGTATGTATCATTATCAGACAATTGTCTTAGGGCTTCCTTTTCATAATATTCCCTTGAGAGTAAAACCGTATTTCCCCCTTTGTCGGCAGCTCTTACTATGGTGTCTGACCACCCCTGTATCTCTTTCAAAGCCCGAAATTCTGCCGGTTGCAAATTACTGGGAAGTTTTTTATACAACAAAGCCTCCACATCTTTAGTCACCTGAGTCTCAAAGATGTCTATAGGATTACCCGGGGAGACCGGTGGCATGAATGTAGACTTAACCCCCCCAGTAAAAGGTGTATTTGACATATCTCTATGGGTGGTAACTGCTGTAGGGGAATTTGTGAGGCTTAAAAGTAACCGTGCATCATCTTGCATGTTGCCAAGAGAGTCCTCTGTCAACATAAAGCCCATGGGGCCCACCTGGCAAGGTATTTCTCCTGGATAAATCAACAGTGGAAGTGCTTTAGGGTACCGTCACACAGTGCCATTTTGATCGCTACGACGGCACGATCCGTGACGTCGCAGCGATCGTATGATTATCGCTCCAGCGTCGTAGACTGCGGTCACACGTTGCAATCATGGCGCTGGAGCGATGCCGAAGTCCCCGGGTAACCAGGGTAAACACCGGGTTACTAAGCGCAGGGCCGCGCTTAGTAACCCGATGTTTACCCTGGTTACCAGCGTAAACGTAAAAAAAACAAACAGTACATACTTACATTCCGGTGTCTGTCCTCCGGCGTCTCAGCTTCTCTGCAGTGTGTAAGCACAGCGGCCGGAAAGCACAGCGGTGACGTCTGACGTCAGACGTCACCGCTGTGCTCGCTTTCTGGCTGGCCGGCGCTCACAGTGCAGAGAAGCTGAGACGCCGGAGGACAGACACCGGAATGTGAGTATGTACTGTTTGTTTTTTTTACTTTTACGCTGGTAACCACGGTAAACATCGGGTTACTAAGCGCGGCCCTGCGCTTAGTTACCCGATGTTTACCCTGGTTACAAGCGAACACATCGCTGGATCGCTGTCACACACAACGATCCAGCGATGTCAGCGGGTGATCAAGCGACGAAAGAAAGTTCCAAACGATCTGCTACGACGTACGATTCTCAGCAGGGTCCCTGATCGCTGCTGCGTGTCAGACACTGCGATATCGTAACGATATCGCTAGAATGTCACGAATCGTACCGTCGTAGCGATCAAAATGGCACTGTGTGACGGTACCCTTAGATACCTCAGATCGTTTAGACAATGCAAATGACAAATAAATGAATCTTTCTCACAGCCTTATAGAGATCAATCTTAAAGTCAACCACGTCAAACTCTTCTGGTAAACAATAATTCAATCCTTTTGATAGAACAGAGAGATGTGCTTCATTCAAAACATGGTCAATTAAATTAACAATCATACTAATAGGTTCATCTATTGTAATGGTCTCCAAGAGACCTGTTTCCTTTTTCGATTGTTCTTTTCTGCCATTTCTCCCACCCCCATGACGCGTCCTGCGTCTAAAGGGGATGCAATATCATCTGCGGCATGTACTGGAACTGATGACCCAGATGTAGTGCCCAATTCCTCAGTTGCACTTGAATCGGAGTCAGTGGTAAGATAGTCTTTTTTATTATTATTTTTTCTCCATAAGTGTCCTTTTTTCTGATTATGCCTCTTCGGGAAGCTACGATAATTCTGCGGCTGTCCACCTTTATTCCATGAGAATGCTTTTCCTGTTTCTACTCTTGTAGACCGTTTGGTTCAGGCATTCCCAGCACACAGCGGCGGTGATGGTTCTCACGCGAGCCGTAGGGGGCAACATGACAGAGGTGTTAGAGGTGCACAAATCCGAAGTGGCGTTGGACAGAGGGGTTTTATGACCAGGTTGTGGAGTGATTTCGTAATGACCGCTGACACGACAGGTACTGCTGCATCGATTCAAAGTGACAGGCGACAGCATTTGTCCAGTATGGTTACGAACTACTTTTCCTTCCTTATCGATGTTCTCCCTCACAGGTCATTCCCCTTTGATCACTGGGCATCTAAAATAGACACCTGGCCTGAATTGGCAGAATATGCATTACAGGAGCTCGCTTGCCCTGCTGCTAGTGTGCTATCAGAGTCTTCAGTGCTGCTGGTTCAATACTGACCAAAAAAAGGACACGTCTGGCTACCCAAAATGTTGATGATCTAACCTTCATTAAAATGAACCAATCATGGATTTCAAATTATTTTGCCCCACCTTCCCCTCCTGACACATAGCTTGCCTGAAAAATGTCTTGCTTTTGGCCTCCTCTTCCTGACTTCTCCAATTCCTCCATTTGCAGCTGCTGAATGTCCACCATAGGCCATTTTTATACCTCCCTAAATGGGCTGACTCCCCCTACAGGGCCGTGGTCACCACCTGGCGCATGCACCCGTGCGAGTGCCGTTTGCCTGGATAGGTGGGTGGGCCCACTCTTGGGCGATGGCACTGGCACAGGGTCCCTCATAGTACAATGAAGTGTCTCTGACGGTGGTGGTGCACAACCAGCGTCAGACACACCATCGTAATATGAGGGGCCCTGTGCCAGTACCGCCGCCCACGAGAGAGTGTTCCCCCCAGCTCGAATAGTGCTCTACCACTTGCAATACTTACCTCTCCCTGCTCCACCACTGTGTAGTCTGTGCTGTTATCCTTCAATGGCACTGCCAATACAAATTTGTTGAAATGATAGATGATAGTTAAAATATACAGGGGCCCTGGCCTCCATTTAGACCAGTTAATACTTTGCGCCTACTACCACTGTCTGCTACTCAGCCCCTGTACCTAGCTATGCCACCTGTTTATTTATGAACAATTTTTTGGCAGACATTTAGCCCACTTTATTATTTGGGCCTACTAACTTAGTCTGCTATTCATTACAATTTTCCGACACTGAGCAAAGCAATGCCGCCTGTATAGTCCTGTTACCACATTTGAACTGCATTTAGCCTACTTTATTATTTGGGCCTATATCTGTGTTTCCTCCTCATCCTGCCCATTGCCCAGCCACTGCTAGATGAGTCTGCTGGCACATTGACCCAGACCACTACATTCCCCTTGCACTCTACACAGCCAGAATCTGACCCTGCTGAAAGTCAGGTTCCCCTTCCCGCATACTATACCACCTTACACGGGGACAAAGAGGAAGGTGCAGATGAAAGTGCAGGTTCCTTCATCAGGTGGGGGGCATACTCATTGGCAACGTCACTGGCACAGGGCCCCTCATAGTACGCAAAAGTGTCTCTGCCAGTGGGAGGTGCCACCCGCCGTCAAACACACCGCCGTACTATGAGGGGCCCTGTGCCAGTGCCAACGAGTGGGCCCCACTGCTTGCTCAGGATCACAGCACTTGCAAAGTTGAAATACTTACCTCTCCCTGCTCCACTGCCGTGACGTATTCCGCGTTTCCTAGGCCCACGAAAATCTTGAGCAAGCCCTACCCCCCCACAACTTTAGCCAAATGACCCCCAGTTTTCAATGCCTAACTATTATTATAAAGTAAATTAAGATTGACAAGCTTAAGTAATAAGAATTTATGTTTTTGGCATTAAAATGGGCACTGTAAGTGTTTTCCTGTCCTCCACTCACTGCCGATTTTGATTCCCTATTGACTTGCATTGGGTTTCGTGTTTCAGTCGGCCCCCGACATTTCGCAATAATCGGCCGATTTCACCCGAACCGACTTTTGACAAAGTCGGGTTTCGCGAAACCCGACTCGATCCGAAAAAAGTAAAAGTCGCTCAACTCTACTTTCCTGTGATGGAAAAGGACGGGGACTTGGACATTTTCCTGCCAGCATTTGAAAAAGCCTGCAGACAGTACCGGCTGCCTAGGACTGAATGGGCCTGATATCTGACCCCAGGCCTCAAAGGAAAAGCTCTGGAGGTGTTTGCTTCTCTCTCGCCAGACCAAGATGGAGACTATGATGCCATCAAGCAGACCCTTATAAAGAAGTACCAGCTAACTCCGGAGGTTTACCGTAAAAAGTTCCGGAACCTCCAACATGGCCCACACGACACAGCGATGTGGTGCATGGACTCAGGACCCACTTTAACCAGTGGATCCAAGGACTGTCCGTGACCACCTTTGAGCAGCTGTGGGACCTGATGATCAAAGACCAGTTTCTACATTTTTGCCCAGCTGAGGTGCGACAGTTTGTGATGGACCGAGAGCCAAAGACGTGGACAAAGCAGCGCAGATTGCCGACACCTATGAGGCCAACTGTAAATCGGAAGTGCGGAAGCCGAACACCGCCAGCTGGAGAGGAGGTAAGCCTGCAAAGAACCCCAGTGCCCCTGCCAGCTAACTCATCGGAGGCCCTGTCCCGTTGCCAGCGCCAGACCTACCACCGACCCTCGCAAGTGTTTTTCCTGCAATAAGACTGGTCATATCAGCACCACCTGTCCGGAGAAGCAGAAGAACCCCCTAGCCAAGGCCTCAGGGCCTAATGCAGCAGTTCTTTTTGTGGGTGGGGCAGTTGGAAGGGTCTGTGACAATTGTTGTGAATTTGCTTTTTGCTCCCTCTAGTGGTTACTAGTTTTTTGACTCTGGTTTTTCTGTCATTCCTTTTATCCGCACCTGGGTCGTTAGTTAGGGGTGTTGCTATATAAGCTCCCTGGACCTTCAGTTCAATGCCTGGCAACGTAGTTATCAGAGCTAGTCTGCTGTGCTCTTGTCTACTGATCCTGGTTCCAGTTATATCAGCTAAGTCTGCCTTTTGCTTTTTGCTATTTGTTTTGGTTTTGTATTTTTGTCCAGCTTGTTCCTAATCTATATCCTGACCTTTGCTGGAAGCTCTAGGGGGCTGGTGTTCTCCCCCCGGACCGTTAGACGGTTCGGGGGTTCTTGAATTTCCAGTGTGGATTTTGATAGGGTTTTTGTTGACCATATAAGTTACCTTTCTTTATTCTGCTATCAGTAAGCGGGCCTCTCTGTGCTAAACCTGGTTCATTTCTGTGTTTGTCATTTCCTCTTACCTCACCGTCATTATTTGTGGGGGGCTTCTATCCAGCTTTGGGGTCCCCTTCTCTGGAGGCAAGAAAGGTCTTTATTTTCCTCTACTAGGGGTAGCTAGATTCTCCGGCTGGCGCGTGTCATCTAGAATCAACGTAGGAATGATCCCCGGCTACTTCTAGTGTTGGCGTTAGGAGTAGATATATGGTCAACCCAGTTACCACTGCCCTATGAGCTGGATTTTTGTATTCTGCAGACTTCCACGTTCCTCTGAGACCCTCGCCATTGGGGTCATAACAGTTTGCCAGGCCAGTATTAAATGTTTAATGCATTGCAGAAGAGGGATTATAAGAAAGAAGATTCTGAGTTTTTTTTTTTTTTCTTCTTCCCCTTTACCTCAGAGTGGCTATGCTTGCTGCAGACATGAATGTCCAGACCTTGATTACAAGTGTGGACCAGCTGGCTACTCGTGTGCAGGGCATACAAGACTATGTTATCAGAAATCCTAGGTCAGAACCTAAAATACCGATTCCTGAACTGTTTTCCGGAGACAGGTTTAAGTTTAGGAATTTCGTGAATAATTGTAAATTGTTTTTGTCCCTGAGACCCTGTTCATCTGGAGATTCTGCTCAGCAAGTAAAAATTGTTATTTCGTTCTTACGGGGCGACCCTCAGGATTGGGCTTTTTCGCTGGCGCCAGGAGATCCGGCATTGGCTGATCTTGATGCGTTTTTTCTGGCGCTCGGTTTACTTTATGAGGAACCCAATCTTGAGATTCAGGCAGAAAAGGCCTTGCTGGCTATGTCTCAGGGGCAGGACGAGGCTGAAGTGTATTGCCAAAAATTTCGGAAATGGTCCGTGCTGACACATTGGAACGAGTGTGCACTGGCCGCTAATTTTAGAAATGGCCTTTCTGAAGCCATTAAGAATGTTATGGTGGGTTTTCCCATTCCCACAGGTCTGAATGATACTATGGCACTGGCTATTCAAATTGACCGGCGGTTGCGGGAGCGCAAAACCGCAAATTCCCTCATGGTGTTGTCTGAACAGACACCTAATTTGGTGCAATGTGATAGAAAAACCGCAAATTCCCTCATGGTGTTGTCTGAACAGACACCTGATTTAATGCAATGTGATAGAATCCTGACTAGAAATGAGCGGAAAATTCATAGACGCCAGAATGGCTTGTGCTACTACTGTGGTGATTCTACACATGTTATCTCAGCATGCTCTAAACGTATAGCTAAGGTTGTTAGTCCTGTCACCGTTGGTAATTTGCAACCTAAATTTATTCTGTCTGTAACTTTGATTTGCTCACTGTCATCTTATCCTGTCATGGCGTTTGTAGATTCAGGTGCTGCCCTGAGTCTCATGGATCTCTCATTTGCTAAGCGCTGTGGTTTTACTCTTGAACCATTAGAAAATCCTATTCCTCTTAGGGGTATTGATGCTACACCATTGGCAGCAAATAAACCGCAGTATTGGACACAGGTTACCATGTGCATGACTCCTGAACACCGCGAGGTGATACGTTTCCTGGTTTTACATAAAATGCATGATTTGGTTGTTTTAGGGCTGCCATGGTTACAGACCCATAATCCAGTCCTGGACTGGAAGGCTATGTCAGTCTCAAGTTGGGGCTGTCGTGGTATTCATGGGGATTCCCTGCCTGTGTCTATTGCTTCTTCTACGCCTTCGGAAGTTCCGGAGTATTTGTCTGATTATCAGGATGTCTTCAGTGAGTCTGAGTCCAGTGCACTGCCTCCTCATAGGGACTGTGACTGTGCTATAGATTTGATCCCAGGCAGTAAATTTCCTAAGGGAAGACTGTTTAATCTGTCGGTACCTGAACATACCGCTATGCGTTCATATATCAAGGAGTCTCTGGAGAAAGGACATATTCGTCCGTCTTCTTCCCCTCTTGGTGCGGGATTCTTTTTTGTGGCAAAAAAGGACGGATCTTTGAGAACTTGTATTGATTATCGGCTTTTGAATAAGATCACTGTCAAATTTCAGTATCCTTTACCGCTGTTGTCTGACTTGTTTGCCCGGATTAAGGGTGCCAAGTGGTTCACCAAGATAGACCTTCGTGGTGCGTACAACCTTGTGTGCATTAAGCAAGGTGATGAATGGAAAACCGCATTCAATACGCCCGAAGGTCATTTTGAGTACTTGGTGATGCCTTTTGGGCTCTCCAATGCGCCTTCAGTTTTTCAGTCCTTTATGCATGACATTTTCCGGAAGTATCTGGATAAATTTTTGATTGTTTATCTGGATGATATTTTGGTTTTTTCTGATAATTGGGATTCGCATGTGGAGCAGGTCAGGTTGGTCTTTAAAATTTTGCGTGAAAATTCTTTGTTTGTCAAGGGCTCAAAGTGTCTCTTTGGTGTACAGAAGGTTCCCTTTTTGGGGTTCATTTTTTCCCCTTCTGCTGTGGAGATGGACCCAGTCAAGGTCCGAGCTATTCTTGATTGGACTCAGCCCTCGTCAGTTAAGAGTCTTCAGAAGTTCTTGGGCTTCGCTAACTTCTACCATCGTTTTATCGCTAATTTTTCTAGCATTGTGAAACCTTTGACGGATATGACCAAGAAGGGCTCTGATGTAGCTAACTGGGCTCCTGCTGCCGTGGAGGCTTTCCAGGAGTTGAAACGCCGGTTTACTTCGGCGCCTGTTTTGTGCCAGCCTGACGTCTCACTTCCCTTTCAGGTTGAGGTGGATGCTTCGGAGATTGGGGCAGGGGCCGTTTTGTCGCAGAGAGGCCCTGGTTGCTCTGTTATGAAGCCTTGTGCCTTTTTCTCTAGGAAGTTTTCGCCTGCCGAGCGAAATTATGATGTGGGCAATCGGGAGTTGTTGGCCATGAAATGGGCATTTGAGGAGTGGCGTCATTGGCTCGAGGGTGCTAAGCATCGTGTGGTGGTCTTGACTGATCACAAAAATCTGATGTATCTCGAGTCTGCTAAACGCCTTAATCCGAGACAGGCCCGCTGGTCATTGTTTTTCTCCCGCTTTGATTTTGTTGTCTCGTATTTACCAGGTTCAAAGAATGTGAAGGCCGATGCTCTTTCTAGGAGCTTTGTGCCTGATGCTCCTGGAGTCGCTGATCCTGTTGGTATTCTTAAAGATGGAGTTATCTTGTCAGCTATTTCTCCGGATCTGCGACGTGTGTTGCAGAGATTTCAGGCTGATAGGCCTGAGTCTTGTCCACCTGACAGACTGTTTGTCCCGGATAAGTGGACCAGCAGAGTCATTTCCGAGGTTCATTCCTCGGTGTTGGCAGGTCACCCGGGAATTTTTGGCACCAGAGATCTGGTGGCCAGGTCCTTTTGGTGGCCTTCCTTGTCAAGGGATGTGCGGTCATTTGTGCAGTCCTGTGGGACTTGTGCTCGAGCTAAGCCTTGCTGTTCTCGTGCCAGCGGTTTGCTCTTGCCCTTGCCTGTCCCGAAGAGACCTTGGACACATATCTCCATGGATTTCATTTCTGATCTTCCGCTATCTCAGGGCATGTCCGTTATCTGGGTGATATGTGATCGCTTCTCCAAGATGGTCCATTTGGTTCCTTTGCCTAAGCTGCCTTCCTCTTCCGATCTGGTTCCTGTGTTTTTCCAGAACGTGGTTCGTTTGCACGGCATCCCTGAGAATATTGTGTCAGACAGAGGATCCCAGTTCGTTTCCAGGTTCTGGCGATCCTTTTGTAGTAGGATGGGCATTGATTTGTCGTTTTCGTCTGCTTTCCATCCTCAGACTAATGGTCAGACGGAGCGAACCAATCAGACCTTGGAGGCTTATTTGAGGTGTTTTGTCTCTGCTGATCAGGACGATTGGGTGACATTCTTGCCGTTGGCTGAGTTTGCCCTTAATAATCGGGCTAGTTCCGCCACCTTGGTTTCGCCTTTTTTCTGCAACTCTGGTTTCCATCCTCGCTTTTCTTCGGGTCATGTGGAGCCTTCTGACTGTCCTGGGGTGGATTCTGTGGTGGATAGGTTGCAGCAGATCTGGAATCATGTGGTGGACAACTTGAAGTTGTCACAGGAGAAGGCTCAGCGCTTTGCCAACCGCCGCCGCGGTGTGGGTCCCCGACTACGCGTTGGGGATTTGGTATGGCTTTCTTCCCGCTTTGTTCCTATGAAGGTCTCCTCTCCCAAATTTAAACCTCGTTTTATTGGGCCTTACAAGATATTGGAAATCCTTAATCCTGTATCTTTTCGTCTGGATCTTCCTGTGTCGTTTGCTATTCACAATGTATTTCATAGGTCCTTGTTGCGGCGGTACATTGTGCCTGTAGTTCCTTCTGCTGAGCCTCCTGCTCCGGTGTTGGTTGAGGGCGAGTTGGAGTACGTGGTGGAGAAGATCTTGGATTCTCGCCTCTCCAGGCGGAGGCTTCAGTACCTGGTCAAGTGGAAGGGCTATGGTCAGGAGGATAATTCCTGGGTGGTCGCCTCTGATGTTCATGCGGCCGATTTAGTTCGTGCCTTTCATGCCGCTCATCCTGATCGCCCTGGTGGTCGTGGTGAGGGTTCGGTGACCCCTCACTAAGGGGGGGGTACTGTTGTGAATTTGCTTTTTGCTCCCTCTAGTGGTTACTAGTTTTTTGACTCTGGTTTTTCTGTCATTCCTTTTATCCGCACCTGGGTCGTTAGTTAGGGGTGTTGCTATATAAGCTCCCTGGACCTTCAGTTCAATGCCTGGCAACGTAGTTATCAGAGCTAGTCTGCTGTGCTCTTGTCTACTGATCCTGGTTCCAGTTATATCAGCTAAGTCTGCCTTTTGCTTTTTGCTATTTGTTTTGGTTTTGTATTTTTGTCCAGCTTGTTCCTAATCTATATCCTGACCTTTGCTGGAAGCTCTAGGGGGCTGGTGTTCTCCCCCCGGACCGTTAGACGGTTCGGGGGTTCTTGAATTTCCAGTGTGGATTTTGATAGGGTTTTTGTTGACCATATAAGTTACCTTTCTTTATTCTGCTATCAGTAAGCGGGCCTCTCTGTGCTAAACCTGGTTCATTTCTGTGTTTGTCATTTCCTCTTACCTCACCGTCATTATTTGTGGGGGGCTTCTATCCAGCTTTGGGGTCCCCTTCTCTGGAGGCAAGAAAGGTCTTTATTTTCCTCTACTAGGGGTAGCTAGATTCTCCGGCTGGCGCGTGTCATCTAGAATCAACGTAGGAATGATCCCCGGCTACTTCTAGTGTTGGCGTTAGGAGTAGATATATGGTCAACCCAGTTACCACTGCCCTATGAGCTGGATTTTTGTATTCTGCAGACTTCCACGTTCCTCTGAGACCCTCGCCATTGGGGTCATAACAGACAATGTCCAGTAAGTCACCGTGGGGAGCTATGTTGCTAGAGGCCTCAAGGACATCGGGGCTGAACGAACTCTCATCCGACCTGAACTGGCGGCCCCTGCAGAAATTATTCCGGGGAAAACCTTGACTGTCAACGTGATTGGGGGCATCCACTGTCCCTTGCTGATGGCCCAGGTGTTCCTAGATTGGGGTGCCGGGAGCGGGGTGACAATCAACAGCTATAGTTTATTTCTCAGTAACAAGAGGGAAGTTTGTCTTGTCCGGCTGACGTATCCGTGTGGGGTTGTCCGAAAACTTGCCCACTGACGTTTTGTTGGGGACTGGTTTGGGGAGAATGTTTGCATATTATGTCCCTGACCCCCCCACCCAGTCTGATACTAAGGGTAAAGTAGATGCTCATGATAATGACGTGAAATTGCACGCTTTACCTGACAGTGATTTACCTGATAACCATTTATCTGATACTGATGATGTGTCTACAGGTGCAGGAGTGCTCAGCCACGTCACTCTGCGGAATGAGATGGCTGAGGAACCCCAAACAGGAGCAAGCAACAGTGCTAAAGGAAATTAGGAGAAGCACCGGAACTTTGAGGAAGGTGATGCCTTGCAACTGACCAGTGCCGTAGAGGAAGGTAACTGCCCCATATATAGCACTGCCCCTGAGGTGTTGGGGGTGGATGGGGAGGTAGAACCCATAGCAGTGCCGGCTGATGGGTCTGTGGAAGTCTCCGGGGAGACAGACTACATAGCTGCTGTTACCTGTAGTCAGAGTGCCCAGAATGTAGGTAACGCCCTTCCTTCTGGACCCTCCTCAGTCACAGGGGTGACTGAATCGGAAATGAACCCAGAGCAGGTCCTAGAGGGTTCCCGTGAGGAAGGGAACCTGATGTCACTTCTGGCTGCCTCCAGCCAGAGGTTCCAGGCTGCTCTGCAGTCAGATACATGCCTGGAGACCTTGAGACACCTAGCCGAGATGCCCACCTCCGTGACTGATAAGGAGAGGGTGTTCTGGGAACAAGAGTGGTTGTCCCAGGAGACAGTTCCCAGTAAATCCCAAAATAAGTGGTTGAGGGAAAAACAGCTGGTCGTCCCATACCAATTTAGGGGTGAGTTGTTGCAGATTGCCCGTGAGATCCCACTCACTGGACACTTGGGCATCAGCAAAACTAAGGCCCGGCTGTCTCCCCCTTGAGAAAGCGAGCAGCGAAACGCTCGTAGGGGTCTCTGTGGCATCGCGAACGTGCATTTACATATGGGTGTGCTTTGAACCTTTTACTATATATTTTGCAGATCCATACCCTTGCACTGTTAAGCACTTTATCCTGTCATTTGAGCAGCATTTGCTAGGTTGATGGAGATGGGTCTGCATTATCTCAGATATTTTGAAACCCAGTGCCGGCTACTGTATACTATCCTCCACTTTGCCACCATGTGTATGCAGCGCCCCAGAGTCCTGGTCGTTGCAGTAATGTTATTCTTCCACCAGGGGGAGTGATATTACGTCTGATGGCAATAAAGGAGATCTTCCTACCAGGTATCACAAACCATACACCACACTTCACAATCCAGTCCACCAGGGGGAGTCTTGCTCCTATCTACTAGGGCACTCCTCACAATAGGGTAAAACTGGTGGGCTGGATGGAAAGTGAGAGAGAAGCTGGCTGGGCTTTGCCCAGGAAAGACCTGTCAGGCAGACAGGGGAAGGAGGAACATCGGAACTGCAGACAGAAGGTCCCTGACAGGGGTGGGATCCTGTCAGAGGCCTAGCTAGACAGAAAGACACGGAGCTGCGCCTGCCCCACGTGAAGCAGCATCCTAAGAAAGGACATGAAGAGAATTGTATTGTAGAGGGTGAGAAACTGAGTCATAGCACAAGGAGATAACACCAGGAGTTCTGCCCTGTAATAGGCTGCCTCCTTCTGAGGCGCGAAGCCGGTGGCCGGAACACCGAGGGAGCAACCGTCTCCAAGCCTTGCTCCAGAGACCGGCAGGACAGTCAATTCCAAGTTGGCTGCCCGACCTTAATACCTAGGAGACACGGTGGCAACTTGTGGGGGTCGGGGCGTCTCTAGGGTCCCTATAAATAAGCCTCAGGCCATCAGTCATACGGGTTTGTCCTATCCATACCATCTGGGGGACAGAGAGGAAGAAATAACATCTAGAACATCTACAACAGTTGTGAGTACCTTACCGAGAAGCTCAGCAGGGAGGTACTACAACACACAGGCGCTAGAGGAAGGCTACTGATTTCCACCTGGATAAGGGGACTCTGGATTTGCCTTCAGACCGGTTGGACTCTGCCTACCCTGTGGTCTGTACCCTGGACTGTGGATGCTGAAGCCTTCAGTAAAAGGTAAAGAGACTGCAACCTTGTGTCCTCGTTATTCACTGCGCCTTACATCATCCACCATCACCATCTACACTTCTGGGAAGCCCTGGGGATACACTTCACCTGTCGGAAGGTATACCATCTAGCTGCCATAACATCACCCTAGCGGACCCCTCACCGCAGCGTCAGTCACCCTGACCGAATACCACAGGTGGCGTCATGAACTACCCCTTTAAAGACCTTTCCCAAAACCATAAAAACTCTCTATTCCTTTTATTGGAAGTCCCTCAAAGGGTCACGGACCGGGTCGGGCCACCGTGACATCCCCCGAACCGAAGGACCCGGTGCCGAGTACCCCATTGCCCTTGCGTGGGGGCGATCCATGTATCTTACTTGAATAAAACCCTTTTCCTCTTACTTACTTTTTCTATGTCACTTGTGACTGTATGAGATTTTATTCAATGTGTGTATTGTCTAGATTTCTTCAATATAATAAACTTTACCATTTTATATATATCTCTTTGGTGAGTGGTGTGTGTGGATACTAGTTATCCATTCTTTAGGTTATTATATATTTTGACACACTCCCTGTCTAAATGCACTTTAGGATTCATCCTAGTGGTGAAGGCCCCATATATTACTGACATGCTTTTGGACATGTTTGTAGTTCCAATTTAGGGGTGAGTTGCAGATTGCCCATGAGATCCCACTCGCTGGACATTTGAGGATCAGCAAAACTAAGGCCCGGTTGTCTCAATACTTCTAATGGCCCAAGATGGGGACAGATGTGACAAACTACTGCCACTGCTGTGTCACCTGCCAGAGAGTGGGGAAGCCAGGGTCTGTTCCCAAGGTTCCCCTGAACTCTGCCAGTGATAGAGGATCCTTTCCAGAGGATCACAGTGGACATTGTGGGCCCCCTGGCCATCCCCAGCAGGAACAGCCTTACTGTGGTAGACTATGCTACCCGGAACCCGGAAGCAGTGGCTCTGTCCTCAACTAGGGCGGATAAGGTGGCAGATGCACTGTTGCCCATCTTTTCATGGGTAGGATTTCCCAAGGAGATGCTTACCGACCAGGGGACCCAATTCATGTCTCGCTTAATGGAGAGTCTCTGTAAGAAAATGCAGATGAAGCATCTGGTATTGAGTGCGTACCACCCCCCAAACCAATAGTTTGTGTGAACGGCTCAATGGTACCCTCACACAGATGCTACGAATGCTGGTTGAGACCGAGGGACGCGACTGGAAGTGAAACCTCCCACACCTGTTATTCCCTTACCGAGAGGTTCCGCAGGCCATGACGGGGTTCTCCCCATTCAAGCTCCTGTACGGCAGGAGAGTCCGGGGACCCATTGGGTTGGTAAGGGAATCCTGGGAAGAAGAGGCAAACCCTTCAAAAGTGTCCATCGTTGAGTATGTCATGTGCTTCCGTGACAAGATGCAGACCTTGACGCAGTTGGTGCATGACAACATGGCTCAGGCTGACCAGAAGCACTGGCACGACCAGAACGCCTGGGAGCGGACCTACCAGGTGGATCAGAAGGTGTGGGTACTGGTCCCAGTACTAAAGGATAAGCTTCAGGCAGCCTGGGAAGGCCTGTACGTCGAACACCAACAGCTCATCCCAGTCACCTACGTGGTCACTCTCGATCACGCCCGTGTGTCATGAACTGGGAGTGTTTGGTTGCTCCAGTTCTTTCTTCAGGGATTTATTTATATCCCACTTCCCAGTTATGGTTTGGAACTTGCAGCTCTCTGGTGCCCCCCTTACGCTTTGGTCAGTCAGGGAACTGCACCTAGGAAAATTATTGGCCAGAAAGACTGCCTTGTCGTGTACTGACTATTGGGCATGCTGCAGTGAGGGTGATATACCTATTCCCCGCCACAGCTGAGCAATACTCTTATAAACCCCTTTCCGTCACTGCCAGCTATACCCAACAAGATCAGTATGCTCTGCTACCACCAGCTCCTATTCCTATGATTAATAGCGGGTCAGGAGCCAACACAATTAGTAGTGGAATTTACTTCAGAGGACGTTAGGGGAACATTTTAGAACAAGGAAAACGAAGCTAGTAAATATAACTTTTACTCCAAAAAGAAATAGTCAGTGTTTACAAAAGTATATAAAAACGATATTACAAGATGAGACAATTATAGTATGTACAAAATGATTACAAATGAAAAGGGATTAAAGTTGAAAAAACACTTACAGTTCTCTCATGGCATGGCTGGCCATGCGGATAGGGGGAAGGGTGACATCATAATGCATCAGAGCAGATTGCAGAGTTTCTGTTAGCTGACCTCCTGGGCAAAAAGTTACTCCTAAAATGAGGTCCCATATTTTATACCCTCTGCTAGTGATATCACTGAGGGGATGGATACGCTCCCCTTGGAAAGGTATGCAAAACAGTCTAATAGCTCATAGCCATCCTAACTCGGTCTGTGAGGCTCATAGACGGATGACAAAATTATCATTTTTCTCAGCATGACATTGGCGTTCATTTAAGTCCAAAAATGACTTGACTATGTGACTCGGATAAGCAGTCATTCGCTTCTCAGGTGCTGCCAGGCGCTGAGCTTAGAAAAAGCACTGGTGTGTAGTGCAGCACCCCAGAGTCCTGGTCGTTGCAGTACTGATGCTCCGCCGCTAAGGGGGGCTATGGTACGTCTGATGGCACTGAAGGAGTTCACCTGACCAGGTATCACAGACACCAATACACTTCACAGTCTGGCCTCCAGGGGGAGCTAAGGGCACTATGTATTAGGCCACTCCTCACAATCTGGTAAAACTGGGAGTTAGGTAGGAAGTTAGTGAGAAAGCTGACTGGGTTGGAACCAGGCAACATCCTGTGGCAGAGGGTGTTGCAGGGGAAGATTCAGGGGGGTCCCTGTCAGGGGTGGGATCCTGACAGAGGCTGTTATGATTTTCCCAATGGCAGGGAAATCAAAATAACAACAGACTAGCTCTCAGGTGATGGGAACTAAAGTGACCGTGACCTGAACCTGACACAACACTGGAAGTAGCCGGGGAGTGTTTCCTACGATGCCCTAGACACCACGCGCCAGCCGGAGATCTAACTACCCCTATCAGAGGAATATACAGGCCTGCCTTACCTCCAGAGATGAACCCCAAAAGGAGATAGCAGCCCCCCACAGATATTGACGGTGAGTCAAGAGGAAAAGACATACGTAGGATGAACAGCAGATTTAGCACAGTGAGGTCCGCTTACTAGATAGCAGAAGTACAGGAAAGAGTCACTTCACGGTCAACTTCAAAACACTACTCAAAAACACCATCCTGAAATTACTTTAAAACTCCAGTGACAACTCATGCCACTGGAGTGGCAATTTCAGTCCACGAGAGCTTCCAGCTACAGAGAGTCACATTGCAAATAGCTGGACAAAAATAGCATTAACTAGAAACAAAATTCAACTTAGCTGAACAGGATCTTGAGGCAGGAGAATGCAACAGAATGCTACTGATACATTGTTGGCCGGCATCGGACCAGCAGCCAAGCAGCCTTAAATAGGAAACTCCCCTAATGGGTGTCAACAGGTGATCAAGGATAGAAGAAGGCAAATAAGTGGCACTACCATAAAACACCACCAGGGCAGCCCACAAACAGAATTCACAACAGTACCCCCCCCTTAAGGAGGGGGCACCGAACCCTCACCAGAACCACCAGGGCGATCTGGATGAGCACTATGAAATGCACAAACCAAATCAGGAGCATGAACATCAGATGCTGTCACCCAAGAATTATCCTCCTGACCATAGCCCTTCCACTTAACCAGATACTGAAGTTTCCGTCTGGAAACACGGGAGTCCAAGATCTTTTCCACCACATACTCCAACTCACCCTCAACCAGCACAGGAGCAGGAGGATCAGCAGACGGAACAACCGGCACCTCATACCTCCGCAACAATGACCGATGAAAAACATTATGAATAGTAAAAGATGCTGGGAGGTCCAAACGAAAGGACACAGGATTGAGAACCTCCAGAATCCTATAAGGGCCGATAAACCGAGGCTTAAACTTAGGAGGCGAGACCTTCATAGGAACAAATCGAGAAGACAACCAAACCAGGTCCCCAACACAAAGACGAGGACCGACACGCCGATGACGATTAGTGAACTGTTGAGTCTTCTCCTGGGACAACTTCAGATTGTCCACAACCTGTCCCCAAATCTGATGCATTCTATCAACCACAGCATCTACTCCAGGACAATCCGAAGACTCCAATTGACCGGACGAAAAGCGAGGGTGAAACCCTGAATTACAAAAAAATGGAGAAACCAAAGTGGCAGAACTGGCCCGATTGTTAAGGGCAAACTCTGCCAATGGCAAAAAATCAAGCCAATCGTCCTGATCAGCGGACACAAAACACCTCAAGTAAGTCTCCAAGGTCTGATTAGCACGCTCAGTCTGGCCATTAGTCTGAGGATGGAATGCAG
Source organism: Ranitomeya variabilis (assembly GCF_051348905.1). NCBI lineage: Eukaryota > Metazoa > Chordata > Amphibia > Anura > Dendrobatidae > Ranitomeya > Ranitomeya variabilis. The sequence continues at coordinate 547,134,975 of NC_135232.1, read as the reverse complement.
ACGAAAAAGACAAGTCGATGCCCATCCTGGCACAGAACGCCCGCCAAAATCTAGACACAAACTGAGTACCCCTGTCAGACACTATATTCTCAGGAATACCATGCAAACGCACAACATTCTGAAAAAATAGAGGGACCAGCTCAGAGGAGGAGGGCAATTTGGGCAAAGGTACCAAGTGAACCATCTTGGAAAAACGGTCACACACCACCCAGATGACGGACATCCTACGAGAAACAGGAAGGTCAGAAATAAAGTCCATAGAGATGTGCGTCCAAGGCCTCTTAGGAATAGGCAAGGGCAACAACAACCCGCTGGCCCGGGAACAGCAGGGCTTAGCCCGAGCACAAACATCACAAGACTGCACAAAAATACGTACATCTCGAGACAAGGAAGGCCACCAGAAGGACCTAGACACCAGATCCCTGGTGCCAAAAATTCCAGGATGACCTGCCAACGCGGAAGAGTGAACCTCCGAAATAACTCTACTGGTCCAGTCATCAGGGACAAACAGTCTACCAGGCGGACAGCGATCAGGCCTATCCACCTGAAACTCCTGCAAAGAGCGCCGCAGGTCTGGGGAGACAGCTGACAATATCACCCCATCCTTCAGGATACCAGTAGGTTCGGAATCACCAGGCGAGTCAGGCTCAAAACTCCTAGAGAGGGCATCCGCCCTCACATTCTTAGACCCAGGCAGATATGAAACCACAAAGTTAAATCGAGAGAAAAACAACGACCAGCGCGCCTGTCTAGGATTCAGACGCCTGGCTGACTCAAGATAAATTAGATTTTTGTGGTCAGTCAAGACCACCACCTGGTGTCTAGCACCCTCAAGCCAATGACGCCACTCCTCAAATGCCCACTTCATGGCCAAGAGCTCCCGATTTCCAACATCATAATTTCGCTCAGCGGGCGAAAACTTTCGAGAGAAAAACGCACATGGTCTCATCACTGAGCAGTCAGGACCTTTCTGCGACAAAACTGCACCTGCTCCGATCTCGGAAGCATCTACTTCAACCTGGAACGGGAGCGAAACATCAGGCTGGCGCAACACAGGAGCAGAAGAAAAGCGGCGCTTAAGCTCCCGAAAGGCCTCCACAGCCGCAGAGGACCAATTAGCAACATCAGCACCCTTCTTGGTCAAATCAGTCAAAGGTTTAGCAATGGCAGAAAAACCCGCTATGAATCGGCGATAGAAATTAGCAAATCCCAAGAATTTCTGAAGACTCTTTAGAGAAGTAGGTTGTATCCAATCACAAATAGCCTGAACCTTAACAGGGTCCATCTCCATAGATGAAGGGGAAAAAATATATCCCAAAAAGGAAATTCTCTGAACCCCAAAAATACACTTTGAGCCCTTCACAAATAGAGAATTAGCTCGTAAAACCTGAAAAACTCTCCTGACCTGTTGAACATGAGATTCCCAGTCCTCCGAAAAAATCAAAATATCATCCAAATACACAATCATAAATTTATCCAGATATTCACGGAAAATATCGTGCATAAAGGACTGAAAAACGGAAGGGGCATTCGCGAGACCGAAAGGCATTACCAAATACTCAAAATGGCCTTCAGGCGTATTAAATGCGGTCTTCCACTCATCCCCCTGCTTAATCCGCACCAAATTATACGCACCACGTAGATCGATCTTAGTGAACCACTTCGCCCCCTTTATGCGAGCAAAAAGATCAGTCAGTAAAGGTAACGGGTACTGGTATTTAACTGTAATCTTATTCAGAAGTCGATAGTCGATACAAGGTCTCAATGAGCCATCCTTTTTACCCACAAAGAAAAACCCTGCCCCCAGTGGAGACAAAGAGGGGCGAATATGACCCTTTTCCAAAGATTCTCTGATATACTCCCGCATAGCAGTATGTTCAGGTACAGACAAATTAAACAAGCGACCCTTAGGAAATTTACTACCGGGAATCAACTCAATAGCGCAGTCACACTCTCTGTGAGGGGGGAGAGAATCAGTTTTAGGCTCCTGAAAGACATCATAAAAATCTGACAGAAATGCTGGGATCTCAGAGGGAGTAGATGAAGAAATGGGAACCAAAGGTGCATCCCCATGAATCCCCCGACATCCCCAGCTCAGCACAGACATTGATCTCCAGTCCAAGACTGGATTATGAATTTGTAACCATGGTAATCCAAATACTAATACGTCATGTAGATTATATAACACAAGGAAACGAATAATCTCCTGATGGTCTGGGGAAAGATGCATAGTCACTTGTGTCCAATATTGTGGTTTATTGCTAGCCAAAGGTGTAGAATCAATACCCTTTAAGGGAATAGAAACCTCCAGAGGCTCTAAATCAAACCCACAACGCTTGGCAAAGGACCAATCCATGAGACTCAGAGCGGCGCCAGAATCCACATAAGCATCCACAGTAACAGATGATAAAGTACAAATCAATGTCACGGACAAAAGAAATTTAGACTGCAAGGTACCCATAGAAAAAGATTTATCAACCTTTTTATCAACCTTCTTTATGCGTTTAGAGCATGCTGATATAACATGATCTGGATCTCCACAATAGAAGCACAACCCATTTTTGCGCCTGTAATTCTGTCGTTCGCCTCTAGACAATACACTATCGCATTGCATATGCTCTGGTGCCTTTTCAGAGGTCACCGCCAAATGATGCACAGGTTTTTGCTCAGAAGATACCGCCATATGGTACACAGGTTTTTGCTCAGAAGATACCGCCATATGGTGCACAGGTTCTTGCTCAAAAGATACCGCCATATGGTGCACAGATTTGCGCTCCCGTAAACGCCGATCAATCTGGATAGCCAATTTCATGGCATCATTCAGACCTGTAGGCACAGGGAACCCCACCATGACATCCTTCACGGCATCAGAGAGACCTTCTCTGAAATTAGCTGCTAGAGCGCACTCATTCCATTTAGTAAGCACCGACCATTTACGAAATTTTTGGCAGTATATCTCAGCTTCATCTTGCCCTTGGGAAAGAGCTATCAAGGCTTTCTCAGCCAAAATCTCTAAATTAGGTTCTTCATAAAGCAACCCCAAAGCCAGAAAAAACGCATCTACATTTAATAACGCAGGATCCCCTGGCGACAATGCAAATGCCCAACTTTGTGGGTCACCCCGCAATAGAGAAATAACAATTTTAACCTGTTGCGCAGGATCACCAGCAGAGTGAGATTTCAGAGACAAAAACAATTTACAATTCTCTCTGAAATTCAAAAAACGGGATCTGTCTCCGGTAAAAAATTCAGGCATAGGGATCTTAGGTTCAGACATTGGAGCACGTATAACAAAATCTTGTAAGTTCTGGACCTTTGTAGCCAGGTTATTCAGACCTGCAACCAAACTCTGTGGATCCATGATTCAAACAGGTGTAACCAAAGCCATTCAGAGATTAAGAGGAGAGGAAAAAAAAAAAGGCTGAAGACTGCAGTTTAAGCAAGGAGTACAAATAAGCACTAAGGTGCACTTTCCAAACACAGAAGGAAAAAAAACCCTTTTCATATCCTTTCCTGCTTTAGTGCATAGTTTTAACACATGTGGGCCGGCCAAACTGTTATGATTTTCCCAATGGCAGGGAAATCAAAATAACAACAGACTAGCTCTCGGGTGATGGGAACTAAAGTGACCGTGACCTGAACCTGACACAACATTGGAAGTAGCCGGGGAGTGTTTCCTACGATGCCCTAGACACCACGCGCCAGCCGGAGATCTAACTACCCCTATCAGAGGAATATACAGGCCTGCCTTACCTCCAGAGATGAACCCCAAAAGGAGATAGCAGCCCCCCACAGATATTGACGGTGAGTCAAGAGGAAAAGACATACGTAGGATGAACAGCAGATTTAGCACAGTGAGGTCCGCTTACTAGATAGCAGAAGTACAGGAAAGAGTCACTTCACGGTCAACTTCAAAACACTACTCAAAAACACCATCCTGAAATTACTTTAAAACTCCAGTGACAACTCATGCCACTGGAGTGGCAATTTCAGTCCACGAGAGCTTCCAGCTACAGAGAGTCACATTGCAAATAGCTGGACAAAAATAGCATTAACTAGAAACAAAATTCAACTTAGCTGAACAGGATCTTGAGGCAGGAGAATGCAACAGAATGCTACTGATACATTGTTGGCCGGCATCGGACCAGCAGCCAAGCAGCCTTAAATAGGAAACTCCCCTAATGGGTGTCAACAGGTGATCAAGGATAGAAGAAGGCAAATAAGTGGCACTACCATAAAACACCACCGGGGGAGCCCACAAACAGAATTCACAACAAGAGGCCTAGCGAACAGAGAGAACGTTACGGGACCGCGCCTGCACCTGATCGCGGCGGTACCCTAAGAAAGGACAAGAAGCGAGGTTTATTGTGCTGAGTGAGAAACGAGATCAACGCAACAAGGAGAAACACCAGTAGGAGTCGTGCTGTAAGACGAGGCAACATCCTACTGAGGCGCGCAGCCGGTGGCCGGAACGCCGAGGAAGTATAGAGCTCCAGGCCTAACTTCAAACCTTCGGCAGGACAGTCAGTTATAGGCGGGCTGTCTCACCCAAATCACCTAAGAAGACATAGGGGGCAACAACAGGAGAGGGGCGACACTAGGGTCCAGGAAGAGCTCCGAGCCTACCCGTCATACGGGTGCGTCCTAGCCATATCATCTGGGGGACGAAGAAAACATCAAAATCGAGTTGTGAGGGAACTTCAGAAACAGACACAACAGTTGTGGGGACTATCCCATAAGCACAGCAGGGGAGGACCACAACACACAAGCGCTAGAAGGTAGGCACAGATTTCCACCTGCAAAGGGAACTCTGGAGGTGCCATCGGACCGGCCGGACTTGCGCAGCCCGGTTAACCGTATTCCGGACTGAGGATCCTGAAGCCTTCAGTAAAGAGGTAAAGAGACTGCAACCTGGTGTCCTCGTTATTTACTGCGACCTGCACCGCACCATAACATCATCACCACCCACACCTTTCATTGGGCGCCCCTCAGCAGGGTCACGGACTGGGTCTAGCCACCGTGACAACCCCAGGACAGAGACTCAGAGGCCCGGTACCGGGTACCCCTCGGCCCTGCGGCAGTGGGGGCGCTACATGTAGCGCTATCATCGCACATCCCAAACATGTAATTTTCACACCTATATCACTACTTTGGGTTGAGTTATTTCATCTTGAATAACTTTCTCGTACACACATGGAGTACATGTCTGCAGACAAAGCTGGGTTCTGCTAATTAACACATTCTTGAGGGAGGGGGGAAAGGAATATAGGATTACACAGGACAACCCATCTGCATTGCCATGCTCGCTGACTTTTTTGTGTTTCATGGTAAAGTCGTACAGTTGGAGGGCAAGGCTCCAGCGTAGCAACCTTTCATTGGTACCAGACATGGTGTGCAGCCAGCTCAGGGGGTTGTGGTCGCTCACCACAGTGAAGGCGCATCCGTACAGGTAGGGCTGCAAACATTGCCTTGCCCATAACATGGCCAGGTACTCCTTCTCGATGGTTGAATAGGCCACTTCCCTTGGAAGAAGCTTACGGCTCAGGTTCAACACGGGGTGCTCTTGATGTAAGGACTCTGAACATTTTTTACCTTTTGTGCATTACAGCCCTTTTCCAAGATGGCGTCTTTGGTCTCATGTGCACTGTGTCTTCCTGCTATAAAACTCCACCCCAGCCTTCAGTCTGTGCTAGAGTATTCTGCCTTGCATCCAGCTCCTAAACTCTGATTACTCCCTGGCTATATTCCTGCTCCTGTGAACCTGTGTGGTGATCCTGCTACTCTGCTCTGAGTTCCTGCTGCATACACCAGTTCCAGTAATCCTCCTTCATCTGCTGCTCGTGTTTACTTCCATCTGCATTTGCTGGACATGTAAGCTGTTTCTGTTCTGCAAAAAATTGAGACTATTAACCAGGCCTCCCTGGTTGAGCTAAGATATGATTTGAACTGCCTTATAAGCATATCTATCTGTGTTTGGACCAAGACAAGGATTTATTCGTGTCAAGTATCCTCAAGAATAACTGTATTTCATAGACTTTCTGCTTGATTGCATTTTCCTCTGAAGTTTCCTATAGACTGCTAAGCTGCGTTTAATATTTACACCAAGTGTTGTGGACTTGAGTTTCTCTCTGCACCTGTTTGAATCACCGTGTGATAATATAGACTTTACCACTTATAAAGTGTGTCTTGTAGTTGTCTTGTTCCATGCAAAGAGTCTCCTGAGTTATCCCCTATAATTATTACACTTGGTTCCCAGAGTCGACCTGGCTAAGCACAGCACCGAGGCCAAACTCGCTAGCGTCGGTCTGTACCAGGAACGGTCGACTGCTGTTGACTGCTTTTAACATGGGAGAGTTGCACAGGGCTGTTTTCAAAGCCCGGAAAGCCACCTCACAGCCGTCTGTCCAGTCGAGTGTTTAGGGTAGCTTCTTCCGGGTGAGGTCCGTCAAGGGTTTTGCCATGCTACTATTGTTCTGTACGAAGCGCCTATAGTACCCTGCAGTGCCCAGGAAGGACATAACCTGTTTCTTGGTCCTGGGGGTGAGCCAGAATGTGATCTCGTCCACTTTCCCAGGCTCTGGCCTCATGGAGCCCCCGCCCAACAAGTGCCCCAGGTAGTGGACCTCGCTCATGCCCATCTGGCACTTTCCCGCCTTGATGGTCAGGCCTGCCTGCTTGGTGAATTCGCCTGAGCAATTCCTGGAGATGCTGCAGGTGTTCTTTCCAGGAGAGACTGAAGATGGCAATGTCATCCAGGTACGCCACCGCGTACTTCTCCAGTCCCTGAAGCAGGTGGTTGACCTGGAAAGTGGCAGGGACATTCTGAATGCTGAATGGCATGACCGTGGACTCGTACAGTCTGAAGGGGGTGATAAAGGTGGACTTCTCCTGCGTCTCAGAGCTCAGGGGAATCTGCCAGTATCCATGACTCAAATCTATTATGGACAAATATTTTGCACCAGCTAAACGCTCAAGCAGCTCCTCGGTGCGTGGCATTGGATGCGCGTCTGAGGCTGCAATAACGTTGAGCCCCCCTGTAGTCCAGGCAGAACCGGGTGGTCCGATCCTTCTTTGGCACAAGGACTACAGGTGAGGCCCATGCACTTTTGGACCATTGAATCACCCCCAGCTGTAACATCTCATCGATCTCCTGGCGCATAACCTGCTGCACCTCGTCGGAGATCCGATATGGTGTTCGCCGTAGTGGGGCATGATTCCCGATGTCCACCTCGTGGACCTCTAACTCAGTTCTTCCAGGTCTGTTGGTGAACACAGCCCAGAAGGGTTCCGCTGGGGTTCGGATAGCAAGGCGCTTACCTCCACGTCCTCGAAGGATCCACTGGCCTTGGCTTGGGCCAGCATATCCAGGAGGGGGTCTTCCTCCCCGTCTTAGGGCAGTTTTCAGACCGGTAGGATATAGGCTTCACGTTCATGATGAGCCTTCATCATATTGACGTGGAAAGCTTTGCGCCTACCCCGGGCGTGGTCAAGCGTGACCACGTAGGTGACTGGGTTGAGCTGTTGGTGGACGACGTACAGGCCTTCCCAGGCTGCCTGAAGCTCATCCTTTGGTATGGGGACCAGCACCCACACCTTCTGACCCACCTGGTAGGTCCGATCCCGGGCGTTCTGGTCGTACCAGTGCTTCTGGTCAGTCTGAGCCATGTTGTCATGCACCAACTGCGTCAAGGTCAGCATCTTGTCATGGAAGCACATGACATACTCAACGATGGACACTTCTGAAGGGTTCGGCTCTTGTTCTCAGGATTCCCTTACCAATCCAATGGGTCCCCAGACTTGCCTGCCGTACAGGAGCTCGAAGGGGAAGAACCCCGTCGAGGACTGCGGAACCTCTCTGTAAGCGAATAGCAGGTGTGGGAGGTACTGCTCCCAGTCGCGTCCTTGGGTCTCAACCAGCATGCGTAGCATCTGAGGGTACCGTTGAAGCGCTCACACAAGCCATTGGTCTGGGGGTGATACGCACTCGATACCAGGCGCTCCACCTGCATTTTCTTACAGAGAGCCTCCATTAGGCGAGACATGAATTGGGTCCCTTAGTCGGTAAGCATCTCCCTGGGAAATCCTACCCCTGAAAAGATGGTCAACAGTGCATTCGCCACCTTATCCGCCCTAATTGAGGACAGAGCCACTGCCTCTGGGTACCGGGTAGCATAGTATACCACAGTGAGGACATATTGCTTTCCAGAGCTGCTGGGGATGGCCAGCGGGCCCACAATGTCCACCGCTATCCTCTGGAAAGGCTCTTCTATCACTGGAAAAGAGATCAGGGGAGCCTTAAGAGCAGGCCCCACCTTCCCCACTCTTTGGCAGGTGATACAGGAGCGGCAGTAGTTTGTCACATCTGTCCCCATTTTGGGCCAATAGAAGTTTTGAGACATCCTGGCCTTAGTTTTGCTAATCCCCAAGTTTCCAGCGAGTGGGATCTCATGGGCAGTCCGCAACAACTCACCCCTGAATTGGTACGGGACAACCAGCTGTCTTTCCCTCAACCACTCCTTTTGGGATTGACTGGGAACTGTCTCTCGGTATAACCTTCCTCGTTCCCAGAACACCCTCACCTTATCAGTTATGGAGGTGGACGTCTCAGCGTGGTGTCTCAAGTTCTCCAGGCTCACATCTGAGTGCAGAGCAACCTGGAGCTCCTGGCTGGAGGAAGCCAGAAGTGACATCAGGGTCCCTTCCCCACGGGAACCCTCTCGGACCTGCTCTGGGTCCATCTCTGGTTGAATCACCCCTGTGACAGAGGAGGGTCCGGAAAGCAGAATGTTATCTGCGTTCCAGGCACTCTGACTGCGGGTGACAGCAGCTACGTAGGCTGTCTCCCCGGGGATTTCCACAGACCCATCAGCCGGTGCTGCTATGGGCTCTACTTCCCCATCCAACCCCATTACCTCAGGAGCAGTGCTACCTATGGGACAGTTACCTTCCTCTGTGGCACTGGTCATTTGCACGGCAGTACCTTCCTCACGGTTCCCATGCATTTCCCCATTTCCTTTAGCACCATCGCTTGCTCCTGTTAGGAGTTCCTCAGCCATTTCAACCCGCAGAGTGTGTACATGTAATCCCTTAAAAACAATTTTTTATTATTATTGATATATATAAAACCCCAACCCATTAACGAAAATTTACAACAAGATGAATAAGTCACCAAATATCCTAATGACCTATTGAGATCCTAGGTACAACTACCACTGACATCTGCCTTGCTGCGGGGGTTGGCACCCTAAGAGGCGATTTTTTGGCGCCCCCGCTCAACGTAGGCTATCCCTTGCTCCCCTACACTTTCCCTTTAGATAAAACGTGGGAAAACAATATAGGTGGGGAGTAGTGGTGAAACATAAATAGAAAAAAACACACAGAAAGACCTAGATCTCCAAAAACACCTCCATAAATACATATAAATGTTCCCAGCACAACGCATCTATTGCATATGTCAGTATCCTCCTGGTCTCAAAACAATAAGCCTTAGTGACCAGTGTTAGAATGGTCCCATATTTAATATATATAAAGTATCCCCCATCCAAAAGTAGGAGGGGGTATATAATGTGCAAATGGGTAATTTCTTCCCAGAGGATAACTTAGCGTGTGCCGGTTTTACTTATCTTTCCCGCGCACCGCATATATTGCATGTAGAATGTATTTCATATAAACTCATAATCAAAGGCAATATAACCTTAAAACCGATGTTACAATGATCTCATATCTAACAATATATCCCCCCTGTCAATAAGGGGTATAAGGTATGCTAATAGATGATTTCATATCAAAAGGATGACTTAGCGTGTGCCGGCACACGCTAAGTCATCCTTTTGATATGAAATCATCTATTAGCATACCTTATACCCCTTATTGACAGGGGGGATATATTGTTAGATATGAGATCATTGTAACATCGGTTTTAAGGTTATATTGCCTTTGATTATGAGTTTATATGAAATACATTCTACATGCAATATATGCGGTGCGCGGGAAAGATAAGTAAAACCGGCACACGCTAAGTTATCCTCTGGGAAGAAATTACCCATTTGCACATTATATACCCCCTCCTACTTTTGGATGGGGGATACTTTATATATATTAAATATGGGACCATTCTAACACTGGTCACTAAGGCTTATTGTTTTGAGACCAGGAGGATACTGACATATGCAATAGATGCGTTGTGCTGGGAACATTTATATGTATTTATGGAGGTGTTTTTGGAGATCTAGGTCTTTCTGTGTGTTTTTTTCTATTTATGTTTCACCACTACTCCCCACCTATATTGTTTTCCCACGTTTTATCTAAAGGGAAAGTGTAGGGGAGCAAGGGATAGCCTACGTTGAGCGGGGGCGCCAAAAAATCGCCTCTTAGGGTGCCAACCCCCGCAGCAAGGCAGATGTCAGTGGTAGTTGTACCTAGGATCTCAATAGGTCATTAGGATATTTGGTGACTTATTCATCTTGTTGTAAATTTTCGTTAATGGGTTGGGGTTTTATATATATCAATAATAATAAAAAATTGTTTTAAGGGATTACATGTACGCAAATTTAATTTTTGGTTCCTTTATATAATTAGTTTTTGAGCCAACCCGCAGAGTGACATGGCGGAGCACTCCTGCACCTGTAGACACACCATCTTAAGGAAATAAATGGTTAGCAGGTAAAACATGCACATGTTCATCATCATCATCATCATCATCATCATCATCATCATCATCATCATCATCATCAGTATGAGTTAAATAACTCTCAGGTAACGCATGCAGTTTCCCATCGTTAGCATCACCCTTAGGGCTCATACTCACTTGCGGGCAAAACGGAAGAGTGCAATCCGATAAAAAATCGGATTGCACGCGAACCAATGTTATTCAATAGGTGACATCTCATTTGTGATTTTTTTCCCAGCTGAAATCGGACTGAGAAAAAAATCGCAGCATGCTGCGATTTTCTGGGATTTGCTGCGAGTCTTGGATGAGACTCCCCAATGCAAGTCAATGGGTGCGTGAAAAAATACGGACAGAATATGGACCATCCGTTTTCCGTCCGTTTTTTACATATACCTTACCATTCTGTGGCATAGAACACTGTAAATGTTCCTGTAAATGATTGTATAAAAATAGTCGCTGAGAAAAAAAACATATTGCATACGGATGTCATACTGATGTAAAATGGATGGTGAGATTAAAAATCGCATTCAACTCGCATGACAATCGCATATTTTGCATCCAATTTTTTCGGTACAGATTACGGACCTTTTTTTACTCGCAAGTGAGTTGGAGCCCTTAGTATCAGATTGAGGAGGAAGATCAGGGACGTAATATGCAAACATTCTCCCCAAATCAGTCCCCAATTAAACATCGGTGGGCAAGTTATCGGTCAACCCCACTTCCTTCACCCCGCTCCCGGCACCCTAATCTATAAACATCCGGGCCATGGGCAAGGGACAGCGGATGCCCCCAATCCTGGTGACAGTCAGAGTTTTCCCCGGAATAATCTCTTCAGAGGCTACCAGTTCAGGTCGGATGAGGGTTCATTCAGCCCCAGAGTCCTTGAGGCCTGTAGCAACATGGCCCTCCACGGTGATGTGCTGCACATTGTCACAGACCCTCCCAACCGCCCCACCCACCAAAAGAACTGCCGCATTAGGCCCTGAGGCCTTGGCTGGGGGGGTTATTCTGCTTTTCTCGACAGGTGGTACTGATATGACTAGTCCTATTGCAGAGAAAACACTTGCAAGGGTCTGATGTAGAACTGGTGTTGTTGACAAAAGAGACAGGACTTCAAGTGAGTCGGAAGGCAGGGGCACTGGGGTTGGTTGCTGGCTTACCCCCTCTCCAGCTGGCGGTGACTGGCTCCCGCACTTCCAGTTTATGGTTGGCGTCATAGGCATCGGCAATCTGCGCTGCTTTATCCACATCTTTGGGCTCTCAGTCGATCAAGAACTGTTGCACCTCAGCTGGGCAAAGATGTAGAAACTGGTCTTTGATCATCAGATCTTGCAGCTGCTCAAAGGTGATCGCTGACAGTGACAAGTGGGTCCTGAGTCCATGCACCACATCACTATAACTGTCGTGTGGGCCACATTGGAGGTTCCGGAACTTTTTATGGTAAATCTCAGGGGTCAGTTGGTACTTCTTTATCAGGGCCTGCTTGATGGCCTCATAGTCACCATCTTGGTCTGTCGGGAGAGAAGCAAACGCCTCTAGTGATTTGCCTTTTAGCCCTGGGGTCAGGCATTGGGCCCATTGGTTCTCTGGCAGCCGGTACTGTCGGCAGGTTTTCTCAAAGGCCCTCAGAAAAGTCCCCCCCCCCCTTTGCCATCACAGGAAAGTGCTCTGACAGGGGTTTGGGGAGATGATCGCTGCTGGACTCACTGCTTTGCTGGGAGGACCTCTGCCCCTGGATGCGGGCTATCTCCAGCTGTTACTATCTCCTGGCCTCTCGCTCAGGTCTCTCCCACCAGCTCTCTCCACATCCTGCTGGGCTCTCTCAGCCTCCTGTTGCTTCGCTTTCTCTTGGTATTGCTGGATAAGCCTTAGACGTCCATCACGGTTGTCGGTGGGGAGTTGTTCCAAGGACACCTTCAGGTGGGGGTCTAATCCGCCCAGATCACTAATGCTCTATTATCCCACCACTCTGCCACCAATAGATCATGAAGCGGGGGTGTTTGGTTGCCCCAGTTCTTTCTTCAGGGATTTATTTATATCCCACTTCCCAGTTCCGATTTGGAACTTGCAGCTCTCTGGTGCCCCCCTTGCCCTCAGGTCAGTCAGGGAACTGCACCTAGGATAGTCACCAGAAAGGCTGCCTTGTCATGTACTGGCTATTGGGAATGCTGCAGTGAGGGCGATATACCTATTCCCCGCCACACCCGGGCAATACTCTTTTAAACCCCTTCACTGCCAGCTATACCCAACAAGCTCTGTATGCTCTGCTGCCACCAGCTCCTATTCCTATGATTAATAGCGGGTCAGGAGCCAAACAAATCAGTAGTGTGATTAACTTCAGGGGACCTTGGGGGTTCATTTTAGAGCAAGGAAAACAAAGCTAGTAAATGTTATAACTTTTACTCCAAAAGTAAATAGGTAGTGTTTACATAATTATTTAAAAACAATATTACAAGATGAGACAATTATAGTATGTACAGAGCGATTACAAATAAAAAGGGATTAAAGTTGAAAAAACACTTACAGTTCTCTCATATCATGGCTGGCCATGCGGCTGGGGGGAAGGGAGACACATCCAAATGCATCAGAGCAGATTGCAGAGTTTCTGTTTAGCTGACCTCCTGGGCAAAAAGCTACTCCTAAAATGAGGTCCCATATTTTATACCCTCTGCTAGTGACATCACTGAGGGGATGGATATGCCCCTTTTGGAAAGGTATGGAAAACCATCTAATAGCTCAAAGCCATCCTAACTCGGTCTGTGAGGCTCGTAGATGGATGACAAAATTATCATTTTTTCTCAGCATGACATTGGCGTTCATTTAAGTCCAAAGATGACTTGGCTATGTGACTCGGATAAGCAGTAAGGTGTTTCTCAGATGCTGCCAGGCGCTGAGCTTAGAAAAAGCACTGGTGTGTAGAACTATCATCGCACATCCCAAACATGTAATTTTCAGACCTATATCACTACTTGGGGTCGAGTTATTTCATCTTGAATAACTTTCTCGTACACACATGGAGCACATGGCTGCAGACAAAGAGCTTAGTTCTGCTAATTAACACATTTTTTAGGGAAGGGGGAAAGGAGTGTAGGATTACACACGCAGGCAGAGAGAGAAGGAGGGGTTGTGAGGAGGATCAAAGTTGCAACGTGTGTCTGCAAAACCAAACGATGTAGCAGAGCTCAGTGTGCGATCGAACAATAAGACATTATGTCATATTTCCTGACAACGGGGTAGGCGCAAAGCTTTCCACGTCAATATCATGAAGTCTCATTAAGAACAGTACGTCTGCGTCCTACCCAGGGGCGCCGCTATCATGGGGCAAGTTGAGCCCTTTGCTTCAGGCGGCAGTCATCACTGAAAGACAGGGGGCGGCAGAGCGGCAGTCAGAACACCTGGTGCCAACTCTCCATAATCCCTGACATTTTCTGTCACTAGTACGGTGCGCGTGCCCCTGCTCACAACCCACGGTGTGCAATATCAGCCGGTCATCCCTGCACCCGCAGAGCAGGACACCACATATTGGCTGCTCTGTGCAAACAGGACCTGTGATGAGGTCACAGGAGGGGAGGAGTCAGGGGTCACATGATCGGGACCTCCATGGATTGCAGGACTCTGCTGTGCTGGTTGCCATGGTAAGTGTGTGTATGAGGTGTATGGAGCGGAGTCGTGTGTGTATGACGTGTATGGAGCGGAGCTGAATGTGTATGAGGTGTATGGAGCGGAGCTGAATGTGTACGAGATGTACGAAGCGGAGCCGTGTGTGTATGAGGTGTATAGAGTGGAGCTGAATGTGTAAGAGGTGTATGGAGCGGAGCCGGGTGTGTATGAGGTGTATGGAGCGGAGCTGAATGTGTATGAGGTGTACGGAGCGGAGCCATGTGTATGAGGTGTACGGAGCGGAGCCGTGTGTGTATGAGGTGTACGGAGCAGACCCGTGTGTGTATGAGGTGTATGGAGCAGAGCCGGGTGTGTATGAGGTGTATGGAGTGGAGCCAGTTGTGTATGAGGTGTATGGTGCAGAGCTGGGTGTGTGCGAGGTGTATGGAGTGGAGCCACTTGAGTACGGAGTGGAGCCGTGTGTGCAAGGTGCACGGAGCACAGCTGCGTGTGTAGGAGTAACTGTGTGGCCATTATACAGTATGGAGCATGATGTGTGGCCATTATACAGTATGGAGCACTGTGTGGCCATTATACAGTATGGAGCATCATTTGTGGCCATTATACAGTATGGAGCATCATGTGGGGCTCCTTAAACTGTATGGAGCAATATATGGGGCTCATTATACAGTATGGAGCACTGTGTGGCCATTATACAGTATGGAGCACTGTGTGGCCATTATATAGTATGGAGCATCATGTGGGGCTCCTTATACTGTATGGAACAATATATGGGGCTCATTATACAGTATGGAGCACTGTGTGGCCATTATACAGTATGGAGCATCATGTGTGGCCATTATACAGTATGGAGCATCATGTGTGGCCATTATACAGTATGGAGCACTGTGTGGCCATTATACAGTATGGAGCATCATGTGTGGCCATTATACAGTATGGAGCATCATTTGTGGCCATTATACAGTATGGAGCATCATGTGGGGCTCCTTAAACTGTATGGAGCAATATATGGTGCTCATTATACAGTATGGAGCACTGTGTGGCCATTATACAGTATGGAGCATTGTGTGGCCATTATATAGTATGGAGCATCATGTGGGGCTCCTTATACTGTATGGAACAATATATGGGGCTCATTATACAGTATGGAGCACTGTGTGGCCATTATACAGTATGGAGCACTGTGTGGCCATTGTACAGTATGGAGAATCATGTGTGGCCATTATACAGTATGGAGCATCATGTGTGGCCATTATACAGTGTGGAGCACTGTGTGGCCATTATACAGTATGGAGCATCATGTGTGGCCATTATACAGTATGGAGCACTGTGTGGCCATTATATAGTATGGAGCATCATGTGGGGCTCCTTATACTGTATGGAGCAATATAAGGGGCTCATTATACAGTATGGAGCACTGTGTGGCCATTATACAGTATGGAGCACTGTGTGGCCATTATACAGTATGGAGCATCATGTGTGGCCATTATACAGTATGGAGCATCATGTGTGGCCATTATACAGTATGGAGCACTGTGTGGCCATTGTACAGTATGGAGCATCATGTGTGGCCATTATACAGTATGGAGCATCATGTGTGGCCATTATACAGTATGGAGCACTGTCATGATCTCCATGGCCAGAGAACTAGCATAAGCCTCTATAGGAACAAGCTCTTGGAAGATGTAACTATACTGACCATGAACTAAACCTACCGCATCATCTAGAAGTAGCCAGGTAGCATGTCCTACTTTTTATCCCTATATGCCCAGCGCCGGCCGGAGAACTAAATAATGCTAGCAGAGGGAAATATAAGACCTGACTCACCTCTAGAGAAATGCCCAAAAAAAAGGAGACAGAAGCCCCCCACATATATTGGCGGTGATATGAGATGAAACAACAAACGCAGCAGGAAAATAGTTTTAGCAAATTTGAGGTCCGCTTTCTAGATAGCAGAAGACAGAAAGCATACTTTCATGGTCAGTAGAAAACCCTAACAAAACACATCCAGAAATTACTTTAGGACTCTGGCATTAACTCATAATACCAGAGTGGCAATTCCTGATCAACAAGAGCTTTCCAGACACAGTAACGAAACTGCAGCTGTGAACTGGAACCAAAATACAAAAACAAAACATGGACGAATGTCCAACTTATCTAGTAGATGTCTGGGAGCAGGAACAAGCACAGAGAGGCTTCTGATAACATTGTTGACCGGCAAGCATCTAACAGAGAAGCCAGGTTATATAGCGACACCCAGATCTAATCAGAACAGGTGAACAGGGAAGATGATGTCACAAGTTCAATTCCACCAGTAGCCACCGGGGGAGCCCAGAATCCAAATTCACAACAGTACCCCCCCCTCAAGGAGGGGGCACCGAACCCTCACCAGAACCACCAGGGCGATCAGGATGGGCCCTATGAAAGGCACGAACCAGATCAGAGGCATGAACATCAGATGCAGTGACCCAAGAATTATCCTCCTGGCCATATCCCTTCCACTTGACCAGATACTGGAGTCTCCGTCTGGAAACACGGGAGTCTAGGATTTTTTCCACAACGTACTCCAACTCACCCTCAACCAACACCGGAGCAGGAGGCTCAACGGAAGGCACAACCGGTGCCTCATACCTGCGCAATAACGACCGATGAAAAACGTTATGAATAGAAAAGGATGCAGGGAGGTCCAAACGGAAGGAAACAGGGTTAAGAATCTCCAATATTTTATACGGACCGATGAACCGAGGCTTAAACTTAGGAGATGAGACCCTCATAGGGACAAAACGAGAAGACAACCACACCAAATCTCCAACACAAAGCCGAGGACCAACACGACGGTGACGGTTGGCAAAAAGCTGAGTCTTCTCCTGGGACAACTTTAAATTGTCCATCACCTGCCCCCAGATATGATGCAATCTCTCCACCACCGCATCCACTCCAGGACAATCCGAGGATTCCATCTGACCGGAGGAAAATCGAGGATGGAACCCCGAATTACAGAAAAACGGGGAAACCAAGGTGGCAGAGCTGGCCCGATTATTGAGGGCGAACTCCGCCAATGGCAAAAAAGCAACCCAATCATCCTGGTCAGCAGACACAAAACACCTCAGATATGTCTCCAGGGTCTGATTAGTCCGCTCGGTCTGGCCATTAGTCTGAGGGTGAAAAGCAGACGAAAAAGACAAATCTATGCCCATCCTAGCACAAAATGCCCGCCAAAATCTAGACACAAATTGGGTTCCTCTGTCAGAAACGATATTCTCAGGAATACCATGCAAACGAACAACATTTTGAAAAAACAGGGGCACCAACTCGGAAGAAGAAGGCAATTTGGGCAGGGGAACCAAATGAACCATCTTAGAAAAACGGTCACACACCACCCAGATGACAGACATCTTCTGAGAAACAGGCAGATCTGAAATAAAATCCATCGAGATGTGTGTCCAAGGCCTCTTAGGAATAGGCAAGGGCAACAATAATCCACTAGCCCGAGAACAACAAGGCTTGGCCCGAGCACAAACGTCACAAGACTGCACAAAGCCTCGCACATCTCGTGACAGGGAAGGCCACCAGAAGGATCTTGCCACCAAATCCCTGGTACCAAAAATTCCAGGATGACCTGCCAACGCAGAAGAATGCACCTCAGAGATGACTTTACTGGTCCAATCATCAGGAACAAACAGCCTATCAGGCGGACAACGATCCGGTCTATCCGCCTGAAACTCCTGCAAGGCCCGCCGCAGGTCTGGAGAAACGGCTGACAAGATAACTCCCTCCTTAAGAATACCTGTGGGGTCAGAGTTGCCAGGTGAATCAGGCTCAAAACTCCTAGAAAGGGCATCCGCCTTAACATTCTTAGAACCTGGTAGGTACGATACCACAAAATTAAACCGAGAAAAAAATAATGACCAGCGCGCCTGTCTAGGATTCAGGCGCCTGGCGGTCTCAAGATAAATCAAATTTTTGTGGTCAGTCAATACCACCACCTGATGTCTGGCCCCCTCAAGCCAATGGCGCCACTCCTCAAACGCCCACTTCATGGCCAAAAGCTCCCGATTCCCAACATCATAATTCCGCTCAGCGGGCGAAAATTTACGGGAAAAGAAGGCACAAGGCCTCATCACGGCGCAGTCAGAACTTTTCTGCGACAACACTGCCCCAGCTCCGATCTCAGAAGCGTCGACCTCAACCTGAAAAGGAAGAGTCACATCAGGCTGACGCAACACAGGGGCAGAAGAAAAACAGCGCTTAAGCTCCTGAAAGGCCTCCACAGCATCAGGGGACCAATTAGCAACATCAGCACCCTGTCTAGTCAAATCGGTCAATGGCTTAACGACATCCGAAAAACCAGAAATAAATCGACGATAAAAGTTGGCAAAGCCCAAAAATTTCTGAAGACTTTTAAGAGAAGAGGGCTGCGTCCAATCACAAATAGCTTGAACCTTGACAGGATCCATCTCAATGGAAGAGGGAGAAAAAATATATCCCAAAAAGGAAATTCTCTGAACCCCAAAAACGCACTTAGAACCCTTGACACACAGAGAATTAGACCGCAAAACCTGAAAAACCCTCTTAACTTGCCGGACATGAGAGTCCCAGTCATCCGAAAAAATCAGAATATCATCCAGATACACTATCATAAATTTATCCAAAAAATCGCGGAAAATATCATGCATAAAGGACTGGAAGACTGAAGGGGCATTAGAAAGACCAAAAGGCATCACCAAATACTCAAAGTGGCCCTCGGGCGTATTAAATGCGGTTTTCCACTCATCCCCCTGCCTGATTCGCACCAAATTATACGCCCCACGAAGGTCAATCTTAGAGAACCACTTGGCCCCCTTTATGCGAGCAAACAAATCAGTCAGCAACGGCAATGGGTATTGATATTTAACCGTGATTTTATTCAAAAGCCGATAATCAATACATGGTCTCAAAGAGCCGTCTTTTTTTGACACAAAGAAAAAACCGGCTCCTAAGGGAGATGACGATGGACGAATATGTCCCTTTTCCAAGGACTCCTTTATATATTCTCGCATAGCAGTATGTTCAGGCACAGACAGATTAAATAAACGACCCCTTGGGTATCTACTACCCGGAATTAAATCTATAGCACAATCGCACTCACGGTGCGGAGGTAGTGAACCAAGCTTGGGTTCTTCAAAGACGTCACGATAGTCAGACAGGAACTCAGGGATTTCAGAGGGGATAGATGATGAAATGGACACCAAAGGTACGTCCCCATGAGTCCCCTTACATCCCCAGCTCAACACAGACATAGCTCTCCAGTCAAGGACTGGGTTGTGAGATTGCAGCCAAGGCAATCCTAGCACCAAATCATCATGTAGATTATACAGCACCAGAAAACGAATAGTCTCCTGGTGATCCGGATTAATACACATAGTCACTTGTGTCCAGTATTGTGGTTTATTATTAGCCAATGGGGTGGAGTCAATCCCCTTCAGAGGAATAAGAGTTTCCAAAGGCTCTAAATCATACCCACAACGATTGGCAAAGGACCAATCCATAAGACTCAAAGCGGCGCCAGAGTCGATATAGGCGTCAGTAGTAATAGATGACAAAGAGCAAATCAGGGTCACAGACAAAATAAATTTAGACTGTAAAGTGCCAATGGAAACAGATTTATCAAGCTTTTTAGTACGTTTAGAGCATGCTGATATAACATGAGTAGAATCCCCACAATAGAAACACAACCCATTTTTCCGTCTAAAATTCTGCCGCTCGCTTCTGGACAGAATTCTATCACACTGCATGCTTTCTGGCGTCTTCTCAGTGGACACCGCCAGATGGTGCACTGGTTTGCGCTCCCGCAGACGCCTATCGATCTGAATGGCCATTGTCATGGACTCATTCAGACCCGCAGGCACAGGGAACCCCACCATAACATCCTTAATGGCATCAGAGAGACCCTCTCTGAAAGTAGCCGCCAAGGCACACTCATTCCACTGAGTAAGCACAGACCATTTACGGAATCTTTGGCAGTAAATTTCAGCTTCATCTTGCCCCTGCGATAGGGACATCAAAGTTTTTTCTGCCTGAAGTTCCAAATGAGGTTCCTCATACAGCAAGCCCAAGGCCAAAAAAAACGCATCCACATTGCGCAACGCAGGATCCCCTGGTGCCAATGCAAAAGCCCAGTCTTGAGGGTCGCCGCGGAGCAAGGAAATCACAATCCCAACCTGCTGTGCAGGGTCTCCAGCAGAACGAGATTTCAGGGACAAAAATAGCTTACAATTATTTCTAAAATTCTGAAAGCTAGATCTATTCCCTGAGAAGAATTCCGGCAAAGGAATTCTCGGCTCAGATACCGGAGCATGAATAATAAAATCTTGCAAATTTTGTACTTTCGTGGTGAGATTATTCAAACCTGCAGTTACACTCTGAAGATCCATTATTAACAGGTGAACACAAAGCCATTCAAAGATTATAAGGAGAGAGAAAAAAAAGAAAGACTGCAGCATAGACAGACTGGCAAGTGATCCAATTAAGAGCACAGAAAAAAAAAAAAAAAAAAAAACTCTCAGCAGACTTCTTATTTCTCTCCTTTCTCAGCCAAGGATTTTAACCCTTTAGTGGGCCGGTCAAACTGTCATGATCTCCATGGCCAGAGAACTAGCATAAGCCTCTATAGGAACAAGCTCTTGGAAGATGTAACTATACTGACCATGAACTAAACCTACCGCATCATCTAGAAGTAGCCAGGTAGCATGTCCTACTTTTTATCCCTATATGCCCAGCGCCGGCCGGAGAACTAAATAATGCTAGCAGAGGGAAATATAAGACCTGACTCACCTCTAGAGAAATGCCCAAAAAAAAGGAGACAGAAGCCCCCCACATATATTGGCGGTGATATGAGATGAAACAACAAACGCAGCAGGAAAATAGTTTTAGCAAATTTGAGGTCCGCTTTCTAGATAGCAGAAGACAGAAAGCATACTTTCATGGTCAGTAGAAAACCCTAACAAAACACATCCAGAAATTACTTTAGGACTCTGGCATTAACTCATAATACCAGAGTGGCAATTCCTGATCAACAAGAGCTTTCCAGACACAGTAACGAAACTGCAGCTGTGAACTGGAACCAAAATACAAAAACAAAACATGGACGAATGTCCAACTTATCTAGTAGATGTCTGGGAGCAGGAACAAGCACAGAGAGGCTTCTGATAACATTGTTGACCGGCAAGCATCTAACAGAGAAGCCAGGTTATATAGCGACACCCAGATCTAATCAGAACAGGTGAACAGGGAAGATGATGTCACAAGTTCAATTCCACCAGTAGCCACCGGGGGAGCCCAGAATCCAAATTCACAACAGAGCACTGTGTGGCCATTATACAGTATGGAGCATCATGTGTGGCCATTATACAGTATGGAGCACTGTGTGGCCATTATATAGTATGGAGCATCATGTGGGGCTCCTTATACTGTATGGAGCAATATATGGGGCTCATTATACAGTATGGAGCACTGTGTGGCCATTATACAGTATGGAGCACTGTGTGGCCTGTTGTGAATTAGACTTTTTTGGCTCCCTCTTGTGGTCACTAGTGATATGACTCTGGGATTGTCTTTCCCTAGTTTGGCACCCACCTGGGTCGTTAGTCCAGGGGTGTTGCTATATAAACTTCCTGAATTCTCAGTCTGGTGCCTGGCATCGTTGTAATCAGTTCCTTTCTGTTTGCTCCTGTCTGCTGGTCGTGGTTCTTGCAAAATTAAGCTAAGTCCTGCTTCCTTGTTTTTTGGTTATTTGCATTGCTCTTATTTATTTTTCCAGCTTGTACTAAATGTGATTCCTGATTGTGCTGGAAGCTCTAGGGAGCTGGTATCCTCCCCCCGGGCCGTTAGATGGTTCGGGGGTTCTTGTATATCCAGCGTGGAAATTTTGATAGGGTTTTTGCTGACCGTATAAGTCATCTTACTATATTCTGCTATTAGTCAGTGGGCCTCTCTTTGCTAAATATCTAGTTCATTCTTACGTTTGTCTTTTCTTCTTACCTCACCGTTATTATTTGTTGGGGGCTTGTATCCAACTTTTGGGGTCTTTTCTCTGGAGGCAAGAAAGGTCTATCTTTTCCCTTCTAGGGTTAGTTAGTTCTCCGGCTGGCGCGAGACGTCTAGAACCAACGTAGGCACGTTCCCCGGCTGCTGCTATTTGTGGTGCTAGGATTAGTTATACGGTCAGCCCAGTTACCACTGTCCTATGAGCTGTTTTTTTGTGTTTGCAGACTTGGTAATTACTTCTGAGACCCTCTGCCATTGGGGTCATAACAGTATGCCAGGCCAAAGTTGAATGTTTAATTGAATGTTTAATGCATTGCAGAAGTGGGATAATAAGAAAGGAAATTCTGAGTTTTTTTTTTTTTTTTTTTCTTTCTTCCTCCCCTTTACCTCTGAGTGGCTTGTGCTTGCTGCAGACATGAATGTCCAGACCTTGATTACAAGTGTAGACCAGCTTGCTGCTCGTGTGCAGGGCATACAAGATTTTGTTACTAGTAGTCCTATGTCTGAACCTAAAATACCTATTCCTGAACTGTTCTCTGGAGACCGATTTAAGTTTAGGAATTTCAGGAATAATTGTAAATTGTTTCTGTCTCTGAGACCCCGTTCATCTGGAGACTCAGCTCAGCAAGTTAAAATTGTTATCTCTTTTTTGCGGGGCGACCCTCAGGATTGGGCTTTCTCGCTAGCGCCAGGAGATCCGGCATTGGCAAATATTGATGCGTTTTTTCTGGCGCTCGGATTGCTTTACGAGGAACCCAATCTTGAAATTCAGGCAGAAAAAGCCTTGCTGGCTATTTCTCAGGGCCAGGATGAAGCTGAAGTGTATTGCCAAAAATTTCGGAAATGGTCCGTGCTTACTCAGTGGAATGAGTGTGCTCTGGCCGCTAATTTCAGAAATGGCCTTTCAGAAGCCATTAAGAATGTGATGGTGGGTTTCTCCATTCCTACAAGTCTGAATGATTCCATGGCGCTGGCTATTCAAATTGACCGGCGTTTGCGGGAGCGCAAAGCCGCTAATCCTCTGGTGGTGTTGTCTGAACAAACACCTGATTTATTGCAATGTGGTAGAATTCAGACTAGAAATGAACGGAAAAATCATAGACGTCAGAATGGGTTGTGTTTTTACTGTGGTGATTCTACACATGTTATATCAGCATGCTCTAAACGCCTAACAAGGGTTGTTAGTCCTGTCGCCATTGGTAATTTACAACCTAAATTTATTTTGTCTGTGACTTTAATTTGCTCATTGTCCTCCTACCCTGTTATGGCGTTTGTGGATTCAGGTGCTGCCCTGAGTCTTTTGGATCTGTCATTTGCCAAGCGCTGTGGTTTTGTTCTTGAGCCGTTGGTAAATCCTATCCCTCTTAGAGGTATTGATGCTACGCCATTGGCGGAAAATAAACCGCAGTTTTGGACACAGGTAACCATGTGCATGACTCCTGAACATCGGGAGGTGATTCGTTTTCTTGTGCTGCATAAAATGCATGATTTGGTCGTTTTGGGTCTGCCATGGTTACAGACCCATAATCCAGTCTTGGATTGGAAGGCAATGTCTGTGTCAAGTTGGGGCTGTCAGGGAATTCATGGTGATTCCCCCCCGGTGTCTATTGCTTCCTCTACTCCTTCGGAAGTTCCTGAGTATTTGTCTGATTATCAGGATGTATTCAGCGAGTCCAGGTCCAGTGCTCTCCCTCCTCATAGGGACTGTGACTGCGCTATAGATTTGATTCCAGGTAGTAAATTTCCTAAGGGAAGATTATTTAATCTGTCTGTACCTGAGCATACCGCAATGCGTTCGTATATCAAGGAATCTCTGGAAAAGGGGCATATCCGTCCATCCTCTTCCCCTCTTGGTGCGGGATTCTTTTTTGTGGCCAAGAAGGACGGATCTTTGAGACCTTGTATTGACTATCGGCTTCTGAATAAAATCACTGTTAAATTTCAGTATCCTTTGCCTCTGTTGTCGGACTTGTTTGCCCGGATTAAAGGTGCCAAGTGGTTCACCAAGATAGATCTTCGTGGTGCGTACAACCTTGTGCGCATTAAGCAAGAAGATGAATGGAAAACTGCATTTAATACGCCCGAAGGTCATTTTGAGTACTTGGTGATGCCTTTTGGGTTCTCTAATGCTCCTTCAGTGTTTCAGTCCTTTATGCATGATATTTTCCGGAAGTATCTGGATAAATTTATGATTGTTTATCTGGATGATATTCTGTTTTTTTCTGATGATTGGGACTCGCATGTAGAGCAGGTCAGGATGGTATTTCAGGTTTTGCGTGAGAATGCTTTGTTTGTTAAGGGCTCAAAGTGTCTCTTTGGAGTACAGAAGGTTCCCTTTTTGGGTTTTATTTTTTCCCCTTCTGCGGTGGAGATGGACCCAGTCAAGGTCCGAGCTATTCATGATTGGACTCAACCCACGTCAGTTAAGAGTCTTCAGAAGTTCTTGGGTTTTGCTAACTTCTACCGTCGTTTTATCGCTAATTTTTCTAGCGTTGTTAAACCTTTGACGGATATGACCAAGAAAGGTTCTGATGTTGCTAACTGGGCTCCTGCAGCTGTGGAAGCTTTCCAAGAGTTGAAGCGCCGGTTTACTTCGGCGCCTGTTTTGTGCCAGCCTGATGTCTCACTTCCCTTTCAGGTTGAAGTGGATGCTTCTGAGATTGGGGCAGGGGCCGTTTTGTCGCAGAGAGGCCCTGGTTGCTCTGTAATTAGACCATGTGCTTTTTTCTCTAGGAAGTTTTCGCCCGCTGAGCGGAATTATGATGTTGGCAATCGGGAGTTGTTGGCCATGAAGTGGGCATTTGAGGAGTGCCGTCATTGGCTCCAGGGTGCTAAGCATCGTGTGGTGGTCTTGACTGATCACAAAAATCTGATGTATCTCGAGTCTGCTAAACGCCTGAATCCTAGACAGGCCTGTTGGTCATTGTTTTTCTCCCGTTTTGACTTTGTGGTCTCGTATTTACCAGGTTCAAAGAATGTGAAGGCTGATGCTCTTTCAAGGAGCTTTGTGCCTGACTCTCCTGGAGTCGCAGAACCTGTTGGTATTCTTAAAGAGGGAGTAATCTTGTCAGCCATTTCTCCGGATTTGCGACGTGTGTTGCAGAGATTTCAGGCTGGTAGACCTGACTCTTGTCCACCTGACAGACTGCTTGTTCCTGATAAGTGGACCAGCAGAGTCATTTCCGAGGTTCATTCCTCGGTGTTGGCAGGGCATCCGGGAATTTTTGGCACCAGAGATTTGGTGGCTAGGTCCTTTTGGTGGCCTTCTTTGTCACGGGATGTGCGGTCATTTGTGCAGTCCTGTGGGACTTGTGCTCGAGCTAAGCCTTGCTGTTCTCGTGCCAGCGGGTTGCTCTTGCCCTTGCCTGTCCCGAAGAGGCCTTGGACACACATTTCCATGGATTTCATTTCAGATCTTCCGGTGTCTCAGGGCATGTCTGTCATCTGGGTGGTATGTGATCGCTTTTCCAAGATGGTCCATTTGGTATCTTTGCCTAAGCTGCCTTCCTCTTCCGATCTGGTTCCTTTGTTCTTTCAGAATGTGGTTCGTTTACACGGCATTCCTGAGAATATCGTGTCTGACAGAGGATCCCAGTTTGTTTCCAGGTTCTGGCGATCCTTCTGTGCTAAGATGGGCATTGATTTGTCGTTTTCGTCTGCCTTTCATCCTCAGACTAATAGACAAACGGAGCGAACTAATCAGGCTCTGGAGGCTTATTTGAGGTGTTTTGTTTCTGCAGATCAGGATGATTGGGTGACCTTCTTGCCGTTGGCTGAGTTTGCCCTTAATAATCGGGCTAGTTCCGCTACTTTGGTTTCGCCATTTTTCTGCAACTCTGGTTTCCATCCTCGTTTTTCCTCGGGACATGTGGAGCCTTCTGACTGTCCTGGGGTAGATTCTGTGGTGGATAGGTTGCAGCAGATTTGGAATCATGTGGTGGACAACTTAAAGTTGTCACAGGAGAAGGCTCAGCGTTTTGCCAACCGCCGCCGCGGTGTGGGTCCCCGACTTCGTGTTGGGGATTTGGTATGGCTGTCTTCTCGATTTGTTCCTATGAAGGTCTCCTCTCCTAAATTTAAGCCTCGCTTCATCGGTCCTTACAAGATATTGGAAATCCTCAATCCCGTGTCCTTTCGCTTGGATCTTCCTGTGTCGTTTGCCATTCACAACGTGTTCCACAGGTCTTTGTTGCGGCGGTACGTTGTACCTGTGGTTCCTTCTGTTGAGCCTCCTGCTCCGGTGTTGGTTGAGGGCGAGTTGGAGTACGTGGTGGAGAAGATCTTGGATTCTCATCCCTCCAGGCGGAGGCTTCAGTATCTGGTCAAGTGGAAGGGCTATGGTCAGGAGGATAATTCCTGGGTGGTTGCCTCTGATGTGCATGCGGCCGATTTAGTTCGTGCCTTTCACGCTGCTCATCCTGATCGCCCTGGTGGTCTTGGTGAGGGTTCGGTGACCCCTCCTTAAAGGGGGGGTACTGTTGTGAATTAGACTTTATTGGCTCCCTCTTGTGGTCACTAGTGATATGACTCTGGGATTGTCTTTCCCTAGTTTGGCACCCACCTGGGTCGTTAGTCCAGGGGTGTTGCTATATAAACTTCCTGAATTCTCACTCTGGTGCCTGGCATCGTTGTAATCAGTTCCTTTCTGTTTGCTCCTGTCTGCTGGTCGTGGTTCTTGCAAAATTAAGCTAAGTCCTGCTTCCTTGTTTTTTGGTTATTTGCATTGCTCTTATTTATTTTTCCAGCTTGTACTAAATGTGATTCCTGATTTTGCTGGAAGCTCTAGGGGGCTGGTATCCTCCCCCCGGGCCGTTAGATGGTTCGGGGGTTCTTGTATATCCAGCGTGGAAATTTTGATAGGGTTTTTGCTGACCGTATAAGTCATCTTACTATATTCTGCTATTAGTCAGTGGGCCTCTCTTTGCTAAATATCTAGTTCATTCTTACGTTTGTCTTTTCTTCTTACCTCACCGTTATTATTTGTTGGGGGCTTGTATCCAACTTTTGGGGTCTTTTCTCTGGAGGCAAGAAAGGTCTATCTTTTCCCTTCTAGGGTTAGTTAGTTCTCCGGCTGGCGCGAGACGTCTAGAACCAACGTAGGCACGTTCCCCGGCTGCTGCTATTTGTGGTGCTAGGATTAGTTATACGGTCAGCCCAGTTACCACTGTCCTATGAGCTGTTTTTTTGTGTTTGCAGACTTGGTAATTAATTCTGAGACCCTCTGCCATTGGGGTCATAACAGTGGCCATTATACAGTATGGAGCATCATGTGTGGCCATTAATCAGTATGGAGCACTGTATGGCCATTATACAGTATGGAGCATCATGTGGGGCTCCTTATACTGTATGGAGCAATATATGGGGCTCATTATACAGTATGGAGCACTGTGTGGCCATTATGCAGTATGGAGTACTGTGTGGCCATTATTCAGTATGGAGCACTGTGTGGCCATTATACAGTATGGAGCATCATGTGTGGCCATTATACAGTATGGAGCACTGTGTGGCCATTATACAGTATGGAGCATCATGTGCGGCCATTATACAGTATGGAGCATCATGTGGGGCTCATTATACTGTTGGAGCAATATATGGGGCTCATTATACTGTATGGAGCAATATATGGGGCATGTTATTCTGTATGGGGCGCTGTGCGGTGCCCACAATACTGTATGGAGAAATATATGGGGCTCATTATACTGTATTCAGCAATATATGGGGCTCATTATTCTGTAAGGAGCACTGTGGTGCCCAGAATACTGTATGGAGGACTATACTGTCTGATTTATGACCTATTGTAGAATGTACAATAGTTATCACTCATGTAATGTATGGGGGGACTGTATATGAGATGGGAGCCCTATAGGGGGGCTGTACTGTAAATGTGTTTGGGGGGGCGTCTTTTTGCAGTTTGCCTCAGGCAGCAGTGTGGCTAGGTTCACCCATGGTCCTACCGGTCTGCAACCTGCCCGAGGATGGGGAGGAAGACCCCCTCCTGGACATGCTGGCCCAAGCCAAGGCAGGTGGGTCCATCGAGAATGTGGAGGTAAGCACCTTTCTAACTGAACCCCAGCGGTCGCAGCTGCGAACCATGCTGGAACACTGCCGGGCCGTGTTTACCAACTGATCCAGAAGGACTGAGTTAGCGATCCACGAGGTGGACATCGGGAATCATGCCCCACTACGGCGGACACCCAATAGAATCTCCGTCGAGGTGCAGCTGTAATAATTATAGGGGATAACTCAGGAGACTCTTTGCGTGGAACAAGACAACTACAGGACACAGTTTTATAAGTGGTAAAGTCTATATTATCACACGGTGATTCAAACAGGTGCAGAGAGAAACTCAAGTCCACAACACTTGGTGTAAATATTAAACGCAGCTTAGCAGTAAATAGGAAACTTCAGAGGAAAATGCAATCAAGCAGAAAGTCTATGAAGCACAGTTATTCTTGAGGATACTTGACACGAATAAATCCTTGTCTTAGTCCACACACAGATAGATAAGCTTATAAGGCAGTTCAAATAATATCTTAGCTCAACCAGGGAGGCCTGGTTAATAGTCTCAGGTTTTTGCAGAGCAGCAAACGCTTACATGTCCAGCAAATGCAGATGGAAATAAATATGAGCAGCAGATGAAGGAGGATTACTGGAACTGGTGTATGCAGCAGGAACTCACAGCAGAGTAGCAGGATCACCACACAGGTTCACAGGAGCAGGTATATAGCC
The DNA here is from genome assembly GCF_051348905.1 of Ranitomeya variabilis. Taxonomy (NCBI): domain Eukaryota; kingdom Metazoa; phylum Chordata; class Amphibia; order Anura; family Dendrobatidae; genus Ranitomeya; species Ranitomeya variabilis. Next base: position 547,105,931 of record NC_135232.1, on the reverse strand, counting down.
AGGGAGTAATCAGAGGTCAGGAGCTGGATGCAAGGCAGATGTTATGATCCTTAGTGGTTGAGGATCACAAAATACTCCAGCTAAGTAACAAAACATAGGACAAGCTCTAGAGAGGTGATAAACTGGACTAACCGCAAATCTGAACCTATCCAACACACTAAAGGTAGCCGGTGAACGTGTCTAAAATCCTAGACGTCTCGAGCCAGCCTGAGGAACTAACTACCCCTAGAGAGAAAGAAAGACCTCACTTGCCTCCAGAGAAATAATCCCCAAAGATATAGAAGCCCCCAACAAATAATAATGGTGAGGTAAGAGGAAGGCACATACACAGGGGTGAAAGCAGATTCAGCAAATGAGGCCCACTAATACTAGATAGCAGAAAATAGAAAAGGGGTCTGTGCGGTCAGTAAAAAACCCTTACAAAATATCCACACTGAGATTTCAAGAACCCCCGCACCAACTAACGGTGTGGGGGGAGAAACTCAGTCCCCTAGAGCAACCAGCAAGCGAGGAAATCACATTTTAGCAAGCTGGACAAGAAACATGATGAATGCTGATAATCAAAAAATAAACAAACAAAAACTTAGCTTGTCTTGAAGAGACTGGGAGCAAGGTAGTCACAAGGAATCAGAAGAGCACTGAATACATTGAGAGCAGGCAAGGAACTGAGTATCCAGGTGAGCTAAATAGGAAACCAACCAAGGATAACGAACCAGCTGACGCTGCCAACCTGCAGAAAGACAACACTACACAGTACCACTTGTGACCACTAGAAGGAGCCCAAAAATAGAGTTCACAACAGTACCACCCCCTTGAGGAGGGGTCACCGAACCCTCATCAAGACCCCCAGGGCGATCAGGATGAGCCGCGTGGAAGGCATGAACCAAATCGGCCGCATGAACATCAGAGGCGACAACTCAGGAATTATCCTCCTGACCATAGCCCTTCCACTTAACCAAATACTGAAGCCTCCGTCTAGAGATACGAGAATCCAAAATCTTCTCCACCACGTACTCCAATTCGCCCTCGACCAGCACCGGAGCAGGAGGCTCAACAGAAGGAACCACAGGTACCACATACCTCCGCAACAAAGACCTATGGAACACATTATGAATGGCAAACGATGCTGGGAGATCCAAACGAAAAGACACCGGGTTAAGGATTTCCAAGATCTTATAAGGACCGATGAAGCGAGGCTTGAATTTAGGAGAGGAGACCTTCATAGGAACATACCGAGAAGACAGCCACACCAAATCCCCAACATGAAGTCGGGGACCCACACCGCGGCGGCGGTTGGCAAAGCGCTGAGCCTTCTCCTGTGACAACCTCAAATTGTCCACCACATGGTTCCAAATCTGCTGCAACCTATCCACCACAGAATCCACCCCAGGACAGTCAGAAGGCTCAACCTGACCCGAGGAAAAACGAGGATGGAAACCAGAATTGCAGAAAAAAGGCGAAACCAAAGTAGCAGAACTAGCCCGATTATTAAGGGCAAACTCGGCCAATGGCAAAAAAGTCACCCAATCATCCTGATCAGCAGAAACAAAACATCTCAAATAAGTTTCCAACGTCTGATTAGTTCGCTCGGTTTGGCCATTAGTCTGAGGATGGAAGGCCGACGAAAAAGACAAATCAATGCCCATCTTAGCACAAAAAGTCCGCCAAAACCTGGACACAAACTGGGATCCTCTATCAGACACAATATTTTCAAGAATGCCGTGCAAGCGAACCACATTCTGAAAAAATAGAGGAACCAAATCAGAGGAAGAAGGCAACTTAGGCAAGGGCACCAAATGGACCATCTTGGAAAAACGATCACACACCACCCAGATGACAGACATTTTCTGAGATACTGGAAGATCCGAAATAAAATCCATGGAAATGTGCATCCAAGGCCTTTTCAGAATAGGCAAAGGCAAAAGCAAACCGCTGGCACGAGAACAGCAAGGCTTAGCCCGAGCACAAATCCCACAAGACTGCACAAAGGAACGCACATCCCGCGACAAGGAAGGCCACCAGAAGGATCTAGCCACCAAATCTCTGGTACCAAAAATCCCAGGATGACCCGCCAACACCGAAGAATGAACCTCGGAAATAACTCTGCTGGTCCATCTATCCGGGACAAACAGTCTCTCTGGTGGACAACGGTCAGGTCTATCCGCCTGAAATTTCTGCAGCACTCGTCGCAAATCTGGGGAAATGGTAGACAAAATCACTCCCTCTCTGAGAATACCAGCCGGCTCAGAAACTCCCGGAGAGTCTGGCACAAAACTCCTAAAAAGTGCATCAGCTTTCACGTTCTTCGAACCAGGCAGGTATGAGACCATGAAGTTGAAACGGGAGAAAAACAACGACCAACGAGCCTGTCTAGGATTCAGGCGCTTGGCAGATTCAAGGTAAATCAGATTTTTGTGATCAGTCAAGACCACCACGCGATGTTTAGCTCCTTCGAGCCAATGTCGCCACTCCTCAAATGCCCACTTCATAGCCAACAACTCCCGATTACCAACATCATAATTCCGCTCGGCAGGCGAAAACTTTCTTGAAAAGAAAGCACATGGCTTCATCACAGAGCCATCAGAGCTTCTCTGCGACAAAACAGCCCCTGCTCCAATCTCAGAAGCATCAACCTCGACCTGGAAGGGGAGAGAGACATCTGGCTGACATAAGACTGGAGCTGAAGAAAACCGGTGCTTCAGCTCCCGAAAGGCCTCCACGGCCGCAAGAGACCAATTAGTAACATCAGAACCCTTCTTGGTCAAATCCGTCAAAGGTTTAACCACGCTAGAAAAATTAGCGATGAAACGACGGTAAAAATTAGCAAAACCCAAGAACTTCTGAAGACTCTTAACAGACGTGGGCTGAGTCCAGTCATGAATAGCCTGGACCTTGACTGGGTCCATCTCCACAGTAGAAGTAGAAAAAATAAAACCCAAAAAGGAGACCTTCTGTACTCCGAAGAGGCATTTTGAGCCCTTCACAAATAAAGCATTAGCACGCAGGACCTGAAACACCATCCTGACCTGCTTCACATGGGACTCCCAATCATCAGAAAAGACCAAAATGTCATCCAGATAAACAATCATAAATTTATCCAGATATTCTCGGAAGATGTCATGCATGAAGGACTGAAACACAGAAGGAGCATTAGAGAGTCCAAAAGGCATCACCAAGTACTCAAAATGGCCTTCAGGCGTATTAAATGCTGTTTTCCATTCATCTCCCTGCTTAATGCGCACAAGGTTATACGCACCACGGAGATCTATCTTGGTGAACCAACTGGCACCCTTAATCCGAGCAAACAAATCAGACAATAGTGGTAAAGGATACTGAAATTTGACTGTGATTTTATTCAGAAGATGATAATCTATACAAGGTCTCAAAGAACCGTCCTTCTTGGCCACAAAAAAAAATCCTGCACCAAGAGGGGAAGAGGATGGGCGAATATGTCCCTTCTCCAAAGACTCCTTTATATAACTCCGCATCGCGGCATGCTCTGGTATAGACAGATTAAAAAGTCGTCCCTTAGGGAATTTACTACCAGGAATTAAATTTATAGCACAGTCACAATCCCTATGAGGGGGCAGGGCACTGGACCTGGGCTCATCAAATACATCCTGGTAGTCAGACAAAAACTCAGGGACCTCAGAAGGAGTGGAAGAAGCAATAGACACCAACGGAGCATCGCCATGAATTCCCTGACAACCCCAACTTGACACAGACATAGCTTTCCAATCTAAAACTGGATTATGAGCCTGCAGCCATGGCAGACCCAAAACGACAACATCATGCAAATTATGCAGAACAAGAAAGCGAATCACCTCCTGATGTACGGGAGTCATGCACATGGTCATTTGCGTCCAATACTGAGGCTTATTCTCAGCCAATGGCGGCGCATCAATTCCCCTCAGAGGAATGGGAAATTCCAAAGGCTCCAGGACAAAACCACAGCGCCTGGCAAACGACAAATCCATCAGATTCAGGGCAGCACCCGAATCCACAAAAGCCATAACCGGGTAGGACGACAAAGAACAAATCAAAGTAACAGACAAAATAAATTTAGGCTGCATAGTACCAATGGTGACAGGTTTAGCGATTTTTTTTAAGCGTTTAGAGCATGCTGAGATAACATGAATAGAATCACCACAGTAAAAGCACAACCCATTTTGACGTCTATGACTTTGTCGCTCAATTCTGGTCAGAGTTCGGTCACATTGCATAGACTCAGGTCTCTGTTCAGAAAATACCGCCAAAGGATGAGCAGATTTGCGCTCCCGCAAACGCCGATCAACCTGAATGGCTAAAGCCATAGAATCACTCAGACTTGTAGGGGTGGGAAACCCCACCATAACATTCTTAACGGCCTCAGAAAGACCTTCTCTGAAATTTGCAGCCAGGGCACACTCATTCCTTTGAATAAGCACCGACCATTTCTGAAATTTTTGACAATACACCTCTGCTTCATCCTGACCTTGAGAGATAGCCAGCAACGCTTTTTCTGCCTGATTCTCAAGATTAGGCTCCTCATAAAGCAGTCCAAGAGCCAGAAAAAATGCATCTACATTAAGCAATGCAGAATCTCCTGGCACCAGAGAGAAAGCCCAATCTTGAGGGTCGCCACGTAACAAGGAGATAACAATTTTAACTTGCTGAGCGGAATCACCAGAGGAACGAGGTCTCAGAGATAGAAATAACTTACAATTATTCTTAAAATTTAGAAACCTAGATCTATCTCCAGAAAACAACTCAGGAATGGGTATTTTTGGTTCAGACATAGGGCTATGAATAACAAAATCCTGAATACTTTGCACCCGTGCAGCAAGATGATCCACACTAGAAGCCAGAGTCTGAACATTCATGTCTGCAGCTGAGCTCAAAACCACCCAGAGTTCAAGGGGATGAAAGAAGCTAAACAGACTGCAGCAAAGGAAAAGCGGGAGGAAAAAAAAAAAAATGTACTCAGGTCTTCTTTTCATCCCACTTCTGCGATGCATTAAACACTTTTTGGCCTGCTCTACTGTTATGATCCTTAGTGGTTGAGGATCACAAAATACTCCAGCTAAGTAACAAAACATAGGACAAGCTCTAGAGAGGTGGTAAACTGGACTGACCGCAAATCTGAACCTATCCAACACACTAAAGGTAGCCGGTGAACGTGTCTAAAATACTAGACGTCTCGAGCCAGCCTGAGGAACTAACTACCCCTAGAGAGAAAGAAAGACCTCACTTGCCTCCAGAGAAATAATCCCCAAAGATATAGAAGCCCCCAACAAATAATAACGGTGAGGTAAGAGGAAGGCACATACACAGGGGTGAAAGCAGATTCAGCAAATGAGGCCCACTAATACTATATAGCAGAAAATAGAAAAGGGGTCTGTGCGGTCAGTAAAAAACCCTTACAAAATATCCACACTGAGATTTCAAGAACCCCCGCACCAACTAACGGTGTGGGGGGAGAAACTCAGTCCCCTAGAGCAAGCAGCAAGCGAGGAAATCACATTTTAGCAAGCTGGACAAGAAACATGATGAATGCTGATAATCAAAAAATAAACAAACAAAAACTTAGCTTGTCTTGAAGAGACTGGGAGCAAGGTAGTCACAAGGAATCTGAAGAGCACTGAATACATTGAGAGCAGGCAAGGAACTGAGTATCCAGGTGAGCTAAATAGGAAACCAACCAAGGATAACGAACCAGCTGACGCTGCCAACCTGCAGAAAGACAACACTACACAGTACCGCTTGTGACCACTAGAGGGAGCCCAAAAATAGAGTTCACAACAGCAGAATACTCTAGCACAGACTGAAGGCTGGGGTGGAGTTTTATAGCAGGAAGACACAGTGCACATGAGACCAAAGACGCCATCTTGGAAAAGGGCAGTTTACAAAAGGTAAAAAATGTTCAGAGTCCTGACATTACTCCCTCCTTAGAAGCGGCCTCAGGATGATCCTGGACCCGGTTTCTCAGGGAATCTCTGATGAAAACGAGAAATCTTCTGTTGGGCATTGATGTTTTCCACAGGTTCCCAAGAGTCTTCCTCAGGGGGATATCCCTGCCATCTTATCAGATATTTGAGCCGATTCCTGCGAATCCTGGAATCAATAATTTCCTCCACCACAAATTGTTCTTGCCCATCAATCACCACAGGCTGCGGAGGTGGCACAACACGTCGCTGGAAGGTATTAGGATATACAGGCTTTAGTAAAGATACATGAAAAACTGGGTGTACCTTCATAGTCCTAGGCAGCTTCAGCCGGCAGGCCACAGAGCTCATAATACCGTTGATCTTGAAAGGGCCAATGAATTTCTGTCCACGTTTTTGTGAAGGAACGTTTAACTTCAGATTCTTAGTTGCTAACCACACGGAATCTCCTACCTTGAACATAGGTGCAGGTTTACGGAATCTATCAGCCGATCTCTTATAACGTTCTTGAGCTGTTGTCAGGGATTCCTTCAGAACCTCCAGATTTTGTCTCATTGCAGTCAGCCTTTCCTCCACTGCCGGAACCAGAGAATTAATTGGAGACCTAGGTAAAATACACGGATGATAAACCAGATTGGCAAAGAAAGGTGTAAATTTAGTGGAGGCGCTCTGAGAATAATTATATGAAAATTCGGCTAACGGCAGCAACTCCAATCAATCATCCTGGAGATGGCTGACATAGCATCGTAGATATTGTTCCAGCGTCTGGTTGGTACGCTCAGTCTGACCATTTGTCTGGGGATGGTAAGTGGAAGAGAGACAGACATTAATATTGAGTGCAGAGCAAAACCCTTCCAGAATCTTTAAGTGAACTGTACTCCACGGTCAGAGATGATCTCATCCGGAACCCCATGCAACCGAAAGACATTCTGTATAACCAAGTTCACTGTATCTTTAGCTGAGGGGAGGCCGATGCATAGAACAAAATGAGAAGCTTTAGTCAGGCGATCAACTACCACCATGATTGTATTCATGCCCCCCGATGTAGGCAGCACCACAATAAAGTCCATTGATATAGACCCCCCAAGGGCGGGACGGAACAGGTAATGGTTGTAGAAGACTCGTAGGTGCCACATGAGGAGTCTTGTAACGGGCACATACCTCGCAAGAGAGAACATAGTCCTTGGTATCCTTCAGGCAAGTTGGCCACCAGAAGAATCTGCTCAGGAACTCTTGTGTCTTCTGTACCCCCCCTGTGACAAGCCAACTTGGAGTCATGTACCAACTTGAGGATCTGCAGACGGACGACCTCAGGGACGTAGATACGTCAATCTCTGAACCACATGCCACCCTTAAAGACAAGATTAATATCCACAGGTGTGTTGGCCAGAAATACATCACCATCATAGGCCTCCCTGCACTCCTTCCACAAGTCCTGATCGTGGATAACTCCGATGAAATTGGCATCAGATAGAATGGTCTTGGACAGGGCTCAAGGTACGGAATCCGCAGCATGGATTCGGGATAAAGCATCAGCCATCCCATTACGAGAACCTGGACGGTACGAGATAACAAAGTTAAATTGATTTAAAAATAAGTTCCTACGAGCCTGATGAGGAGAAAGACATCTAGCGGATTTAAGGAACTCTAAATTGCGATGGTCAGTTAGCACTATGATCTGTTGTGCAGCTCCTTGCAGATGATGCCTCCATTCTTTGAAAGCCGCAATAATAGCCAGCAATTCCTTGTCTCCCACGTCGTAATTTTTCTCTGCTGAGGTTAGTCTACGGGAAAAGAAAGCACAGGGATGTAGCAGACCCTTCTCTTCAGTTCTTTGGGAGAGTATAGCCCCCAAAGCATTATCAGAAGTGTCCACCTCCACAATGAAAGAAAGTTTTGGATCTGGGTGTATCAACAGCAGTGCTGATGTGAAACAGATCTTAAGCCGATCAAAAGCTTCTTGAGCCTGTGATGACCACTTAAAGGGCTTTTCCTTCTTTGTCAAGGAAGTAATGGGACGGACAATATCAGAAAAATTTCGAATGAAGCGTCTGTAGAAATTTGCAAAACCAATAAAACGTTGGACCTCCTTAACGTTCTTGGGTACCGGCCAGTCAAGGATAGCCTGAATCTTACCAGATTCCATGTTCAGCCCCTGGGGAGAGATGATATAACCTAAGAACTGTATCTCAGAACGATGGAACTCACATTTCTTCGGCTTAATATACAGATGGTTCTCTTTCAGACGTCTTAAAACAGTTTTGACATGTTCTTCATGTTCCTGTAGAGAGTCAGAAAAGATTAGAATATCGTCCAAATAGATCACCACAAACTGGTCCAACAAATCTCTGAAAATGTCATTAGCAAGGTGTTGAAACGTTGCAGGGGCGTTACAAAGCCCGAAGGGCATCATAAGAGATTCAAAGTGTCCATACCGGCATCTGAATGCTGTCTTCCACTCATCCCCTGGACGAATACGCACCAAATTATAAGCCCCACGAAGATCCAGTTTAGAGAACACCTTAGCATGGCGGACTCTTTCCAGTAATTCGGGAATCAGAGGCAAAGGGTAACGGTTTCGTACGGTTACCTTATTGAGTTCCCGATAGTCAACACAGGGTCTCAGGGTCCCATCCTTCTTTTTTACAAAAAACATACGTGCCCCTGCTGGTGAGGAAGAAGGACATATGAAGCCTTTGGCCAGATTTTCATCAATATACTCCTTTCAGGCTTGAAGCTCAGGTGCCGCCAAAGGGTATACGTTACCAAAAGGAATAGCTGCCCCAGGAAGCAGCTCAATGGGACAGTCATAATGCCTGTGTGGAGGAAGCTGATCTGCATTCTTCTTGTCACAGATGTCAGAGAACTCTTTATATGCTGGAGGTAAAGAACATACCTGTAAATGTGGTTCCGTAGCCGTGGACTCCGGGAGAGCTTCTGTTAAAGCTGAGTTGCTCCTTGTTGGAAAGGTAATCTCATTGGTCTCCCAGTTGATAATTGGGTTCTGAGAACGCAACCAAGGAATGCTGAAAATCACAGGAAAATGAGGAGAAGAAATTAGCAAGAAAGAAAGTTTCTCCTGATGATTAGGCTCCAACACAATTTCAAGGGGTACAGTCTCCTGATCCACAGGCCCAGAGATTAAAGGTGACCCATCCACTGTTTCCATGGTAATTGGAGAGGCTCTTTGCTGAATTTCAATACCATGTTCCTTGGCAAATGCGATATCCATGAAATTGCCACCTGCACCAGAGTCAATCATAGCTGCACTGGAAATCCACTGTCCTGAACACAGGATCTTAATAGGGAGAGAACAGTGAGAGTTCATTTGCTTCAGCTCCTTGGGGGGTGAAGTCATAGAAAGTGAATGGAATACAGCGTTTAAAGGCAGACTACATTCAGAGATGTCAGATTCATCATCACAGTTGTCATACTCCCTTACTGCTGCTAGCACCTTGTTAGGCCGTCTAGGACACTTAGGACAATTGATCAAAAAGTGGTCAGACTGGCCGCAGTAGAAACATAGACTTTCACGAAGGCGATGCTCCCGGCGCTCATTGATCTCGCGCCTCTGAACGGAATCAATTTGCATGGGCACCTCCTCCACCTCCCGAGAGGTTTTACCTGCAGGCTCTTTGGAAGGAAGGGAAAAGTTAGAAATACGGTTATAAGCAGCACATTTCTCCTGCCTACGCTCAGTAAGGCGAATATCTATGCGCACACAATGCTGTATAAATGTCTCTAGATCTTGGGGTGACTCTGAGCGAGCTAGTTCATCTTTTATAATACTAGACAGACCCCTTGTAAAAATAGGCAATTGTGCATAACTGTTCCAATTGGTATCTACCGCTAATCTCCTGAATTCAGTGGCATACTCAATAACAGAATGTTTATCCTGGTGTAAAGACAACAAAGCAGATTCAGCGGCTGCACGGCGATTAGGGTCATCAAACATTAATGCAATAGCGGCCAAGCAATCATCCAAGTTATTTAACCGTGGGTCACGAGACTCAATCATCGGATTCGCCCAGGCGAGCGCTCGTGCGGTCAGCAGCATTATTACACACAATACTTTGGATCTATCAGTAGGAAAACGGTCAGCATGCACATCAAAATATAGCATACATTGATTCACAAAGCCACAAAAGTTGTCGCGATCACCATTAAATCTGAATGGGGGCAACTTAGGTGGGCTAGCTGGTGGCGGTTGCCCAGAGGGTAAAGTCACTTGTGCAGCTATTTGCGTGCTTATGTCCTGAAAAGCCCGTCCATACTGGGACTCTATGCCAGCAAGTTTGTTTTCCTGGGCTGCCATGCGGTTGCTTAACCCCTTAGTGACAGAGCCAATTTGGTACTTAATGACTAGTGTTGAGCATTCCGATACTGCAAGTATCGGGTATCGGCCGATATTTGCTGTATCGGAATTTCCGATACCGAGATCCGATACTTTTGTGGTATCGGGTATCGGGTATCGCAACAACATTAATGTAATAATGTGTAAAAGAGAGAATTAAAATAAAAAATATTGCTATACTCACCTCTCCGACGCAGCCTGGACCTCAGCGAGGGAACCGGCAGCGTTGTTTGTTTAAATTTCGCGCTTTTACTTGGTTACGTGAAGTCCCGGCTTGTGATTGGTCAGGGCGCCATGTTGCCGGGACGCGGACCAATCACAGCAAGCCGTGACGAAATTACGTCACGGCTTGCTGTGATTGGTCCGCGTCCCGGCAACATGGCCGCCATTAACCAATCACAAGCCGTGACGTCACGGGAGGCTGGACATGCGCGTATTTTAAAAAGCGCGCGTGTCCAGCCTCCAGTGACGTCCCGGCTTATGATTGGTCACGGCGCCATGTTGCCGGGACGCGGACCAATCACAGCAAGCCGTGACGAAATTACGTCACGGCTTGCTGTGATTGGTCCGCGTCCCGGCAACATGGCCGCCATTAACCAATCACAAGCCGTGACGTCACGGGAGGCTGGACATGCGCGTATTTTAAAAAGCGCGCGTGTCCAGCCTCCAGTGACGTCCCGGCTTATGATTGGTCACGGCGCCATGTTGCCGGGACGCGGACCAATCACAGCAAGCCGTGACGAAATTACGTCACGGCTTGCTGTGATTGGTCCGCGTCCCGGCAACATGGCCGCCATTAACCAATCACAAGCCGTGACGTCACGGGAGGCTGGACATGCGCGTATTTTAAAAAGCGCGCGTGTCCAGCCTCCCGTGACGTCACGGCTTGTGATTGGTTAATGGCGGCCATGTTGCCGGGACGCGGACCAATCACAGCAAGCCGTGACGTAATTTCGTCACGGCTTGCTGTGATTGGTCCGCGTCCCGGCAACATGGCCGCCCTGACCAATCACAAGCCGGGACTTCACGTGACCAAGTAAAAGCGCGAATTTTAAACAAACAACGCTGCCGGTTCCCTCGCTGAGGTCCAGGCTGCGTCGGACAGGTGAGTATAGCAATATTTTTTATTTTAATTCTTTATTTTACACATTTATATGGATCCCAGGGTCTGAAGGAGAGTTTCCTCTCCTTCAGACCCTGGGAACCATCAGGAATACCGTCCGATACTTGAGTCCCATTGACTTGTATTGGTATCGGGTATCGGTATCGGATTGGATCCGATACTTTGCCGGTATCGGCCGATACTTTCAAGTATCGGACGGTATCGCTCAACACTATTAATGACCGAGCCAATTTTTACAATTATGACCACTCTCACTTTATGAGGTTATAACTCTGGAACGCTTTAACGGATCCCGCTGATTCTGTTTTTTCATGACATATTGTACTTCATGTTAGTGGTAACATTTCTTCGATATTACTTGCGATTATTTGTGAAAAAAACGGAAATATGGCGAACATTTTTAAAATTTTGCAATTTTCAAAATTTGTATTTTTATGCCCTTAAATCACAGAGATATGTCACGAAAAATAGTTAATAAATAACATTTCCCACATGTCTACTTTACATCAGCACATTTTTGGAACCAACATTTTTTTTGTTAGGGAGTTATAAGGGTTAAAAGTTGACCAGCAATTTCTCATTTTTACAACACAATTTTTTTTTAGGGACCACATCACATTTGAAGTCATTTTAAGGGGTCTATATGATAGAAAATAACCGAGTGTGACACCATTCTAAAAACTGCACCCCTCAAGGTGCTCAAAACCACATTCAAGAAGTTAATTAACCCTTTACGTGCTTCACAGGAACTGAAACAATGTGGAAGGATAAAATGAACATTTAACTTTTTTTTGCAAACATTTTACTTCAGAACCATTTTTTTATTTTCACAAGTGTAAAAACAGAAATGTAACCATAAATGTTGTTGTGCAATTTCTCCTGAGTATGCCGATACCCCATATGTGGGGGTAAAGCACTGTTTGGGCGCACTGCAGAGCTTGGAAGTGAAGGAGCGCCGTTTGACATTTTCAATTTAGAATTGGCTGGAATTGAGATTGGATGCCATGTCACGTTTAGAGAGAGACCCTGATGTGCCTAAACAGTGGAAACCCCCCACAAGTGACACCATTTTGGAAACTAGACCCCTTAAGGAACTTATCTAGATGTGTGGTGAGCACTTTGAACCCCCAAGTGCTTCACAGAAGTTTATAACGTAGAGCCGTGAAAATAAAAAATCGCATTTGTTTACACAAAAATGATCTTTTCGCTCAAAAATTCTTATTTTCACAAGAGTAACAGGAGAAATTAGACCACAAAAGTTGTTGTCCAATTGGTCCTGAGTACGTCGATACCCCATATGTGGGGGTAAACCACTGTTTGGGCGCACCGCAGAGCTTATAAGATAAGGAGTGCCGTTTTACTTTTTCAATGTAGAATTGGCTGGAATTGAGGTCGGACGTCATGTCGCGTTTGGAGAGCCCCTGATGTGCCTAAACAGTGGAAATCCCCCACAAGTGACACCATTTTGGAAACTAGACCCCTAAAGAAACTTATCTAGATGAGTGGTGAGCATTTTAAACAACCAGGTGTTTCACAGAAGTTTATAACGTAGAGCCATGAAAATAAAAAATCGCATTTTTTCTACAAAAATGATTTTTTTGCCCCCAAATTTTTATTTTCACATGGGTAACAGGAGAAATTAGACAACAAAAGTTGTTGTCCAATTTCTCCTGAGTACGTCGATACCCCATATGTGGGGGTAAACCACTGTTTGGGCGCACCACAGAGCTTGGAAGAGAAGGAGTGCCGTTTTACTTTTTCAGTGTAGAATTGGCTGGAATTGAGATCGGACGCCATGTCGCGTTTGGAGAGCCCCTGATGTGCCTAAACAGTAGAAACCCCCCACAAGAGACCCCATTTTGGAAACTAGAACCCCCAAGGAACTTATCTAGATATGTGGTGAGAACTTTGAATGCCCAAGTGCTTCACAGAAGTTTATAATGCAGAGTCGTGAAAATAAAAAATATTTTTTTCCACAAAAAAGATTTTTTAGCCCCCAATTTTTTATTTTCACAAGGGTAACAAGAGAAATTGGACCCCAAAAGTTGTTGTCCAATTTGTCCTGAGTATGCTGGTACCCCATATGTTGGGGTAAACCACTGTTTGGGCGCACGGCAGAGCTTGGAAGGGAAGGAGCGCCGTTTTGGAATGCAGACTTTGAGATTTTTTAGCCCCCAATTTTTTATTTTCACAAGGGTAACAAGAGAAATTGGACCCCAAATGTTGTTGTCCAATTTATTCCAAGTACGCTGATGCCCCATATGTGGGGGTAAACCACTGTTTGGGCGCACAGCAGAGCTCAGAAGGGAGGGAGCACCATTTGACTTTTTGAGCGCAAAATTGGCTGTCATTTTTGGAGACCCCCTGATGTACCTAAACAGTGGAAACCCCCCAATTCTAACTCCAACCCTAACCCCAACACACCCCTAACACTAATCCCAACCCGATCCATAATCCTAATCACAACCCTAACGATAAACACAACCCTAACCCCAAAACAACCCTAATCTCAACCCTAACCATAACCCTAATCAAAACCCTAAATCCAACACACCCCTAATCCTAATCTCAACCCTAACCTCAAACCTAACCCTAATCCCAATACACCCCTAACCCTAATCCCAACCCTAACCTTAACCCTAATCCCAAACCTAACCCTAATCCCAAACGTAACCCTAATGCCAACCCTAACCCTAAAACCAACCCTAATCCAAACCCTAATCCCAACTCTAACCATAACTTTAGCCTCAACCCTAGCCCTAACTTTAGCCCGAACCCTAGCCCTAACCCTAACTTTAGCCCTAACCCTAACCCTAAATTTAGCCCCAGCCCTAACCCTAAATTTAACCCTAACCCTAGCCCTAACTTTAGCCCCAACCCTAACCCTAGCCCTAAGGCTACTTTCACACTTGCGTCATGTGGCATCCGTCGCAATACGTCATTTTGGACAAAAAACGGATCCTGCAAATGTGCCCGCAGGATGCCTTTTTTGCACATAGACTTGTATTGCCGATGGATGGCCACACGTCGCGACCGTCGTACACTGGATCCGTTGTGTTTTGGCGGACCGTCGTCACAAAAAAAACATTCAATGTAACCTTTTTTTTGTACGTTGCGTCCGCCATTTCCGCTCATGCGTGGCCGTAACTCTGCCCCCTCCTCCCCAGGACATAGACTGGCAGCGGATGCATTGAAAAACTGCACCTGCTGCCCACGTTGTGCACAATTTTCACAACGTGCGTCGGTACGTCGGGCCGACGCATTGCAACGGCCCCGTACCGACGCAAGTGTGAAAGAAGCCTAACCCTAGCCCTAACCCTAGCCCTAACCCTAGCCCTAACCCTAAATTTAGCCCCAACCCTAACCCTAAATTAGCCCCAACCCTAACCCTAATTTTAGCCCCAACTCCTCTCTCCTGCCGGCCGGCAGATGGCAGCAGAGAGCAGGCGCACTGCGCATGCAGGAGGACCCAGGGACACCGGTAAGTATAGCAGGGTCCCCGAATCCCCCTATTTCTCTGTCCTCTGATGTGCGATCACATCAGAGGACAAAGAATTACCGATCGCTTTTTCTTTTCTTTTTTTTTTTGCGACCACAGGTAAACAGTTAATTACCGGCAGCCGAGCCCCCAAAGATCCTCCGGGCACCGGCCGGCGGGTGCACTGCGAATGCGCCCGCCATTTTTTTGCTGGAATAAGATGGCGGCGCCCATTGGGAGCCACAAGGAGCACCGGGGGAGTCAGGTGAGTATCGGCGGGTTATCGGGGACCCCATTTCTCTGTCCTCTGATGTGCGATCACATCGGAGGACAGAGAAATTAAAAGGGAGATCGCGTTTTTTTTTGCGATCGCCGGTAAACGGTTAATTACCGGCGATCGCAACTCGGGGGTCAGTAAAAAAACCCAGAATCATGTTCTCTGGGGTCTCGGCTACCCCCGGAAACCGAGACCCCAGAGAAAATCCGACTCTGGGGGGCGCTATTCACTTTTTCCACAGCGCCGTTAATTAACGGCGCTGTGGTTTAAGTACCCTTAGCAGTTGCCGTTAAAAGGCGTATCGGCGGTCGTTAAGGGGTTAAGTCCTGCAAAGTC
This sequence comes from Ranitomeya variabilis, assembly GCF_051348905.1. NCBI lineage: Eukaryota > Metazoa > Chordata > Amphibia > Anura > Dendrobatidae > Ranitomeya > Ranitomeya variabilis. Next base: position 547,090,439 of record NC_135232.1, on the reverse strand, counting down.
TGTCCAAACACTTGTTGATTGAGTTCAAAGCTTCCAAACTTCTTTTGCAGACCTTCCACATCTTTCTGCAGTGATCTAATTATGGAAAACACCTGCTCTAGTCTGCTTTCTGCAGTCATTGTTCCAGCAGTCTCCTTTTTTTTATTGCTAGAGTAATAATATAGGGGATAACTCAGGAGACTCTTTGCGTGGAACAAGACAACTACAGGACACAGTTTTATAAGTGGTAAAGTCTATATTATCACACGGTGATTCAAACAGGTGCAGAGAGAAATTCAAGTCCACAACACTTGGTGTAAATATTAAACGCAGCTTAGCAGTATATAGGAAACTTCAGAGGAAAATGCAATCAAGCAGAAAGTCTATGAAGCACAGTTATTCTTGAGGATACTTGACACGAATAAATCCTTGTCTTAGTCCACACACAGATAGATAAGCTTATAAGGCAGTTCAAATAATATCTTAGCTCAACCAGGGAGGCCTGGTTAATAGTCTCTGGTTTTTGCACAGCAGCAAACACTTACATGTCCAGCAAATGCAGATGGAAGTAAATACGAGCAGCAGATGAAGGAGGATTACTGGAACTGGTGTATGCAGCAGGAACTCAGAGCAGAGTAGCAGGATCACCACACAGGTTCACAGGAGCAGGTATATAGCCAGGGAGTAATCAGAGGTCAGGAGCTGGATGCAAGGCAGAATACTCTATCACAGACTAAAGGCTGGGGTGGAGTTTTATAGCAGGAAGACACAGTGCACATGAGACCAAAGACGCCATCTTGGAAAAGGGCAGTAATGCACAAAAGGTAAAAAATGTTCAGAGTCCTGACAGCAGCATGTTGTTACGCTCACACCCTGACTGGTGGGCGTGAGCTTAGGGGGTTTGTGGCCCACTGTGCCACAAACCAGACTACCCTGGAAGGGGCGTAACTATGACTGCTGCCTGGGTTTTCTCTGAAGCCTCTGATGGTGAGGTCAGGCTTGTGCAGCAGGCAGCTGCCAGGTGCTACTCCAGGGTGGTATCTGGCTGTGGCTGCTGATCCCACTTGGAGAACAGGAACACTAGGACAGGTGCAGGCATCAGGCAGGACTGGCAGAAGAGCACGGCTGAAACTCAGACGAGTAGGCTGGCACGGCTGAGACACAGGGCTGGCAGAGACACGGCAGAGAACACAGGGCTGGCAGGCACAGCAGAGAACACAGGGCTGGCAGGCATGGCAGAGAACAGGGCTGGCAGGCACAGCAGAGAACACATGGCTGGCAGGCATGGCAGAGAACACAGGGCTGGCAGGCACAGCAGAGAACACAGGGCTGGCAGGCATGGCAGAGAACACAGGGCTGGCGGTCACGGAAGAGAACACAGGGCTGGCAGGCATGGCAGAGAACACAGGGCTGGCAGGCACAGCAGAGAACACCGGGCTGGCAGGCACGGCAGAGAACACGGGGCTGGCAGGCATGGCAGAGAACACAGGGCTGGCAGGCACAGCAGAGAACACAGGGCTGGCAGGCATGGCAGAGAACACAGGGCTGGCGGTCATGGCAGAGAACACAGGGCTAGCGGTCACGGCAGAGAACACAGGGCTGGCAGGCATGGCAGAGAACACAGGGCTGGCAGGCACAGCAGAGAACACCAGGCTGGCAGGCACGGCAGAGAACACAGGGCTGGCAGGCATGGCAGAGAACACAGGGCTGGCAGGCACAGCAGAGAACACAGGGCTGGCAGGCATGGCAGAGAACACAGGGCTGGCAGGCATGGCAGAGAACACAGGGCTGGCAGGCACGGCAGAGAAAACAGGGCTGGTAAGCATGGCAGAGAACACAGGGCTGGTTGGTGTGGTGTATGAAGGAACAGGTAGGGACCTGTTCACACTGGAGGTGCAGGTACGGATATGTAGTATGAAGGAATAGGTAGGGACCTGTTCACACTGGAGGAGAAGTGCAAGGCTGCAGATAGGAGTGGAAGAGCAGCAAGCGATAGCGTAGCAACAAAAGCTAGGCAGAGCAGAACCGCAAGGAATGCGGAGAGGAGCTGCAGCAAGAGATTTCTGCAGAGGCTAAGCAGAGCGGAGCCACAAAGAATGTGGAGAGGAGCTGCAGCAAGAGATTACTGCAGCAGCAAAGCAGAGCAGAACCGCAAGGAATGTGGAGCAGAGGTAAAGCCACAAAGGTACAGAGCAGGCAGAGCCGCAAGAGTGCGGAGCAGAGGTAAAGCCACAAAGGTACAGAGCAGGCAGAGCCGCAAGAGTGCGGAGCATAAGCAGACTGAGAACACAAGGAAAGACACAACAGGGAAGGAAGCCACAGACAAGGAGACCAAGATAAGACTAAGTTCAGACAAGGAAATGGAACAAGACAAGAAACAAGAACAAAGACACAGGGACCAGGATATTCTGCCTCCTGGAGGGTGGACAACAAGATCAAGGCAAGAACACTGAGAAAAACCTCTAGAGAGGGAGTAACACAGAGCAAGGCCTGGCACACTCAGAAGCTAAACACAAACTGAGCTAACACATTGCACAGGCCCAGTCCACTGGGTGGAGCTGCACTAAATACTGGAGGCCTCTTGGTTATTGGTCAGAAACAGATTAGACAGGAGCACCTGATTCCTAAAAGAACCAGAGAGTTCTGGCGCCGCCCCCCTATGCACACAGCCAGGAAGCATGCAGAGAGCAGAGGAACAGAATATGGAGCTGGCAAGAAACAGAAACCACATCATGGCCTGGAGCAGTGGGTAAGATAGTGTGAGAAATGAGAGGCCATGCCGTGATGCCAGCAGAGTTGTTACACATGTTATGCGCCAGGAGATCAATGAGATGTTACAGCTGGGGTGATTCAACGGTCCAAAAGCACGTAGGCCTCAACTGTAGTTCTCATGCCAAAGAAGGATCAGACTAGCCAGCTCTGCGTTAGCTACAGGGGGCTCAACGCCATCACAGCCTCTGACGTGCACCCAATGCCGTGCATTGAGGAGCTGCTTGAGCGGTTAGCAAATGAGAAATACCTATACATCATGGATTTGAGTCGGGGTTACTGGCAGATTCCCCTGAGCTCCGATGTGCAGGAGAAGTCCACCTCTATCACCCCTTTCAGATTGTATGAGTCCACGGTCATACCCTTCGGCATGAAGAATGCTCCTGCCACTTTTCAGCGGATGGTCTACCACCTGCTTCAGGAACTGGAGAGGTACGCAGTAGTGTTCCTGGATGACATTGCTATCTTCAGTTCCTCCTGGGAGAAACACCTTCAGCATCTCCTGCAGATGCTCAGTTGCGTCCACCAATCAGGCCTGACCATTAAGCCGGGAAAGTGCCAGATGGGCATTAGAGGAGTCCACTACCTAGGGCACCAGGTAGGCGGGGCTTCTATGAGGCCAGAGCCTGGGAAAGTGGATGCTATTGCGTCCTGGCCCACCCCCAGGACCAAGAAGCAAGTGATGTCCTTCCTGGGCACTGCAGGGTACTATAGGGGCTTTGTACAGAACTATAGTAGCCTAGCAAAGCCCTTGATGGACCTCACCAGGAAGAGGCTATCCTGGACAGATAGCTGTGAGGTGGCTTTCCGGGCTTTGAAAAGAGCGCTGAGCAGTTCTCGGGTGCTAAAAGCCTTCAACAGCAGTCGGCCGTTCCTGGTACAGACCGACGCCAGCGAGTTTGGCCTCTGTGCTGTGCTCAGCCAGGTGGATTCGGGGAACCAAGAGCACCCCGTGCTGTACCTGAGCCGGAAGCTTCTGCCAAGGGAAGTGGCCTATTAAACCATCGAGAATGAGTGCCTGGCCATGGTTTGGGCCCTGCATCATTTGCAGCCCTACCTGTATGGACACATCTTCACCATGGTGACTGACCACAACCCCCTGAGCTGGCTGAACACTGTATCTGGTACCAATGGAAGGTTGCTGCTCTGGAGCCTTGCCCTCCAACAGTACAACTTTACAGTCAAACATAACAATCTTTTTATACTTTTGTAAACACTGCCTATTTTTGGGGGGAGTAAAAGCTATAATATTTACTAGTTTAGTTTTCCTTGCTCTAAAACGTACCCCTAAGGTTAGGTTCACATTAGCGTTTGAGTCCGCAGTGTATCATCTGCATGCGCAAACTCATGCTTAAGCAGAGGTTTTTTTTATCCGCATCATCTTACGCATGACAGCAAAAAAACGCTGCGTGTGCATGCGTTTGCGTTGTTTATGCGCATGCGTTCGATATTTCCAATGTTTTCTAGTAGCTTTTCGTTGACATCAGACACCCAATGGGCATGTCTCATGTGATTTCTATATATACAGATACACTGCAGAGGAAATCCTCATCTTGATCGATCTTGACATAGAGAGATTCTATGCTAATCTGGATTTACAATTGAAATTGGCTGTTGCCTTTGCTTTTGCTTGTCAAGAAGAAAGAAGAAGACAAAGACTGAGAAGACGTCGTCGTCGCTACTGGAAACACCCCATTGAACTCCGAAAGAGTTGTGGAGCCTAACACAAGTTATACCCCGAGCTGCCTGCAAACCCGCAGAACTTTTTTGACTACATGAGGATGTCTGAACGGAGTTTCAATGACTTGCTGCAACGTGTCCGAGGATCCATTACCAAGCATGACACACAACTCTGTAGAGCAATTCCTGCTGAGGAACGTCTGTTGGTGACTCTGAGGTACGTAATTGTGAAAATCAAACACATGTTCATAGTATTATTGTTAGAAAACCCATGTATTAATTTTATTATTTCCATTTTCTGTTCGGCAGATTCCTGGCTACCGGAGAGACCATATCATCTCTCCTTTTCCAGTTCCGTATTGGAGTGTCCACGCTTTCTGGGATTGTTGGAGACACCTGCAGGGCTTTATGTGATGTTCTACATCAAGAATTCCTCCCCCAACCCACAACTAAACTCTGGCTTGAAAATGCGGACAAATTCAAGGACATTTGTAATTTTCCTGTTTGGGGGCTGTGGATGGCAAACACATTCGGATTATGAAACCTTCTGGAAGTGAGACTATTTTAATTTAAAAAAATACTTTTCTATTGTTCTCATGGCGATTGCAGATGCTGAACGTCGATTTGTCGCCATTGACGTTGGCTCATTTGGACGAGCCAATGTCCAAATGAGACAATGTCCAAAACTCTGACATGGGCCAACATTTGTATCATAATAATTTCAATTTTCCACAGCCATAACCTCTTCCCAACACTGAAGGCCCGCCAATGCCGTTTGTTGTATTTGGGGATGAGGCCTTTCAAATCTGTGCCAGCCTCATAAAACCTTACTCAAGTAGGGACTTGAATCACACCAAACTGATTTTCAACTACCGACTGACAAGGGCACGAAGAACTGTGGAGTGTGCCTTTGGCTTGCTGGTATCTAAATGGCGCATTTTGGGAACAGTCATAAATCTAAAAATTGAGACAGTTGATGAGGTTGTGAAAGCGTGTGTTGTTATGCACAATTTGCCCATCCTGGCAAAAGAGCGACCCAACTTAGAACCTGAGGAACCTGTTACATTGCATGATTAACAAGATCATCACCCGCTGAGGACTACAGTGGAAGTTGCCCAGATGAGGGATACATTTGCTGCATACTTTATTTCTGATAATGGACGTGTGGCATGGCAAGATGGAATGGTTTAAGCCACTAAGTATGTACCTGTAATGTTTAAATGTACCTGTAATGCTTAAATATACCTGTAATGTTTGCTGAATTAAATAATAAAATACCTGTAGTAAAACACCAGTTACAAGTTCCCTCAACAATACAATACACACGTGTGTGTTTGCGGTGGCGGTGCTTAAAGAGACAAACAAAACACAGATATTGTGCAAAGAAAATAAACATTTATTTAACAAAAAATAACTGGGTTTAGGATCGGGGTCTATCTGAGGGTGAGATGTGGTGGACCTTGGGGGTGTGGAGCTGTGAGGATTGGGTGGTAGTTGAGGAAGGGGTTACAGGGGAAGGGGCAACAAATTGAAGGATTGGATTATGGATGGGACTGGACACATTGGGAGTAGACAACACAGTGAAATCATGGGAATGGATAGACAAACACAAGGGAAGTGTCATGATCTCCATGGCCAGAGAACTAGCATAAGCCTCAATAGGAACAAGCTCTTGGAAGATGTAACTGTACTGACCATGAACTAAACCTACCGCATCATCTAGAAGTAGCCAGGTAGCATGTCCTACTTTTTATCCCTATATGCCCAGCGCCGGCCGGAGAACTAAATAATGCTAGCAGAGGGAAATATAAGACCTGACTCACCTCTAGAGAAATGCCCAGAAAGGAGACAGAGGCCCCCCACATATATTGGCGGTGATATGAGATGAAACAACAAACGCAGCAGGAAAATAGTTTTAGCAAATTTGAGGTCCGCTTTCTAGATAGCAGAAGACAGAAAGCATACTTTCATGGTCAGTAGAAAACCCTAACAAAACACATCCAGAAATTACTTTAGGACTCTGGCATTAACTCATAATACCAGAGTGGCAATTCCTGATCAACAAGAGCTTTCCAGACACAGTAACGAAACTGCAGCTGTGAACTGGAACCAAAATACAAAAACAAAACATGGACGAATGTCCAACTTATCTAGTAGATGTCTGGGAGCAGGAACAAGCACAGAGAGGCTTCTGATAACATTGTTGACCGGCAAGCATCTAACAGAGAAGCCAGGTTATATAGCGACACCCAGATCTAATCAGAACAGGTGAACAGGGAAGATGATGTCACAAGTTCAATTCCACCAGTAGCCACCGGGGGAGCCCAGAATCCAAATTCACAACAGTACCCCCCCCTCAAGGAGGGGGCACCGAACCCTCACCAGAACCACCAGGGCGATCAGGATGGGCCCTATGAAAGGCACGAACCAGATCAGAGGCATGAACATCAGATGCAGTGACCCAAGAATTATCCTCCTGGCCGTATCCCTTCCACTTGACCAGATACTGGAGTCTCCGTCTGGAAACACGGGAGTCTAGGATTTTTTCCACAACGTACTCCAACTCACCCTCAACCAACACCGGAGCAGGAGGCTCAACGGAAGGCACAACCGGTGCCTCATACCTGCGCAATAACGACCGATGAAAAACGTTATGAATAGAAAAGGATGCAGGGAGGTCCAAACGGAAGGAAACAGGGTTAAGAATCTCCAATATTTTATACGGACCGATGAACCGAGGCTTAAACTTAGGAGATGAGACCCTCATAGGGACAAAACGAGAAGACAACCACACCAAATCTCCAACACAAAGCCGAGGACCAACACGACGGTGACGGTTGGCAAAAAGCTGAGTCTTCTCCTGGGACAACTTTAAATTGTCCATCACCTGCCCCCAGATATGATGCAATCTCTCCACCACCGCATCCACTCCAGGACAATCCGAGGATTCCATCTGACCGGAGGAAAATCGAGGGTGGAACCCCGAATTACAGAAAAACGGGGACACCAAAGTGGCAGAGCTGGCCCGATTATTGAGGGCGAACTCCGCCAATGGCAAAAAAGCAACCCAATCATCCTGGTCAGCAGACACAAAACACCTCAGATATGTCTCCAGGGTCTGATTAGTCCGCTCGGTCTGGCCATTAGTCTGAGGGTGAAAAGCAGACGAAAAAGACAAATCTATGCCCATCCTAGCACAGAATGCCCGCCAAAATCTAGACACAAATTGGGTTCCTCTGTCAGAAACGATATTCTCAGGAATACCATGCAAACGAACAACATTTTGAAAAAACAGGGGCACCAACTCGGAAGAAGAAGGCAATTTGGGCAGGGGAACCAAATGGACCATCTTAGAAAAACGGTCACACACCACCCAGATGACAGACATCTTCTGAGAAACAGGCAGATCTGAAATAAAATCCATCGAGATGTGTGTCCAAGGCCTCTTAGGAATAGGCAAGGGCAACAATAATCCACTAGCCCGAGAACAACAAGGCTTGGCCCGAGCACAAACGTCACAAGACTGCACAAAGCCTCGCACATCTCGTGACAGGGAAGGCCACCAGAAGGATCTTGCCACCAAATCCCTGGTACCAAAAATTCCAGGATGACCTGCCAATGCAGAAGAATGTACCTCAGAGATGACTCTACTGGTCCAATCATCAGGAACAAACAACCTATCAGGCGGACAACGATCCGGTCTATCCGCCTGAAACTCCTGCAAGGCCCGCCGCAGGTCTGGAGAAACGGCTGACAAGATAACTCCCTCCTTAAGAATACCTGTGGGGTCAGAGTTGCCGGGTGAATCAGGCTCAAAACTCCTAGAAAGGGCATCCGCCTTAACATTCTTAGAACCCGGTAGGTACGATACCACAAAATTAAACCGAGAGAAAAATAATGACCAGCGCGCCTGTCTAGGATTCAGGCGCCTGGCGGTCTCAAGATAGATCAAATTTTTGTGGTCAGTCAATACCACCACCTGATGTCTGGCCCCCTCGAGCCAATGGCGCCACTCCTCAAACGCCCACTTCATGGCCAAAAGCTCCCGATTCCCAACATCATAATTCCGCTCAGCGGGCGAAAATTTACGGGAAAAGAAGGCACAAGGCCTCATCACGGCGCAGTCAGAACTTTTCTGCGACAACACTGCCCCAGCCCCGATCTCAGAAGCGTCGACCTCAACCTGAAAAGGAAGAGTCACATCAGGCTGACGCAACACAGGGGCAGAAGAAAAACGGCGCTTAAGCTCCTGAAAGGCCTCCACAGCATCAGGGGACCAATTAGCAACATCAGCACCCTGTCTAGTCAAATCGGTCAATGGCTTAACGACATCCGAAAAACCAGAAATAAATCGACGATAAAAGTTGGCAAAGCCCAAAAATTTCTGAAGACTTTTAAGAGAAGAGGGCTGCGTCCAATCACAAATAGCTTGAACCTTGACAGGATCCATCTCAATGGAAGAGGGAGAAAAAATATATCCCAAAAAGGAAATTCTCTGAACCCCAAAAACGCACTTAGAACCCTTGACACACAGAGAATTAGACCGCAAAACCTGAAAAACCCTCTTAACTTGCCGGACATGAGAGTCCCAGTCATCCGAAAAAATCAGAATATCATCCAGATACACTATCATAAATTTATCCAAAAAATCGCGGAAAATATCATGCATAAAGGACTGGAAGACTGAAGGGGCATTAGAAAGACCAAAAGGCATCACCAAATACTCAAAGTGGCCCTCGGGCGTATTAAATGCGGTTTTCCACTCATCCCCCTGCCTGATCCGCACCAAATTATACGCCCCACGGAGATCAATCTTAGAGAACCACTTGGCCCCCTTTATGCGAGCAAACAAATCAGTCAGCAACGGCAATGGGTATTGATATTTAACCGTGATTTTATTCAAAAGCCGATAATCAATACATGGTCTCAAAGAGCCGTCTTTTTTTGACACAAAGAAAAAACCGGCTCCTAAGGGAGATGACGATGGACGAATATGTCCCTTTTCCAAGGACTCCTTTATATATTCTCGCATAGCAGTATGTTCAGGCACAGACAGATTAAATAAACGACCCTTTGGGTATTTACTACCCGGAATTAAATCTATAGCACAATCGCACTCCCGGTGCGGAGGTAATGAACCCAGCTTGGGTTCTTCAAAGACGTCACGATAATCAGACAGGAACTCAGGGATTTCAGAGGGAATAGATGATGAAATGGACACCAAAGGTACGTCCCCATGAGTCCCCTTACATCCCCAGCTCAACACAGACATAGCTCTCCAGTCAAGGACTGGGTTGTGAGACTGCAGCCATGGCAATCCCAGCACCAAATTATCATGTAGATTATACAGCACCAGAAAACGAATAGTCTCCTGGTGATCCGGATTAATACACATAGTCACTTGTGTCCAGTATTGTGGTTTATTATTAGCCAATGGGGTAGAGTCAATCCCCTTCAGAGGAATAAGAGTCTCCAAAGGCTCTAAATCATACCCACAACGTTTGGCAAAGGACCAATCCATAAGACTCAACGCGGCGCCAGAGTCGATATAGGCGTCCGTAGTAATAGATGACAAAGAGCAAATCAGGGTCACAGACAAAATAAATTTAGACTGTAAAGTGCCAATGGGAACGGATTTATCAAGCTTTTTAGTACGCTTAGAGCATGCTGATATAACATGAGTAGAATCCCCACAATAGAAACACAACCCATTTTTCCGTCTAAAATTCTGCCGCTCGCTTCTGGACAGAATTCTATCACACTGCATGTTTTCTGGCGTCTTCTCAGTGGACACCGCCAGATGGTGCACTGGTTTGCGCTCCCGCAGACGCCTATCGATCTGAATGGCCATTGTCATGGACTCATTCAGACTTGCAGGCACAGGGAACCCCACCATAACATCCTTAATGGCATCAGAAAGACCCTCTCTGAAAGTAGCCGCCAAGGCGCACTCATTCCACTGAGTAAGCACAGACCACTTACGGAATCTTTGGCAGTAAATTTCAGCTTCATCTTGCCCCTGCGATAGGGACATCAAAGTTTTTTCTGCCTGAAGTTCCAAATGAGGTTCCTCATAAAGCAAGCCCAAGGCCAGAAAAAACGCATCCACATTGCGCAACGCAGGATCCCCTGGTGCCAATGCAAAAGCCCAATCTTGAGGGTCGCCGCGGAGCAAGGAAATCACAATCCCAACCTGCTGTGCAGGGTCTCCAGCAGAACGAGATCTCAGGGACAAAAATAACTTACAATTATTTCTAAAATTCTGAAAGCTAGATCTATTCCCTGAGAAGAATTCCGGCAAAGGAATTCTCGGCTCTGATACCGGAGCATGAACAACAAAATCTTGCAAACTTTGTACTTTCGTGGCGAGATTATTCAAACCTGCAGTTACACTCTGTAGATCCATTATAGACAGGTGAACATAGAGCCATGCAAAGATTAGAAGGAGAGAGAAAAAAAAGAAAGACTGCCGCATAGACAGACTGGCAAGTGATCCAATTAAGAGCACACTCACAACTAGAGAAAAAAAAAAAAAAAAAAAATTCTCAGCAGACTTCTTATTTCTCTCCTTTCTCAGCCAAGGATTTTAACCCTTTAGTGGGCCGGTCAAACTGTCATGATCTCCATGGCCAGAGAACTAGCATAAGCCTCAATAGGAACAAGCTCTTGGAAGATGTAACTGTACTGACCATGAACTAAACCTACCGCATCATCTAGAAGTAGCCAGGTAGCATGTCCTACTTTTTATCCCTATATGCCCAGCGCCGGCCGGAGAACTAAATAATGCTAGCAGAGGGAAATATAAGACCTGACTCACCTCTAGAGAAATGCCCAGAAAGGAGACAGAGGCCCCCCACATATATTGGCGGTGATATGAGATGAAACAACAAACGCAGCAGGAAAATAGTTTTAGCAAATTTGAGGTCCGCTTTCTAGATAGCAGAAGACAGAAAGCATACTTTCATGGTCAGTAGAAAACCCTAACAAAACACATCCAGAAATTACTTTAGGACTCTGGCATTAACTCATAATACCAGAGTGGCAATTCCTGATCAACAAGAGCTTTCCAGACACAGTAACGAAACTGCAGCTGTGAACTGGAACCAAAATACAAAAACAAAACATGGACGAATGTCCAACTTATCTAGTAGATGTCTGGGAGCAGGAACAAGCACAGAGAGGCTTCTGATAACATTGTTGACCGGCAAGCATCTAACAGAGAAGCCAGGTTATATAGCGACACCCAGATCTAATCAGAACAGGTGAACAGGGAAGATGATGTCACAAGTTCAATTCCACCAGTAGCCACCGGGGGAGCCCAGAATCCAAATTCACAACAGGGAAGGTAGTGTCACATTTGACAACAGAGACACATTGGTAGGTGAGGGTGGAGGTGGTGGGTTCAATTTTAGCAGGGTTTTTTTACTCCGGGTTTTTGTCCTGGTGGGAATTTTTTTAGTTTTGGGCCTTAGCTTTCTTGGCCGAGTGGGAGTGGTGGCCTCTGTAGCAGTCTTCTGGCGTGGTGCTGGACTGGGCAGTGTGGTGGATGCTGCTGGCTGCAGAGGTGCTAGACTTGGGAGCGTGGTGGATGCTGCTGACTGCAGGGATGATGAAGTGTGCAGCGTGGTGGATCTGTAAACTGGAGGTGGTGGTGGAGGATATTTCGGTGCTGTGAGAGTTGTAAAGTATATGTTTGGCTGCTGGTAATATCCTCCGGCCTGTGGACTGTAGCTTTGGGACTGCTGCTGCAATGTGTGGCTGTAATCAGCCTGGCAGACTTGCATGATGTTGATCTGGAATTGAGGCGTAAGGTTTTCCGACGCTTCCCGCTCTTTTGAAGAAAAAAATGTTGTGCCAATCTCTCAAGGTCGGCTTCCAGGTGGTCAAGGCGTTTGTTGACATCCTGTAGAAGTGTGTTTACATGAGTGAACAAACTCTTCAGTCTATCACCAAGCACCTTAATCCCATCCTGGAAGACTAAGCGTAACTGCATAAACTCGGGCATGAGTGACCTCTCCTAGGCCCTCAGCGACTGACGAGAAGACCCTACAAAAGCAGCGGCAGAGGGCTGGGAGAGGGGAAAACCTGATGCACCAGTGGCTGCCTCTTCCTCAGCCTGTGAGGCCTGACAGGTTGCTACATCGCTGGTGGATGATTGGGATTGTGCCTGTTCGTTGGCTGGTCAATATGGGGCCACTCCAACAGAGGATGATCCAGGTTGTGTTGCACTGCACCAGGTTCTGTGGTGAAAATAAAAGAAAAACATTAGTAAAAAAAAAAAGGTAAATAATAGTAAGACAACACAAAACACACTCACAATACTTCTTTCCTCCTGAGACACATGAGCCCGACGACCCTGGGAAGAATCATTTCCACTCGACTGCTGCTGGTCTTCATCACTGGAAGGTACCTGTAAAGAAATTACATGATTTAAAACATGTATAATATTGTCAGTCAATACATATCCATCAGTATATTAAATGTGATTACATAATCAGTGTCATGTCCACCCTGGGAAGCAGTCAGTTCTTCTCTTGAGGACATGGTTGAAGAGCAGGCAGCAGTCAAGTGAATCACTACAGAAAAAAATAAAACAAAATTTAAACTTGTCAAGAAACAAACGCAATGTGGCCCCCCCCCCAAAAAAAAAAATGGACACCAATACTTACATTACAGGCAATAGTCCAACAGCACAGCAGTTCGCACAGGACAGGGACAGATAGCAGCACCAGGACAGATGGCAACACCAGGAGAAACGCCAGCACCAGGAGAGATGGCAGCACCAGGAGACAACCAGTCTAAAGGAACAGAAAAAAAAATTAAGAGAGAGACTTTTCAAAGCTTCTATACTTACATAGTGTAAGATTGTGGTAGCATCGTACGTAGTGAAGAGGCAGTGACCCACAAAGTTCCAACACAAAAGTCTCTTTAATGTGTTTCCTCACAGCATTAAAGTCCAATTCACACAAATGCTTATAACTTCAGTGTATATTATCAGTGTTCAGTTCACACCAGTTCATAGCAATACATATCATATGGCTTTAGATTTGCAGTCCCTACATAGGCCAGACTTCCCTTGTCCAGTTTCCCTGAGTGACCGCATGCCATATTACAGTCTCCATATACACAGCCTCATATTTTGCAGACACTACACATGCCAGCCCCCTCCGACTAGTTCCCGTGGGTGTCCTGCTGTCACGGGGAGACTAGGTGAGCGAGAGCTAATAACCCGGGCCCCTGCAATTTCCCTCAGACTAGGAAAATCCTGACTGACCCTCTACCTGGAGTTTACACTGATGGTGTGCATGTCCAGGCCTCGAACCTCACCCTGTCTCCTGTTTCAACCCTAGGCTGAAACCTCCGCCCACCACCCAGTGAAGAGGTAATACACCAATACCCACAGTTAGCACAGACAAGGATAAAGGAAAATATACACCACGCCGGAGTCACTCAGGAATACACTATAAATGTGCAGGGCAAAATAAATACAAATATAGGAAGGAGTAAATAAGACTAAGGAAAATACACCACCAGCAACGAATCTCCAACAACCAGCTCTCCACTCCAGACTGAGATAACAACGCACAAGACAGAAGCTATAATCGGCGATGCCCAATGATCAGGAGAACTATTTAAAGGCAATGGGCATGGCCCAGCTTCCAATCCGAGGATCAGGTAAATTAACTCCGGAACAGCTAGATAAAATCTAGCTGACGCCAATGAGCAAATAGTGGTTTTAAGAAGATACACCGCACTCACGGATGGAATATTTTGCAAATAAGTCAAATAACAATTTATTTACATATCAAAGACAGCAATGCAATTTAATGTAATAGAAAGCGCATACATAAATGACGTTTCGAACCCAACCGGGTTCTTACTCATATAACGCTGTGGAAAAATAGGGAAATATAGATACATAAATAATAAATCATAAAGAAAACACGTCAAAGGCAAAAAAACACATCACACACAAGGGCAGGGAGCCCAAATAAGGAAGGTAGCCCCAAGGAAAAAGACCAATAAAGACTTAGATAAGTCCTAATGAGGAGGGGTGGAAAGAACTGCATAATCACCAGAATACACCAAAATCACCATAAAACAACACTCGAGTGAGTAGAGGGAGGTCAGATTTACCTTGTAATGATATGCGGTAAAAGAATTTCTAAATATCCCAGCCGGGATAGACTATTGCATTGGACAGATATGCTGTGAGAGATAATATGATAATTAGGAAAAATACTGCAAAATGGAGGCAGGCTAAAATAGTATGTAATAGGTACCTAATATAGATGTAGGAAGCATCCAATATAAGGCTAGCTGTCGCTAGATAGTGGGGCCTGCGGACATAAATGTACCATAAGAGATCCGGAATATAGGATATATGATGTATGTAAGAGGGAAAATCGCTGTGTACCGGAGAAGTATTACCTGAAGCCAGGAGTGTGAAAAGCGGCGCTCCCGCGCCCTGCTGTGCTGGTGCCAAGGCATGGTAATGTGTGAGTATATATGCAAACTTGTAAATGGTGGCGCCGACCGGAACTGGTACAGGGGAGACCGGAAATGACGTGGCGCAGTCCTGCAGACATACTGCGCAAGCGCGAGCGTAGCTAGGGACGCTTTGGAGCGCTGTGTTTAGTGATATCCATGACGCCTGCGCAGTAGCGGCTAGTGTTGCGATATAGAAGGGCTGCCTGCGTCCTGCTCCATACAACAGCGTAATGGGCCAGGATATGTATATGTCCACTATAAACGGCCAGCAATTTATGTAGTCTGAGTGGGGAAGCATGGGAACAAATGCAAAATGTAATGAGAGAACTGAATGGTAATCAAGGGTAGTTATAAAAAATAAAAATAAAAATAATGAAAAAACAAAAATAATGGAGAACAAATGGAACTAATACAAAATAAAGAATGAGATGAAGGACACGGTAAGGTGTTAGAGTTTAAGTAGAATAGAAAATAAAAAATAAAAAATAAAAAGTAAAAAAATAAAAAATAAGAAATAATAAATAATGATAAATATGAGGCGGAACTGAAAAATTGAAAATATTGAAAATATTCTTGAAACAAAATAAGAAATAAAAATTAAAAAATAATAATAATATTAAAATCTAAAGAAATAAAGAGAGAAAAAATGAAAAAAAGAAAGAATGAAAAAAATAAAAAAATAAAAAAATTATTAAAAAAATTATATAAATAATGAAAAAATGAAAAAACGAAAAAAATGAAAAAAATGAAAAAAATGAAAAAAATAAATAAAATAAAAATTAAAAATTATAGCCTGGACCCATGCTGAGTGATGTGGAAAAAAGGAATAATATAGATAAGCAGACCAATTTATGTATCAATAAATAATGAGAACATGAAAAACCAATTCGGAAAAATGAAAATAAAAGTAAAGAGATATAAACAATAAAAAACAGGGAAATAAAAAATAAAAAATAAAAAATAAAAAATAAAAAATAAAATATAAAAAAAAAAAAAAAAAAAAAAAAAATATAAAAAATAATAAAAATGTAAAAAAGTAAAAATAAAAATAAAATAAATAAAATAAAATAAAAAAATGGTAAGAGTTGGAATCTGGTTGCAAAATGGACTCACCAGCAGGGTATCCAGGTCAGCGTGTCTAGAAAATTAGAGAAAAGAACAAATGGTTAGAAAACACGGAATATTTAAGGTAGCCATTCTATCTCTCTATTCAGACCCCTGGGTTCCAGGGTGTCCAGTGTATAAATCCAGTACGATTCTCTTTGTTTTAAAAGCCTAACATGATTGCCTCCCCTCCTAGGGCGACGTACCTGCTCAATGACTTGAAAGCGTAGCTACGCTACAGTATGTCTGAATTTAGTGAAGTGATCTGGTAGTGGAAGCCAATTTCTATTGCATCTAATTGTGGATTTGTGGCTTGCTATGCGATCGCGGATACGTTGTGTGGTTTCTCCCACGTATAGGAGACCACAAGGGCATTTCACCACATACACCACAAAATTCGAATCACATGTAAAATAACCGCGAATGGGGTAGCTCTTGCCCGTTCTAGGGTGAGTGATATTCTCCGCCTTAGTGACATTAGAACATATTATCCCTCACAGCATATCTGTCCAATGCAATAGTCTATCCCGGCTGGGATATTTAGAAATTCTTTTACCGCATATCATTACAAGGTAAATCTGACCTCCCTCTACTCACTCGAGTGTTGTTTTATGGTGATTTTGGTGTATTCTAGTGATTATGCAGTTCTTTCCACCCCTCCTCATTAGGACTTATCTAAGTCTTTATTGGTCTTTTTCCTTGGGGCTACCTTCCTTATTTGGGCTCCCTGCCCTTGTGTGTGATGTGTTTTTTTGCCTTTGACGTGTTTTCTTTATGATTTATTATTTATGTATCTATATTTCCCTATTTTTCCACAGCGTTATATGAGTAAGAACCCGGTTGGGTTCGAAACGTCATTTATGTATGCGCTTTCTATTACATTAAATTGCATTGCTGTCTTTGATATGTAAATAAATTGTTATTTGACTTATTTGCAAAATATTCCATCCGTGAGTGCGGTGTATCTTCTTAAAACTACCATTTGGGACTTTTTGTCCGTTACACCAGCACCTTTTATTGATATAGCATGAGTGCAGACTAATCCTTCTCTGATTTAACTATTTTTTAGTCTTTGCACCTGCTTTCCCCATGTCTGTAAGTACTTTTGCTTATGACACGGCTACTAGTTCCAGTATTCTTGCACAGGTTACTGGCTCAAGTGACTTCCTCAAGACTCCAACACAGGAGCTGAGGACGAGGGATTATGAACGGGAGAGAAAACGGTTAGTCTCTCACGATTTACATTGTACCACACTGGCGGAATACCACCGCCAAAATAAAATTCCGAGAGGCCTGAGGAGTAATTTACGCCCAACCTTATTTGCTGATAATGAGGAATTCTGTGATAAATATAGGAAAATATTAAACAAATGCTCCCTCGACATTATTGTACTTACGGTGGAATATTTGCAAAAGAGTATTGTTGAGACTAAATCTAAGATTGATGCTATTGAAACACAACTTAGCGCAACTCTTTCATCTATGGAATGGACTGCTCTTAAGACTAAAACGGACAAAAGTTTGGCCGAGCACGAGAAATTGTTACAGGAACGGAAAAGGCAGAAATTTTACAGAGACAACGAGGACTACGCCAATAGTAGAGTATACAGATGGAACGAATCATCTACTTGGCGCCAACCTTCTTCCCAAAGAAGATTCGGTTCTTTCAGTTCGAGCGGGGACTCCTCAACTGGAACAGGACGGCCACGTTTTTTACCAAGAAACCGCAGGGGAGGAACATACCAAGCAGGCCCACGAGAAGATCTAGGCGAACGCATGACAACACGCTCCCAGGTAGGCCGCCAAGCCTGGTGATCAATATATCCAGCCACCTGCTTGCCCCTGCGGAACTTTCTGTATTGGAAAAAGGCTTATCCTTTTGTCCAACCCCTGGCTGGAATGCATTTCAACTAGAGAAAGATTTGCAAATGTTTTATCGTTCACTTAGACTCAAAACCCATTTTGGTTTATCACCCAATGTAATAGAACAAAGGGCTCTCCAGACTGGTGATTCGGTTCATTCTGAACTCTCTATCTTATCACTCGGGCTCCGCACTCCTAGCCATTTCCAACCACCACGCACACACCATGCAATAGAAACATTCATTGATCTGGTGGATAGAGAAGTAAAACAGCTCTCACATGATCACAAGTTGGGTTTCTTTCCGACTCACTCTAATTTATCACAAAGCGAAAAAATAGCACTCAGGTCTCTGCGAGACAATAAACAAATTATTATTAAACCTGCCGACAAAGGCGGAGCGGTGGTGGTGATGGATAAATCATGCTACACTCAGGAAATCTTACGTCAACTCTCCGACCAGGAGACATACACGGTTATCCAAAGGGACCCGACCACAGGGATCAGAGTCAAAATAGAGAAAATGATAACACATTATCTTGAAAGGAATATCATTGACAAAAAAACTGCCACGTTCCTTACAAATCCTCATCCCATAATACCCGTATTTTATGTACTACCTAAAATACACAAATCCCTTGTGAATCCACCTGGTAGACCGATCGTGGCTTCCACTGACTCTATTTTGTCCCCTCTTTCTATTTTTCTTGAGAAAATACTAACACCACTCATCAAAACAACGAAGTCATTTATTTTGGATACGGGCCACTTCATACGAGTTATTAAAGGCTTGAGGAGCATACCCCCTACCAGCTGGCTAGTCACCTTTGACGTCAACAGCCTTTATACTTCAATCTCACATACCAGGGGCATGGAAGCCACGAGGTCACTTTTGAACTCATCCAGTCTACCTGAAGGTTCCATACAGCTCTGTATGGATTTACTTAGACTCATCTTGTACGAAAATTTCTTTCTTTACGAGGATAGCTTTTATATCCAGAAGCAGGGGACCGCCATGGGTTCGCACGTGGCACCCGCGTATGCAAATGCATATATGAATGATTTGGAGACTAGGCACATATTTAAGAATACTCTATTCCTGCAACATGCCAAATGTTACCATCGCTATATCGACGACATATTCTGCATCTGGTCAGGGTCCCTGGATTCCCTTAAATCATTTCACGACTATCTCAATTCCATCATACCCGAACTCAACTTCACCATTCAATACAGCTTGAAAGAAATATCCTTTTTGGATACACTAGTGATCAAGGATGACACCGGACTTCTTTCCCTCGATTTATATGGAAAACCGACTGACCGTAACAATTTACTCCACTACTCCAGTTGTCATCCCAAGGCCACAAGAAATAGTTTACCGCGGTCCCAATTTACCAGAGTGTCACGTATTGTCACGGACCCGGGGATACGGGATACTAGACTGGACGCTATGAGCAACAAATTTAGAGACAGACAATACCCTACCAGATTACTGGAGAGAGAAAAGATACGTGCCACTACTCCACTCTCCCCTCCTCCACCATCTCGGAAGTTTGACAGGTTGCCATTTGTCCATACGTACCATCCCTATATGCCTAAAGTCTATTCCATTATCAAGAAACACTGGCCCCTCCTCTCCAAGGCGTATCCCAAGATTGAATCATTTAGTATACCTGCACTAATGTGTACCCGGAGGCCCGCTAACATCAAGGACACAGTCGTTAGGGCCGATATAGGAAGCTCACGCCCAAATATCACTCAGAGATTTCTTAGCACACAACGCCTAGGCACATTTCCCTGTCTCTGCTGTGCAGCCTGTTCTAATGTCACTAAGGCGGAGAATATCACTCACCCTAGAACGGGCAAGAGCTACCCCATTCGCGGTTATTTTACATGTGATTCGAATTTTGTGGTGTATGTGGTGAAATGCCCTTGTGGTCTCCTATACGTGGGAGAAACCACACAACGTATCCGCGATCGCATAGCAAGCCACAAATCCACAATTAGATGCAATAGAAATTGGCTTCCACTACCAGATCACTTCACTAAATTCAGACATACTGTAGCGTAGCTACGCTTTCAAGTCATTGAGCAGGTACGTCGCCCTAGGAG
This sequence comes from Ranitomeya variabilis, assembly GCF_051348905.1. Classification (NCBI taxonomy): domain Eukaryota; kingdom Metazoa; phylum Chordata; class Amphibia; order Anura; family Dendrobatidae; genus Ranitomeya; species Ranitomeya variabilis. The sequence continues at coordinate 547,070,440 of NC_135232.1, read as the reverse complement.
GGGAGGCAATCATGTTAGGCTTTTAAAACAAAGAGAATCGTACTGGATTTATACACTGGACACCCTGGAACCCAGGGGTCTGAATAGAGAGATAGAATGGCTACCTTAAATATTCCGTGTTTTCTAACCATTTGTTCTTTTCTCTAATTTTCTAGACACGCTGACCTGGATACCCTGCTGGTGAGTCCATTTTGCAACCAGATTCCAACTCTTACCATTTTTTTATTTTATTTTATTTATTTTATTTTTATTTTTACTTTTTTACATTTTTATTATTTTTTATATATATATATTTTTTTTTTTTATATTTTATTTTTTATTTTTTATTTTTTATTTTTTATTTCCCTGTTTTTTATTGTTTATATCTCTTTACTTTTATTTTCATTTTTCCGAATTGGTTTTTCATGTTCTCATTATTTATTGATACATAAATTGGTCTGCTTATCTATATTATTCCTTTTTTCCACATCACTCAGCATGGGTCCAGGCTATAATTTTTAATTTTTATTTTATTTATTTTTTTCATTTTTTTCATTTTTTTCGTTTTTTCATTTTTTCATTATTTATATAATTTTTTTAATAATTTTTTTATTTTTTTATTTTTTTCATTCTTTCTTTTTTTCATTTTTTCTCTCTTTATTTCTTTAGATTTTAATATTATTATTATTTTTTAATTTTTAATTTTTATTTCTTATTTTGTTTCAAGAATATTTTCAATATTTTCAATTTTTCAGTTCCGCCTCATATTTATCATTATTTATTATTTCTTATTTTTTATTTTTTTACTTTTTATTTTTTATTTTTTATTTTCTATTCTACTTAAACTCTAACGCCTTACCGTGTCCTTCATCTCATTCTTTATTTTGTATTACCGGTAGTTCCATTTGTTCTCCATTATTTTTGTTTTTTCATTATTTTTATTTTTATTTTTTATAACTACCCTTGACTACCATTCAGTTCTCTCATTACATTTTGCATTTGTTCCCATGCTTCCCCACTCAGACTACATAAATTGCTGGCCGTTTATAGTGGACATATACATATCCTGGCCCATTACGCTGTTGTATGGAGCAGGACGCAGGCAGCCCTTCTATATCGCAACACTAGCCGCTACTGCGCAGGCGTCATGGATATCACTAAACACAGCGCTCCAAAGCGTCCCTAGCTACGCTCGCGCTTGCGCAGTATGTCTGCAGGACTGCGCCACGTCATTTCCGGTCTCCCCTGTACCAGTTCCGGTCGGCGCCACCATTTACAAGTTTGCATATATACTCACACATTACCATGCCTTGGCACCAGCACAGCAGGGCGCGGGAGCGCCGCTTTTCACACTCCTGGCTTCAGGTAATACTTCTCCGGTACACAGCGATTTTCCCTCTTACATACATCATATATCCTATATTCCGGATCTCTTATGGTACATTTATGTCCGCAGGCCCCACTATCTAGCGACAGCTAGCCTTATATTGGATGCTTCCTACATCTATATTAGGTACCTATTACATACTATTTTAGCCTGCCTCCATTTTGCAGTATTTTTCCTAATTATCATATTATCCCTCACAGCATATCTGTCCAATGCAATAGTCTATCCCGACTGGGATATTTAGAAATTCTTTTACCGCATATCATTACAAGGTAAATCTGACCTCCCTCTACTCACTCGAGTGTTGTTTTATGGTGATTTTGGTCTATTCTGGTGATTATGCAGTTCTTTCCACCCCTCCTCATTAGGACTTATCTAAGTCTTTATTGGTCTTTTTCCTTGGGGCTACCTTCCTTATTTGGGCTCCCTGCCCTTGTGTGTGATGTGTTTTTTTGCCTTTGACGTGTTTTCTTTATGATTTATTATTTATGTATCTATATTTCCCTATTTTTCCACAGCGTTATATGAGTAAGAACCCGGTTGGGTTCGAAACGTCATTTATGTATGCGCTTTCTATTACATTAAATTGCATTGCTGTCTTTGATATGTAAATAAATTGTTATTTGACTTATTTGCAAAATATTCCATCCGTGAGTGCGGTGTATCTTCTTAAAACTACCATTTGGGACTTTTTGTCCGTTACACCAGCACCTTTTATTGATATAGCATGAGTGCAGACTAATCCTTCTCTGAATGAGCAAATAGTGGTCAAAAGCGGAATTACCGCTGTCTGTCGAACGACCTGGTCTGAACAGCGTCCGACATGACAGTACCCCGCCTTCTACGAGGGACCCCAGGGCCCTCACGGCTTATAGGACCCGGCTTGTCTGGATGGCGACGATGAAAAAACCTGACCAGCCGATCCGCGTGAATATCCGAGGCTGGTACCCAGGACCTCTCCTCAGGCCCATAACCACGCCAGTGTACCAAGTACTGTAAAGTGCGACGCACTACACGAGAGTCAACCACCTTGGAGACTTCAAACTCCAAATTACCATCCACCAAGACTGGAGGTGGCATAGGCGCCGTGTCCACAGAACCCACCACCTTCTTTAGAAGAGACCTGTGGAACACGTTGTGTATCTTATACACCGTAGGAAGCTCCAATCGGTACGCTACTGGGTTAATGACGGCGGTGACCCTAAATGGACCAATAAACCGTGGACCCAATTTAAGGGATGGTATTTTGAGTCTTATGTTTTTTGTGGATAACCACACCCAGTCATCCACACTGAGGTCCGGACCTGGCACACGTCTACTGTAAACCACACGTTTGTACCTAGCACCCACACTCAACAGGCGCTGTCTAACTCTCCTCCAGACTGATGAGAATTGTGCTCCTAACTGATCCTCCTCCGGAACTCCGGAAGAGCCCCTCTGACTCAAGGTACAAAATTGAGGATGTAGCCCGTAAACACAAAAAAACGGAGACTCCCCAGACGACTCCTGGCGGTGATTATTGATGGCAAACTCAGCCAAAGGAAGAAAGGTAGACCACTCCTCCTGGTTATCAGAGACAAAGCAGCGTAGGTACTGTTCCAAATTTTGGTTCATACGCTCAGTCTGACCATTTGACTGAGGATGGAACGCCGAAGAATGAGACAACTTGATTCCCAGCCGTGAGCAAAATGCTTTCCAAAATTTTGCCACAAACTGAGACCCCTATCAGACACTATGTCAGACGGAACCCCATGAAGTCTGACCACCGCCTGCACAAATACCTGAGCCAGAGTCTTAGCGTTAGGCAACGAAGGCAAGGACACAAAGTGCGACATTTTAGAAAACCGATCAACAATCACCAAGATGACCGTGTTCCCAGCTGATGAGGGCAAATCAGTGATGAAATCCATGGAGATTTCCGTCCAGGGCTTACTAGGTACCTCAAGAGGAAGTAGTGTGCCAACCGGACGGGAGCGAGGCGTCTTAGCCCTAGCGCACGTGGTACAAGCTGACACGTATGAGACCACGTCCTGTCGGATCTTGGGCCACCAAAACCGACGTGACACCAACTCCAAGGTATTTCTAACCCCTGGGTGGCCAGCTAGGACAGCATCATGATGCTCCGCCAAAAGCTTTAGGCGGAGATGAAGCGGTACAAAAGATTTGTTGATGGGAAGCTCAGATGGTACCTCCTCCTGAGCCTCAGCAATCTCAGCATCAACCTCGGTAGTGAGAGCCGAAACCACAACACCCTTTTGGAGGAAGGGTACTGGATCTTCCCGAGGTTCACCCCCCGGAAAACACCTGGACAGAGCATCCGCCTTAGTGTTTTTAGACCCCGGTCTGTAAGTGACAACAAAATTGAACCGCGTGAAAAACAATGCCCAGTGAGCCTGCCTGGGGGACAGACGCTTGGCTGACTCCAAATACAGCAGATTCTTATGATCGGTAATAACAGTAACCTGATGTACCGACCCCTCCAAGAAGTGTCACCATTCCTCAAAGGCCAACTTGATTGCCAACAACTCCCTGTTGCCGATATCGTAGTTACGTTCGGCGGACGACAGTTTCTTGGAGAAATAGGCGCACGGACGCAAACCACTCAAAGATGAGCCTTGAGATAGTACCGCCCCCACACCAACCTCAGACGCATTGACTTCCACAACAAAGGGTTTTGATACGTCTGGCTGCACAAGAATGGGGGCTGAAAAAAAACTGTTCTTAAGAAATTCAAATGCGCACAGCAGCCTCAGGCCAAACGGAGAAATTGGTACCCTTTTTAGTCATGTCAGTTAGCGGTTTAGCAATGATGGAAAAATCCTTGATAAATTTCCTATAGTAGTTAAAAAACCCAAGGAACCGCTGATTTGCTTTCAGGTTATCAGGACGTTCCCAATGCAGCACCGCTTGCACCTTAGCAGCGTCCATTTTAAAACCAGAAGCAGACACAATATAACCCAAGAAAGGCAACTCTTGAACAGAAAATACACATTTCTCAAGTTTAGCATACAGCTTATTCTCTCTGAGAAGCTGTAACACCTGCCTGACATGATTTAAATGAGCATCACGGTCGCAAGAATATATGAGGATGTCATCTAGGTACACGATAACGAATTTCCCCAAAACATGCGAAAACACATCATTGATGAAATGTTGGAACACTGCAGGTGCGTTAGTCAACCCAAAAGGCATCACCAAATTTTCAAAATGACCCTCAGGGGTATTAAAAGCCGTCTTCCACTCATCACCTTGACGGACTCTTATGAGGTTGTACGCCCCCCTGAGGTCAAGCTTGGTAAACCACTTAGCACCCACCACCTGATTGAACAAATCTTGTATCAGTGGCATCGGGTATGGATCACGAACCGTAATCTGGTTCAACTCCCTGAAATCCAAACACGGGCGTAATCCGCCATCTTTCTTCTTCACGAAGAAGAACCCTGCTGCCACCGGCGAGGATGACGGCCTGATGTGCTCTTTGCTCAAGCTTTCAGCAATATAATCTTTTAACGCTTGTCTCTCCGGACTGGAGATGTTAAACATCCTTGCTTTAGGCAACTTGGCCCCTGGATTAAACCTGATAGAACAGTCATAGGGACGATGTGGCGGCAACTCTGAACAACCCTTTTCAGAGAACACATCCACAAAATCCAGAAGTGACTCTGGAACGCTTGAAGTCACCGCAGCCACACATGTGGCCAGGCAATTCTCCTGGCAGAACTCGCTCCACTGAATTATGTCCTGATTTTCCAGTCAATTACCGGATTGTGCATGGACAACCAAGGAAAACCCAAAACCACCTGAGCAGGAAGATTCCTGAGCACCTTACATGTAACCTGCTCGGAATGTAGAACCCCAATGTGGAGTTTCACCTCAGCCACAAATTCAGTAATCTCCACCTGAGAGAGAGGAGCAGCATTGATGGTGACCACGCGGATAGGATGAGACAGTTTTTCAATCCTAAAACCTGCTGTGCGCGCAAACTCCTCATCAATGAGATTTGTGGCTGAACCACTATCCACAAAAACAGTAATTGGCAGCTCACTGCCAGCGATAAAAACCTTAGCAGGGAGCATGCATTGAGAAACCACCATGGAGGATATACATAAGCTCAGATTGGTCTCCTCCACACCCTCTGAGCTTAGAAGTTTTCCGCCGTTGTGTTTTTCTTAGACAGCAGAGGACAGATGTTAATAAAATGACCAGTTTTACCAAAGTAAAAACAGGCTCCCTGCTTCCTGAGCTCAGGGGCTCGACGCTTCACATGTGTCACCCCTGCGATTTGCATAGGCTCCATGGGCTCACCTGCAGCAACCTCACGTGAACCTAAACCCTCTCCCATAGGCGGTGTCTCATGCTCCCCCTGACGCAAACGGCGATCAATGCGGACAACCAGACTCATAGCGCAATCTAGAGAAGCAGGAGTCTCGTACATCAGAAGGGCTTTTTTAACCCTTCCAGAAACCCCATGAATAAACTGACTCCGCAATGCTGGATCATTCCATTGTGTATCGATCACCCAGCAACGAAATTCAGAACAGTAATCCTCTGCAACTCGCTCCCCCTGGCGAATAGTGCGTATCTTAGATTGTGCTAGAGCCATTCTGTCAGGTTCATCGTAGATTTTTCCAAGAGAGGAAAAAAAACTCTCCACAGAGTCAAATGCATCAGAATCAGATGGCAAAGAAAACGCCCATGCTTGGGGATCCCCGCTTAACAATGACAACACCAGGCCCACATGCTGAGCCTCATTACCCGAGGAGATCGGGCGCATACGGAAATATAGTTTGCAAGCTTCACGAAAAGAAACAAATTTACTGCGTTCCCCAGCAAATTTTTCAGGCAAAGGGAATTTAGGCTCAGCAACTCTTCCTGTCGCTCCAGCTTACACATTAGATACTGCTAGTCCCTGTTGCTGAACTGCCCCCCCTCAACTCAGTGACCTGTAAGGACAGCGCCTCCAACTGGTGGGTTATGGAAGTCATGGGATCCATGACAAAAGAAAAAAAAGAAACCCCTTTTTTTTTTTTCTCTTTTTTGTTGTTGGGCCAATTATAATGTCACAGGGAGACTAGGTGAGCAGAGCTAATAACCCGGGCCCCTGCAATTTCCCTCAGACTAGGGAAATCCTGACTGACCCTCTACCTGGAGTTTACACTGATGGTGTGCATGTCCAGGCCTCGAACCTCACCGTGTCTCCTGTTTCAACCCTAGGCTGAAACCTCCGCCCACCACCCAGTGAAGAGGTAATACACCAATACCCACAGTTAGCACAGACAAGGATAAAGGAAAATATACCCCACGCCGCAGTCACTCAGGAATACACTATAAATGTGCAGGGCAAAATAAATACAAATATAGGAAGGAGTAAATAAGACTAAGGAAAATACACCACCAGCAACGCATCTCCAACAACCAGCTCTCCACTCCAGACTGAGATAACAACGCAAGACAGAAGCTATAATCGGCGACGCCCAATGATCAGGAGAACTATTTAAAGGCAATGGGCATGGCCCAGCTTCCAATCCGAGGATCAGGTAAATTAACTCCGGAACAGCTAGATAAAATCTAGCTGACGCCAATGAGCAAATAGTGGTCAAAAGCGGAATTACCGCTGTCTGTCGAATGACCTGGTCTGAACAGCGTCCGGCATGACACCTGCATCACTGTATCACAGTCTCTTATAGTCCCTTTATTCACACGGCCGTACACAGCCCAGGATATCCTCCGGATAGCAACCGGGCACCATATCCACGTGTTTGCAATCGTTACACATGCTAGTCCTCTTTCGGGCACAGGACATCCACCTCCATGCAAAGGACTGTCCACATCTGACTCCTTCGGGCACAGGACATCCACCTCTGGGCACAGGACTGTCCACATCCGAGACCAGTAGCATGGATGACTTGCATCGCTGTGTACATTGCTGGTGCCAGGCTATTCAGCTGCCCTGGGTGCTGGCTCCGCTGGCCGTGCCTCCATGCACTCAGCCAGCGCTCTGCAGGCCTCTGCTCTGCACACCAGCACACACCAGACTGACACTGACGTACACCTGACACACCCATACTTCTTACTGCAGGGCTTTTAACACACACAAACCTGTAAAACCTGAATCGGAATCCGTGACTCCCATGCACACCTATGGACTTCATCTGTCTGCATGCACAACCTGCGGAGAAGACATAGCGACCCCTACCTGTGACATGAGTCACTGCCTCACATTACAATCACAGCTACACCTGCGACTGCCATGCACACCTATTGCCTTCATAAGCCTCTGAGCGCATTCTGGGGAGCACAAAAAGTGCCCCCTAGCTGTAACAGGGGTCACAGCCTCACAACAGCCAGTGTTGTCCTCACCAGGACAGACGCCAGCACCAGAGACAGCAGCACCAGGACAGATGGCAGCACCAGGAGAGACGCCAGTACCAGGAGACAACCAGTCTGAAAGGAACAGAAAAAAAATTGTACAAAGTACAGACAGCAGTGAGAGAGACAGACATTTTCAAAGCTTCTATACTTACATCCAGAGTCTTGTCCAGAGTCTTGTGCTTTCGTCCAGAGTCTTGTGCTTCCGTCCAGAGTCTTGTGCTTCCGCCCAGAGTTTTCTGCTTCCGTCCAGAGTCTTCTGCTTCCGTTCAGAGTCTTCTGCTTCCATCCAGAGTCTTGTGCTTCCGCCCAGAGTCTTCTGCTTCCGTCCAGAGTCTTCTGCTTCCGGCCAGAGTCTTCTGCTTCCGTCCAGAGTTTTCTGCTTCCGTTCAGAGTTTCCGTCCAGAGTTTTCTGCTTCCGTCCAGAGTTTTCTGCTTCCATCCAGAGTCTTGACTGAGAGTAATGGACTAGCTGTCTCCACACCTCTTTTTATACATCAGTGATTTTGCAGGTGGTAACATAGTTTCCTAAACATAATTAGAGTAAAGTACGCATTGCATTTCGAACACATGCGTACTCATGTCCTTGCGTACCAATGCATTCCCATAGACAGTAATGCGTTTTTTTGACGCAATCGTCCTCATGCAAAAGACGCAAATGTAAAACCAGCCTTAGTCCTTCGAACTAAGTCAGCGCTACTGATTCGGTTGGCTCCTGACTCGCTATTAATCATAAGCAATAGGAGCTGGTGGCAGCAATGTGTCCTGAGCTTTTGGGGAAACTGGCAGCGACTGACAGCATTTGATAATTGTATTTAGCGCTTCAGCGGGAGTAGATATAACGCCCTCACTGCAGTGTGCCCAATAGCCAGTACATGACCAAGCAGCCTTTCTGGCCACTACTTATCCTAGGTGCAGTTCCCTGACAGACCTGAGGGTAAGAGGGGCGCCAGAGAGCTGCAAGTTCCACTGGGAAGTGGGATATAATAAATTCCCTGATGAAGAACCGGGGGACCCAAACACCCCTAGCTAATGACCCTGGTGATCACTGTATAATATGTACACTGACACTATATAGTGAACTGTAACCTGGTGTCCTCGTTATTTACTGCACCGCACCACCACCACCATCCACATCCATCATATCTATCACTGTACGCCCCTCAGCAGGATCACAGACCGGGTCTAGCCACCGTGACAACCCCAGAGCAGACACTCAGAGGCCCGGTACCGGGTACCCCTCGGCCCTGCGGCAGTGGGGGCGCTACACGATCAGCTATTGATGACTGTGTTATTTTTTGCAGAGATGAGTCCTGGCTGGAAGAAGTGATGGCGGTGTGTGCGAAGATGAAGGACTTCAGCTACAGACATCACTGGTGAGTCAGTGTATTACATGTACACGCACATTATACACTATATACTATATACAGAGGTCCTGTGTATAATGTCACTGGTGATCACTATATTACCTGTACACTTGACACTATATACAAAGCTCCTGTGTATAATGTCACCGGTGATCACTGTATTAAATGTACACTTTACACTATATACAAAGATCCTGTGTATAATGTCACTGGTGATCACTGTATTACCTGTACACTGACACTATATATAGAGCTTCTGTGTATAATGTCACTGGTGATCACTGTATTAGCTGTACACTGACACTATATACAGAGCTTCTGCGTATAATGTCACTGGTGATCACTGTGTTACCTGATGTAATAATTATAGGGGATAACTCAGGAGACTCTTTGCATGGAACAAGACAACTACAGGACACAGTTTTATAAGTGGTAAAGTCTATATTATCACACGGTGATTCAAACAGGTGCAGAGAGAAACTCAAGTCCACAACACTTGGTGCAAATATCAAATACAGCTCAGCAGTCTATAGGAAACTTCAGAGGAAAATGCAATCACCCAGAAAGTCTATGAAGCACAATTATTCTTGAGGATACTTGACACGAATAAGTCCTTCCTTAGTCCAAAACACAGATAGATATGCTTATAAGGCAGTTCAAATAATATCTTAGCTCAACCAGGGAGGTCTGGGTAATAGTCTCAGGTTCTTGCAGAGCAGCAACAGCTTACATGTCCAGCAAATGCAGATAGGAGTAAACACGAGCAGCAGATGAAGGAGGATTACTGGAACTGGTGTATGCAGCAGGAACTCAGAGCAGAGTAGCAGGATAACCCCACAGGTTCACAGGAGCAGATATATAGCCAGTGAGTCACCAGAGGTCAGGAGCTGGATGCAAGGCAGAATACTCTAGCACAGACTGAAGGCTGGGGTGGAGTTTTATAGCAGGAAGACACAATGCACATGAAACCAAAGACGCCATCTTGGAAAAGGGCAGTAATGCACAAAAAGGTAATAAAAAATGTTCAGAGCCCTGACACCTGTACACTGACACTATATACAGAAATCCCATGTATATTGTCACCGGTGATCACTGTATTATCTGTACACTATACACTATATTCAGAACTCCTGTGTATAATGTCACTGGTGATCACTGTATTATATGCACACTAACACTATATACAGAGCTCCTGTGTATAATGTCACTGGTGATCACTGTATTACCTATAAACTGACAATATATACAGAACTCCTATGTATAATATCATTGGTGGTCACTGTATTTTCTGAACACTGTACACTATATACAGAGCTCCTGTGTATAATGTCACCGGTGATCACTTTATTACCTGTACACTGATGCTATGTACAGAGCTCCTATGTATAATGTCACTGGTGGTCACTGTATTACCTGTACACTGACACTATACACAGAGCTCCTGTGTATAATGTCAATGGTGATCACTGTATTACCTGGACACTGACACTATATACAGAGCTCCTCTGTATAATGTCACTGGTGATCACTGTATTACCTGTACACTATACACTATAAACAGAGCTCCTGTGTAAAGTGTCACTGGTGACCACTGTATTACATGTACACTGACACTATATGCTGAGCTCCTGTGTATAATGTCACTAGTGGTAACAACAGTGTTAATATTGTGGTTTGTATTGATAATATCATGTCGGACGCTGTTCAGACCAGGTCGTCCGACAGACAGCGGTAATTCCGCTTTTGACCATTATTTACTCATTGGCATCTGCTAGATTTTGTCTAGCTGTTCCGGGGTTAATTTACCTGATCCTCGGATTGGAAGCTGGGCCATTTCCATGGCCTTTAAATAGTTCTCCTGATCATTGGGCGTCGCCGATTATAGCTTCTGTCTTGCGTTGTTATCTCGGTCTGGAGTGGAGAGCTGGTTGTTGGAGATTCGTTGCTGGTGGTGTATTTTCCTTAGTCTTAGACGGATCCGTCGCCCATAGGTGGCCATTCTATGAAATGACGGACGCGACGGATCCGTCGCAATCCGCCATTTCAACGCAGACAAAAAACGTTGCAATGACCGTCAATGTCTAGATGACGTCCGCCAAATTTTGACGGATCCGTCGCATGACGGATGGAACGGACGACCATCCGTCACAATCCGTCGCTAATGCAAGTCTATGGGGAAAAAAACGGATCCATCGAAAAAAAAAACGGATCCGTTTTTTGAGGAAAATGGCGGATTTAGACTGACGCCAAACAACTGAAGTGTGAAAGAGGCCTTAGGGAAATTGCAGGAGCCCGGGTTATTAGCTCTCGCTCACCAAGTCTCTCCCTGACAGATAATCAGTATTGTGGTATTCGGTCACTATGTGGTGGTATTTTGTGGTCTGGTCATGGCGTGGCAGTATTTCTTCTTGTACGTGGTATTATTTTGTCCCTATATGCTGGTAATATGTCATATTATTCAGTCACTATATGGTCTGATCATGATGTGGTTTATTCATTGTATGTGATATTATTTGGTCACTATGTGGTGCTAATGTGTGATCTGGTCATGGTGTGGCATATTTGTTCCTTGTATGTGGTATTATTCGGTCACTATGTAGTCCGGTCATGGTGTGGTACTATTTGTCCCTTCTATGTAGTAGTATTCGGTCACTATGTGGTCTAGTCATGATGTGGTAGTATTTCTTCTCTGACTGTGATGGAATTGGTCTTGGTATAAGGGATTGTGTTGTGTTATGGCGGTCATTTGTTCTCTCTGATATTAATTAGAAGATTCTTTATTTCCATTAGCGGTTAAATACGGCAAAGATGCACTTACAGGGGGTTTCCGTGAAAAAAGTAATCACCTCTCCACAGGATAAGCGATAACGTATTGATTAGTGGGGGTCTGTCTACTTGGATCCAATCGGCAGAATGTGGAACTTTTTATCCCCCTTAGGGTATGTTTCCATGTTCAGGATGGCCGGCGGTTTGGACGGAGCGGCAAACCCGCTCCGCCCTAAGCTCCGCCCCCTTCTGTAGACGCGATGATGCCGGATGTGTTCATTGCACACATCCGGCATCATCGCACCCCACACATAGGGCCCTGTGCGGCAGCGCAGCGTCGCCGCAAGGTAAACGGACATGCTGCGATCTAAAAAGACGCGCCGCATGTCCGGAATCGCAGGGCCACCGGATGCGTGTTACCACGCATAGTGGAGAAGGGATTTCATAAAATCCCCTCCACTATTTTGTAACATCTGGACGCTGCGTGTTTGACGCTGCGGCTCTATGCAGCGTCAAACACGCAGCATTTCCTGAACGTGGAAACATACCCTTAGGGTATGTGTCCACGTTCAGGATTTGGTCAGGATTTTGTTTTTTGACGCGTTTTTTTCATGCGGATTTGTGTGTGTTTTTGTAAGCTCAGTAAAGATATACCAAAAAGAAGGGTGATGTCATTTCTTGTATAACCTCTTCATTTATATACTCCATTGAAGAATAATGTTTACACACACAGATGATAGATAACAGTTAGATCGATAGATAGATGATAGATTATAGATAGATCTATCTATTTATCTATCTATAAATATATCTATCGATAGATATATCTATAGATAGCTAGATAGATATATCAATAGATAGATAATAGATAGATGATAGATAGATAATAGATAGATAATACCAAGCCCGTTTAGTATATCTATGTATCTTTATTCTGTTTGTCTGTCTGTCTGTCACGGAACGACCAATCAGCGACGGGAACAGTCTGGCGGTGAAATGGCCGCTCCCTACTCCCCTGCAGTCAGTGCCCCCTCCAGTCAGCGCTCACACAGGGTTAATGGCAGCGTTAACGGACCGCGCTATGCCACGGTGTAACGCACTCCATTAACGCTGCTATTAATCCTGTGTGATCAACTTTTTTACTGTTGATGCTGCCTATGCAGCATCAATAGTAAAAAGATCTAATGTTAAAAATAATAATAATAAAAAAAACATTATATACTCACCCTCCGTCGACCCCTGGATCCAGCTGAGGCCCTTCTCGCTCCTTGCAACGCTCCGGTGACCGGTCCATGCATTACGGTCTCGCGAGATGATGACGTAGCGGTCTCGAGAGACCGCTACGTCATCATCTCGCAAGACTGCAATGCACTCTTGAGACCGGAGCGTCGCGAGGAGCGTCGTGAGCAGCATCGGTAAACGCCTCGCCTGGATCCGGGGGTCGACGGAGGGTGAGTATATAACTATTTTTTATTTTAGTTCTTTTTTTAACAGGGATATGGTGTCCACATTGCTATATATTACGTGGGCTGTGTTAGATACAGCGTGGGCTGTGTTATATACTACATCTCTGTGCTTTATACTATGTGTGCTGTGCCATATACTACGTGGCTGTGGTATATATTACGTGACTGGGCAATATACTACATCGCTGTGCTCTATTCTACGTGGCCTGTGTTATATACTGCATGGGCAGTGATATATACTACGTCTCTGTGCAATATACTACGTGGCTGGGCAATATACTACGTGGCTGTGCAATATACTATGTGGCTGTGCTATATACTACGTGTCTGGGCAATATACTTCGTGGCTGCTATATCTACTGCGTGGGCTGTGCTATATACTACGTGGGCTGTGTTATATACTACATAGCTGTGCAATATACTACGTGGCTGTGCAATATACTACGTGGCTGTGCTATATACTACGTGGCTGTGCTATATACTACGTGTCTGGGCAATATACTTCGTGGCCGCTATATCTACTGCGTGGGCTGTGCTATATACTACGTGGGCTGTGTTATATACTACATCGCTGTGCTATATACTACATGGCTGTGCTATATACTAAGTGGCTGTGCTATATACTACGCGGCCGGCCGCGACCAATCAGCGATATTTGCGTGGAATTTAACCCCCACTCACAGCGCGACATACATACATACAACCATATTCTAGAATACCCAATGCGTTAGAATCGGGCCACCATCTAGTATATATATAATCATATAAGGGTCTGTTTGTCTGTAACGGAAATCCTGTGTCGCTGATTGGTCGCGGGGGCGGCTGGTGCAACCAATCAGCGACAGGTGCAGTCAGGCCGTGAATTGGTGCGGGATTTAAACCACGCTTCGCTGATTGCTTGCGGCCGACTGGCCGCTACCAATCAGCGATATTGCAGCAGGATTTAAACACCACTTCATAAATAAAGTACATACATATTGTAGAATACCCGATGTGTTAGAATTGGGCCACCATCTAGTAGATATATAATAGCAAGGCCGATGTTTATGAATGAACGTTTAATAAAAAAAAAAATGGGAAAAAAAATGGCGTGGGCTCCCGCGCAATTTTCTGCGCCAGAGGGGGAAAGCCGATGGCTGGGGGCCAATATTTGTAGCCTGGGAAGGGGGTAATACCCATGGCCCCTCCCAGTCTATGAATATCAGCTCGCAGCTGTCTGCATAGCCTTTACTGGCTATTAAAATAGGGGGACCCCCCAAAAAAATTGACGTGTGGTCCCCCTATAATTTATAGCCAGAAAGGCTACGCAGACAGCTGCGGGCTGATATTCATAGCCTAGAGAGGGGCCATGGATATTTGCCCCCCCCCCCCGGTTACAAATACCAGCCCACAGCCACCCCAGAAATGGCGCAACTGTAAGATGCGCCAATTCTGGCACTTAGCCCCTCTCTTCCCACTCCCGTGTAGCGATGGGATATGGGGTAATAAGGGGTTAATGTCACCTTGCTATTGTAAGGTGACATTAAGCCGGGTTAATAATGGAGAGGCCTCAATAAGATGCCTATCCATTATTAATCCTAGAGTAGTGAAAGAGTTAAAAAAGAAATAGACACAGCCAGAAAAAAGTATTTTATAATTCTTAATTTCACCATACTTACCATACTCGATCACCTGCAAAAAACGTAAAATAATAAACCGTATACTCCCTGTCCGACGCAGTCCAATTAATAACGAGTGTCACGCGATGATCTCCCCTATAGAACAGTGACATCGGGTGATGTCACTGCTCTATAGGACCTCCAGTGACACACTGACAGGAGACAATGGCTCCTGCAGTGCATCTGTAGCGCCCCCACTGCCGCAGGGCCTCTGGGTACCCGGTACCGGGCCTCTGGGTCTCTGCTCTGGGGTTGTCACGGTGGCTAGGCCCGGTCCGTGACCCTGCTGAGGGGCGCACAATGAAAGGTGGTGGTATGGGATGATAACGTTATGGTGCGGTGTAGTGCCGGTCGCAGTAAATAACGAGGACACCAGGTTGCAGTCTCTTTACCTCTTTACTGAAGGCTTCTGGGTCCTCAGTCCGGAATACGGTTAACAGGGCTGCGCAAGTCCGGCCGGTCCGATGGCACCTCCAGAGTTCCCTTCGCAGGTGGAAATCTGTGCCTACCTGCTAGCGCTTGTGTGTTGTGGTCCTTCCCTGCTGTGCTTACGGGATAGTACCCCACAACTGTTGTGTCTGTTTCTCGTGTTCCCTCACAACTCAATTCTGATGTTCTTCTACGTCCCCCTGATCTTACGGTTAGGACGCACCCGTATGACGGGGAGGCTCGGAGGTTCTTCCTGGGCTCTATCGTCACCCCTCTCCTGTTGTTACCCCCCTGTGTCTTCCTGGGTCTGTGTGAGACAGCCCGCCTGTGACTGACTGTCCTGCCGTAGATTTGAAGTTTGGCTTGGAGCTCTATACTTCCTCGGCGTTCCGTTCACCGGTTATGTGCCTCAATAGGATGTTGCCTCGATCTTACAGCACGACTCCTACCGGTATTCTCCTAGTTGCGTTGATCTCGTTTCTCACTCAGCACAATAAATCTCGCTTCTTGTCCTTTCTTGGGGTACCGCCGCTATATCGTGCAGGCGCGGTCCCGTAACATTCTCTCTGGTTGCTAGGCCTCTGTCAGGATCCCACCCCTGACAGGGACCCTCCGAATCTTCCCCTACAACACCCTCTGCCACAAGGTGTTGCCTGGTTCCAACCCAGTCAGCTTTCTCTTCTAACTTCCTGCCTAACCCCCAGTTTTACCAGACTGTGAGGAGTGGCCTAATAAATAGAACCCTTAGCTCCCCCTGGAGGCCAGACTGTGAAATGTATTGGTGTCTGTGATACCTGGTCAGATGAACTCCTTCAGTGCCATCAGACGTACCATAGCCCCCCTTAGCGGCGGAGCCACAGTACTGCAACGACCAGGACTCTGGGGCGCTGCACTCCCCCCCGGTTAAATCCAGTACTCCTGGACTGGGAAGAAAACAACAATACATGTCAGCAAAAAGACATACAATTTTGGAAATGCAAGTACAAGTAAACTTTTTAACAGAGCTTCCCTTTATGGGAGGTGAGAACACTTGAACGTTACAAACATGGTTAAATACTTTCAATAACAGACTATAAATAACTTTTCTTACCCAACGGGGTATTCTACTAAGTGCAAATTTCTGAACAATAATTTAACATTGCCTTTAAGGACGTACTCGCTGAATCCACTAAAGACCTTCTTATAATCACATTATAAGGCTAATCAACTCTTATACATTCTCTTTCTTTACATCGGCAGGACCGCCTGTCCTAACTGCTCCAGACCTACTGCCTCTCCTTTCTGTTACAGGACCGCCCCTTTCTGCCCGGGCCTACTGTCTTTCCACTACTATACACAGTATAGAACATATCATTTTTCTTTCAGTTCAAGATCACTGAGCCATCTCTGTGCGGCTCCTAGGAGGACTCACTAACTAACCCCATACGGGCTCACTCTCTGTCCTCATTCTTCTATCAACATCATTAAACATTCCTTACAATCAACCAGTTAGCTATATATAACTTTCACATGTCAACATTATCAATACTTTCTTTCAAAACATCATCATTCTTTAAGTGCTTTTGATGAACATCCCCTTTAAGAGGGGACCAAGTCTCTGTGAGGTAGTGCAACTTCTCAAGCTGCAAGTCTGTACGCAGCAAGGACTCCAGTGCTGGTTCTGCGACCAGTGTCTTCGCAAAGAGTCCTTTTGGTCATAAAACCAGTAGAGAGCACCTTTAAGAAGGTGCAAACTATTTCCAACATCAGTTTTTGAATCATTCACCGTCCATGATTCGGCAGTCCTTTGATAACTGTGCAGGGTAGAAAACAAACAAAAACAATAGGGATCCCGGGTCAACAAAGCGATCCCTTTAAGCATAACCCTCGACGGGTTTTAGCAGCAAAACAATAGAAACAGTTAACTATTTACATTGGCAAAGTGTTCAGCAGATTAGAGCATTTGGAGCTTCATAGTGAGTTGCAAGACATCAGCCGATAGTGGGCACCTCTGGACGGTTCAGGTGTCGGCCCCTGGTCTGCGACTGATGTAGTGTCAGTGTCAATGGTTGGTCTCTCGGGTGCAGTCAGATCACCCGGTGTCTGGACTCGAAGGCTAACCCTGGCTGCAAGCTCAGTAGCCGCAACAAGGCGTACAGTGGCGATATTAACAAGATCTGTCAAGTCCGGATCGGTCATGATCGGGGCGACAGGTGACACTTCCTCGGGCCCGCATCGTTGGACGTTCTGAGCGCAACATCCTTGCGCACTCCGGTGGCGGGTGTAGGTCACCTGATCCCCCCTTTGCAATGGGTCACCATATCTGTTGCAGCAGGGAGTTTTCACGTTGTAACTAGTAACGAAGACGTCAGTCGGTAGCCCCGGTTCCTGTATAGAGCCCCAGCCCCGCTTTGGGTGAAAGGCCAGCACAGTACCCCGCTTTACCACGTCTTTCCTGCCATATGCAGGCTTTGGGCGTCGTACTATTAGCGGATCAGTCTGCCCAGTCTCTTTTCGGTTTTTCCAATGTAGGATCAGGCATAGTCTGTATTGTTCCCAAGTGAGCACAGCAAGGGTGAGGCCGTCCCTCCGAGCTCCATCCGGCTCGATCCAGGGGGTGTCCCACCGGAGGATCACCCCGTCTGGGCCCACGTCTACGGGTTCTCCCATCTTGGTCGGTAGCGGGGGCACCAGCTTTCCCATCATGTCGGGGGTGAGCACCGCCAACCCCGCCGAGAGGAAACAGTTATTGTTGGGGTGAGGCGCGGTCGCGGGAGCGGGATCTGTCAGGGGAGCAGGATTGGTCAGGGGAGCAGGGGCGTCTTCCATACCTGCGCCTGATGTGGTTCCACCGATGTCGATCCGTCCCGCTGACAAGGACGCTGGAATCGGCCGCAGCCCGGACTGCGGTTCCTCCGAGGTGGTCTCTTGATGTGGTTCCGCCCTCCATGGCTCCGTGGTCGGGATAGGTAGGCTCAGCTCCTCCGTCGGCGGCTCCAGGGAGTTCAGATCCTTCACCGGCGGTGGACGCGAGTCCGCTTCTGATGGGTGAGGGCAAGCCGGGATCGCTTCGCCGCTGCTTGGGCACTTGCTGTTCATCATCGCTGTCTGGCATTCGACGGCAACGCATGCACCTGGCTCCGCCATTTCTCCAAGGTCGAGCTCCTTCTTCGCCTCGTTCCCGCCATTGCAAATCAGGGGGTGGTTCTCCTCTGCTGCTCGGCAAGTCGTCATCTCGCAGCAGAAGTCGGAGGGGGCGGTCGCTACTTCTGGCGCTGCTCTGGTAGTCTCCTCCCATGGCACGCCCTCCTTCTCCCTCTGCGCTCCCTGTGGCACTGCAATGGCGGCGGGTTTTGGCGGGAACTTTTGGCGGCAAGTAGCAATACGCAGTCTTTGCAATAAGTCACAGACCAAGTATAATAAATCACAGTTCCAAGGCACACATGACCCGATTCTTCAGGCTTAAGTAGATCCTGTTCGTGATGCCAAGTTGTAGCGCCCCCACTGCCGCAGGGCTGAGGGGTACCCGGTACCGGGCCTCTGGGTCTCTGCTCTGGGGTTGTCACGGTGGCTAGGCCCGGTCCGTGACCCTGCTGAGGGGCGCACAATGAAAGGTGGTGGTATGGGATGATAACGTTATGGTGTGGTGTAGTGCCGGTCGCAGTAAATAACGAGGACACCAGGTTGCAGTCTCTTTACCTCTTTACTGAAGGCTTCTGGGTCCTCAGTCCGGAATACGGTTAACAGGGCTGCGCAAGTCCGGCCGGTCCGATGGCACTTCCAGAGTTCCCTTCGCAGGTGGAAATCTGTGCCTACCTGCTAGCGCTTGTGTGTTGGGCTCCTTCCCTGCTGTGCTTACGGGATAGTACCCCACAACTGTTGTGTCTGTTTCTCGTGTTCCCTCACAACTCGATTCTGATGTTCTTCTACGTCCCCCTGATCTTACGGTTAGGACGCACCCGTATGACGGGGAGGCTCGGAGGTTCTTCCTGGGCTCTATCGTCACCCCTCTCCTATTGTTACCCCCCTGTGTCTTCCTGGGTCTGTGTGAGACAGCCCGCCTGTGACTGACTGTCCTGCCGTAGGTTTGAAGTTTGGCTTGGAGCTCTATACTTCCTCGGCGTTCCGGCCACCGGTTATGCGCCTCAATAGGATGTTGCCTCGATCTTACAGCACGACTCCTACCGGTATTCTCCTAGTTGTGTTGATCTCATTTCTCACTCAGCACAATAAATCTCGCTTCTTGTCCTTTCTTGGGGTACCACCGCTATATCGTGCAGGCGCGGTCCCGTAACGTTCTCTCTGGTTGCTAGGCCTCTGTCAGGATCCCACCCCTGACAGGGACCCCTCCGAATCTTCCCCTACAACACCCTCTGCCACAAGGTGTTGCCTGGTTCCAACCCAGTCAGCTTTCTCTTCTAACTTCCTGCCTAACCCCCAGTTTTACCAGACTGTGAGGAGTGGCCTAATAAATAGAACCCTTAGCTCCCCCTGGAGGCCAGACTGTGAAATGTATTGGTGTCTGTGATACCTGGTCAGATGAACTCCTTCAGTGCCATCAGACGTACCATAGCCCCCCTTAGCGGCGGAACCACAGTACTGCAACAACCAGGACTCTGGGGCGCTGCACATCACTGAGAGGTTACTGTAGTTCACTGGTCTCACTTTATGGCAATGGCTGCGTGGGAACTTTCTCACACAGCAATGCCAAAAGTGAGACTAGGGACTATTTTCTCACAGGGGCGTAGGAATACATTGTGAGGAATACATTGTGGAAGGATACCCTCCATCATTGTATTCCTGGAGCCCCTGGAGAGCGGTCGCATCAGCTGATGCTGCTGCTCTCCACGGGAGATCGTCGTGGGACACTCGTTTTAATTGGATTTCTGCGGATCAGGGAGTATAGTGTTTGTTTTTTATTTTAATATTTTTTACAGATGACACTGGCTTCGGGGATCAAAGTGACAAGTGATGGTGAGTATGTACTCTATGTTTAATGTACTGTATGTCTGTATGTATGTTGTATGTAAGTGCAGCGCCCCAGAGTCCTGGTTGCTGCAGTAATGTCATTCTTCCACCAGGGGGAGTGATATTACGTCTGAAGGTAATAAAGGAGTTCATCTTACCAGGTATCACAAGTCACACACTACACTTCACACTCCAGTCCACCAGGTGGAGCCTTGCTTCTATCTATTAGGGCACTCCTCACAGAAGGGTAAAACTGGTGGTTTGGATAGAAAGTTAGTCAGAAGCTGACTGGGCTCGGCCCAGGCAACACCTGTCAGGCAGACAGGGGGAAAGGAGGAACATCTGAGCTGCAGACAGAGGGTCCCTGTCAAGGGTGGGATCCTGGCAGAGGCCTAGCACGAGACAGAAAGATACGGAGCTGCGCCTGCCCCACGTGCAGCAGCATCCTAAGAAAGGACACAAAGAGAATTGTATTGTAGAGAGTGAGAAACGAAGTCACAGCACAAGGAGAAAACACCAGGAGGAGTTCTGCCCCGAGACAGGCAGCCTCCTTCTGAGGCGCGTAGCCGGTGGCCTGAACACCGAGGGAGTAATTGACTCTACGCATTACTTCAGAGACCGGCAGGACAGTCAATTCTAAGTTGGCTGCCCGACCTTAATACCTAAGAAGACACGGTGGCAAATTGTGGGGGTCGGGGCGTCTCTAGGGTCCCTATAAACAAGCCTCAGGCCATCCCAGTCATACGGGTTTGTCCTATCCATACCATCTGGGGGACAGAGAGAGGACATCAGAAACATCCACGAAAGTTGTGAGGACTATCCCGTGGTGCTCAGCAGGGAAGTACTACAACACACAGGCGCTAGTAGGAAGGCTATTGATTTCCACCTGGATAAAAGAACTCTGGATTTGCCTTCGGACCGACCGGACTCTGCCTACCCTGTGGTCCGTACCCTGGACTGTGGATGCTGAAGCTTCCAGTAAATGGTAAAGAGACTGCAACCTTGTGTCCTCGTTATTCCCTGCACCTCACATTGTCCACCATTACCATCTACACTTCTGGGAAGCCCTGGGGATACACTTCACCTGTGGGAAGGTATACCACCTTGCTGCTACAACATCACCCCAGCGGACCCCTAAGCAGCGTCGGTCACCCTGACCGAGTACCACAGGTGGCGTCACGAACACTGTACAAATTACACCTTTAATTGGGCGCTCCTCAAAGGGCCACGGACCGGGTCAGGCCACCGTGACATCCCCAGAACAGCGAGGGACCCGGTACCGAGTACCCCATTGCCCTTAACGTGGGGGCGATCCATATGTACTGTATGTATGAGTTGTATGGCGTATGTTGCATGTTGTATGGTGCATGCCGTATGTTGTCGCATGTTGCATGTCGTCGCATGTTGCAGCATGTTGCATGTTGTTGCATGTCGCATGTTGCATGTCACATGTCGCATGTTGCATGTTGTTGCATGGATTATGTTGCATGGCGCATGTTGCATGTCACATGTTGCTGCATGTTGCATGTCGCATGTTGTCGCATGTTGCATGTCATCGCATGTTGCATGTTGCAGCATGTCGCATGTTGTCGCTGCTTGTCGCATGTTGCATGCCGCATGTCGTTGCATGTCGCATGTCACATGTTGTTGCATGTCGTTGCATGTCGCATGTTGTTGCATGGCGCATGTTGCATGTCACATGTTGTTGCATGTCGTTGCATGTCACATGTTGTTGCATGTCGCATGTTGTCGCATGTTGCATGTCGCATGTTGATGCATGTCGCATGTTGATGCATGTTGCATATCGCATGTTGTTGCATGGCGCATGTTGCCGCATGTTGCATGTCGCCGCATGTTGCATGTCGCCGCATGTTGTCGCATGATGTTGCATGTTGCCACATGTCATCGCATGTTGCATGTTGTCGCATGTTGCATGTCGCATGTCGTCGCATATTGCATGTTGTCGCATGTTGCATGTTGCCGCATGTTGTATGGTGTTTGTTGTGTGTTGTATGTTGTATGTGCACACAGTGTAGACGAGTTCAGCTCTGCTACATCTGGATGCCTAACATCTAGATGTAACAGAGCCGGTAGATGATCGCCGGAGATAACTCCAGCGATCACCTACACTACAGTGTTCTCGCTAACAGCTGATCAGCTGTTTGCGAGAACCAGACTAGAATAGTGACCGGAGATAAGTCCCGGTCACATGCACGGCAGTTCTCGAGATAACATAAGTTATCGCGAGAACTGCAGTGGACGAGGGACTTCCGGCGGCGGGACAGGTGAGCTGGCATGGACATGCTTAGTAAGCTGCTTGTACGCAGTTTCTATGCATGTGACTAATCATTAGATGCGATTTTATCGCATCTAATGATAGTCTATGGTAAATATATGGCGCGGCGACGGAGCTTCGCCGCTTTGTAAACAAACACGCTGCGTTCTGAAAAGACGCACCGCATGTCCGTTTACGCCGGTCTGCCGCCTCCGTGTTTTACCGCATAGTGGAGATAGGATTTCATGAAATCCCCTCCACTATGCTGTAACATCTGGACGCTACGTGTTTGACGCTGCGGCTCTACGCAACGTCAAACACGCAGCGTTTCCTGAACGTGGAAACATACCCTTAGACTGGAGTGGCATGTACATCTCAATCACTGATCCATTTATTCCTTCAGTGGCTTCACTTGGTTTTTTCTGGAAGCCCCAAAGAGTGTGAATGGAGCTGCGGTCAGACATCCCACCTGCCGCTGAATTTTAAAATGGGGATAAGTGTCCTGTCAGGGATAAACTTCATCATTCTTCCGATTGGTGCAGTTGCTAATGGTTGGACCTAAGCAATCACCTATCCTGTGGAGCCCATGGATCGGTGAGAACTTGTTTTAACCAAAGAACCCCATTAATGTAAACTACCGTAATTATACATCCCAGTTATGGGGATGCACAGTAGATGTGCAGGAGCCACCTGTGTTTTACAGTCGATGGTACACTATATTCAGGATAACTACTGACAGATATTTGCATATAGCTGTAGGGTGGGCCCCAAGAGTCCATTCCCCTGGTGGGCCCCAGACACCCCAGTCGGACCCTGGTCACAGGTATGACGTGTTGATAAAGGGGAGGAGTGTTCCCAAAGGAATAATCTTTATTTTTTTAACATATTCTGCAGTGCTTTACAGTTTGCACACATTATCATCGCTGTCCCAGATGGGGCTCACAACCTAAATTCCCTATTAGTATGTCTTTGGAATGTTGGAGGAAACCAGAGTACCCAGAGGAAACCCGCGCAAACACGGGGAGAACATACAAACTCCTTGCAGATGTTGTCCTTGGTGGGATTTGAACCCAGGACCCCAGCGCTGCAAGGCTGCAGTGCCAACCACTGAGCCACGGTGTTAGCTGCTGTCTCGTTGGCTCTGAATGCCTCCCAAAATGGACGTTCCTGTTTTATGGTTTGGCCATAGACTTAGAGACTCCCACCTTGCTGCCCTCACATGTGGGCTTTTTCCGGCAGATACACCTATTTTGGAAAGTTATCAAAAACTCAGTTTTTCCATATCTTTGGCTTGGATGCTCACAAGCCTAAGATTTTGGCATTATTTTTCCCCCTGTGATTTTACCATTCTTTAGAGCCTAATCACGGTATGTCTGTGATTTATTGGTGGGTAGAAATTAATTCCCCAGGTTTCTGATGGCCCTAAATGCCGCAAAATGCTGCCATGTGTAGCCCCAATTGCCCAGACCCTGGAAATCTAATTTTCATGTTTCTAGGATTACTGTGTGTTATTAAATTTGACTTTGAGTGTTCTGCTTTGGAAACAAAGAGATTCTTGGCGGGAAGACACATTTAGCTCTGTTAGCTGGCACAGCCAGAGAACTCAAATTCCAGAATTACCATTTGGTTGAAGGGAGGGGAGAGTAGAAATTCACAAAAAGGGAGAAAGAGGGGGCTGAAGCAGTGAGGTATTATCAGGTCGCACAGTGTGAGGCGATTACGTTATCGGGGAGGTATTATCAAGTCGCACAGTGTGTGTGGCGATTATGTACCAAGGAGGTATTATCAGGTTGCACAGTTTGTATGATAAATATGGATCGGGGAGGTAATATCAGGTCGCACAGTGTGTGAGGCGATTACATATCGGGGAGGTATTATCAGGTCGCACAGTGTGTGAGGCTATTATGTATCGGGGAGGTATTATCAGGTGGCACAGTGTGAGGCGATTACATCATCGGGGAGGTATTATCAGGTGGCACAGTGTGTGAGGCGATTACGTACCGAGGAGGTATTATCAGGTCGCACAGTTTGTATGATAAATATGGATCGGGGAGGTAATATCAGGTCGCACAGTGTGTGAGGCGATTACATATCGGGGAGGTATTATCAGGTCGCACAGTGTGTGAGGCTATTATGTATCGGGGAGGTATTATCAGGTGGCACAGTGTGAGGCGATTACGTATCGGAGAGGTATTATCAGGTCGCACAGTGTGTGGGGCTATTCTGTATCGGGGAGGTATTATCAGGTCGCACAGTGTGTGAGGCGATTACATATCAGGGAGGTATCAGGTCGCACAGTGTGTGAGGCTATTATGTATCGGGGAGGTATTATCAGGTCGCGCAGTGTGTGAGGTTATTATGTATCGGGGAGGTATTATCACGTGGCACAGTGTGAGGCGATTACATATCGGGGAAGTATTATCAGGTGGCACAGTGTGAGGCGATTACGTATCGGAGAGGTATTATCAGGTAGTACAGTGTGAGGCGATTACATATCGGGGAGGTATTACCAGGTCACACAGTGTGTGAGGCTATTACATATCGGGGAGGTATTATCAGGTCGCACAGTGTGTGAGGCTATTATGTATCAGGGAGGTATTATCAGGTGGCACAAAGTGAGGCGATTACGTATCGGGGAGGTATTATCAGGTCGCACAGTGTGTGAGGCTATTATGTATCGGGGAGATATTATCAGGTCGCACAGTGTGTGAGGCTATTATGTATCAGGGAGGTATTATCAGGTGGCACAGAGTGAGGCGATTACGTATCGGGGAGGTATTATCAGGTCACAGTGTGAGGCGATTATGTATCGGGGAGGTATTATCAGGTCGCACAGTGTGTGAGGCTATGCTGTATCGGGGAGATATTATCAGGTCGCACAGTGTGTGAGGCTATTATGTATCGGGGAGGTATTATCATGTGACACAGTGTGTGAGGCTATTCTGTATCGGGGAGGTATTATCAGGTGGCACAGTGTGAGGCGATTACATATAAGAGAGGTATTATCAGGTCGCACAGTGTGTGAGGCTATTCTTTATCGGGGAGGTATTATCAGGTCGCACAGTGTGTGAGGCTATTCTGTATCGGGGAGGTATTATCAGGTCGCACAGTGTGTGAGGCTATTCTGTATCGGGGAGGTATTATCAGGTGGCACAGTGTGAGGCGATTACATATAAGAGAGGTATTATCAGGTCGCACAGTGTGTGAGGCTATTCTGTATCGGGGAGGTATTATCAGGTCGCACAGTGTGTGAGGCTATTCTGTATCGGGGAGGTATTATCAGGTCGCACAGTGTGTGAGGCTATTCTGTATCGGGGAGGTATTATCAGGTCGCACAGTGTGTGAGGCGATTACATATCAGGGAGGTATTATCAGGTCGCACAGTGTGTGAGGCTATTCTGTATCGGGGAGGTATTATCAGGTCGCACAGTGTGTGAGGCTATTATGTATCGGGGAGGTATTATCAGGTCGCACAGTGTGTGAGGCGATTACATATCAGGGAGGTATTATCAGGTCGCACAGTGTGTGAGGCTATTCTGTATCGGGGAGGTATTATCAGGTGGCACAGTGTGAGAGGCTATTATGTATCGGGGAGGTATTATCAGGTCGCACAGTGTGTGAGGCTATTATATATCGGGGAGGTATTATCAGGTCGCACAGTGTGTGAGGCTATTATGTATCGGGGAGGTATTATCAGGTGGCACAGTGTGAGGCGATTACGTATTGGGGAGGTATTATCAGGTCGCACAGTGTGTGAGGCTATTATGTATCGGGGAGGTATTATCAGGTGGCACAGTGTGAGGCGATTACGTATCTGGGAGGTATTGTCAGGTCGCACAGTGTGTGAGGCTATTCTGTATCGGGGAGGTATTATCAGGTCGCACAGTGTGTGAGGCGATTACATATCAGGGAGGTATTATCAGGTCGCACAGTGTGTGAGGCTATTACGTATCGGGGAGGTATTATCAGGTCGCACAGTGTGTGAGGCTAATATGTATCGGGGAGGTATTATCAGGTGGCACAGTGTGAGGCGATTACGTATCGGGGAGGTATTATCAGGTCGCACAGTGTGTGAGGCTATTATGTATCGGGGAGGTATTATCAGGTCGCACAGTGTGTGAGGCTATTATATATCGGGGAGGTATTATCAGGTCGCACAGTGTGTGAGGCTATTACGTATCGGGGAGGTATTATCAGGTGGTACAGTGTGAGGCGATTACGTATCGCGGAGGTATTATCAGGTCGCACAGTGTGTGCGGCTATTACGTATCGGGGAGGTATTATCAGGTGGCACAGTGTGAGGCGATTACGTATCTGGGAGGTATTGTCAGGTCGCACAGTGTGTGAGGCTATTCTGTATCGGGGAGGTATTATCAGGTCGCACAGTGTGTGAGGTGATTACATATCAGGGAGGTATTATCAGGTCGCACAGTGTGTGAGGCTATTACGTATCAGGGAGGTATTATCAGGTCGCACAGTGTGGGAGGCTATTATGTATCAGGGAGGTATTATCAGGTGGCATAGTGTGAGGCGATTACGTATCGGGGAGGTATTATCAGGTCGCACAGTGTGTGAGGCTATTATGTATCGGGGAGGTATTATCAGGTCACAGTGTGAGGCGATTATGTATCGGGGAGGTATTATCAGGTCGCACAGTGTGTGAGGCTATGCTGTATCGGGGAGATATTATCAGGTCGCACAGTGTGAGGCTATTACGTATCGGGGAGGTATTATCAGGTCGCACAGTGTGTGAGGCTATTATGTATCGGGGAGGTATTATCAGGTGGCACAGTGTGAGGCGATTACGTATCGGGGAGGTATTATCAGGTCGCACAGTGTGTGAGGCTATTATGTATCGGGGAGGTATTATCAGGTCACACAGTGTGTGAGACTAATATGTATCGGGGAGGAATCATCAGGTCCCACAGTGTGTGAGGCTATTATATATCGGGGAGGTATTATCAGGTCGCACAGTGTGTGAGGCTATTACGTATCGGGGAGGTATTATCAGGTGGCACAGTGTGAGGCGATTACGAATCGGGGAGGTATTATCAGGTCGCACAGTGTGTGAGGCTATTACGTATTGGGGAGGTATTATCAGGTCGCACAGTGTGAGGCTATTATGTATCGTGAGGTATTATCACGTCGCACAGTGTGTGAGGCTATTCTGTATCGGGGAGGTATAATCAGGTCGCACAGTGTGTGAGGCTATTATGTATCGGGGAGGTATTATCAGGTCGCACAATGTGAGGCTATTATGTATCAAGGAGGTATTATCAGGTGGCACAGTGTGAGGCTATTCTGTATCGGGGAGGTATTATCAGGTCGCACAGTGTGTGAGGCTATTATGTATCGGGGAGGTATTATCATGTGACACAGTGTGTGAGGCTATTCTGTATCGGGGAGGTATTATCAGGTCGCAGAGTGTGAGGCTATTATGTATCAGGGAGGTATTATCAGGTCGCACAGTGTGAGGCTATTATGTATCGGGGAGGTATTATCAGGTCGCACAGTGTGTGCGGCTATTATGTATCGGGGAGGTATTATCAGGTCGCACAGTGTGTGAGGCTATTATGTATCGGGGAGGTATTATCAGGTCGCACAGTGTGAGGCTATTATGTTGCTTGTATAAAGCTGCATGTGCTTGCATGGGACTGCATGTGCATGCTGGGCGGGGGGGTCTGCCTGGGGAGAAAGGGGGGATGTTGCTTGCATGGGACTGCATGTGCATGCAGGGCGGGGGGTCTGCCTGGGGAGAAAGGGGGGATGTTGCTTGCATGGGACTGCATGTGCATGCTGGGCGGGGGGTCTGCCTGGGGAGAAAGGGGGGATGTTGCTTGCATGGGACTGCATGTGCCTGCTGGGCGGGGGGTCTGCCTGGGGAGAAAGGGGGGATGTTCCTTGCATGGGGCTGCATGTCCATGCTGGACGGGGGGTCTGCCTGGGGAGAAAGGGGGGATGTTTCTTGCAAGGGGCTGCATGTGCATGCTGGACGGGGGGTCTGCCTGGGGAGAAAGGGGGGATGTTTCTTGCAAGGGGCTGCATGTGCATGCTGGGCGGGGGGGTCTGCCTTGGGAGAAAGGGGGGATGTTCCTTGCATGGGGCTGCATGTCCATGCTGGGCGGGGGGTCTGCCTGGGGAGAAAGGGGGGATGTTGCTTGCATGGGACTGCATGTGCATGCTGGGCGGGGGGTCTGCCTGGGGAGAAAGGGGGGATGTTGCTTGCATGGGACTGCATGTGCATGCTGGACGGGGGGTCTGCCTGGGGAGAAAGGGGTGATGTTGCTTGCATGGGGCTGCATGTGCATGCTGGGCGGGGGGGTCTGCCTTGGGAGAAAGGGGGGATGTTCCTTGCATGGGGCTGCATGTCCATGCTGGACAGGGGGTCTGCCTGGGGAGAAAGGGGGGATGTTGCTTGCTTGGGACTGCATGTGCATGCTGGGCGGGGGGTCTGCCTGGGGAGAAAGGGGGGATGTTGCTTGCATGGGACTGCATGTGCATGCTGGGCGGGGGGTCTGCCTGGGGAGAAAGGGGTGATGTTGCTTGCATGGGGCTGCATGTGCATGCTGGGTGGGGGGGGTCTGCCTGGGGAGAAAGGGGGGATGTTCCTTGCATGGGGCTGCATGTGCATGCTGGACGGGGGTCTGCCTGGGGAGAAAGGGGTGATGTTGCTTGCATGGGGCTGCATGTGCATGCTGGATGGGGGGTCTGCCTGGGGAAGGGGGTAATGCTTGCGTGAGACTGCGTGCTTGGGGTCTGCCTGAGGAAGGGTCCTCTGTCGGCCCCGTCCGGTCCTCTGTCGGCCCTTATAGTGTATTCAATGAGAGAGGAATTTTGTGTTAAAGGGAACCTGTCACCCCCAAAATCGACAGTGAGCTAAAGGTACCTTCACACTAAGCGACGCTGCAGCGATATCGACAACGATGCCGATCGCTGCAGCGTCGCTGTGTGGTCGTTGGAGATCTGTCACACACACAGCTCTCCAGCGACCAACGATGCCGGTCCCTGGGTAACCAGGGTAAACATCGGGTTACTAAGCACAGGGCCGCGCTTAGTAACCCGATGTTTACCCTGGTTACCAGTGTAAAAGTTAAAAAAAAACAAACAGTACATACTTACATTCCGGTGTCCGTAACGTCCCCCGGCGTCTGCTTCCTGCACTGACTGTGAGTGCCGGCCGTAAGGCACAGCACAGCGGTGACGTCTCCGCTGTGCTCTGCTTTTACTTTATGGCCGGCACTCACAGTCAGGGCTCATTTCCACTGGCGAGGAAAACGGACAAGTGCAATCCGATAAAAAATCGGATTGCACTCGGACCAATGTTATTCAATAGGTGTCTTTTCATTTGCGATTTTTTTCTCGGCCGAAATCGGACTGAGAAAAAAATCGCAGCATGCTGCGATTTGCTGCGAGTCTCGGACGAGACTCGCCAATGCAAGTCAATGGGTGCGAGAAAAAAATCGCACAGCACTCGCACCATGCGAGTTCTATCCGATTTTTACGCACCGGTGTCCTTTGAAAAGCCGGCAATTCAGCGCGGTGTACAGTAAAATCACACTGACAGGTTAGAATAGACTAGATATATACACATAGAATGTGTATATATACATATATATATGTCAGTGAGACACCTATATATGTATATTTATATTTAATGCAGCGCTAGATAGCATAAAAGCCGCTAATTCAATTGCCGGCTTTTGCTCTCTCCTTCACAAACCCGACATGATATGAGACATGGTTTACATACAGTAAACCATCTCATATCCCCTTTTTTTTTGCATATTCCACACTACTAATGTTAGTAGTGTGTATGTGCAAAATTTGGCCGCTGTAGCTGCTCAAATAAAGGGTTAAATGGCGGAAAAAATTGGCGTGGGCTCCCGCGCAATTTTCTCCGCCAGAGTGGTAAAGCCAGTGACTGAGGGCAGATATTAATAGCCAGGAGAGGGTCCATGGTTATTGGCCCCCCCGTGGCTAAAAACATCTGCCCCCAGCCACCCCAGAAAAGGCACATCTGGAAGATGCGCCTATTCTGGCACTTGGCCACTCTCTTCCCACTCCCGTGTAGCGGTGGGATATGGGGTAATGAAGGGTTAATGTCACCTTGCTATTGTAAGGTGACATTAAGCCAGATTAATAATGGAGAGGCATCAATTATGACACCTATCCATTATTAATCCAATTGTTTGAAAGGGTTAAAAAACACACACACACACATGATTTAAAAGTATTTTAATGAAATAAACACAGCGGTTGTTTTAATATTTTATTGCTCTCTCAATCCATTTGCAGACCCTCGCTTGGCAAAACAATAAACACACAATATACATACCTTCTGCTGACCCGTCACGTCCCACGAGGTAATCCATCTGAAGGGGTTAAAATAATTTACAAGCAGGAGCCCTGCAAATGCAGCTGTGCTCGTGCTTGTAATTCCCCGGCGAATGAAGGAAATGTAGGTCATTGACCTACATTTCCTTCAGTCGTGGTGATGCGCCCCCTGGTGGATGTCCTCATATGACCTGGAGCGTGGGAAAAAGTTCCCAGGCTGCAGTTCATGAGAACATCCAGCAGGGGCGCATCACCGCGACTGAATGTAAGTATAGATCACTCTGCTTTCCTTTCAGCACCCAGGGATTACAGGCACGAGCGAGTGGTTTAGCGCAGCTCATACCTGTAATATTCGTTAACCCCTTCAGATGGATTACCTCGTGGGACGTGATAGGACATCAGAGGGTATGTATATTGTGTGTTTATTATTTTGCCAAGCGAGGGTGTTGCTGATGGATTGAGAGAGCAATAAAATACTAAAACAACCTGTTTGTTTCTTTCATTAAAATACTTTTAAATCATGTGTGTGTTTTTTAACCCTTTCAGACAATTGGATTAATAATGGATAGGTGTCATAATTGACGCCTCTCCATTATTAATCTGGCTTAATGTCACCTTACAATAGCAAGGTGACATTAACCCTTCATTACCCCATATCCCACCGCTACACGGGAGTGGGAAGAGAGTGGCCAAGTGCCAGAATAGGCGCATCTTCCAGATGTGCCTTTTCTGGGGTGGCTGGGGGCAGATGTTTTTAGCCACGGGGGGGCCAATAACCATGGACCCTCTCTAGGCTATTAATATCTGCCCTCAGTCACTGGCTTTACCACTCTGGCGGAGAAAATTGCGCGGGAGCCCACGCCAATTTTTTCCGCCATTTAACCCTTTATTTGAGCAGCTACAGCGGCCAAATTTTGCACATACACACTACTAACATTAGTAGTGTGGAATATGCAAAAAAAAAGGGATATGAGATGGTTTACTGTATGTAAACCATGTCTCATATCATGTCGGGTTTGTGAAGGAGAGAGCAAAAGCCGGCAATTGAATTAGCGGCTTTTATGCTATCTAGCGCTGCATTAAATATAAATATACATATATAGGTGTCTCACTGACATATATATATGTATATATACACATTCTATGTGCATATATCTACTCTATTCTAACCTGTCAGTGTGATTTTACTGTACACGGTGCTGAATTGCCGGCTTTTCAAACGACACTGGTGCGTAAAAATCGGACAGCAAAACTGATGTCATACTGATGTCATACGGATGATGCGATTAAAAATCGCATTGCACTCGCATGACACTCGCATTACAATCGCATACGTTACATCCGTTTTTTCGGTCCAGATCACGGACCGATTTGTCTCTCGCCAGTGGAAATGAGCCCTCAGTGCGGGAAGCAGACGCCGGGGGACGTGTGACAGACACCGGAATGTGAGTATATACTGTTTGTTTTTTTTACTTTTACAATGGTAACCAGGGTAAATATCGGGTTACTAAGCGCGGCCCTGTGCTTAGTAACCCGATATTTACCCTGGTTACCATTGTAAAACATCGCTGGTATCGTTGCTTTTGCTGTCAAACACGACGATACACGCCGATCTGACGACCAAATAAAGTTCTGAACTTTCAGCAACGACCAGCGATATCACAGCAGGATCCTGATCGCTGCTGCGTGTCAAATACAACGATATCGCTATCCAGGACGCTGCAACGTCACGGATCGCTTTCGTTATCGTTGCAAAGTCGTGTAGTGTGAAGGTACCTTTAGCCCACCAGCATCAGGGGCTTATCTACAGCATTCTGTAGATAAGCCCCCGATGTATCCTAAAAGATGAGGAAAAAGAGGTTAGATTATACTCACGCAGGCGGTCCGATCTGATGGGCGTCGCGGTCCGGTCCTCGGCCTCCCATCTTGATAGGATGACTTCCTCTTCTTGTCTTCACACTGCGGTGCGCAGGCGCCGGGAAAGGTCAGAGAGGCCTGGGGCCTGCGCACTGCAGTACTTTGTGCTGGAGCCGCAGCGTGAAGGCAAGAAGAAGACGTCATCTGATGAAGATAGGAGGCGCCAGACCGGACTGCGATGCCCATCGGACAGGACCGGGACTGTCCCTGGGTGAGTATAATCTAACCTCTTTTTCTCATCTTTCAGGTTACATCGGGGGCTTCTCTACAGCATTTCAGAATGCATTAGAGAATGCTGTAGATAAGCCCCTGATGCTGGTGGGCTTAGCTCGCCCTCGATTTTGGGGGTGACAGGTTCCCTTTTTAAGCACCACAATACAATTTTTGCAGCTAAAGCACAGGGGACTTTGGTACAAAATGTGTTTTGCTTTTTTGTCATTAATCTGTCTTTAACCCCTTCCCGACATGCACCGTACTAGTACTGCGCTGCCGGCACTGCATTACTGACAGCCGCAGTACTAGTATGGCGGCTCGATCACCGCGGTCTCACGCTGAGCGCCGCAGTGATCGGGTGCGGGTGTCAGCTGTATATGACAGCTGACACCCCGCAGCAATGCCCACGATCGGCGCTATCGACGATCGCGGGCATTTAACCCCTCTGATGCCGCTGTCAATAGTGACAGCGGCATAGAGGGGGATCGCGCAGGGACAGGGGCTCCCTGCGCTCTCCCACCGGAGCAACGCGATGAGATCGCGCTGCTCCGGTGACCTGGAAGGAGTCCCCGGATCCAAGATGGCCGCGGGACTCCTTCCAGGTCATGAGATGACCCTGCTTGCCGGCGTCTGCTGAGAATCCTCATAGCAGGCGCCGGCAAGCCTGTAGAACGTGCCTGTCACATCGGTGATCAGACAGAGTGCTGTGCACACTGTCTGATGACCGATCTGTGATGTCCCCTCCTGGGACAAAGTAAAAAAGTTTAAAAAAAAATTTTCCACATGTGTAAAAAAAAAATAAAAAAAAATTCCTAAATAAAGAAAAAAAAAAAAAAATTCCCATAAATACATTTCTTTATCTAAATAAAAAAAAAATCACACAATAAAAGTACACATATTTGGTATCGCCGCGTCCGTAACGACCCCACCTATAAAACTATATCACTAGTTAACCCCTTCAGTGAACACCGTAAAAAAAAAAAAAAAAAAAAAAAAAACGAGGCAAAAAACAACGCTTTATTCTCATACCGCCAAACAAAAAGTAGAATAACACGCGATCAAAAAGACGGATATAAATAAGCATGGTACCGCTGAAAACGTCATCTTGTCCCGCAAAAAAAAAGCCACCATACAGCGTCATCAGCAGAAAAATAAAAAAGTTATAGCTCTCAGAATAAAGCGATGCAAAAAATTATTTTTTTATATAAAATAGTTTTTATTGTGTAAAAGCGCCAAAACATAAAAAAATTACATAAATGAGGTATCGCTGTAATCGTACTGACCCGAAGAATAAAACTGCTTTATCCTTTTTACCAAACGCGGAACGGTACAAACGCCCCCCCTAAAAGAATTTCAGGAATTGCTGATTTTTGTTCATTCCGCCTCCCAAAAATCGGAATAAAAAGCGATCAAAAAATGTCATGTACCCGAAAATGGTACCAATAAAAACGTCAACTCGTCCCGCAAAAAACAAGATCTCACATGACTCTGTGGACCAAAATCTGGAAAAATTATAGCTCTCAAAATCTGGTGATGCAAAAACTATTTTTTGCAATAAAAAGCGTCTTTTAGTGTGTGACGGCTGCCAATCATAAAAATCCGCTAATAAACCCGCTATAAAAGTAAATCAAATCCCCCTTCATCACCCCCTTAGTTAGGGAAAAATAATACAATTTTAAAAAATATATTTATTTCCATTTTCCCGTTAGGCTACTTTCACACTAGCGTCAGTACGGGGCCGTCGCGCTGCGTCGGCCCGACGTACCGACGCATGCTGTGCAAGCGCCGCACAACGGGGGCAGCGGATGCTGTTTTTCCACGCATCCGCTGCCCCATTGTGAGGTGCGGGGAGGTGGGGGCGGAGTTCCAGCTGCGCATGCGCGGTCGGAAATGGTGGACCGTCGGCACAAAAAAAGTTACATGTAACGTTTGTTGCTGCCGGCGGTCCGCCACAACATGACGCAACCGTCGCACGACGCTTGCGACGTGTGTCAATATGTCGCTAATGTTAGTCTATGGGGAAAAAACGCATCCTGCAGATGACTTTGCAGGATGCGTTTTTTCGCCAAAACGACGCATTGCGACGTATGCAAAAAAACGCTAGTGTGAAATTAGCGCTAGGGTTAGGACTAGGGTTAGGGTTGGGGTTAGGGCTAGGGCTGGGGTTAGGGTTGGGGTTTCAGTTAGAATTGGGGAGTTTTCACTGTTTAGGCACATCAGGGGCTCTCCAAACGCGACATGGCGTCCGATCTCAAGGCGTTTGTTTGCGTTAAAAACGCATGCGTTTTTATAGAAAAAAAACAGAACACACACTGAAAAGTCACCCACCACCATCAAGGTGATAAAGGGATCCAAACCCTAACCCTAACCCTACCCCTAAACTCACCCCTAACCGTTTAATGAACATTTTCTGACAGTCATAGTGCCACGTATTTCAGTGCCACGATATTTCAGTGCCACGATATTTCAGTGCCACGATATTTCAGTGAAATACGTGGCACTGAAATATCGTGGCATTTACGTGAAATACGTGGCACTTATATACGTGGCACTTATATACGTGGCACTTATATACGTGGCACTTAAATACGTGGCCACTGAAATATCGTGGCACTTATATACGTATATACATATATAAACGTATTTCAGTGTCACGTATTTCAGTGCCACGTATTTCAGGTTAGGGTTAGGGGTAGGGTTAGGGTTTTTTGGTTTTTTCTCGTTTTCTTGTGTTTTTCTATAAAAACGCATGCGTCTAAAAAATGCATGCGTTTTACCGCGTTTACATGCGTTTTTTCACACATGCGTTTTTTAAAAAACGCATTTAGATAAAAACGCAAGTGTGAAACCAGCCTTACCCTTGGGAAAATAAAAACGTGGGGGCTAAAATATAATTTTCGTGGAAAAAAATATATTTTTTATTTTCGCGGCTTTGCGTTATAAACTGTAGTGAAACACTTGGGGGTTCAAAGTTCTCACAACACATCTAGATAAGTTCCGTGGGGGGTCTAGTTTCCAATAAGGGGTCACTTGTGGGGGGTTTCTACTGTTTAGGTACATCAGGGGCTCTGCAAATGCAACAAGACACCTGCAGACCAATCCATCTAAGTCTGCATTTCAAACGGCGCTCCTTCCCTTCCGAGCTCTGCCGTGCACACAAACAGTGGTTCCCCCCCACATATGGGGTATCAGCGTACTCAGGACAAATTGGACAACAACTTTTGTTGTCCAATTTCTCCTGTTACCCTTGGGAAAATAAAAACGTGGGGGCTAAAATATAATTTTCGTGGAAAAAAAAATATTTTTTATTTTCACGGCTCTGCGTGATAAACTGTAGTGAAACACTTGTTGGTTCAAAGTTCTCACAACACATCTAGATAAGTTCCATGGGGGGTCTAGTTTCCAATATGGGGTCACTTGTGGGGGGTTTCTACTGTTTAGGTACATCAGGGGCTCTGCAAATGCAACAAGACACCTGCAGACCAATCCATCTAAGTCTGCATTTCAAACGGCGCTCCTTCCCTTCCGAGCTCTGCCTTGCACACAAACAGTGGTTCCCCCCCACATATGGGGTATCAGCGTACTCAGGACAAATTGGACAATAACTTTTGTGGTCCAATTTCTCCTGTTACCCTTGGGGAAAAAAAATTGCGGGCTAAAACATCATTTAGTGGAAAGAAAAAATTATTTTTTAATTTTCATAGCGCTACATTCTAAACTTTAGTGAAACAATTGGGGGTTAAAAGTGCTCACCACACATCTAGATAAGTTCCTTAGGGGGTCTTCTTTCCAAAATGGTGTCACTTGTGGGGGTTTCCACTGTTTAGGCACGTCAGGGGCTCTCCAAACACGACATGGGTTCCGATCTCAATTCCAGCCAATTTTGCATTGAAAAGTCAAATGGCGCTCCTTCCCTTCCGAGCTCTGCCATGCGCCCAAACAGTGGTTTATCCCCATATATGAAGTATCAGCGTACTCAGGACAAATTGCACAACAACTTTTGGGGTCCAATTTATCCTGCTACCCTTGGGAAAATAAAAAATTTGGGGCAAAAAGATCATTTTTTGTGGAAATTAATATTAATTTTTTTTTACGGCTCTACATTATAAACTTCTGTGAAGCATTTGGAGGTTCAAAGTGCTCACCACACATCTAGATTAGTTCCTTAGAGGGTCTACTTTCCAAAATGGTGTCACTTGTGGGGGTTTCCACTGTTTAGGCACGTCAGGGGCTCTCCAAACACGACATGGGTTCCGATCTCAATTCCAGACAATTTTGCATTGAAAAGTCAAATGGCGCTCCTTCCCTTCCGAGCTCTGCCATGTGCCCAATCAATGGTTTACCCCAACATGTGGGGTATCGGCGTACTCAGGACAAATTGTACAACGACTTTTTTGGTCCAATTTCTCCTGTTACCCTTGGTAAAATAAAACAAATTGGATCTGAAGTAAAAATTTTGTGAAAAAAAAGTTAAATGTTCAATTTTTTTTAAACATTCCAAAAATTCCTGTGAAGCACCTGAAGGGTTAATAAACTTTTTTAATGTGGTTTTGAGTACCTTGAGGGGTGCAGTTTTTAGAATGGTGTCACTTTTGGGCATTTTCTGTCATATAGACCCCTCAAAGTCACTTCAAGTGTGAGGTGGTCCGTAAAAAAAATGGTTTTGCAAATTTTGTTGCAAAAATGAGAAATCGCTTTTCAACTTTTAACCCTTATAACTCCCTAACAAAAAAAAATTAAGTTTCCAAAATTGTGCTGATGTAAAGCAGACATGTGGGAAATGTTGTTTATTAACTATATTATGTGATATAACTCTCTAATTTAAGGGCATAAAAACGAAAAATTTGAAAATTGCGAAATTTTCATAATTTTCGACAAATTTCTGTTTTTTTCACAAATAAATGCAAGTCATATCGAAGAAGTTTTACCACTATCATAAAGTACAATATGTCACGAGAAAACAATCTCAGAATCACCAAGATCTGTTGAAGCGTTTCAGAGTTATGACCTCATAAAGTGACAGTGGTCAGAATTGTAAAAATTGGCCGTGTCAGTTAGGTGAAAACAGGCTTCGGGGTGAAGGGGTTAATGTTTAATTCATTGTTTTGATTTCTAAAACTCTTTATTATTGATTTGTATGTATGCATACTTATATATTTCTCTTTTTTATTTCTAACTATTTGACTTGTAATAAAATAGTTTGACAGCTATGAGTTGAATTTTCATTTCTATAATTCTTAAGCGCGGGGTGACATTAGTGGAGAGTAACGCAGTTGGATCTGTATCAGGCTGAGTTTACACATTGCAGGTAATTGGGGAAACTATCTGTAGGGACGTCCTCACCAGTAGACCGGACCCGCACTTCCATACAGCCGGACTAGCTGTATGTTGTTTTTTTTTTGTTTGTTTTTTTGTTTTTTTAAATCCATAATTGTTTTTTCTTAAAAAGACATTAGCTGCTTTTCGCTGAGGGTTTGACTGCTGCTGCCACCATTGATGGGACAGGCTATGACGTATTTTCCAGCGGAAAAATGTATCTCTGTAATGTCAGGCAATATTCACATTTTTTTTTTTTTTTTGTACTAATGGTTTACAAAATTCTGACGACCTGTGACAGAGCTGGAATGAATGTGTTGCATGTATTTGTCTTGCTCCATCAATTAAGGAATGTTCCCCTCAGACCTCCTGGAGACTTCACAACCCTGGATCAGACCTAAATCACAGGACAATAAAACCTCACACTCCTTATGTATGAACTAGATGGTGGCCCGATTCTAACCTATCGGGTATTCTAGAATATGTAGGTAGTATATAGCACAGGTTACGTACTATATTGCACAGTGATGTAGTATATAACACAACTGATGTAGTATATAACATAGCTACGTAGTATATAACACAGCCACGTAGTATATTGGTCAGCCACGTAGTATATTGGTCAGCCACGTAGTATATTGGTCAGCCACGTAGTATATAACATAGCCACGTAGTATATTGCATAGCTACGTAGTCGACGTAGTATATAACAGAACCGACACAGCCACATAGTATATTGCACAGCTACGTAGTATATAACACAGAGCACGTAGTATATTGCACTGCCACGTAGTATATTGGACAGTCACGTTGTATATTGCCCAGCTACATAGTATATAGCACAAAGATGTAGTATGTAACACAGCCCACGTAGTATATAGCAATGTGAGCACTATATGCGTGGTTAAAAAAGACTTAACCCCTTAGTGACGGAGCCAAGTTTTTGAAATCTGACCAGTGTCACTTTATGTGGTAATAACTCTGCAATGCTTCAACAAATCCCAGTGATTTTGAGATTGTTTTTTCGTGACACATTATACTTTATGATAATGATAAATTTAGGTCAATATGTTGTGTGTTTATTTATAAAAAATATCAAAAATTTGAGAAAAATGTTAAAAAATGTGCAATTTTCTAAATTTGAATGATTATCCCTTTAATCCAGATGGTCATACCACAGCAAACCATTAATAAATAACATTTCCCACATGTCGGCTTTACATCAGCACCATTTGTAAAATGTTATTTTATTTTGTTAGCATTTTAGGTTTAAAAATGTAGCAGCAATTTTTCCTTTTTTCAAGGAAATTTACAAAATTTATTTTTTAGGGACTTATCCAGGTTTGAAGTGACTTTAGGGGTCTCATATATTGGGAAACCCCCAAACGTGATACCATTTTAAAAACACCACCCCTAGACATATTGAAAATTGCTGTCAGGTAGAGGTAGCTTATTAACCCTTCAGTTGCTTTACAGGAATTAATGCAAAGTGGTATGACAGAAATGAATGTGTATTTTTACCACCTAAATGCCTCTAACTTCTGAACAGATTACTACAGCCATCACACTCTAAGGGTACTGTCTCACAGTGGCACTTTTGTCGCTACGACGGTACGATCCGTGACGTTCCAGCGATATCCATACGATATCGCTGTGTCTGACACGCAGCAGCGATCAGGGACCCTGCTGAGAATCGTACGTCGTAGCACATCGTTTGGAACTTTCTTTCGTCGCTGGATCTCCCGCTGTCATCGTTGGATCGGTGTGTGTGACACCGATCCAACGATGCGTTCGCTTGTAACCAGGGTAAACATCGGGATACTAAGCGCAGGGCCGCGCTTAGTAACCCGATGTTTACCCTGGTTACCATCGTAAAAGTAAAAAAAAACAAACAGTATATACTCACATTCCGGTGTCCGTCAGGTCCCTTGCAGTCTGCTTCCCGCTCTGACTGACTGCCGGCCGGAAAATAAGAGCAGAGCACAGCGTTGACGTCACCGCTGTGATCTGCTTTCACTTTACGGCGGAACTCAGTCAGTGCGGGAAGCAGACGGCAAGGGACCTGACGGACACCGGAATGTGAGTACCGTATGTACTGTTTTTTTTTTTTTTACTTTTACGATGGTAACCAGGGTAAACATCGGGTTACTAAGCGTGGCCCTGCGCTTAGTAACTCGATGTTTACCCTGGTTACCCGGGGCCTTCGGCATCGTTGGTCGCTGGAGAGCGGTCTGTGTGACAGCTCTCCAGCGACCACACATCGACTTTCCAACGATCACGGCCAGGTCGTATCGCTGGTCGTGATCGTTGGAAAGTTGCAGAGTGTGACAGTACCCTAAGGCCGCTATTTGATCATGAATTGCCATGGCAAACATCAGGACCACAAAATCATGATATGAGGGCACCAGTTTGGATAAAGAGGAAGCCCCCACACTCTGTTAACCATTTATAATGATGTAGTCACTATTGACAACTGCATCTAAGGGGTTAAACAGATTTGGATGGTGCAAACACTGATCGTGGCTGATACAGCAAGTTTTTAGCTATAGTGTACAGCTGACAGCTGCTGGATTGTCACCTGTATGGGGAGGCTATTCTTTTATATCTCAGGTCAGTTAAAAGACATATTGGCTGTCATTAAGGGGTTAAAATAAAAAATAAACATATACTCACCTTCCGAAGGCCCCTTGAAGTCCTGGTGCCTGTGTGCGGTGCACGCGGCAGCTTCCGGTCCCAGGGTTGGTAAGAGCGCAGGACCTGTGATGACGTCGCGGTCACATGACCGTGATGTCATGGCAGGTCCTTCTCGCATAGCATCCTTGGCACCGGAACCTGCAGCTTGCACTGCCGAGGACAGCGCGCCACGTCGGAAGGTGAGAATAACTTTTTTTTTTTTTTTTTTATTATTATTATTTTTACCAGTAGATCTTTTTACTATTGATGCTGCATACGCAGCATCAATAGTAAAAAGTTGGTCACACAAGGTTAATATCTGCGTTAACGGAGTGCGTTACACAGCGGTCCGTTAACGCTGGCATTAACCCTGTGAGCGCTCAGCGCTGACTGCAGGGCAGTAAAGCAGAGGCCATTTCGCTGCCAGACTATGTTCGTGGGCGTTTGCCACGACCAATCAGCGACTTGGATTTCCATGACAGACAGAGGCTGCGACCAATGAATATCCCAGACAGGCAGACGGAAGTACTCCTTAGACAATTATATCCCTCCCATATTGATAGTTCTGCATCACTTGTCTTATTTATGGCCAGTTCTATATAATATGACTCTTCACATTTTATCTCTCTTTTGTTAGCATAAAAATCAGATGAGTGCAATCCTGTAAATGTCGGCCTGCCCTCGGAGCAATGTTCTTCTATCAGGCCGGGCAGATCTGCGTTCAGTTGCAATGTGACTGAAATCAGATGGGTGTGAGCAGAAAACATTGGATGCCATACGGCCCATCAGTGTGACATTTATAAAGATACTAGATGGTGGCCCGATTCTAACGCATCGGGTATTCTAAAATATGTATGTATGTGTGTATATAGCAGCCACATAGTATATAGCACAGGCCACAACATATTGTAGAATACCCGATGCGTTAATACAGGCCACGCAGTATATAACACTGCCGACGCAGTATATAACACTGCCCACATAGTATATAACATTGCCCATGTAGTATATAGCAGCCATGTAGTATATAGCATCCACGTAGTATATAACATTGCCCACGTAGTATATAACATTAGCAATGTAGTATATAGCAGCCATGTAGTATATAACGCAGCCCACGTAATCTATAACATTGCCCACATAGTATATAACACTGCCCATGTAGTATATAGCAGCCATGTAGTATATAACGCAGCCCACGCAGTACATTGCCCACATAGTATATAACACTACCCATGTAGTATATAGCAGCCATGTAGTCTATAACGCAGCCCACGTAGTCTATAACATTGCCCACATAGTATATAACACTGCCCATGTAGTATATAGCAGCCATGTAGTATATAACGCAGCCCACGCAGTATATAACATTGCCCACATAGTATATAACACTGCCCATGTAGTATATAGCAGCCATGTAGTATATAACGCAGCCCACGCAGTATATAACATTGCCCACATAGTATATAACACTGCCCATGTAGTATATAGCAGCCATGTAGTGTATAACGCAGCCCACGCAGTATATCACACAGCCCACGTAGTATATAGCAGTGTGGGCCCTATATCCCTGTTTAAAAAAATAATTAAAATAAAAATAGTTCTATACTCACCCTCTGTCGTCCACCGAACCTCTGTGGATGCGCGCGCGGCTGCCGCCATCTTCCGTTCCCAGGATGCATTGCGAAATTACCCAGATGACGTAGCGGCCTCGCGAGACCGCTAGGTTTTCTGGGTAATTTCGCAATGCTTCTCTGGGAACGGAAGCTGGCAGCAGCCGCGTGCGCCTCGACGGAAGGTGAGAATAGCAGGTTTTTTGTTTATTATTTTTAACAGATATTTTTACTATTGATGCTGCATAGGCAGCATCAATAGAAAAAAGTTGGTCACACAGAGTTAATGGCAGCGGTAATGGAGTGAGTGAGCATAACGCCGTCCGTTACCGCTGGCATTAACCCTGCGTGAGCTGTGACCGGAGGGGAGTATGGAGCAGGCGCCGGGCACTGACTGCAGGGGAGTAGGGAGGGACTAATCGGACTGTGCCCGTCGCTGATTGGTCGCGGCAGCCATGGCAGGCAGCTGGCGAGACCAATCAGCGACGCGGGATTTCCGTGACGGAAGTACCCCTTTGACAATTATGTATGTAGACAATTCTGCAACATGGAAAACTGAAAATGGTTCTGTAAGATGAATAAAAACTGGGCTAGTACACCAATGAGAAGTGAGAAGAAATCATCCCGTTCTCCTGGATGAGAGTGGGAGCGCTTTCTGTAATGACTGCTGTAAGCATCCTCCTATACTAAGCCTGATAAAGACCGAAGGAGACTCCCAAGATGCCGGCTACAATCATTGTTACACTTCTCCTTTAAAAGGGTATCAACCACTGATGATTCTCAAATTTTAATATTTTACAAATTTTTTTTTTACAGAAAAATTTGGACAATTACCGTATACTGTTTATTTACCACCCTTGTGCAGCATGCCGTAACAACCTGATGCACGCTGCCAGTAATGAAGCATGGTTCAGTGTGCCCTAATTCAGCCTCTTCTCTACTGGGAATTATTGTTGGGGGAGTGACATGAGGAGAGCATCAAATGAAGGTCGTGGTGGAAGTGTACCTGCTTCAAGGAGATGACATAGTTGATCTGTGCCTGTTACGTGTCTACATGAAACACGTTCCTCTGGTGCATGCAGTCCACAGGATGTTGTGCACCATATCCTAGGCACGAGCACCGCTGGATGGATAGTGAGGCAAGAACATGTGCAGACGGTGTTAGATTGGATGCCTGAGAGCGCCTCCAGTTCCTTCCACTGGGTCCACTGCTGAAAGCGCAGAGTTTTCACCTGAGGACCGTGGGCATCTTTTACCACCTCACCCCCTTGCAAATTGGCCAAGCAGTATCAGCCCAAAGTCAAGAAGCAGTCTCTTCTGATTTTTTTTTTTACATTTTCTTAACCTGAGCACCACCTGCATCTGATTTCTAAGTACGAGCTGCAGTAGAGTAGACACCTTAAAAAACATGACAGATGTGAGCTTTCCTCCTGCTCCCTCTTCTGCTGCGGTCTTGACATCTTCATCCAGCTCACGAACAGCCTACCCGCAAAGACAGGATGTGACAGCACCACCACCACCAGTGTCACCAAGCATCTCCACCCTGTCCCATGGAAGTGTTAATCTCTCCATCACCCAAACCCCATAGAGAAAGAGGAAATACCCCACTACCCGCCCACAGGCCCTGGTCCTGAATAACAGCATTTACCAATTCCTGGCCTTTGAAACGCTGCCATTCCAGCTGATGGAGAAAAAACATTTAAAAAAATTGGTGGCTGTTGCGAAGTACGTGGTTCCCATCCACCACTAATGTTTCAAGTTGGCCATCCCTGCCCAGCACACACATGTTGCAACCAAAATCAGGTGTACACTGTGCAATGCCATCAGTGGCAAGGTCCAGATAACTACCGATACGTAGACCAGTAAGCATGGGCAGGGACGTTACATCTCCCTATCTGCACAATGGGTAAATGTGGCAGCTGGGACAGAGGAGGAAGGCGTTCTAGCACATTGTTGGACATTGGACATTGCTCTGCCCATGTGGCCTACTCCGCTTACTCCATCACCTAGCAGTAAGACTTGCACCAGCAACTTCAACACAGCCAGGGGGAAAAGACAGTAGGCTGTTCTCAAACTCATCATTTTGGGGGACAAGTTCCATACTGCGCAAGAGCTGTGGACAGGGATTAAACAAGAGA
Source organism: Ranitomeya variabilis (assembly GCF_051348905.1). Classification (NCBI taxonomy): domain Eukaryota; kingdom Metazoa; phylum Chordata; class Amphibia; order Anura; family Dendrobatidae; genus Ranitomeya; species Ranitomeya variabilis. The sequence continues at coordinate 547,025,593 of NC_135232.1, read as the reverse complement.
CTGATGAGTGGTTGGTGCTGCTGGACCTAAATCCAGGTCTGGTGGTGTGCGATAACGGGCAAAATCTAATAGCAGCTCTAGGCCTAGCTGGTTTAACCACATCCCTTGCCTGGCACATGTGTTAAGTTTAGTGGTGCAAATCTTTCTTAAAAATTAACCATATGTGAGAGGTCGTCTGTGCACGATTATGTCGTTCACACCCTGCAGCTGCTCGACTATCTGTGCTACAGCGTCACTTCTGCCTTCTCACTCAGCGCCTCATATGTGACATATCAACAAGGTGGAACTCAAAAGTTGAATACGCTGTAGAGGCTGTGCGAGCAGAAGCAATACTGGAGTTTCAGCTGCAGCACGCACGGGCGAGTCGCTCTGTGGAACAACACTTCATCATGTCGTGAACACAACAGGGTGGTACTCAAAGTAGCTCACGGGCATCACTGGAGAATGGCAGGGAGGACAAAGACCATACACCTCCCACAGAGGATAGTTTGTCTTTGCCTCTGGGCAGCCTGGTATGAATTATTATTATTTATATAGCATCATTAATTCCATGGTGCTGTACATGAGAAAGGGGTTACATACCGGGTTATAGATATCATTTACAGTGAACAAATTTTCAATGACAGACCGGTACAGAGGGGAGAGGACCCTGTCCTTGCTGATTTACATTCTATGGGATAATGGGGAAGAGACAGAAGGTCGGGGGTGCAGCAGCTCTGGTGGTGGTGAGGCGGCAGCTCAGGTGGTTGGTGAGGCGGCAGCTCGGGTGGTTGGTGAGGCGGCAGCTCGGGTGCTTGGTGAGGCGGCAGCTTGGCTGGTGGTGAGGCGGCAGAATGGTTATTGCAGGCTGTAGGCTTTCCTGAAAAGATGGGTTTTCAGGTTCCGTCTGAAGGATCCGAGGGTGGTGGATAATCGGACGTGTTGAGGCGTGGAATTCCAGAGGATGGGGGATATTGTGGAGAAATCTTGGAGGCGGTTGTGTGAGGAATGAATAAGTGTGGAGGAGAGTAGGAGGTCTTGGGAGGATTGAAGATTACGTGAGGGAAGATATTGGGAGATTAGTTCAGAGATATAGGGAGGGGACAGGTTGTGGATGGCTTTGTAGATCAGTGTTAGTAGTTTGAACTGGATTCGTTGGGGAATTGGGAGCCAGTGGAGGGATTTGCAGAGGGGAGGAGAGAGGTGGATTAGCCGGGCAGCACAGTTGAGGACAGACTGGAGTGATGCAAGAGAGTTAGTGGGGAGGCCACAGAGGAGGATGTTGCAGTAGTCGAGGCGAGAGATGATGAGGGCATGCACAAGCGTTTTAATAGATTGAGGGCAGAGGAAGGGACGGATTCTGGCAATATGTTTGAGTTGGAGGTGGCAAGAGTTTGGATGGGAGGTTTGATGGACAGGGCAGAGTCGATAGTTACCGTGAGGCAGCGGATTTCAGGTGTGGGAGAGAGCGTGATGCCGCTTACCATAATAGATAGATCAGGTAGGGGGGATACGCGAAATGGAGGAAAGATGATGAGTTCGGTATTGTCTACATTGAGTTTTAGGAAGCGAGAGGTGAAGAAGGAGGATATGTCTGATAGACACTTCGGGATTCTGGACAGCAGAGAGGTGACATCTGGGTGAGAGACGTAGATCTGAGTGTCATCAGCATACAGGTGATACTGGAAGCCATGGGACTTTGAGTTGTCCTAGGCCAAGGGTATAGATGGAAAAAAGTAGGGGCCCCAGGACAGAGCCTTGAGGGACTCCAACAAAGAGAGGGCGGGATGAGCCAATGAGCCTTTACAGTCTGCTGTGCCTGCGCAACGACCGCAGAGTTGCCCAGATCATACCCCTATTGATTACTGGGTGGCCACCCTGCTGGATTCCTGCTGTGAAGACAAAGTACCATTATTACTTCCGTCACTGGGGTGGGATGGCAAAATGTGTGAATACAAGCACATGCTGGTAGGGGCACTACTGACGGCATTTCCACCTGACAGAAGAAACACAAGGCAGAGGAGGAGGAAGTCGCCAACGCAGCTGGGGCACCACCTCGGAGGGAGGGTTAGCATGGCTAAAATGTGAAAAAAAATTCATCAGCATGCCACAGCATCCTACACCACCATCTGATGCGGTGTATACAACCAGGTGCCAGTGTTATAACAACATGGTGGAAGAGTACATGTCTATGTCCACACGTCTGCATGTACTAAGTGATGGGTCTGCCCATTTAACTTCTTGGCTTCCAAACTGGACACATGGCCTAGGCTTGTACTTTTTGACTTGGAAGTGCTGGCATGCCCCGTGGCAAGTGTAATGTTGGAACGTGTGTTTATCACAGCAGGGGATATAATCACATAGGCGCATCCACCTGTCCAAAGCCAACGTGGGCACTCTCGCATTCATTAAAAGAAACCAGGAGTGGAGTCCACAGGATTTGTTTGTACCTTTGGCTGACCAGACAAATGTACCATCTGCACCCAGACATTGTTATATTTTATTTGCCATTTGTTTTATTTTGGGGCCTTACCAAAAAGGAAGAGAAATAAAATCCACAAAAATAATGTTGGATACCATCAGGCCTGCCTTTTCCACCTACACTGCAATGTCCACCTACTGCTAGTCCACCTACACCACCTCCTCCTCCACTAGGACATCCGACTACTGTATCTACTGTTATGGACTGGTGATTTAGGAGCGACATGTGACTAGCTCTGAGTAGGTGGTAACTATACTGACCGCAGTTCCTGATCTTAACACAACACTAGAAGTAGCCGTGGGATGTTCCTGTCACTCCCTGGACACCTCGTCACAGCCGGAGAACTAGCTACCCCTAAAGGTAGAAACAGGAAAGCTATCTTGCCTCAGAGAAAATCCCCAAAGGACAGACAGCCCCCCACAAATAATGACTGTGAGAGGAGAAGAAAATGACATACATAGAATGAAACAAGATTCAGCAAAGGAGGCCACTTCTAGCTAGATAGATAGTACAGGACAGAACACTGTGCGGTCAGTAATAAAAACTAGAAAAAGTCCACCGCAGGGAAATGCAAAAATCTCCACACCTGACTAAAGGTGTGGAGGGCAAAATCTGCTGCCCAGAGCTTCCAGCTTAGCTGAATAGATCCATACTGATAAGCTGGACAAATGAGCAAAACATAGAATGTGCTGAACAATAAGTCCACAACAAGAGGACTGCAAAAGGACAAGCAAGGACTTATCTTTGCTGAACAGGTCAGAGTGTCAGGGAAAACCAAAAGAGCCGAGACTCCAAGCAGGAACAATTGACAACTGGCATTGATTGAGGGATAAGGCCAGACTAAAATAGCCGAGCCAGAAAGACGATCAGTGGAAGCAGCGGCTGATGCTAAATCCAAGAAGCAGCCATACCACTCAAAACCACCGGAGGGAGCCCAAGAGCAGAACTCACAAAAGTGCTACTTACAACCACCGGAGGGAGCCCAAGAGCGGAATTCACAACAATCTACATTGTTCTTTTTTATTTTATTTTATACTATGTTCTTTTAAGTGCTGTTCCTAAAAAAAAAAAAAATTAATAAGAAACCCTCCAAAAAACTGTTGAATACCTCATCCCCTGCCTCTTCCACCTTCATCGCCACATTCGCCTCAAGCTCATCCACCTACTACACCTCCTCCTACATTTGGACCTATGCCTCTTTTTTCAAGATTATTATTATTACTTTTTATTCTCTGTTATTTTAAGTGATCTTACTATCCACATTTGTTTTCAGGGCTATTGTCCTGCTTACCCCCTTTTTGTTCTATTTTTCATCTTTACCGCTTACTACCCCCATTTTACCGCGCGAAAGTTCGAGACCACATTGGCTGCGAGCTGGTCTCATTATGCTGGGAAGGGCCCAATAAACATTTACCTTTTCAGCTTATTAATCAGTGAACAGCTGTCTGCTTTTTCTTTGCTGGTTATTAAAAAATGGGTGGACTCACCCAAAAAATTAATTGGGGCCCCCTCCATTTTTAATAACCAGCTAAGGCAAAACAGACAGCTAAGGGCTGATATTAAAAAGCTGTGAAGGTCCATGGATATTGGTCCCTACCAACACTAATAAGACTAGTCCTCAGCCGCACGAGAAATGGAGCATCTATTAGAAGCGCTAATTCTTGAGCATCGACTCAGCTCTTCCTGATTGCATGTGTGCAGTGGCAATTGGAGTAATATATACAGCTCTGGCCAAAATTAAGAAACCACCACATCAAAACCCTGCCATGGGCAGCCCATTCTCCAGACCTGAACCCCATTGGAAACCTCTGGAATGTAATCAAGAGGATGATGGATAGTCACAAGCCATAAAACAAAGAACTGCTTACATTTTTGCGCCAGAAGCAGTGTGAAACACTGCTGGAAAGCATTCCAAGATGCATGAAAGCTGTGATTAAAAATTATGGTTATTACACAAAATATTAATTTCTGAATAGTGATGGGCGAGCACTAAAATGCTCGGGTACTCGTTGCTCGGATCGAGCAAATTGGAATACTCAGGTACTCGGCCAGAACAGCGAACCCAATGTGAGTCTATGGGAGATCCGAGCATTTTTACCACGATCCCCCCCCCCCCCGGGGGTCCTTTTAAGGTCTGAAAATGATGGAAACACTGCTCAAAAGACACAGGAACATCATGGGGATCACCCCTGGAAGAATTCCTGACTCCTAGTTCACAGCCTTGATCATTTTTTTCCGAGATTCATGCCATTTTTCCCGGTGCCACAAAAAACACATTAAAACGAAACCAAAACGGGTTTTGCTGGGACATATGTCAAGGTACATCCTTTGTAGGTTAATCACTTGCCTGTAAGGCCAAATATTTAACCCCAGACCGAAAATTTCCTCTCCCTCTTAGGCTTAGTTCAGACGCAGCGTTTTTGAAGCGTTTTTCAACTTTAACATTGCTTTCAACCACTACAAATGCATTCAATGGGAAATGTCATTGTAACATTTAACACCCCTAGCTGGCCATGTGGTGTGTGACACATAAGCAGACCCATCTTGTTTCATTTACAAAGGAGGGACTCTTAAAGTCACAGAGCCTATTTTTACTGGTGCATCAGGCGGCATTAATCTTCTTAAAGGGCCATTATGAAACAGTGGGTCTCCTAAGCTGTTGTAGCCTATGCTATGAGTGGATGGGCTGCCAAGAATTGCGACGCACCACAGTACCCCTGTCATAAGATGTCCAGGGGGGACTCCTGAAAAAGTGTTGCATTGAATTCAAGGCCTGCCCTGCTACCAATTCATATGCACCCCAATAAGCCTTTGAACCCACATAGTGGATGGGCCCATGAAAATCCACTTCACAATATGCATTTTGTACTCCGTACTCCTTTGTTTTATACATTGGCGGCAAGGCCAGCCCTGCTGCATAGTCATATGCACCCCATTAGGCCTTGAAACCCACATACTGGATGTGCCCATGAAAATCCACTTGTATTTTTTTATGGTATGATGGTTCCCTCTTTGCAGAATTATTTACAGGAGAATTTGGCAATTGTGTTTGCCATGTTTTTAACACTAAGGTTCAGATACAGCTTTAAAAAAAAGTCTAATCCTTGCAATACAAAGCAATTTCATTGCAAACTAAAAAATTCAAGGAATATTAAGATCGAATAGTGTGAGTGCGTACATTTTTGTATATGTTACCAATAACATACAAAAGTTAATGATTTCATATAAGGATTACATAAATATACTGATTACGTATATATGAAGATTAACTTCATACAGTCTACTTAGATCATCACCAAGAGGCTTTTAAATATCATCCGTCTGGAATATCCGAGAAGCAACACCAAGACAGAGAACCCATTTGAGATTACCTACACTGCATGGGTGTCCCCAATTATGCTGGTATCAGCACACTGTACATGTACAGGTACCCCAGTTTTGGCATCTGTCTTAGTCATGTTTCTCTGGTCTTATATAGTGATTTACACTATGTAGTACCTCTAGTTTCACCCAGACCTTCAAGTGGCCAGCTTTCAAGGTTGTATTAAACTGAGATATCATGGAGTCATCAGACGAGTGGCCCTAAACCACTAGAAAATAAAAGCCACAAGGATTTAGATCAAACCACCACAGGCAGAGTTTCAGTAAACCTTAATGTTTTACAATGAGAAACAGCAAACATATAGAGGCTTCGAACTGTTTCTGAAGTGAGAAAACAAACATTTATCAAGATTGTGTCACTATGAGCATTGTCTGTCACATCTGTAAATGTTTTACAAGACATGCAGCTATGTGATTGTCTAAATGCATTCGGTGTACAGTATTTCAATCTTGTTTACAAATCGCCATTTGTATATTCGCCATTTGTACATTCGCCATTTGTACATTTGAGGCAGCCAAAGTTATGGCTCTCAAGGAGAGAAACTAATATAGTGGACAAAGAAATATTTGTAATAAACTACTGAGCCAAACTAACATCATTGCATTATCATATTTATATGAAGTGTGTTGTGTCCAATTTGCGCAACCAGGCAACACAAAAAGGAGCTTTTCCAGTGAGCTCTTTAAGGTACACAAATGTGAAGTGTTTGCCATCAAGGATGTGGTTTCACCAATGGGGGGTACCTTTTTTAAAAATATACTATTGCCATCACAGCCACCCATGCCCAAACTTCATGGGCCTATAACAATACAAAGCATGTTCACCCAGGTCATGTCGTCGGAGATAAGGAAGAGACATTGCAGGAGACAGAGTTAAGAATTAGGGCCAATGTAGTGGTGTGGGTCTCTGAGACTTGTAATGTAGTGCATGATCTGGCAAACAATTCCCCAATGGGGGTACCTTTTTTAAAAGTACACTAGTGCCATCGCATGCCCCTAGCCCAAATATCAATGGCCTATAACAGTACTGAGCACGTTTACCCTGGTGATCTAGTGGCAGGAATATTTTAGATTACAGGAGACCGAGTTAAGAAGTCGGCCCAATGGAATGTCATGCCCAATTCCCCAATGTGGGATCCTTTTTTAAAAAAATAAGAGTGCCATCACAGCCCCCTTGGCCAAAATGCACCATACAGAGCACGTTCACCCTGGTGATCTACTGACAGGTACAGGACAGATTGCAGGCGACCGAGTTAAGAAGTAGGCCCAATGTAATGTCATGCCTAATTCCCCAATGTGTTGTCCTTTTTGGACTTAAAAAAATAGTGCCATCACAGCCCCTTTGCCCAAAATTCACTGGCCTATAACAGTACAGTGCACGTTCACCCTGGTGATCTACTGGCAGGTACAGGACAGTTTGCAGGAGACCGAGTTAAGAAGTAGGCCCAATGTAATGTCATGCCTAATTCCCCAATGTGTTGTCCTTTTTGGACTTAAAAAAATAGTGCCATCACAGCCCCTTTGCCCAAAATTCACTGGCCTATAACAGTACAGTGCACGTTCACCCTGGTGATCTACTGGCCGGTACAGGACAGTTTGCAGGAGACCGAGTTAAGAAGTAGGCCCAATGTAATGTCATGCCCAGTTCCCCAATGTGTTGTCCTTTTTAAAAAAAATAAAAGAGTGCCATCACAGCATCCTTGGCCAAAATGCACCGTACAGACCACGTTCACCCTGGTGATATATTGGTTCTGGATGAGGAGGATGAGGATAAGGAGGAGGATAAGAACAAACAGACCAAATCTGGAAACGTATACCCATGTGGGGTTGTGAAGAGGTGCATGAGAATACGCCTTCCCAAAAGAGAGAATGTATTTGAGGTTATGTTTCGCTGTTTTCACTTGGTGGCGTACAGAAGTCTTTCCCAATCCAGGCCTTGTTCATTTTTATAAGAGTCAGCCTGTCAGCATTTTCAGTTGACAGGCGGATGCGCTTTTCTGTTATAATTCCACCAGCGGCACTAAAAACCCTATCTGACAGAACGCTAGCTGCAGGGCAGGCCAGGACCTCCAAGGCGTATAGAGCCAGTTCATGCCACGTGTCCAGCTTGCATACCCAATAATTCAAAGACACATAGGAATCACGGAGGACGTTTGTACGATCTGCAAGGTACTTCCTCACCATCTTCTCAAACATTGCACTTCTTGTGACAGCACCCCTTGCCTCTGTACCGCCACGATGGGAGTATCTGAGAAAACTGTCCCAGAACTTGGCCATTGTTCCCCTGCCTGAGCTGGATTGTACTTCTGTCTCTCTCTTGCTTGGAGTCCTTGGTTGTACAACAAACTGACGTCTGCTGCCAGCGTTCTCACATGGGAATTTTCTAAGTAATTCCACTACAAGGGCCCTGTGGTACTGCAAAATTTTAGTACACCTCTCTGCCTCAGTGTCATGTCGGACCCTGTTCACACTAGGTCTGGAGTGGTGGTCTTGTTGTAGGAATATCGTATCTGGTGGTGTATTATCCTTTGTCATATTCTTCCTTCCTATATTTGTATTTGTTTTGCCCTGTGCACATTATAGTGTATTCCTGTGTGTCTGCGGTGTGGTGCGTTTTTCAGTTTTCCCTGTCTGTGCTTTCTGTGGGGATTGGTGTGTGGTCTCTTCACTGGGTGGCGGGTGGTGGTTTCAGCTTAGGGCTGAAACAGGAGACAGGGTCAGGCCTGGCGGCCCAGACATGCACGCCTTTAGTGTTCTGGGAAAGGGACAGACAGGGTTTCCCTAGCCTGAGGGATATCGCATGGGCCCGGGTAACCAGCCTTAGTCTACCCAGTACTCCCGTGACATTATAATCGGCCAAAATAGAAAAAAAAAAAAAAAAGGGGTTTTTTTATGTCATGGATCCCATGACTTCCATAACCTGCCAGTTGGAGGCGCTGTCCTTACAGGTCACTGAACTGAAGGGGGCAGTTCAGCAACAGGGTCTTGTGGTGTCAAATGTGCAAGTGGAAACTGCAGGTAGAGTTGCAGAGCCAAAATCCCGTTACCTGAGAGGTTTGCTGGGGAACGCAGTCAATTTGTTGTTTTCCGTGAAGCTTGCAAATTATATTTTCGTATGCGCCCGCTTTCCTCAGGTAATGAGGCTCAGCGTGTGGGCTTGGTTTTGTCATTACTGAACGGAGATCCCCAAGCATGGGCGTTTTCATTACCTTCTGATTCAGCTGCATTTAACTCAGTGGAGAGTTTTTTTTCTGCTCTTGGACTCATATATGATGATCCTGACAGATTGGCTCTAGCAGAATGTAAAATACATGCTCTCCGCCAGGGAGAGCGAATGGCGGAGGATTACTGTTCTGAATTTCGCCATTGGGCGGTGGACACACAATGGAATGACAAGACGCTGCGGAGTCAGTTTGTATATGGGGTTTCGAGAAGGGTTAAACAAGCCCTTCTGATGTATGAGACTCCTGCTTCTCTAGAGTCTGCCATGAGTCTTGTTGTCCGCATTGATCGCTGTTTGCGTCAGGGGGCGATAGAGACGCCACCTATGGGGGAGGTCGTAGGTGCACGTGAGGTTGCTGCAGGTGAGCCCACGGAGCCTATGCAAATCGCAGGGGTGTCACGTCAGCAAGCCCCCTCGCTCAGGAAGCAGGGAGCCTGTTTTTGCTGTGGTAAAAAGGGGCATTATGTAAATGCTTATCCTCTGTTTTCTAAGAAAAGCGCAACGGCGGAAAACTACTAAGCTCAGAGGGTGTGGAGGAGGCCAATCTGAGCTTATGCATATCCTCCATGCTGGTCTCTCAATGTATGCTCCCTGCCAGAGTTATGGTCGCTGGCAGAGAGCTGCCAATCACTGTTTTTGTGGATAGTGGTTCGGCCACTAATCTCATTGATGAGGAATTTGCGCGCACGGCCGGGTTCACGGTCGAAAAATTGCCTCATCCTATCCGGGTGGTCACCATCAATGCTACCCCTCTCCCACAGGGGGAGATTACTGAGTTTGTGGCTGAGGTGAAACTCCACATTGGGGTCCTACATTCTGAGCAAGTTACATGTAGGGTGCTCAGTAATCTTCCTGCACAAATGGTTCTGGGTTTTCCATGGTTATCTATGCAGAACCCGGTTATTGACTGGAAAACTCAGGACATAATTCAGTGGAGCGAATTTTGCCAGGAGAATTGCCTGGCCACATGTGTGTCCGCTGTGACTCCAAGCATTCCTGAGTCACTGCTGGATTTTGCGGATGTGTTCTCAGAGAAGGGTTGCTCAGAATTGCCACAACTTCGCCCCTATGACTGTACTATTAGGTTTAAACCAGGGGCCAAATTGCCGAAAGCTAGGATGTTCAACATCTCTGGTCCTGAGAGGCAAGCGTTAAAAGACTACATTGCTGAGAGTCTGAGCAAAGGGCACATCAGGCCTTCGTCCTCGCCGGTGGCAGCGTGGTTCTTCTTGATTAAAAGAAAGATGGCGGACTACGCCCGTGTCTGGATTTCAGGGAGTTAAACCAGATTACGGTTCGTGATCCATACCCTATGCCACTGATACCTGATTTGTTCAACCACGTGGCTGGTGCTAAGTGGTTTTCCAAGCTTGACCTCAGGGGGGCGTACAACCTCATAAGAGTCCGTCAAGGTGATGAGTGGAAGACGGCTTTTAATACTCCTGAGGGTCATTTTGAAAATTTGGTGATGCCATTTGGGTTGACAAAAGCGCCTGCTGTATTTCAACATTTCATAAATGATGTGTTCTCTCATGTCCTAGGGAAATTCGTTATTGTGTACCTAGATGACAGTCTCATTTATTCATGCGATCGTGATACTCATTTAGAGCATGTTAGGCAGGTGTTACAGCTACTCAGAGAGAATAAGCTCTATGCTAAACTTGAGAAATGTGTATTTTCAGTTCAGGAGTTGCCTTTCTTGGGTTATATTGTGTCTGCTTCAGGGTTTAAAATGGACGCCGCTAAGGCTACGTTCACATTTGCGCCTTTGGGCGCAGCGTCGTCGACGCAACGCACAACGCATGGTAAACGCATGTAAAACGCAGGTTTTTTTGACGCATGCGTTCACCGCACGAGTCGGAAAACGCTGCGTTTTTTGTAAAAAAAACTTGCGTTTTTAACAAAAAACGCAGCGTTTTCTGACGCATGCGTTGGCCTAAAGTGATGTCATTCTTTACACAATTGCACAAAATTAAAGCCCCAATTAGTGTCTAGACACTAGATAAAGACCACCAATGGCTAGAAGAGGGTGGGTGTAATGGAATTTGTGTATATATACCCTGGCAGAGATTAATTCCTCACATTTTGCTGGTGTGCATCATGATGGAGCATCCCATGGCGAGTATCTACATGAATATGGAGTTGGATTTTGCCTTGGCTAATGCTTATGCAATTGCCTATTACGAGCAAAGGAAAAGAGATAAACGGAGAAGGAGTCATCGGCGCTTTTGGCTACACCCTATAGTTGAAGTCCGGAAGAGCCGTGGAGCCTACCATTGCTTGTTTGGCGAGCTAAATGACAACCTGGAAAAATATTTTGAATATACCAGGATGTCTCAAGACAGCTTCCGCTATCTGCTGCGTCTTGTGGAAGGAGCCATTACCAGGCAGGACACACAGCTCCGGAGATCAATTTCTGCAGAGGAACGGCTGCTGATGACTCTACGGTACGTAATTTAGCTATTTGAACGACTGTCATATGTTCTGCCCTTTATATATATATATTTTTTTTGTTTGGTATGGTAAATGTATTTTTAATTAAAATGTACTTTAATTAAATGTATTTATTTCTCTTCTTGGCAGTTTCCTGGCTACCGGAGAGACCTTAAGATCCCTGCATTTCCAATTTCGGATTGGAGTCTCCACACTTTCTGGAATTATTGCCGATACATGCCGCGCTTTGTGGGACAATCTCCGGGATGAATTTTTACCAATCCCAACAACAGAGTTATGGGAGGCCAACGCCAATAAATTTGAACAACTGTGTTCTTTCCCTAACTGTATTGGAGCAGTGGATGGGAAGCACATTAGGATTACAAAGCCTGCAAGAACTGGATCTCTGTTTTTTAATTATAAAAAATATTTTTCCACCGTGCTCATGGCAATTGCAGGTGCGGGCTGCAGGTTTCTCGCCGTGGACATTGGAGCGTTTGGCTGTACAAATGACTCACGGACATTTAAGGAGTCTGATATGGGCCAAAGGTTATATGGGAACAATTTTAATTTCCCCCAGCCACGACCTCTTCCCAACACCGAAGGCCCGGCAATGCCATTTGTTGTGGTTGGGGATGAGGCATTTCAAATGTGTGCCAACCTACTGAAACCCTACTCCAGTCGGGGCTTGGACCACACCAAAAGTATTTTCAATTACAGACTGTCCAGGGCCAGAAGAACTGTGGAGTGCGCCTTTGGCATCCTGGTCTCCAAATGGCGTATTTTAGGAACCGCCATTAATCTGAAAATTGAGACAGTGGATGAGGTGGTGAAGGCTTGTGTGGTTCTCCACAATTATATTATGGCCAAAGAGAGACTGAACGTGGAACTAGATGAACCCATACCAAACCCATTGCCCGATTACCAATATCATCCTCTGAGGACAACAGTTGAAATTGGGCAGATGAGGGATCGATTTGCTTCCTATTTTGTTTCTGATGTTGGCCGTGTGTCATGGCAAGATACAATTGTGTAGTGTTTATGTTTTACAGTTATACTTTATTCTGCTTTTAACTGAAAAATACTAACTTTATTGTGCTTATAATAAAAGAATATAATGACAATAAAAGATTTGTACACTATTGTGTCCAATAAATGTCACCAGTTTAAAGGTGCCAAATGTAATGTTATTGCAAATTTGTAATCTACCTAGATTTTCAACTGTTGTGTGTTTTGAATAAAATTACTTTATTGTCCCTTAACAAATCAAAACCTGCTCCCCTTTTTTTTTTAAATGTTGTTGTTAATAAAAAAATGTTTACACTTTTCCAATGTCCATTTTCCTACCAAATGGTCTAAAAGTGTGTACCGCCAAAAATGTACGCAGGTGATCACCACCTCCCAAATATACTTAGGTGATCCCCAGCTCCCAAATTGACTCAGCCAAACCACCCCACTTATGTTCACATGGCCGTGCGTTCGATAGTTGAGCGAACATGATCGGCTCCCTCCTTGGCAAACTGTCAGGCTTCCCGACTAGTTGCATATGGAACCCGGCTTCATGGAGCGCGCTGGCTGATCAGCAGTTTTCACTCGCCGCAGCTGCATGTGCCGCGGCTGTGTGACAGGCACTACACACGCATGGCGAGGCCAACAAATAGGCTTGGGTTGTGCATGTGTTGTGCCTGTCACAGCCTTGGAACATGCGTCTGCGGTGTCGGAAAAAAGCAGACCATCAGCCGCACACCAGGAAGCCGGGTCCATATGCAAGTAGTCGGCAAGTGGCTTGCCAAGGAGGGAGCCGATCATGTTCGCTCCACTCTAGCGAGTAAAACTATTCAAGTCAGGATGCTGAAATACATCCTGATTCAAATAGTGTCGACACTTGGTCACGTGACCATTGCAACCACCTCACCTGAGCCATGACCTTATTGTATGTGTAAAATCTATAAAAGATGTGATAATCCTGTTTGTGTTTGTAACCACTGCATAGAACAATGAGAGACAGAAAAAAAAAGGCTAATTAAAATATGATAAAATAGTGTCTGACATTGTATATATAGGAGGTGTACAAAACACAAGATTTGTGTAAACGGCGCACGGTGTGAGTTGCCGTAAAATAATTTTGAACAATACAAACAAATATAGTTTAAAATATAACATGTTTATTTGGGGAAACAGAAAAAAAAGGGGGAAAGATAAAGATAATTAAGGGGTATCCACTTGGGCTATCAGGGGTGAATGATAGCTACCCGCTTGGGAGTGGGTAGAGGAGTAGGAGGAGGTGGAAGCATAGTCCAACAGGCTTGAGGGTAGTTCAGACCACCCTGTATGAGAGGGTGACGATATTGCCAGCTCTGTAGGGGAGGGAGGAGGCAACACTAGTCTACTGGTAGATCTTGATTGGCTCTGGCTGCTCCTGCTCCGGCTTGACCCCGGCCGAGACCTTGGTGTGTGTGTTGGAGCAGCCAGAGACGCAGCAGCTGTCCGCGTTGTCTTCCTCCTTTTCCTCCTTTCTCCCTCTGCTCGATCCTCAGCTTGAGGGGATCTGGAGGTTGAGGTCCTAGCAGGTGCAGGACTCGGCGGCTCTGTGTGATGGTGTCGGTGGCGGCGTCCCTCGGCACCCGGACCTCGGTAGAGTTGCTCTGCAGCATGAGTCGGAGTCATGCTAGCCAGCGATGGTACTACGGGCATTGTAGTCGCTGACTGCATGATCCGAGCCTGCTGCAGAGCACTCACGCAGGCGTTGTTGCAGGCCTGCATCACCAAAATCTGGAGTTCCGGTGTAAGATGTTCCACCATGCTCTTAGCAATGGCACTAAAAAAATGTTTTGCCGGCCTCATGAACTCGGATTCCATTGTTTCACGGCGCCGGTCGATAGTGGCCAGAGCAGTGTCCATCCTATCTCCCAGCACCTTGAAACAATTCTGGAAAACTGTGCCCAAATGAAAATATTTGGGCATTAGCGGCCTGTCCGAGGACCGCTGACGCTGGTGGGAATACCCAAAAGAAGGAGCGACAGAGGCCTCGGCCAGGGGAACACCAGATGGACCGGCTGCCGTTTCTCCAGAAAGTGGTGCAAGCCTGCTCTCGCTGTGGGATGGCTGTGACGGGTCAGATGGCGATTCATGAAGGACCGCTGTTATGATCCTAGTGGTAGAGGATCTCAGGAGTTCCAGCTAAGTCCGCAAACACAAAAACCAGGTCATAGAGAAGTGGTAACTTGGCTGACCGCATATCTGACCCTGGCACAACAACTAGAAGTAGCCGGGGAACGTACCTACGTTGATTCTAGACGTCTCGCACCAGCCGGAGAACTAACTAACCCTTTCAGAGAAAATAAGACCTCACTTGCCTCCAGAGAAAAGACCCCAAAGTTATAATACAAGCCCCCAACAAATAATAACGGTGAGGTAAGAAGAAAAGACAAACGTAAGAATGAACTAGATTTAGCAAAGAGAGGCCCACTAATTAATAGCAGAAAATAGGAAGAGGACTTATGCGGTCAGCAAAAAACCCTATAAAAATATCCACGCTGAAGATCCAAGAACCCCCGCACCGACTAACGGTGTGGGGGGAGAATATCAGCCTCCTAGAGCTTCCAGCAAAAACAGAAATCGCATTTTGAACAAGCTGGAACAAAATAAGAGCAAATGCAAAAGGACAAAAATAAGAAAGCAGAACTTAGCTTATCTTGCAAAACTCAGGGACCAGGAGTCAGGAGGAAAACAGACATAGACTGATTACATCGATTCCAGGCACTAGACTGAGTTTCCAGGAAGTCTAAATAGGAACACCCAAGGCCTAACGAACCAGGTGGGTACCAACCTGGGGAAGGATAATCCAAGTGCCATACCGCTAGTGACCACAAGAGGGAGCCAACAAATATAGTTCACAACAGTACCCCCCCTTTAAGGAGGGGTCACCTGTTGTGAATTTGGATTCTGGGCTCCCCCGGTGGCTACTGGTGGAATTGAACTGGTGTCTTCATCTTCTCTGTTCACCTGTTCCCATCAAGATGTGGGAGTCGCTATATAACCTTGCTGCTCTGTTAGTTGCTTGCCGGTCAACAATGTTATCAGAAGCCTCTCTGTGCTTGTTCCTGCTCCTAGACAACTACTAGATAAGTTGGACTCTTGTCCATGTTTGTTTTTGCATTTTGGTTCCAGTTCACAGCTGTAGTTTCGTTACTGTGTCTGGAAAGCTCTTGTGAACAGGAATTGCCACTCTGGTGTTATGAGGTAATGCCAGAGTTTTAAAGTAATTTCTGGATGGTGTTTTGATTAGGGTTTTCAGCTGACCATGAAAGTGTCCTTTCTGTCTTCTGCTATGTAGTAAGTGGACCTCAAATTTGCTAAACCTATTTTCATACTACGTTTGTTATTTCATCTTAATTCACCGCCAATACATGTGGGGGGCCTCTGTCTCCTTTTGGGGTATTTCTCTAGAGGTGAGCTAGGACTAATATTTTCCTCTGCTAGCATTATTTAGTCCTCCGGCTGGTGCTGGGCATCTAGAATCAACGTAGGCATGCTACCCGGCCACTGCTAGTTGTGTGTTAGGTTTAGTTCATGGTCAGCTCAGTTCCCATCTTCCAAGAGCTAGTTCCTATATATGCTTATGCTATGATCTCTTGCCATTGAGATCATGACAGTTTGACCGGCCCACTAAAGGGTTAAAATCCTTGGCTGAGAAAGGAGAGAAATAAGTAGTCTGCTGAAATTTTTTTTTTTTCTCTCCTTTGAATGGCTCTGTGTCCACCTGTTTGTAATGGATCTTCAGAGTGTAACTGCAGGTTTGAATAATCTCGCCACGAAGGTACAAAATTTGCAAGATTTTGTTTGTCATGCACCTGTATCTGAGCCGAGAATTCCTTTGCCGGAATTTTTCTCGGGGAATAGATCTGGGTTTCAGAATTTTCGAAATAATTGCAAATTATTTTTGTCCCTGAAATCTCGCTCTGCCGGAGACCCTGCACAGCAGGTCAGGATTGTGATTTCCTTGCTCCGGGGCGACCCTCAAGACTGGGCTTTTTCATTGACACCAGGGGATCCTGCGTTGCTCAATGTGGATGCGTTTTTTCTGGCCTTGGGGTTGCTTTATGACGAACCTCATTTGGAGCTTCAGGCAGAAAAAACTTTGATGTCCCTATCTCAGGGGCAAGATGAAGCGGAAATTTACTGCCAAAGATTCCGTAAATGGTCTGTGCTTACTCAGTGGAATGAGTGCGCCCTGGCGGCGACTTTCAGAGAGGGTCTCTCTGATGCCATTAAGGATGTTATGGTGGGGTTCCCTGTGCCTGCGGGTCTGAATGAGTCCATGACAATGGCTATTCAGATCGATAGGCGTTTGTGGGAGCGCAAACCAGTGCACCATCTGGCGGTGTCCACTGAGAAATCGCCAGAGAGTATGCAGTGTGATAGAATTCTGTCCCGAAGCGAGCGGCAGAATTTTAGACGGAAAAATGGGTTGTGTTTCTATTGTGGTGATTCTACTCATGTTATATCAGCATGCTCTAAGCGCACTAAAAAACTTGGTAAATCTGTTTCCATTTGCACCTTACCGTCTAAGTTTATTCTATCTGTGACCCTGATTTGCTCTTTGTCATCTATTACCACGGACGCCTATGTCGACTCTGGCGCCGCTTTGAGTCTTATGGATTGGTCCTTTGCCAAACGCTGTGGGTATGATTTAGAGCCTTTGGGGACTCCTATTCCTCTGAAGGGGATTGACTCCACCCCATTGGCTAATAATAAACCACAATACTGGACACAAGTAACTATGCGTATTAATCCGGGTCACCAGGAGATTATTCGCTTTCTGGTGCTGTATAATCTACATGATGATTTGGTGCTAGGATTGCCTTGGCTGCAATCTCACAACCCAGTCCTCGACTGGAGAGCTATGTCTGTGTTGAGCTGGGGATGTAAGGGGGCTCATGGGGATGTACCTGTGGTTTCCATTTCATCATCTATTCCCTCTGAAATTCCTGAGTTCCTGTCTGACTATCGTGACGTCTTTGAAGAATCCAAGCTTGGTTCGTTACCTCCGCACCGAGAGTGCGATTGTGCCATAGATTTAATCCCGGGTAGTAAATACCCAAAGGGTCGTTTATTTAATCTGTCTGTGCCTGAACATGCTGCTATGCGAGAATATATAAAGGAGTCCTTGGAAAAGGGACATATTCGTCCATCGTCATCTCCCTTAGGAGCCGGTTTTTTCTTTGTGTCAAAAAAAGACGGCTCTTTGAGACCATGTATTGATTATCGGCTTTTGAATAAAATCACTGTTAAATATCAATACCCATTGCCGTTGCTGACTGATTTGTTTGCTCGCATAAAGGGGGCTAAGTGGTTCTCTAAGATTGACCTTCGTGGGGCGTATAATTTGGTGCGAATCAGGCAGGGGAATGAGTGGAAAACCGCATTTAATACGCCCGAGGGCCACTTTGAGTATTTAGTGATGCCTTTTGGTCTTTCTAATGCTCCGTCAGTTTTCCAGTCCTTTATGCATGATATTTTTCGCGATTATTTGGATAAATTTATGATTGTGTATCTGGATGATATTCTGATTTTTTCGGATGACTGGGACTCTCATGTCCAGCAAGTCAGGAGGGTTTTTCAGGTTTTGCGGTCTAATTCTTTGTGTGTGAAGGGTTCTAAGTGTGTTTTTGGGGTACAGAGGATTTCCTTTTTGGGATATATTTTTTCCCCCTCTTCCATTGAAATGGATCCTGTCAAGGTTCAAGCTATTTGTGATTGGACGCAGCCCTCTTCTCTTAAGAGTCTTCAGAAATTTTTGGGCTTTGCTAACTTTTATCGTCGATTTATTGCTGGTTTTTCGGATATTGCTAAGCCATTGACCGATTTGACTAAGAAGGGTGCTGATGTTGCTGATTGGTCCCCTGATGCTGTGGAGGCCTTTCGGGAGCTTAAGCGCCGTTTTTCCTCTGCCCCTGTGTTGCGTCAGCCTGATGTTGCTCTACCTTTTCAGGTTGAGGTCGACGCTTCTGAGATCGGAGCTGGGGCAGTGTTGTCGCAGAAAAGTTCTGACTGCTCCGTGATGAGGCCTTGTGCCTTCTTTTCCCGTAAATTTTCGCCCGCTGAGCGGAATTATGATGTTGGGAATCGGGAGCTTTTGGCCATGAAGTGGGCTTTTGAGGAGTGGCGCCATTGGCTTGAGGGGGCCAGACATCAGGTGGTGGTATTGACTGACCACAAAAATTTGATTTATCTTGAGACCGCCAGGCGCCTGAATCCTAGACAGGCGCGCTGGTCATTATTTTTCTCTCGGTTTGATTTTGTGGTGTCATACCTGCCGGGTTCTAAGAATGTTAAGGCGGATGCCCTTTCTAGGAGTTTTGAGCCTGACTCACCTGGTAACTCTGAGCCCACAGGTATCCTTAAGGATGGAGTGGTATTGTCAGCCGTTTCTCCAGACCTGCGGCGGGCCTTGCAGGAGTTTCAGGCGGATAGACCTGATCGTTGCCCACCTGATAAACTGTTTGTTCCTGATGATTGGACCAGTAGAGTCATCTCTGAGGTTCATTCTTCTGCGTTGGCAGGTCATCCTGGCATTTTTGGTACCAGGGATTTGGTGGCAAGGTCCTTCTGGTGGCCTTCCCTGTCACGAGATGTGCGAGGCTTTGTGCAGTCTTGTGACGTTTGTGCCCGGGCCAAGCCTTGTTGTTCTCGGGCTAGTGGATTGTTGTTGCCCTTGCCTATTCCTAAGAGGACTTGGACGCACATCTCGATGGATTTTATTTCGGATCTGCCTGTTTCTCAGAAGATGTCTGTCATCTGGGTGGTGTGTGACCGTTTCTCTAAGATGGTCCATTTGGTTCCTCTGCCCAAGTTGCCTTCTTCTTCCGAGTTGGTTCCTCTGTTTTTTCAAAATGTTGTTCGTTTGCATGGTATTCCTGAGAATATCGTTTCTGACAGAGGGACCCAATTCGTGTCTAGATTTTGGCGGGCATTCTGTGCTAGGATGGGCATAGATTTATCTTTTTCGTCCGCTTTCCATCCTCAGACGAATGGCCAGACCGAGCGGATTAATCAGACCCTGGAGACATATCTGAGGTGTTTTGTGTCTGCTGACCAGGATGATTGGGTTGCTTTTTTGCCATTGGCGGAGTTCGCTCTCAATAATCGGGCCAGCTCTGCCACTTTGGTGTCCCCGTTTTTCTGTAATTCGGGGTTTCATCCTCGATTTTCCTCTGGTCAGGTGGAATCTTCGGATTGTCCTGGAGTGGATGCTGTGGTGGAGAGATTGCATCAGATCTGGGGGCAGGTGGTGGACAATTTGAGGTTGTCCCAGGAGAAGACTCAGCTTTTTGCCAACCGCCACCGTCGTGTTGGTCCTCGGCTTTGTGTTGGGGATTTGGTGTGGTTGTCTTCTCGTTTTGTCCCTATGAGGGTCTCTTCTCCTAAGTTTAAGCCTCGGTTCATTGGCCCGTATAAGATATTGGAGATTCTTAACCCTGTTTCCTTCCGTTTGGACCTCCCTGCATCCTTTTCTATTCATAACGTTTTTCATCGGTCATTATTGCGCAGGTATGAGGTACCGGTTGTGCCTTCCGTTGAGCCTCCTGCTCCGGTGTTGGTTGAGGGTGAGTTGGAGTACGTTGTGGAGAAAATCTTAGACTCTCGTGTTTCCAGACGGAGACTCCAGTATCTGGTCAAGTGGAAGGGATACGGCCAGGAGGATAATTCTTGGGTGAATGCATTTGATGTTCATGCCTCTGATCTGGTTCGTGCCTTTCATAGGGCCCATCCTGATCGCCCTGGTGGTTCTGGTGAGGGTTCGGTGCCCCCTCCTTGAGGGGGGGGGTACTGTTGTGAATTTGGATTCTGGGCTCCCCCGGTGGCTACTGGTGGAATTGAACTGGTGTCTTCATCTTCTCTGTTCACCTGTTCCCATCAAGATGTGGGAGTCGCTATATAACCTTGCTGCTCTGTTAGTTGCTTGCCGGTCAACAATGTTATCAGAAGCCTCTCTGTGCTTGTTCCTGCTCCTAGACAACTACTAGATAAGTTGGACTCTTGTCCATGTTTGTTTTTGCATTTTGGTTCCAGTTCACAGCTGTAGTTTCGTTACTGTGTCTGGAAAGCTCTTGTGAACAGGAATTGCCACTCTGGTGTTATGAGGTAATGCCAGAGTTTTAAAGTAATTTCTGGATGGTGTTTTGATTAGGGTTTTCAGCTGACCATGAAAGTGTCCTTTCTGTCTTCTGCTATGTAGTAAGTGGACCTCAAATTTGCTAAACCTATTTTCATACTACGTTTGTTATTTCATCTTAATTCACCGCCAATACATGTGGGGGGCCTCTGTCTCCTTTTGGGGTATTTCTCTAGAGGTGAGCTAGGACTAATATTTTCCTCTGCTAGCATTATTTAGTCCTCCGGCTGGTGCTGGGCATCTAGAATCAACGTAGGCATGCTACCCGGCCACTGCTAGTTGTGTGTTAGGTTTAGTTCATGGTCAGCTCAGTTCCCATCTTCCAAGAGCTAGTTCCTATATATGCTTATGCTATGATCTCTTGCCATTGAGATCATGACAGTCACCGAACCCTCACCAGGACCACCAGGGCGATCAGGATGAGCAGCGTGAAAGGCACGAACCAAATCGGCCGCATGAACATCAGAGGCGGCCACCCAGGAATTATCCTCCTGACCATAGCCCTTCCATTTGACCAGATACTGAAGCCTCCGTCTAGAGAGACGAGAATCTAAGATCTTCTCCACCACATACTCCAACTCGCCCTCAACCAACACCGGAGCAGGAGGCTCAACAGCAGGAACCATAGGCACAACGTACCGCCGCAACAAAGACCTATGGAACACATTGTGAATGGCAAACGACACAGGAAGATCCAAACGAAAAGACACCGGATTAAGGACTTCCAAAATTTTATAAGGACCAATAAAGCGAGGCTTAAACTTAGGAGAGGAAACCTTCAGAGGGACAAACCGAGAAGACAACCAAACCAAATCCCCAACACGAAGTCGGGGACCCACACCGCGGCGGCGGTTGGCAAAACGCTGAGCCTTCTTCTGTGACAACTTTAAGTTGTCCACCACATGATTCCAAATCCGCTGCAACCTATCCACCACGGAATCCACCCCAGGACAGTCAGAAGGTTCAACATGACCCGAGGAAAAACGCGGATGAAAACCAGAGTTGCAGAAAAATGGCGAAACCAAAGTAGCGGAACTAGCCCGATTATTGAGGGCAAACTCAGCCAATGGCAAGAAGGTCACCCAATCATCCTGATCCGCAGAAACAAAACATCTCTAATAAGCCTCCAGCGTCTGATTAGTTAGCTCCGTTTGGCCATTAGTCTGAGGATGAAAGGCAGATGAAAATGACAAATCAATGCCCATCTTAGCACAAAAAGATCACCAGAATCTGGACACAAACTGGGATCCTCTGTCAGACACGATATTCTCAGGAATGCCGTGCAAACGAACCACATTCTGAAAGAACAAAGGAACCAGATCGGAAGAGGAAGGCAACTTAGGCAAGGGCACCAAATGGACCATCTTGGAAAAACGATCACACACCACCCAGATGACAGACATTCCTTGAGACACCGGAAGATCTGAAATGAAATCCATGGAAATGTACGTCCAAGGCCTCTTCGGGACGGGCAAGGGCAAAAGCAACCCACTGGCACGAGAACAGCAAGGCTTAGCCCGAGCACAAATCCCACAGGACTGCACAAAAGAACGCACATCCCGCGACAGGGAAGGCCACCAAAAGGACCTAGCCACCAAATCTCTGGTACCAAAAATCCCAGGATGCCCTGCCAGCACCGAGGAATCAACCTCAGAGATAACTCTGCTGGTCCATTTATCAGGAACAAACAATCTATCAGGTGGGCAAGGGTCAGGTCTACCAGCCTGAAATCTCTGCAACACACGTCGCAAATCAGGAGAAATGGCCGACAAGATTACTCCCTCTTTAAGAATACCAGCTGGCTCTGAGACGCCGGGAGAGTCAGGCACAAAGCTCCTAGAAAGAGCATCAGCCTTCACATTCTTTGAACCAGGCAGGTACGAGACCACAAAGTCAAAACGGGAGAAAAACAACGACCAACGAGCCTGTCTAGGATTCAGGCGCTTAGCAGACTCGAGATACATCAGATTTTTGTGATCAGTCAAGACCACCACACGATGCTTAGCTCCCTCGAGCCAATGACGCCACTCCTCAAATGCCCACTTCATGGCCAATAACTCCCGATTACCAACATCATAGTTCCGCTCAGCAGGCGAAAATTTCCTAGAGAAAAAAGCACATGGTCTCATCACAGAGCAACCAGGGCCTTTCTGCGACAAAACAGCTCCGGCACCGATCTCAGAAGCATCCACTTCAACCTGAAAGGGAAGTGAGACATCAGGCTGGCACAAAACAGGCGCCGAAGTAAACCGGCGCTTCAGCTCCCGAAAAGCCTCCACGGCTGCAGGAGCCCAATTAGCAACGTCAGAACCTTTCTTGGTCATATCCATCAAAGGTTTAACAACGCTAGAAAAATTAGCAATAAAACGACGGTAGAAATTAGCAAAACCCAAGAACTTCTGAAGACTCTTAACAGACGTGGGTTGAGTCCAATCATGAATAGCTCGGACCTTGACTGGGTCCATCTCCACAGTAGAAGGGGAGAAAATAAAACCCAAGAAGGAAACCTTCTGCACTCCAAAGAGACACTTTGAGCCCTTCACAAACAAAGCATTATCACGCAAAACCTGAAACACCATCCTGACCTGCTTTACATGAGAATCCCAATCATCAGAAAAAACCAGAATATCATCCAGATAAACAATCATAAATTTATCTAGATACTTCCGGAAGATGTCATGCATAAAGGACTGAAACACTGAAGGAGCATTAGAGAGCCCAAAAGGCATCACCAAGTACTCAAAATGACTTTCGGGCGTATTGAACGCAGTTTTCCATTCATCTCCCTGCTTAATGCGCACAAGGTTGTACGCACCACGAAGATCTATCTTGGTGAACCAACTGGCACCCTTAATCCGAGCAAACAAGTCCGACAATAGTGGCAAAGGATACTGAAATTTGACAGTGATATTATTCAGAAGCCGATAGTCAATACAAGGTCTCAAAGACCCGTCTTTCTTGGCCACAAAAAAGAATCCCGCACCAAGAGGGGAAGAAGATGGACGAATATGTCCCTTCTCCAAAGACTCCTTTATATAAGAACGCATTGCGGCATGCTCAGGTACAGATAGATTAAATAATCGTCCCTTAGGAAATTTACTACCAGGAATCAAATCTATAGCGCAGTCACAGTCCCTATGAGGAGGAAGGGCACTGGACCTGGACTCACTGAATACATCCTGATAGTCCAATAAATACTCCGGAACTTCAGAAGGAGTAGAAGAGGCAATAGAGACCGGCGGGGAATCGCAATGAATTCTCTGACAACCCCAACTTGACACAGACATAGCCTTCCAAACCAAAACTGGATTATGGGTCTGTAACCATGGCAGACCCAAAACGACCGAATCATGCATTTTATGCAGAACAAGAAAACGAATCACCTCCCGATGTTCAGGAGTCATGCACATGGTCACTTGTGTCCAATACTGCGGTTTATTCTCCGCCAATGGCGTAGCATCAATTCCTCTAAGAGGAATAGGATTTTCCAAAGGCTCCAGGACAAAACCACAGCGCTTGGCAAACGACAAGTCCATAAGACTCAGGGCAGCACCAGAATCCACAAATGCCATAACAGGGTAGGAAGACAATGAGCAAATTAAAGTCACAGACAAAATAAACTTAGGCTGCAAATTACCAATGGCGACAGGACTAACAACCTTTGTTAGGCGTTTAGAGCATGCTGAGATAACATGTGTAGAGTCACCGCAGTAAAAACACAACCCATTCTGACGTCTATGATTTTGTCGTTCAGTTTTAGTCTGAATTCTATCACATTGCATTGAGTCAGGTGTCCGTTCAGACAATACTGCCAGAGAATTAGCAGATTTGCGCTCCCGAAAACGCTGATCAATCTGAATGGCAAGAGTCATAGAATCATTCAGACTTGTAGGGATGGGAAACCCCACCATCACATTCTTAATGGCCTCAGAAAGGCCATCTCTGAAATTTGCGGCCAGAGCACACTCATTCCATTGAGTAAGCACTGACCATTTCCGAAATTTTTGGCAATACACTTCAGCTTCATCCTGGCCCTGAGAGATAGCCAGCAACGCTTTTTGTGCCTTAATTTCAAGATTAGGCTCCTCATAAAGCAATCCGAGCGCCAGAAAAAACGCATCAATATTTGCCAATGCAGGGTCTCC
This sequence comes from Ranitomeya variabilis, assembly GCF_051348905.1. Lineage (NCBI taxonomy): Eukaryota > Metazoa > Chordata > Amphibia > Anura > Dendrobatidae > Ranitomeya > Ranitomeya variabilis. Next base: position 547,000,772 of record NC_135232.1, on the reverse strand, counting down.
TGGCGCCAATGAGAAGGCCCAATCCTGAGGGTCGCCACGCAAGAAGGAGATAACAATTTTAACTTGCTGAGCTGAGTCTCCAGACGAACGAGGTCTCAAAGATAGAAACAATTTACAATTATTCCTAAAATTCCTAAATTTAAATCGATCTCTGTTATGACCCCAATGGCGAGGGTCTCAGAGGAACGTGGAAGTCTGCAGAATACAAAAATCCAGCTCATAGGGCAGTGGTAACTGGGTTGACCATATATCTACTCCTAACGCCAACACTAGAAGTAGCCGGGGATCATTCCTACGTTGATTCTAGATGACACGCGCCAGCCGGAGAATCTAGCTACCCCTAGTAGAGGAAAACAAAGACCTTTCTTGCCTCCAGAGAAGGGGACCCCAAAGCTGGATAGAAGCCCCCCACAAATAATGACGGTGAGGTAAGAGGAAATGACAAACACAGAAATGAACCAGGTTTAGCACAGAGAGGCCCGCTTACTGATAGCAGAATAAAGAAAGGTAACTTATATGGTCAACAAAAACCCTATCAAAATCCACACTGGAAATTCAAGAACCCCCGAACCGTCTAACGGTCCGGGGGGAGAACACCAGCCCCCTAGAGCTTCCAGCAAAGGTCAGGATATAGATTTGGAACAAGCTGGACAAAAATACAAAACCAAAACAAATAGCAAAAAGCAAAAGGCAGACTTAGCTGATATAACTGGAACCAGGATCAGTAGACAAGAGCACAGCAGACTAGCTCTGATAACTACGTTGCCAGGCATTGAACTGAAGGTCCAGGGAGCTTATATAGCAACACCCCTAACTAACGACCCAGGTGCGGATAAAAGGAATGACAGAAAAACCAGAGTCAAAAAACTAGTAACCACTAGAGGGAGCAAAAAGCAAATTCACAACAGTACCCCCCCCTTAGTGAGGGGTCACCGAACCCTCACCACGACCACCAGGGCGATCAGGATGAGCGGCATGAAAGGCACGAACTAAATCGGCCGCATGAACATCAGAGGCGACCACCCAGGAATTATCCTCCTGACCATAGCCCTTCCACTTGACCAGGTACTGAAGCCTCCGCCTGGAGAGGCGAGAATCCAAGATCTTCTCCACCACGTACTCCAACTCGCCCTCAACCAACACCGGAGCAGGAGGCTCAGCAGAAGGAACTACAGGCACAATGTACCGCCGCAACAAGGACCTATGAAATACATTGTGAATAGCAAACGACACAGGAAGATCCAGACGAAAAGATACAGGATTAAGGATTTCCAATATCTTGTAAGGCCCAATAAAACGAGGTTTAAATTTGGGAGAGGAGACCTTCATAGGAACAAAGCGGGAAGAAAGCCATACCAAATCCCCAACGCGTAGTCGGGGACCCACACCGCGGCGGCGGTTGGCAAAGCGCTGAGCCTTCTCCTGTGACAACTTCAAGTTGTCCACCACATGATTCCAGATCTGCTGCAACCTATCCACCACAGAATCCACCCCAGGACAGTCAGAAGGCTCCACATGACCCGAAGAAAAGCGAGGATGGAAACCAGAGTTGCAGAAAAAAGGCGAAACCAAGGTGGCGGAACTAGCCCGATTATTAAGGGCAAACTCAGCCAACGGCAAGAATGTCACCCAATCGTCCTGATCAGCAGAGACAAAACACCTCAAATAAGCCTCCAAAGTCTGATTGGTTCGCTCCGTCTGTCCATTAGACTGAGGATGGAAAGCAGACGAAAACGACAAATCAATGCCCATCCTACTACAAAAGGATCGCCAGAACCTGGAAACGAACTGGGATCCTCTGTCTGACACAATATTCTCAGGGATGCCGTGCAAACGAACCACGTTCTGGAAAAACACAGGAACCAGATCGGAAGAGGAAGGCAGCTTAGGCAAAGGAACCAAATGGACCATCTTGGAGAAGCGATCACATATCACCCAGATAACGGACATGCCCTGAGATAGCGGAAGATCAGAAATGAAATCCATGGAGATATGTGTTCAAGGTCTCTTCGGGACAGGCAAGGGCAAGAGCAAACCGCTGGCACGAGAACAGCAAGGCTTAGCTCGAGCACAAGTCCCACAGGACTGCACAAATGACCGCACATCCCTTGACAAGGAAGGCCACCAAAAGGACCTGGCCACCAGATCTCTGGTGCCAAAAATTCCCGGGTGACCTGCCAACACCGAGGAATGAACCTCGGAAATGACTCTGCTGGTCCACTTATCCGGGACAAACAGTCTGTCAGGTGGACAAGACTCAGGCCTATCAGCCTGAAATCTCTGCAACACACGTCGCAGATCCGGAGAAATAGCTGACAAGATAACTCCATCTTTAAGAATACCAACAGGATCAGCGACTCCAGGAGCATCAGGCACAAAGCTCCTAGAAAGAGCATCGGCCTTCACATTCTTTGAACCTGGTAAATACGAGACAACAAAATCAAAGCGGGAGAAAAACAATGACCAGCGGGCCTGTCTCGGATTAAGGCGTTTAGCAGACTCGAGATACATCAGATTTTTGTGATCAGTCAAGACCACCACACGATGCTTAGCACCCTCGAGCCAATGACGCCACTCCTCAAATGCCCATTTCATGGCCAACAACTCCCGATTGCCCACATCATAATTTCGCTCGGCAGGCGAAAACTTCCTAGAGAAAAAGGCACAAGGTTTCATAACAGAGCAACCAGGGCCTCTCTGCGACAAAACGGCCCCTGCCCCAATCTCCGAAGCATCCACCTCAACCTGAAAGGGAAGTGAGACGTCAGGCTGGCACAAAACAGGCGCCGAAGTAAACCGGCGTTTCAACTCCTGGAAAGCCTCCACGGCAGCAGGAGCCCAGTTAGCTACATCGGAGCCCTTCTTGGTCATATCCGTCAAAGGTTTCACAATGCTAGAAAAATTAGCGATAAAACGACGGTAGAAGTTAGCGAAGCCCAAGAACTTCTGAAGACTCTTAACTGACGAGGGCTGAGTCCAATCAAGAATAGCTCGGACCTTGACTGGGTCCATCTCCACAGCAGAAGGGGAAAAAATGAACCCCAAAAAGGGAACCTTCTGTACACCAAAGAGACACTTTGAGCCCTTGACAAACAAAGAATTTTCACGCAAAATTTTAAAGACCAACCTGACCTGCTCCACATGCGAATCCCAATTATCAGAAAAAACCAAAATATCATCCAGATAAACAATCAAAAATTTATCCAGATACTTCCGGAAAATGTCATGCATAAAGGACTGAAAAACTGAAGGCGCATTGGAGAGCCCAAAAGGCATCACCAAGTACTCAAAATGACCTTCGGGCGTATTGAATGCGGTTTTCCATTCATCACCTTGCTTAATGCACACAAGGTTGTACGCACCACGAAGGTCTATCTTGGTGAACCACTTGGCACCCTTAATCCGGGCAAACAAGTCAGACAACAGCGGTAAAGGATACTGAAATTTGACAGTGATCTTATTTAAAAGCCGATAATCAATACAAGGTCTCAAAGATCCGTCCTTTTTTGCCACAAAAAAGAATCCCGCACCAAGAGGGGAAGAAGACGGACGAATATGTCCTTTCTCCAGAGACTCCTTGATATATGAACGCATAGCGGTATGTTCAGGTACCGACAGATTAAACAGTCTTCCCTTAGGAAATTTACTGCCTGGGATCAAATCTATAGCACAGTCACAGTCCCTATGAGGAGGCAGTGCACTGGACTCAGACTCACTGAAGACATCCTGATAATCAGACAAATACTCCGGAACTTCCGAAGGCGTAGAAGAAGCAATAGACACAGGCAGGGAATCCCCATGAATACCACGACAGCCCCAACTTGAGACTGACATAGCCTTCCAGTCCAGGACTGGATTATGGGTCTGTAACCATGGCAGCCCTAAAACAACCAAATCATGCATTTTATGTAAAACCAGGAAACGTATCACCTCGCGGTGTTCAGGAGTCATGCACATGGTAACCTGTGTCCAATACTGCGGTTTATTTGCTGCCAATGGTGTAGCATCAATACCCCTAAGAGGAATAGGATTTTCTAATGGTTCAAGAGTAAAACCACAGCGCTTAGCAAATGAGAGATCCATGAGACTCAGGGCAGCACCTGAATCTACAAACGCCATGACAGGATAAGATGACAGTGAGCAAATCAAAGTTACAGACAGAATAAATTTAGGTTGCAAATTACCAACGGTGACAGGACTAACAACCTTAGCTATACGTTTAGAGCATGCTGAGATAACATGTGTAGAATCACCACAGTAGTAGCACAAGCCATTCCGGCGTCTATGAATTTTCCGCTCATTTCTAGTCAGGATTCTATCACATTGCATTAAATCAGGTGTCTGTTCAGACAACACCATGAGGGAATTTGCGGTTTTGCGCTCCCGCAACCGCCGGTCAATTTGAATAGCCAGTGCCATAGTATCATTCAGACCTGTGGGAATGGGAAAACCCACCATAACATTCTTAATGGCTTCAGAAAGGCCATTTCTAAAATTAGCGGCCAGTGCACACTCGTTCCAATGTGTCAGCACGGACCATTTCCGAAATTTTTGGCAATACACTTCAGCCTCGTCCTGCCCCTGAGACATAGCCAGCAAGGCCTTTTCTGCCTGAATCTCAAGATTGGGTTCCTCATAAAGTAAACCGAGCGCCAGAAAAAACGCATCAAGATCAGCCAATGCCGGATCTCCTGGCGCCAGCGAAAAAGCCCAATCCTGAGGGTCGCCCCGTAAGAACGAAATAACAATTTTTACTTGCTGAGCAGAATCTCCAGATGAACAGGGTCTCAGGGACAAAAACAATTTACAATTATTCACGAAATTCCTAAACTTAAACCTGTCTCCGGAAAACAGTTCAGGAATCGGTATTTTAGGTTCTGACCTAGGATTTCTGATAACATAGTCTTGTATGCCCTGCACACGAGTAGCCAGCTGGTCCACACTTGTAATCAAGGTCTGGACATTCATGTCTGCAGCAAGCATAGCCACTCTGAGGTAAAGGGGAAGAAGAAAAAAAAAAAAACTCAGAATCTTCTTTCTTATAATCCCTCTTCTGCAATGCATTAAACATTTAATCAAGGCCTGGCAAACTGTTATGACCCCAATGGCGAGGGTCTCAGAGGAACGTGGAAGTCTGCAGAATACAAAAATCCAGCTCATAGGGCAGTGGTAACTGGGTTGACCATATATCTACTCCTAACGCCAACACTAGAAGTAGCCGGGGATCATTCCTACGTTGATTCTAGATGACACGCGCCAGCCGGAGAATCTAGCTACCCCTAGTAGAGGAAAACAAAGACCTTTCTTGCCTCCAGAGAAGGGGACCCCAAAGCTGGATAGAAGCCCCCCACAAATAATGACGGTGAGGTAAGAGGAAATGACAAACACAGAAATGAACCAGGTTTAGCACAGAGAGGCCCGCTTACTGATAGCAGAATAAAGAAAGGTAACTTATATGGTCAACAAAAACCCTATCAAAATCCACACTGGAAATTCAAGAACCCCCGAACCGTCTAACGGTCCGGGGGGAGAACACCAGCCCCCTAGAGCTTCCAGCAAAGGTCAGGATATAGATTTGGAACAAGCTGGACAAAAATACAAAACCAAAACAAATAGCAAAAAGCAAAAGGCAGACTTAGCTGATATAACTGGAACCAGGATCAGTAGACAAGAGCACAGCAGACTAGCTCTGATAACTACGTTGCCAGGCATTGAACTGAAGGTCCAGGGAGCTTATATAGCAACACCCCTAACTAACGACCCAGGTGCGGATAAAAGGAATGACAGAAAAACCAGAGTCAAAAAACTAGTAACCACTAGAGGGAGCAAAAAGCAAATTCACAACAGATCTCCAGAGAACAGCTCAGGAATAGGTATCTTAGGCTCTGACATAGGACTACAAGTAACAAAATCCTGAATGCCCTGCACTCGTGCAGCAAGCTGATCCACACTAGTAATCAGAGTCTGAACATTCATGTCTGCAGCAGGGCTTCAAGCCACTCAGAGTAAAAGGGGAAGGAGAAAAAAAAAACCTCAGAACTTTTTTTTTCTTTTAATCCCGCTTCAGCAATGCATTAAATATTCTCTTTTTGGCCTGGAATACTGTTATGATCCTAGTGGTAGAGGATCTCAGGAGTTCCAGCTAAGTCCGCAAACACAAAAACCAGCTCATAGGGAAGTGGTAACTTGGCTGACCGCATATCTGACCCTGGCACAACAACTAGAAGTAGCCGGGGAACGTACCTACGTTGATTCTAGACGTCTCGCACCAGCCGGAGAACTAACTAACCCTTTCAGAGAAAATAAGACCTCACTTGCCTCCAGAGAAAAGACCCCAAAGTTATAATACAAGCCCCCAACAAATAATAACAGTGAGGTAAGAAGAACTAGATTTAGCAAAGAGAGGCCCACTAATTAATAGCAGAAAATAGGAAGAGGACTTATGCGGTCAGCAAAAAACCCTATAAAAATATCCACGCTGAAGATCCAAGAACCCCCGCACCGACTAACGGTGTGGGGGAAGAATATCAGCCTCCTAGAGCTTCCAGCAAAAACAGAAATCGCATTTTGAACAAGCTGGAACAAAATAAGAGCAAATGCAAAAGGACAAAAATAAGAAAGCAGAACTTAGCTTATCTTGCAAAACTCAGGGACCAGGAGTCAGGAGGAAAACAGACATAGACTGATTACATCGATTCCAGGCACTAGACTGAGTTTCCAGGAAGTCTAAATAGGAACACCCAAGGCCTAACGAACCAGGTGGGTACCAACCTGGGGAAGGATAATCCAAGTGCCATACCGCTAGTGACCACAAGAGGGAGCCAACAAATATAGTTCACAACAGACCGCTCCAGATGGCCGAACAGGTTCGAGGGTCCTGCTGTGTGTTCTGTGAAAAGATAAGGAAAACATTAGTATTCTAAAAAAAACATTTCACATACGCCAACTCCAATATAACCAAGTTACAGTACATCACACAACACTATACAATAATTTGACATATAATTGTAAGGGTCACTTCCGTCTGTCAGTCTGTCTGTCCTTAACTCACGGTAATCATTCGCTGATTGTTCTCGCCAGCTGCCTGTCATGGCTGATGCGAGCAATCAGCGACGGGAACAGTCCAGAAGAAAATTAGCGCTCCTCCCCGCAGTCAATGCCTGTCGCCCGCATACTCACCACTGTCATCGCTACACGGCCGGCGTTAACGCAAACCGTTGTCGCCGAAAAACGTTGGTGTCACCAACTGTTTACTATTGACGCTGCCTATGCCACATCAATATTAAACAATTTAAAGTTACCAATTTGATTAAAAAATATACCCTGCTATACTTGCCCTCCGTTGGAGTTTGAGACGACCGCCATCTTTTACGCTGATCGCAGGAACTGCCATGACGTCACGGTCATGTGACCGAGACGTAATCACTGTTCCTGCGATCAGACCACCCCTGGCTGGGACCGGAACCTGTCGTGGACTACAAGGACTCACGCGGTAAATTATCTTTTTTATTTAAAAAACTGTGACGAACCTGGATGGGCAATATACCATGCCACTAGGAAAAATGTTACATGGCTGGCCAGTATGCTATGTGGCTCTGTGCTGTATACTACATCACATGAAAAAATGTCATGTGTGGCTTGGCAATATACAACGTGACTCTGTACTATACTACGTCACTGGGCAATATACTAGTTGGCTGCGCAATATACTATGTGGCTGGCCAATATACTATGTGGATGGGCAATATACTTCGTGGCTGGCCAATATACTATGTGGATGTGCAATATAATACGTGGCTGGGCAATATACTACGTGGACATGCATATTGTGCAGTACCCGATGCATGGCACTAGGTACACCAATAATTAAATACTTACGCTCGGCGGCCAAGGATCGGTCTCAGGAACTGCAATGCCCTTGTGTATTTGTATGTTGATGACCTGGCCGCAGCAGCACCACCACTTCGAGCCTGTTCCTCCTCCTTCTGCAGGCCCCGATTGAAGCGGTCCTTCATGGAACGCCATCTGGTCTTCAATTTTTTGACTGTGAATGCAAACAACAAAAAAGGTTAGATATTGTACATTTCCAAATGATAACACAACCGTGTGCGATGCAAAAAATAGAAGGAGTTGATCACATCACACACGGTTGTGTTTTATCCTGGCCTGATGGGTTTGAGCGGAGTTTCAGAAATACTTACCAAAGTTTGATTTGTCCGCTGCGAAAGCGCTGTCAAAGCCATCCCACAGCGATTTTGCCACCTCAGCCCACATCCGCCTCAAGACCACCTGGTCTGCGTGCCGGGGGTCACGGCTGTCCCACAATGGCCACGCTCCTGTATACTGGCTATGAGGAGATCAATATTTATCCCCTCCTCGCGGTCCCATTGTGAAACCTAGAATAATATAAAACATTTATGTTTTCAAGTTTAATGAAAATTGCCAACAACCAGCACCACCCACCACCCCCCGAAAATAAAAAACAACCAAAAATAAAAAACATTCCTTTGGTTTTGAAAAATACTTACTCGCCGTCTTGACACCACAGCTTGGCCCCGAGGTCGCTGCTCCTGCTGGGTACCTTCCTCCTCACTTGAAGAAGCCTGTTAAAAAATTTTACAAAAAAAATTAGTGCCAAGTCTACAAATGACACCGAATAGTAAGCAACTGTAGATAATTTACTCACTGAACTGCCCTGCTGCGTGTGGCTTGAGTCTGTCGCCATTCTTTAAACAAGATAAAAATTCTGCAAGGCAAAATGTAAAAAAATATTACATTAAAAGCACAAAACAAAGCCACATACAATAAAATAGCAAAAATACCATACATAACATTACTACCACAACGGACAGTTCACTCATAGGACAATGCCAACTCAACAAGCGCTGATCAAACCACACCGCCATACATTGAAATAAAAATCAATGGCAGATACGACACAATGCAGAGTATAGCAAAAGCTGAATAAAGTTCCAGAAAAGATAAAAAAAACAATTCATCAACAACAGCCCCCTATGTACAAATAAAAAAAAAACAAAAAAAAAACTTTTTTTGAAAAAAAAAACATTTACAAAGGGCCAAGAAAAGCTAATATAAAGCGCCATACATTACAATTAAAAACAACAAGACATGAGCCAAAACAACACCATCTTGTTACATATAACCACAGAAATACATCAGAAACAGATAAAGGATAAAAACCATTCTATATTAAAAAAAAAGGCCAAAGAAAACGCAATCCAGTATAAACCGCCATACTTTACAATAAAAAACAGCAAGACATGAGCCAAGAAAACGCCATACGGTTTTACCCCCAGAAATAGATACCAAAATTAAAACCACATAAACCTGAAATTAAACTAGAAAATCATATTTCAAAACACAGTGTAACAACCGAATGACATTACAGAACAACCCAAAATAAATTAGAACCAATCCAAAAACAAACAAGGCCGGAGACAAGAAAACACCATCATATAACGCCAGAAATACATCAAAACAAGATTTAACCCCTTCACCCCGTAGCCTGCTTTCACCTAAGTGACAGGGCCAATTTTTAGAATTCTGACCACTGTCACTTTATGAGGTCATAACTCTAAAACGCTTCAACGGATCCTGGCAATTCTGACATTGTTTTCTCGTGACATATTCTACTTCATGATAGTGGTAAAACTTCTTCGATATGACTTGCATTTATTTGTGAAAAAAACAAAAATTTGTCAAAAATTATGAAAATTTAGCAATTTTCAAATTTTAGTTTTTATGCCCTTAAATTAGAGAGTTATATCTCATAATATAGTTAATAAACAACATTTCCCACATGTCTGCTTTACATCAGCACAATTTTGGAAACATAATTTTTTTTTGTTAGGGAGTTATAAGGGTTAAAAGTTGACCAGCGATTTCTCATTTTTGCAACAAAATTTGCAAAACCATTTTTTTTACGGACCACCTCACACTTGAAGTGACTTTGAGGGGTCTATATGACAGAAAATGCCCAAAAGTGATACCATTCTAAAAACTGCACCCCTCAAGGTACTCAAAACCACATTCAAAAAGTTTATTAACCCTTCAGGTGCTTCACAGGAATTTTTGGAATGTTTAAAAAAAATTGAACATTTAACTTTTTTTTCACAAAATTTTTACTTCAGAACCAATTTGTTTTATTTTACCAAGGGTAACAGGAGAAATTGGATCAAAAAAGTCGTTGTACAATTTGTCCTGAGTACGCCGATACCCCACTTGTTGGGGTAAACCATTGATTGGGCACATGGCAGAGCTCGGAAGGGAAGGAGCGCCATTTGACTTTTCAATGCAAGATTTGCTGGAATTGAGATCGGAACCCATGTCGCGATTGGAGAGCCCCTGATGTGCCTAAACAGTGGAAACCCCCACAAGTGACACCATTTTGGAAAGTAGACCCTAAGGAACTAATCTAGATGTGTGGTGAGCACTTTGAACCTCCAAGTGCTTCACAGAAGTTTATAATGTAGAGCCGTAAAAAAAAATTCATATTAATTTTCACAAAAAATGATCTTTTTGCCCCAAATTTTTTATTTTCCCAAGGGTAACAGGATAAATTGGACCCCAAAAGTTGTTGTGCAATTTGTCCTGAGTACGCTGATACTTCATATATGGGGATAAACCACTGATTGGGGGCATGGCAGATCTCGGAAGGGAAGGAGCGCCATTTGACTTTTCAATGCAACATTGGCTGGAATTGAGATCGGAACCAATGTCGTGTTTGGAGAGCCCCTGACGTGCCTAAACAGTGGAAACCCCCACAAGTGACACCATTTTGGAAAGAAGACCCCCTAAGGAACTTATCTAGATGTGTGGTGAGCACTTTTAACCCCCAATTGTTTCACTAAAGTTTAGAATGTAGCGCTGTGAAAATTAAAAAATCATTTTTTCTTTCCACAAAATGATGTTTTAGCCCGCAATTTTTTTTTCCCAAGGGTAACAGGAGAAATTGGACCACAAAAGTTATTGTCCAATTTGTCCTGAGTACGCTGATACCCCATACATTGGGGGGAACCACTGTTTGGGCGCACGGCAGAGCTCGGAAGGGAAGGAGCGCCGTTTGAAATGCAGACTTAGATGGATTGGTCTGCAGGTGTCATGTTGCATTTGCAGAGCCCCTGATGTACCTAAACAGTAGAAACCCCCCACAAGTGACCCCATATTGGAAACTAGACCCCCCACGAAACTTATCTAGATGTGTTGTGAGAACTTTGAACCAACAACTGTTTCACTACAGTTTATAACGCAGAGCCGCGAAAATAAAAAATATATTTTTTTCCACGAAAATGATATTTTAGCCCCCACGTTTTTATTTTCCCAAGGGTAACAGGAGAAATTGGACCACAAAAGTTATTGTCCAATTTGTCCTGAGTACGCTGATACCCCATATATGGGGGGGAACCACTGTTTGGGCGCACGGCAGAGCTCGGAAGGGAAGGAGCGCCGTTTGAATTGCAGACTTAGATGGATTGGTCTGCAGGTGTCATGTTGCATTTGCAGAGCCCCTGATGTACCTAAACAGTAGAAACCCCCCACAAGTGACCCCATATTGGAAACTAGACCCCCTAAGGAACTTATCTAGATGTGTTGTGAGAACTTTGAACCAACAAGTGTTTCACTGCAGTTTATCACGCAGAGCCGTGAAAATTAGTGTTGAGCGATACCGTCCGATACTTGAAAGTATCGGTATCGGAAAGTATCGGCCGATACCGATACCCGATACCAATACAAGTCAATGGGACTCATGTATCGGACGGTATCCCTGATGGTTCCCAGGGTCTGAAGGAGAGGAAACTCTCCTTCAGGCCCTGGGAACCATATAAATGTGTAAAAGAAAGAATTAAAATAAAAAATATCGCTATACTCACCCTCCGACGCAGCCGGGACCTCAGCGAGGGAACCGGCAGCGTTGTTTGTTTAAAATTCGCGCTTTTACTTGGTTACGTGAAGTCCCGGCTTGTGATTGGTCAGGGCAGCCATGTTGCCGGGACGCGGACCAATCACAGCAAGCCGTGACGAAATTACGTCACGGCTTGCTGTGATTGGTCCGCGTCCCGGCAACATGGCGCCGTGACCAATCATAAGCCGGAACGTCACTGGAGGCTGGACACGCGCGCTTTTTAAAAAACGCGCAAGTCCAGCCTCCCGTGACGTCACGGCTTGTGATTGGTCAGGTCGGCCATGTTGCCGGGACGCGGACCAATCACAGCAAGCCGTGACGTAATTTCGTCACGGCTTGCTGTGATTGGTCCGCGTCCCGGCAACATGGCCGACCTGACCAATCACAAGCCGGGACTTCACGTAACCAAGTAAAAGCGCAAATTTTAAACAAACAACGCTGCCGGTTCCCTCGCTGAAGTCCCGGCTGCGTCGGAGAGGTGAGTATAGCGATATTTTTTATTTTAATTCTTTCTTTTACACATTTTTACACACATTTTTACATTAATGTTGTTTCGATACCGATACCCGATACCACAAAAATATCGGATCTCGGTATCGGAATTCCGATACAGCAAGTATCGGCCGATACCCGATACTTGCAGTATCGGAATGCTCAACACTAGTGAAAATAAAAAATATTTTTTTTTCCACGAAAATGATATTTTAGCCCCCACGTTTTTATTTTCCCAAGGGTAACAGGAGAAATTGGACAACAAAAGTTGTTGTCCAATTTGTCCTGAGTACGCTGATACCCCATATATGGGGGGGAACCACTGTTTGGGTGCACAGCAGAGCTCGGAAGGGAAGGAGCGCCGTTTGAATTGCAGACTTAGATGGATTGGTCTGCAGGTGTCATGTTGCATTTGCAGAGCCCCTGATGTACCTAAACAGTAGAAACCTCCCAAAAGTGACCCCATATTGGAAACTAGACCCCCAGGGAACTTATCTAGATGTGTTGTGAGAACTTTGAACCAACAAGTGTTTCACTACAGTTTATCACGCAGAGCCGTGAAAATAAAAAATATTTTTTTTTCCACGAAACTGATATTTTAGCCCCCACGTTTTTATTTTCCCAAGGCTAACAGGACAAATTGGACCCCAAAAGTTGTTGTCCAACTTGTCCTGAGAACGCTGATACCCCATATGTTGGGTGGAACCACTGTTTGGGCGCACAGGAGAACTCGGAAGGGAAGGAGCACTGTTTTAGTTTTTCAAAGCAGAATTGGCTGGAATTGAGATCGGATGCCATGTCGCGTTTGGAGAGCCCCTGATGTGCTTAAACAGTGAAAACTCCCCAATTCTAACTGAAACCCTAACCCCAACCCTAATCCCAGCCCTAACCCTAGCCCTAACCCCAACCCTAACCCTAGCCCTAACCCTAGTCCTAACCCTAGCGCTACTTTCACACTAGCTTTTTTTGCATACGTCGCAATGCGTCGTTTTGGCGAAAAAACGCATCCTGCAAAGTCATCTGCAGGATGCGTTTTTTCCCCATAGACTAACATTATTGTAGTAAAATTGATAAAGCAGTTTTATTCTTCAGGTCAGTACGATTACAGCGATACCTCATTTATGTAATTTTTTTATGTTTTGGCGCTTTTACACAATAAAAACTATTTTATATAAAAAAATTATTGTTTTTGCATCGCTTTATTCTGAGAGCTATAACTTTTTTATTTTTCTGCTGATGATGCTGTATGGCGGCTTTTTTTTGCGGGACAAGATGACGTTTTCAGCGGTACCATGGTTATTTATATCCGTCTTTTTGATCGCATGTTATTCCACTTTTTGTTTGGCTGTATGAGAATAATTTTTGCCTCGTTTTTTTTTTTTTCTTTTTACGGTGTTCACTGAAGGGGTTAACTAGAGATACAGTTTTATAGGTGGGGTCGTTACGGATGCGGCGATACTAAATATGTGTACTTTTATTGTGTGATTTTTTTTTATTTAGATAAAGAAATGTATTTATGGGAATATATATATATTTTTTTTCTTTATTGAGGAATTTTTTTTTTCTTTTTTTTTACACATGTGGACATTTATTTTTTTTTTACTTTTTTACTTTGTCCCAGGGGGGGACATCACAGATCGGTGATCTGACAGTGTGCACAGCACTCTGTCAGATCACCGATGTGACAGGCAAGGGCAGAGGCTTGCCGGCGCCTGCTATTAGGAACTCTCAGCAGGCGCCGGCAAGCTAGGTCATCTCATGACCCGGAAGGAGTCCCGCGGCCATCTTGGATCCGGGGACTCCTTCCAGGTCACCGGAGCAGCGCGATCTCATCGTGTTGCTCCGGTGGGAGAGCGCAGGGAGCCCCCGTCCCTGCGCGATCCCCCTCTATGCCGCTGTCACTATTGACAGCGGCATCAGAGGGGTTAAATGCCCGCGATCGGCGATAGCGCCGATCGTGGGCATTGCTGCGGGGTGTCAGCTGTCATATACAGCTGACACCCGCACCCGATCACCGCGGCGCTCAGCGCGAGACCGCGGTGATCGATGCGCCGTACTAGTACTGCTGCTGGCACAAACGCAGTGCCGGCAGCGCAGTACTAGTACGGCGCATGTCGCGAAGGGGTTAAAAACACAAATTTTCAAAAAAAAACCACAACAGTATAGCCGTAATAAAGTACAGACCAAATATACCAGCACAAATTTTAAAAATGTAAAAATAATACACACATAAAGAAGAAAAATGCACTGAGAAATTATATACTTACAGCTTTTGAAAGCAGATCTCAGGCGTTGTCTGTCTTCTGTCCTGCTGGCAATTGAAAGACAATGCCAACCCCTTTTTTTTATATATTTATAGGGTCTTTTGTCACTGTCTACACTGTGTTCCAAATTATTATGCACAAAGAGTTTATCAGTGATAAGGTTATAATTTTTCTGTTAGTCATTTAAACTCATTGATGGTGATGTGTGTCAGGGCTCTTTACATCACTGAAAGCAATTGCAGATACCTGTGCAAATTAGTTTGGCAGGTGTGTCCAAACAAAGGCAAGACTACTTAAGAAGGCTGTTCCACATTATTAAGCAGCCTACATTTTTTGCCAAAATGGGAAAGAAAAAGGATGTGTCGGCTGCTGAGAAGCAACAAATTGTAGAGTATTTAGGTCAAGGCATGACTACAATCAACATTGCCAAGACACTTCATCGTGATCATCGCACAATCAAGAAGTATGTAGCTGATTCCCAGCACACACGTGTGCGTGCCGATAAAGAAAAATTGAGGACTCTTTCCAACAGGCAATTGTGTAAGGTTAAAAGAGCAGCTGCAAAAATGCCTTGTCATAACAGCAGACAAGTTTTTAAAGCTGCTGGTGCCTCCAACGTCCCCAGAACAACAAGATGCAGGGTCCTTCAGAGGTTTGCAGCTGTGCGTAAGCTATCCTGTCGACCACCTCTATCCACTGCACACAAGCAGAAACGGCTCCAGTGGGCCAAACGATACATGAAGACTGACTTCCAAACTGTTTTGTTCACCGATGAGTGCCGTGCAACGCTCGATGGTCCAGATGGATGGAGTGGAGGATGGCTGGTTGATGGACACCCCATGAAAACACGGCTAAGGCGCCAACAAGGAGGAGGTGGAGTAATGTTTTGGGCTGGAATCATGGGGAGAGAGATTGTCGGCCCCTTTATGATCCCTGAAGGGGTAAAGATGAACTCCATAATCTATGTGGAGTTTCTAAAACAACACTTCCAAGAGGAAGAACCATGCTTTCCGCAGCAAGATCATTTTCATGCATGATAATGCCCCGTCTCATGCTGCAAAAAACACATCTGCATCTCTGGCTGCTATGGGCATAAAAGAGGACAAACTTATGATGTGGCCACCCTCTTCCCCTGACCTCAACCCCATTGAGAACCTCTGGAGCATCATCAGAAGGAATGTCTATGATGGCAGGAGGCAGTTCACATCTAAGCAACAGCTCTGGGAGGGTATTCTGTCCACATGCAAAACAATTGAAGCAGAAACCATCCAAAAACTGACAAATTCAATGGACGAGAGAGTTCAGAAGCTTCTTTCGAACGAGGGGTCCTATGTGCAAATGTAACATCACCTAGAATAAAGTTTTCACTTGAAAAGTGTTTGATTTCATTTTGTAATAAGCTGATAATGCTTATAACTTCACAATTGACCATTTTTTTGTTCAAAATAAAACAAAAAATGTTGAAAACTCTGCTGTGCATAATAATTTGGAACATGCATTTTGAGTGTTTATTTTTTTAAAAAAAGATACTGTTTTCATAGGCAGTTTGTTCCAAAACATTGCAATTATACTAGAATAGTAGATGACTGGAAAATAACAATGACTGCAATTCAGATAGGTAATTTAAAGAAAATATGAGGAAATATTATTTGCATAATAACTTGGAACACAGTGTAGACACTGTCTAGACACTTTTCTTGTTTTTTAATTAAATGACCCATGCGTCGTACAACGTGCTGCAACGCAAGTACTTGCGGCCTCTGCGTTGTCAATAGACTTGAATTGGGGCTTTGGCGCATAGACGACGCAAGCGCGACGCATGCGTTTTTTTACAAAGACGCATGCGTTTTTTGACAAAATTATGATGCCGAAAAACTGCAACATGAAGCGTCTGCTGCGCCCTGCCAGGTGCGCCGAAACGACGCATGCGTCGCCAAACGCACCAAAACGCATAACAACACATGTCCATGCGCCCCTAATGTTAAAGATAGGGGTGCATGACGCATGCGTCGCTATGCGTCGACGAAGCTTCGCCCAAAGGCGCAAATGTGAACGTAGCCTAAGGTTCAAGCGGTGCTGCATTGGGAACGGCCTGATAACCTAAAAGCACTCCAGCGGTTCCTTGGGTTTTCCAACTACTATAGAAAGTTTATCAAGGATTTTTCTACCATTGCTAAACCGCTTACTGACATGACGAAAAAGGGTACCAATTTCAGTTTTGCTTCGGCCCCCATTCTGGTGCAAGCGGACGTATCAAAACCATTTACCGTGGAAGTTGATGCGTCTGAGGTTGGAGTGGGGGCGGTGCTGTCACAAGGCTCATCCTTGGGCGATTTGCGTCCTTGCGCCTTCTTTTCCAAGAAGCTGTCGTCTGCCGAACGTAATTACGATATCGGCAACAGGGAGTTGTTGGCTATCAAGTTGGCTTTTGAGGAATGGCGACACTTTTTGGAGGGGTCGATCCATCAGGTTACAGTTATCACCGACCATAAAAATCTGCTGTATTTGGAGTCAGCCAAGTGTCTGTCCGCCAGGCAGGCTCGCTGGGCATTGTTTTTCACGCGGTTCAACTTTTTTGTTACGTACCGACCTGGGTCTAAGAACACTAAGGCTGATGCTTTGTCCAGGTGTTTTCCGGGGGAGAACCTCGGGAAGATCCGGTACCCATCCTCCAAAAGGGTGTAGTGGTCTCGGCTCTCACGACCGAAGTTGAGGCTGAGATTGCCGAGGCTCAGGAGGAGGTACCACCAGAGCTTCCCATTAATAAATCGTTTGTACCGCTCCATCTTCGCCTAAAGGTGTTGGATGAGCATGATGATACTGTCCTGCTGGCCATCCAGGGGTTAGGGGTACCTTGGAGTTGGTGTCGCGTCGGTTTTGGTGGCCCAAAATCCGACAGGATGTGGTCTCGTACGTATCAGCATGTACCACGTGCGCTAGGGCTAAGACGTCCTGCTCTCGTCCTGCTGGCACACTACATCCTCTCGGGGTACCCAGTAGGCCATGGACGGAGATTTCCATGGATTTTATCACAGATTTGCCCTCCTCTGCTGGGAACACGGTCATTCTGGTGGTTGTTGATCGGTTCTCAAAGATGTCGCATTTTGTGTCTTTGCCTTCGTTGCCTAACGCTAAGACTCTGGCTCAGGTATTTGTGCAGGAGGTGGTCAGACTTCACGGGGTCCCGTCTGACATTGTGTACTCAGGGGTACTCAGTTTGTGGCAAAATTTTGGAAAGCTTTTTGCTCATGGCTGGGGATCAAGTTGTCGCATTCTTCTGCGTTTCATCCTCAGTCAAATGGTCAGACAGAGCGTATGAACCAGAATTTGGAGCAGTACTTACGCTGTTTTGTTTCTGACAATCAGGAGGAGTGGTCGACGTTCCTTCCTTTGGCTGAGTTTGCTATAAATAATCACCGTCAGGAATCGTCTGGGGAGTCCCCGTTCTTTTGTGTTTACGGGCTCCATCCTCAGTTTTGTGCTCTGCGTCAGGGGGGTTCTACTGGCGTCCCGGAGGAGGACCAGTTAGGAGCACAACTGGCATCCGTGTGGAGGAGAGTGAAACAGCGCTTGCTAAGCGTAGGTGCAAGGTACAAACGAGTGGCTGACAGTAAAGGTGTGACAGGTCCGGACCTGAGTGTGGGTGACTGGGTGTGGTTGTCCACAAAAAACATAAAACTCAAGATTCCATCCTTGAAATTGGGTCCAAGGTTTATTGGTCCATTTAGGGTTGCCGCCATCATTAACCCAGTAGCCTACCGTTTGACGCTCCCTACGGTATATAAAATACACAATGTGTTCCACAGATCTTTATTAAAAAAGGTGGTGGGTTCTGTGGACACGGCGCCTATGCCACCTCCAGTCTTGGTGGATGGCAATTTGGAGTTTGAAGTCTCCAAGGTGGCTGACTCTCGAGTAGTGCGCCGCACATTACAGTACCTGGTACATTGGCGTGGTTATGGGCCGGAAGAGAGGTCCTGGGTACCAGCCTCGGACATACATGTGGACCGGCTGGTCAGCATGTTTCACCGCCGCCATCCGGACAAGCCGGGTCCTCTAAGTCGTGAGGGCCCTGGGGTCCCTCGTAGAAGGCGGGGTACTGTCATGTCGGACGCTGTTCACACTAGGGCGTCCGACAGACAGCGGTAATTCCACATACGTCCACTACACACTCAGTGGCGTCGGCTAGATTTTATCCAGCTTGCTTGGGGTTAATCTAGCTGGTAATTTGGTTGGAGGCTGGGTCACGCCCACGGCCTTTAAATAGTCGTACTGGACTTTGGGCGTCGCCGATTATAGCTTGTGCTTTGTGCCTAGTGATTCCGGTCTGGAGTGGTGGTCTTGTTGTAGGAATATCGTATCTGGTGATGTATTATCCTTTGTCATATTCCTCCTTCCTATATTTGTATTTGTTTTGCCCTGTGCACATTATAGTGTATTCCTGTGTGTCTGCGGCATGGTGCATTTTTCAGTTTTCCCTGTCTGTGCTTTCTGTGGGGATTGGTGTGTGGTCTCTTCACTGGGTGGCGGGTGGTGGTTTCAGCTTAAGGCTGAAACAGGAGACAGGGTTAGGCCTGGCGGCCCAGACATGCACACCTTTAGTGTAACTTCTGGGAAAGGGACAGACAGGGTTTCCCTAGCCTGAGGGATATCTCAGGGGCCCGGGTAACCAGACTTAGTCTACCCAGTACTCCCGTGACACTCAGGCAGAAGAGATTGAAAGTTCTCCTTGTAGTGTGGGTCTAGAAGTGTCACCAAACAGTAATGAGTGTCACCCAAAATTTTGATAATCCGAGGGTCACGTGAAATGCAGCGCAACATAAAGTCAGTCATGCATGCCAGACTGCTAACAGGCAAGACTTCCGTGTCCTCATCAACAGGACGACTGACGATGCTGTCCTCCTCCTCCTCCCTGTCCTCAGGTCATGCCTGCTGAACAGAAGCTAATACAGATGTGTTTGTAGTACCATCTATAGCACATGAAAGTAGCTCCTGTTCTTCCTCCTCCTCCTCATTGCCTACCAATCCACGTTGAGAAGACATGAGGCTGGGCTGAGTGTAATCCCCCTGTATGTTTCCTTGCTCCAAGTCCTCGTGCTCCGCCTGCAATGCATCCTCTTTGATTGTGAGCAGAGAGTTTTTCAGAATGCTGAGAAGCGGGATAGTGATGCTAATTATGGCATCATCGCCACTCACCATCTTAGTGCAGTCCTCAAAGTTTTGGAGGATGTTACATATGTCTGACATCCATGTCCACTCCTGAGGTCTTATGTGTGGAGTCTGACCTGAAATTCGACGGCCTTGTTGATGGTAGTTAACAACGGCCCTCTTCTGCTCACAAATCCTTTCCAACATATGCAGCGTAGAGTTACAGCGCGTGGGGATGGGGACATCACACAATAGTCGGTGAGCTGGAATCTGAAAACGCTGCTGAAGCCCGGCAAGGGCGGCTGAAGCTGTAGCTGACTTTCTAAAATGGTCGGACGGCATACTTTCACTAGCAGATCCGGGTAGCTTTTCAGAAAACTTTGAACCAAGAGGTTAAGCACATGGGCCAAGCAAGGTACGTGTTTCAGCTCACCTTGCCTCAGAGCCGCCACCAGGTTACTGCCATTGTCACACACGACCATACCTGGCTGTAGGTTCAGCGGTGTCATCCAAACATCTGACTGCTCTTTCAGCGCTGTCCACAACTCTTCTGCATTGTGCGGTTTGTCACCTATGCAGATTAGCTTCAGCACAGCCTGTTGCCGCTTGGCTGAGGCAGTGCTTCCAGCTTCTGACTGATGTGTTGATTTCAGAGATGGAGGATGAAGAGGAGGAAGAGGTGCAGGAGCTGTAGACTGTGGGGGCAATGTTGTGAATTCTGCTTTTGGGCTCCCTCCGGTGGTTGAAAGTGGTAATGCAGTTGCCCCTGAGTTGCAGTCCTGGTCAGGTGTATCTGCTGATTGCAGTTCTGACTGGGGTATTTAGGCGTGCAGGATTCATTAGTCCTTGCCAGTTGTCAATTGTTGTTGGGAGGTGTTGGACCTCTGCTTGGTTCCTCCTGCCTTTCTGCCAAATCAGCAAAGATAAGTGTCTGGTTTTTTTTTCCTGTGGCACACATGCTATGTGCTTCACAATTCAGTGCTATTCTTTGTGTTTTCTTGTCCAGCTTAGATTGTGTCAGTATTTTCTCAGTCTTGTTGGATTCTCTGGAGTGGCAGATATACATTCCACGTCTTTAGTTAGATTGTGGAACTTTTTGTATTATCTGCTGTGGATATTTTTGGAAGGGTTTTAATACTGCCCGCCTAGTAATCTGTCCTATCCTTTCCTATTTAGCTAGACTGGCCTCTTTTGCTAAATCCTGTTTTCTACCTGCGTGTGTCTATTCTTCTCCTACTCACAGTCATTATTCGTGGGGGGCTGCCTATCCTTTGGGGGTCTGCTCTGAGGCAAGGTAGCATTCCTATTTCCATCTATAGGGGTATTTAGTCCTCCGGCTGTGACGAGGTGTCTAGGGTATGTTAGGCACACCCCACGGCTACTTCTAGTTGCGGTGTTAGTTCAGGATTTGCGGTCAGTACAGGTTCCACCGACTCCAGAGAAAGTTTCATGCGGCTCCAAGGTCACCAGATCATAACAGGGCAACCCTGATTGACATAGGGCCAGCAATCCTCAGCGTGGGGAGGATGTGTTCCATCCCAAGGTCCAACTGGGTCCCGGCTTCCACTATGTAAACCCAGTGTGCCGTCATTGAGATGTACCGTCCCTGCCCACAAGCACTTGTCCACGTGTCCGTGGTTAGGTGGACTTTCCCGGGAACAGCATTGTTGAGGGCACGGGTAATGTTGTGGGACACATGCTGGTGCAATGCCGGTACGGCACACCGGGAGAAATAGTGGCGACTGGGGACCGAGTACCTTGGGACAACCGCCCCCATCAGGTTGCAGAATGCTTCCGTCTCAACAAGCCTAAAAGGCAGCATTTCTAGCACAAGCAGAAGAGAAATATTATAATTGAGGACTGTGGCCTGTGGGGCGTTGGCTGGGTATTTCTGCTTGCGTTCCAAAGACTGGGTTATAGACAATTGAACGCTGTGCTGGGTCAAGGACGTGGACGGGCTTGCTGATGGTGCTGCTTGACTGTGGGCCACAACAGGTGCAGGGCTAGAGGCATCTTCACATGCACGGTGTACTGGGGATTGGCTTCTATGCAAAACAGTGGAAGAAGCAGTGGTGTGACCAGCAGGCAGTGGTCCTCGAGCCTGGGGTTCGGCCCACAAAGTCGGGTGGTTTGCTTGCATGTGCCTGATCATCATGCTGGTGGTCAGGCTGGTTGTTTTGCTACCCCTGCTGAAGCAGGCATGGCAGGTGCTGCAAATGGCCTGTTTAGGGTTATCGGCAGAGTCTTTAAAAAATAGCCAGACTCAGGGAAGATCTCACAGGTCGAATGGCAACTTCACTCATGTTGGTGTTACAGGGAACGGATGCACGCCTTCTGTCTGTGGCCACCACACTGCTTCTTCCTGCCTGTTGGGGGATATGCCTCCTTCCCCATTTGTGCTGCTGTCCTCGCTACGCATGTCCTCCTGCCAGCTTGGGTCAGTTACTATGTCATCCACCACCTCGTCTTCCACATCTGCACCCCTATTCCTCCTCCTGACTTTCTAGAAATTGTGTCTCATCATGGTCCACCTCTTGTGACACTTTCCCACAATTGCCTTCGTGTGACTGGGGCTGGTCAAAGCTTTGGGCAGCTCTACATGCGATCTCATCTTTCCCCACTTCAAGTTGACTGGAAGAGATTTCTGAATCTTGAAATGGAAAACTGAACAGCTCTTCAGAGTGTCCAAGTGTGGGATCAGTTGTCTCAGGGCACTCGGCATGGTGGGAGGAAGGAGGATCACGGTGAGGAATATCTAGGCCTCACTCACGGCTACTCAGACTTGACCGTGTGGAAGACAAGGTGGTGGTGGTGGCTAAGTGACTGGAAAAATTATCCGCTATCCAACCAACAACCGTTACACACTGCTCTGGCTTCAATAGTGGTGTGCTGCGGTCCCCTAGAACCTGGGACAGGAATGTCGAGCGAGAAGATGTGGGTCTTTGTTGTTGCCCACTTTCACCTTGCCCACGGCCTCATCCTCTGGATGCACCATCAGCATCACGTCCACTTCCCCATCCCTTGCCCCTTGCCTTAACCATTTTAAATGGACTACTGCACTATTTCAAATGCTCAACACAAATGTCTTTATTAGTAGCGAAATAATATGTGATCAGTATGCCTGCAAATTTATGATTTTTCAAACCCAAACACCAGGCAGGCCTCAGCCTGACCTAGCAGACTGTATTCAATTTTTTTTTTTTTTTTTTGATACGAAATAGTGCTGTATAGAATTTGACTATCACACGGTCAAAAAATAAGTACAGCGGTCTCCAATGACCAAACATGGAGCACGCAGATATATGAGGCCTTTTTCAGTGAATTTAAAACACCAAAAAAAAGGGAGCACAAGGGTCGCACTGACAACTATGCTACGTATGCCTGACAAACTATAACTTTTCAACAGGCCTCAGTCTGACAGAACAGACTGTATTTTTTTTTTTTTTGGGGGGGGGGTGAACTTTTTGAAAGTAAAAAGAAGGCAAAATAGGTATGTAGACAGTAAATAAGCTGCAGCAGCAGGCAGTTATGGAGCTTTGGGAGGGATGCAGTGGGAGCAATGGACGCACATACAGTGCCTGCAGCCCTTGCACTGATGTGGATATGCTGTGCCCTGCCTGCCTAGCGCTGCAATATCGGGACCCACAAATTAGCCCTAAAAAGGACTTTTGGTTTCTGAGGAGTTGTGGATGTAAGAGTTGCAGACCTACACTAATGCTAAAAACCATGATTCTGACCCTATCTCGGCAGCAGCTCTCCCTATTCTCGCTGAAACAGGAACAGAATGCGGCGAGCAGGGCGGCGCCTGGTCTCTAAGGCTAGTTTCACACTAGCGTCGGGAACAACCCGTCGCTGCGCGTCGGGCCGACGTTCCCGACGCTAGTGTGGTCTCCGCCGCACAACGGGGGCAGCGGATGCATATTTCCCACGCATCCGCTGCCCCATTGTGATGTGCGGGGAAGTGCGGGGAGGTGGGGGCGGAGTTCCGACTGCGCATGCGCGGTCGGAAAAAGCGGACCGTCGGGAGCAAAAAACGTTACATGTAGCGTTTTTTTCTCCCGACGGTCCGCTACCATACGCCCAAGCGTCGCAAAACGGATTCACCGTTTGGAAATGCGTCGCAAATGCGTCGCAAATGCGTCGCTAATGTTACTCTATGACGAAACAACGTATCCAGCAAAAACTTTTGCTGGATGCGGCGTTTCGCAAAAACGACGCATTTGCGACGTATTGCAGTTAACGCTAGTGTGAAAGTAGCCTTATACTCGGGATGATGCTGTGCGGCCCAGCCAATCACTGCACGACACAACAAAGAAGGCTGCAGCGTTTCATGGCCTGGCAGACAATCCCTGCACTGTGATTGGGTCTCTTAAGTCCGCCAAAACTGCTGGGTGGAGACTGCAGTTACCGCCGAATAATACCGGAAATGCTTGCTGCTCGCCGAGTACCCCGATACTCGGGCGAGTAACGAGTAGTGGCAAGCACGTTCACTCATCACTATTTCTGAACTCTTCCTGAGTTTTTCTAAATGATTATGAACTTGTTTTCTTTGCATTATTTGAGGTCTGAAAGCACAGGTTATTTTATTTTGACAATTTTTCTTTGTTAGAAAAAAATACTAAATTTATTGCTTGAAAATTATGAGACATGTCAGAAGTTTATAGAATAAAAGAACAATTTACATTTTACTCAAAAATATACCTACTGTATAAAGAGAAAAATCAGACAAACTGGACATTTTGCAGTGGTCTCTTAATTTTTGCCAGGGCTGTAAGTATAATTACAACTGTGATTTGTCAAAAATCACAGCTGACATCAAGCCCAGGGTTAGTAATAGAGAGGTGTCTATGAAACACCCCGTTTACTAACACTGTAAGTAAAAATAAAGAAACACAGATTAAAAACATGTAATTAAAATATAAAAACAGACCCCCTCTTTCACCCATTTATTAAAAAAAAAACACCTGCAGGTTCAATGAGATCCACAAGGTCCAGCGTAATCCACATCGAGGTCCCAAGATGATCCCCTGCTCCAATACATACAGAAGCCACAGTGACATCATAAAACGTGACCCCTCCCCGTGTCCGCCGTACACACACTAAGGGTGGCATGGAAGCTGCCAACTGTGAGGTCACTGGAGATTACAGTTTGCAGTTATCACAGTACCCTCTGTGCTGTCAACTGTCACTTGAGGTGAACTCAAGGAGCACAGTGACCGGCAATAAGCATAACCTGGCGGATACATTGTAGTAGGTTGGATTGCCGGACTGCCCCCAGCGTGACACAGGGGCACTACAGTACGGAAGTCCGACAGTGAACCAGTGGGATCATTACAGTGCATCAGATTGGTGAATCACTGTTGGACTGCGCTGCCCACTAGACTTTGTTATATACAGCAAGCTAAATCAATGACATATATGTATATACTGTATACGAACATTTGAGCACATAAATCCATTAGATGTTGGTTTTGCAAGCCTGCGAGAAAATCTCGCAGTACGGATGCCATACGGATTACGGAGGATGCCATGCGCAAAATACGCTGACACACCCTGCCTACGGATGACATACGGATCACTATTTTGGGAACATTTCTCCGTATTACGGCCTTAAAAAACGGACCGTATTGTCTTACGCTGAGTGTGACGCCGGCCTATTACGTATCGGGGAGGTATTATCCGGTTGCACGGAGTGTGAAATTATTAACTTCATACTGTGAGTAGCCTGTTGCTCGTTATTTTGTATTAAAACGAAAGTTGGGTAGTTCGGTTCTAGTGGACTGATAGCGCACAGGATACTGGGGTGGGGGAGAGGTAGTGTTGTACACGCGGTTTGAAATATTGTTTTGATGCTGCCTAGTGCCTGCCTTGAACTTTATTTCCCGGCATGCCGCGGGTTGAGCTCGTCCGTGGCGCAGTGGTGGACGGGGTTTGTAGTGCGCTGATGCTTCTAATGTCGCCTGTTTAACTGGGTTTGGGCGTTACAGGACTACAATTCCCGGCGTGTCTGGCAGTGCGTCTTCACTCCCGCTTGCTTTCCGTCGGCGGCTACGGAAGAGCTGGAAAAATGGCGGCTCCTGGGCCCAGCGGGCCGGGCTCTGCCTCCAACCCACGCAAATTTAGCGAGAAGATCGCACTGCAGCGCCAGAGACAAGCGGAGGAGACGGCGGCCTTTGAGGAGGTTATGATGGCTATCGGCTCCACCCGGGTACGGCCTTGACATATCGCGATAACTGAGAGGAGAGAGAGGGACGGGCACCTGACGGGTGAGAGGAGAGAGAGGGACAGGCGTCTGACGGGTGAGAGGAGAGAGGGGGACAGGCGTCTGATGGGTGAGAGAAGAGAGAGGGACGGGCTCCTGATGGGTGAGAGGAGAGAGGGGGACGGGCACCTGACGGGTGAGAGGAGAGAGAGGGACAGGCGTCTGACGGGTGAGAGAAGAGGGGGGACAGGCGTCTGATGGGTGAGAGGAGAGAGAGGGACGGGCTCCTGATGGGTGAGAGGAGAGAGGGGGACGGGCACCTGACGGGTGAGAGGAGAGAGAGGGACAGGAGTCTGACGGGTGAGAGAAGAGAGGGGGATGGGCACCTGACGGGTGAGAGAAGAGAGGGGGATGGGCACCTGACGGGTGAGAGGAGAGAGAGGGACAGGCGTCTGACGGGTGAGAGGAGAGAGGGGGACAGGCGTCTGATGGGTGAGAGGAGAGAGAGGGACGGGCTCCTGATGGGTGAGAGGAGAGAGGGGGACGGGCACCTGACGGGTGAGAGGAGAGAGAGGGACAGGCGTCTGACGGGTGAGAGAAGAGGGGGGACAGGCGTCTGATGGGTGAGAGGAGAGAGAGGGACGGGCTCCTGATGGGTGAGAGGAGAGAGGGGGACGGGCACCTGACGGGTGAGAGGAGAGAGAGGGACAGGAGTCTGACGGGTGAGAGAAGAGAGGGGGATGGGCACCTGACGGGTGAGAGAAGAGAGGGGGACGGGCACCTGACGGGTGAGAGGAGAGAGAGGGACAGGAGTCTGACGGGTGAGAGAAGAGAGGGGGACAGGCGTCTGATGGGTGAGAGGAGAGAGAGGGACGGGCACCTGACGGGTGAGAGGAGAGAGAGGGATGGGCGTCTGATGGGTGAGAGGAGAGAGAGGGACGGGCTCCTGATGGGTGAGAGGAGAGAGGGGGACGGGCACCTGACGGGTGAGAGGAGAGAGAGGGACAGGAGTCTGACGGGTGAGAGAAGAGAGGGGGGCGGGCGTCTGATGGGTGAGAGGAGAGAGAGGGATGGGCGTCTGATGGGTGAGAGGAGAGAGGGACGGGCACCTGACGGGTGAGAGAAGAGAGGGGGACAGGCACCTGACGGGTGAGAGGAGAGAGAGGGACAGGAGTCTGACGGGTGAGAGAAGAGAGGGGGACAGGCGTCTGATGGGTGAGAGGAGAGAGAGGGACGGGCACCTGACGGGTGAGAGGAGAGAGAGGGACAGGCGTCTGACGGGTGAGAGAAGAGAGGGGGACAGGCGTCTGACGGGTGAGAGAAGAGAGGGGGACGGGGGATGGGCATCTGACGGGTGAGAGGAGAGAGGGGGACGGGCGTCTGATGGGTGAGAGGAGAGAGAGGGACGGGCGTCTGATGGGTGAGAGGAGAGAGGGACGGGCGCCAGACGGGTGAGAGGAGAGAGAGGGACGGGCGTCTGACTGGTGAGAGGAGAGAGAGGGACGGGCTCCTGATGGGTGAGAGGAGAGAGAGG
The DNA here is from genome assembly GCF_051348905.1 of Ranitomeya variabilis. Lineage (NCBI taxonomy): Eukaryota > Metazoa > Chordata > Amphibia > Anura > Dendrobatidae > Ranitomeya > Ranitomeya variabilis. The sequence continues at coordinate 546,973,209 of NC_135232.1, read as the reverse complement.
GACGGGCACCTGACGGGTGAGAGGAGAGAGAGGGACGGGCACCTGACGGGTGAGAGGAGAGCGAGGGACGGGCGCCTGACGGGTGAGAGGAGAGCGAGGGACGGGCGCCTGACGGGTGAGAGGAGAGCGAGGGACGGGCGCCTGACGGGTGAGAGGAGAGTGAGGGACGGGCGCCTGACGGGTGAGAGGAGAGAGAGGGACGGGCTCCTGATGGGTGAGAGAAGAGAGCGGGACGGGCGTCTTGACGGGTGAGAGAAGAGAGCGGGACGGGCGTCTTGACGGGTGAGAGGAGAGAGAAATGCTGGCATCAGACGGGTGAGGAAACACGGTAGGTGGGAGTGTTACGAGGGGGGAATGTGACGGGTGTAAGCAGTGGGGTGAGAGGCAGTATTGATCACATGTGATGTTGTCAGCTGCAGGTTCAGAAGCTGAGGATTGGCCACATGCGGGGGTCTTACTATGGAGGCTCCCTCCCCAATGTTAATCAGATCAGCGGTGGATCTTCAGAGTTTCAGGTATGGACCACCTGCTTTATTTACCATCTCTCTTTTCCTACTTTCTTTCAGTCTTCTCCTTTCTTTATCCTCTGTCTTCTCTCACTCAGGGCCCGTCGCCATTGGACCCTCGGTGCACCCGTCATCATGGCTTAGTGGAGAGGGTGCAGCACAGAGACGCTCGGCGGATGATGTCTCCGCTTCGCCGCTACTTGAGGCAAATATCCTTCCTGTCTGTCTCTGCAGTCTCTGCTGCAGTATTGTAGGCGGCCAGATTCCCGCTGACACCAGAGAATAGTAGCTCGTCCGTCAGTGCATCGGTGCGGTGTAGGTGAGACTCGTGATACTTTCCATTCTCATCACTTTCCTTGACAATGTCACATGGACAGCTCTCCTTACAGCGCATCCTACCTGTCCCCACACCAGGAGGCATCCTGGAGAAGGTAATGTGGCTCTTTAGCCAAGGTCAACTATTCCACTGCTGGAAACCCCAATGTCTTTTCCTCCATAGCTACAACTGCTATTCTGCTTTTACATTATGTCTTATCCTCCAGTTCCCTCCAGATCTGCAGTTACTATTCCACTGCTGGAAATCCCAATGTCTTATCCTCCAGTCACTATGCCGCTGCTGGAAATCCCAGTGTCTTATCTCCAGTCACTATGCCGCTGCCGGAAACCCCAATGTCTTATCCTCCAGTCACTATGCCGCTGCTGGAAATCCCAGTGTCTTATCTCCAGTCACTATGCCGCTGCCGGAAACCCCAATGTCTTATCCTCCAGTCACTATGCCGCTGCCGGAAACCCCAGTGTCTTTTCCTCCAGTCACTATGCCGCTGCTGGAAACCCCAATGTCTTATCCTCCAGTCACTATGCCGCTGCCGGAAACCCCAATGTCTTATCCTCCAGTCACTATGCCGCTGCTGGAAACCCCAATGTCTTATCCTCCAGTCACTATGCCGCTGCCGGAAACCCCAATGTCTTATCCTCCAGTCACTATGCCGCTGCTGGAAACCCCAATGTCTTATCCTCCAGTCACTATACCGCTGCTGGAAACCCCAATGTCTTATCCTCCAGTCACTATGCCGCTGCCGGAAACCCCAATGTCTTATCCTCCAGTCACTATGCCGCTGCTGGAAACCCCAATGTCTTATCCTCCAGTCACTATACCGCTGCTGGAAACCCCAATGTCTTATCCTCCAGTCACTATGCCGCTGCCGGAAACCCCAATGTCTTATCCTCCAGTCACTATGCCGCTGCTGGAAACCCCAATGTCTTATCCTCCAGTCACTATACCGCTGCTGGAAACCCCAATGTCTTATCCTCCAGTCACTATGCCGCTGCCGGAAACCCCAGTATCTTATCCTCCAGTCACTATGCCGCTGCCGGAAACCCCAATGTCTTATCCTCCAGTCACTATGCCGCTGCCGGAAACCCCAGTGTCTTATCCTCCAGTCACTATGCCGCTGCTGGAAACCCCAGTGTCTTATCCTCCAGTCACTATGCCGCTGCCGGAAACCCCAGTGTCTTATCCTCCAGTCACTATGCCGCTGCTGGAAACCCCAATGTCTTATCCTCCAGTCACTATGCCGCTGCCGGAAACCCCAATGTCTTATCCTCCAGTCACTATGCCGCTGCTGGAAACCCCAATGTCTTATCCTCCAGTCACTATGCCGCTGCCGGAAACCCCAATGTCTTATCCTCCAGTCACTATGCCGCTGCTGGAAACCCCAATGTCTTATCCTCCAGTCACTATACCGCTGCTGGAAACCCCAATGTCTTATCCTCCAGTCACTATGCCGCTGCCGGAAACCCCAATGTCTTATCCTCCAGTCACTATGCCGCTGCTGGAAACCCCAATGTCTTATCCTCCAGTCACTATGCCGCTGCCGGAAACCCCAGTGTCTTATCCTCCAGTCACTATGCCGCTGCTGGAAACCCCAGTGTCTTATCCTCCAGTCACTATGCCGCTGCCGGAAACCCCAGTGTCTTATCCTCCAGTCACTATGCCGCTGCTGGAAACCCCAATGTCTTATCCTCCAGTCACTATGCCGCTGCCGGAAACCCCAATGTCTTATCCTCCAGTCACTATGCCGCTGCTGGAAACCCCAATGTCTTATCCTCCAGTCACTATGCCGCTGCCGGAAACCCCAATGTCTTATCCTCCAGTCACTATGCCGCTGCTGGAAACCCCAATGTCTTATCCTCCAGTCACTATACCGCTGCTGGAAACCCCAATGTCTTATCCTCCAGTCACTATGCCGCTGCCGGAAACCCCAATGTCTTATCCTCCAGTCACTATGCCGCTGCTGGAAACCCCAATGTCTTATCCTCCAGTCACTATACCGCTGCTGGAAACCCCAATGTCTTATCCTCCAGTCACTATGCCGCTGCCGGAAACCCCAATGTCTTATCCTCCAGTCACTATGCCGCTGCTGGAAACCCCAATGTCTTATCCTCCAGTCACTATACCGCTGCTGGAAACCCCAATGTCTTATCCTCCAGTCACTATGCCGCTGCCGGAAACCCCAGTATCTTATCCTCCAGTCACTATACCGCTGCCGGAAACCCCAATGTCTTATCCTCCAGTCACTATGCCGCTGCCGGAAACCCCAGTGTCTTATCCTCCAGTCACTATGCCGCTGCTGGAAACCCCAGTGTCTTATCCTCCAGTCACTATGCCGCTGCCGGAAACCCCAGTGTCTTATCCTCCAGTCACTATGCCGCTGCTGGAAACCCCAATGTCTTATCCTCCAGTCACTATGCCGCTGCTGGAAACCCCAGTGTCTTATCCTCCAGTCACTATGCTGCTGCTGGAAACCCCAATGTCTTAGGCTAGGTTCACATTGCGTTAGGGCAATCCGTTTAGCGCTAGCGGATTGCGCTAACGCAATGTTTTTTTAGGGGCCGCGTTAGGGGTCGCGTTAACGTCCCCGCTCTCGCAGATCCCCGATCTGCGAGAGCGGGGAACGGACCTCGGGCGCGCCGCGGACGCTGCAAGCAGCGTCCGAGGCGCGTCACAGAAGAACGGCACATCACTAGCGCGAGCCGAAAAAGGCACGCGCTAGTGATGCGCTGCAGGAGAAATTTACATTGCTGTCAATGGGCACGCTAACGGACCCGTTGCACGGCGTTAATTGCGACATTTTCGCCGTGCAACGCTGTCCGTTAGCGTGCACACATTAACGCAATGCGAACCCAGCCTTATCCTCCAGTCACTATGCCGCTGCTGGAAACCCCAGTGTCTTATCCTCCAGTCACTATGCCGCTGCCGGAAACCCCAGTGTCTTATCCTCCAGTCACTATGCCGCTGCCGGAACCCCAGTGTCTTATCCTCCAGTCACCACCAGAGCTGCAGTCGCTATTCTGCTGTTACATCGTGTTTTATCCTCCAGTCTCCTCCAGAGCTGCACTCACTATTGTGCTGTTGCATTGTCTTATCCTCCAGTCACCTCCAGAGCTGCACTCACTAGTCTGTTGTTACATCGTGTCTTCTCCCCTTCAGAGCTGCAGTCACTATTCTGTTGCATCGTGTCTTATCCTCCAGTCCCCTCCAGAGCTGCAGTCATTATTCTGCTGTTACATCGTGACTTATCCTCCAGTCACCCCCAGAGCTGCATTCACTATTCTGCGGTTACATCCAGGGCTGTGGAGTCGGTTAGCCAAACCTTCGTCTTAGACACCTCAATTTCCACGACTCCGACTCCCTCATACATGGCTCATGTTTAAGTGATAAATTTACTGTAGTAAAATGGTAACATCAGGCATTTAATCATGGCGCTATAATAATAATTGTATTGTGCTACAATAATCAAGCCATTTAGATAGAACATAAAATGTATTTATTGGAATACAACTTTAGAACAAATTTTTTTTTGCATATTTACAATTTATTATACACTCCGCAGTGAGTGGAAAAAACAGTTTTCAACGAAAACGTACTGAATAACATTTGTGCAGTCTATGAATTTGTTCTGAGAAATAGTATCACCTCCATCAGATCCTCTTTTTATAGATGACCTCAAATCTGACCTAATCTTTACCCTTCGCCACAACAGCACCCACATGAGAGAGGGGATCCGTCCATGGGAACAGGAAACCTACAGAATAAAAGGAGGCGGTCCCCCTCTCCTCCTCAGTTTAGGTTTCCTGTTCCTATAGGAATCCCAAGATACCTGCAGTAAGAAGAGGATTCCTGGACCAGAAGCATCCGCCTGTGTGGTGTCTGTGGGAACAGCAGGGGCTGCGGTACCAGATGCAGCGATGGGGGAGCCCCTGCTAGTAGCCTCCCCCCTCGTCTGTCCACCAATCCATGGTCCGGGGTGGGCCGCCCTGCTCCATGAGGGCGCGTGCGCTGCAGCAGCCGGCTTTTCAGTGCAGCGGCTGCCGCGCGGTGAGGAGAGCGGCGCGTCTTACCCGGAAGTAGTTGGAGTGCTTCCAGGTTGGGTCCGGGGAGGCAGGAGATGCGGTGCCAGATTTTATGTCAGTATGGCTTCACCAGCCGGCCGACGAAGCGCACCTACCTGCGGCAGAACAGCGTCCTCCCAGCAAGGAGGGAAGCGCCAGAAGCCGCACAAAAAGCGATGGTCGCCCCACAGAGAAGCGGTCCACTGTCAGACAGAGGAATGTTAAGGACGATCTACCTAATACTCCACCTCCAGAACCGGTACCTTTCAGCTTCACTGGGTGAGTGTTAAAATCCTCCTCCTATATGCTGATCTATTCCTCCTATGTTCCCCTCTCCTATTAGACTAAGAAACGGACACACAAGTCCAAGCATAAAGAATGTGCCCTATGCACATAGCTCCTCCCGGATTCATATATTAAAAGATTATGCCCCGAGTGCATCAGTCTAAACTTACAAGAAGAAAGGGTAATGACACCAGCAGATGTAAGAGCTATAATTCGGGAAGAAATGCAGGGTTTGGGGCAGACCTGTGGTTCCAGTACACGCCTTCCGAGCAGATCCCTTTCACCAGTAGACTCAGATTCAGATGATGTGCAGGAAAAGTCCTCGGACAATTCAAGGTCCCAGTCAAGTTCATCTGAGGCTGAAAGTGGTCTTTGTCTACCAGATGGTAGCATAGATAATCTAATAAAATCTGTCAGAAATACAATGGGATGCCCTGATACAAAAGGGTCAAAATCTGCACAGGACACAATGTTTGCTGGGCTGGCCCAGAAAAAACGGAGAACTTTTCCAGTAATTTCAACTATAAAAGAATTGATTAAGAAGGAATGGGATAAGTAGAACCTGCAAGGTTTTTTTTTACCATCATCCTCTAAAAGACATTATCCCTTTAGTGATGAAGAACTAAATTCCTGGTCTAAAGTGGATGCTGCGGTTGCTTCCACATCAAAACAATCCGTGCTGCCGGTGGAAGATTCAGGGGTCTTACCAGACCCTTTAGACCGTAAAGCAGAAAGCTGTTAAAAAGATCATGGGAGGCTAACACGGGGGCATTCATACCTGCCATAGCTAGTACATGTACCGCCAGATCATTACTAGTTTGGGTGGATAAGTTGGAAGAGCAAATTAGAGGTAAAACGTCCAGAGAAAAAATTTTGCCGACAATTCCTCTAATAAAGGAAGCTGTAGATTTCTAGCGCATGCATCAGCAGACTCACTACGTTTAGCAGCCAGGTCAGCCGGCTTAGTAAACAGCCCGGTGAGCACTCTGTTTAAAGAGCTGGAAGGGGGAACGCACAAACAAAAGCAAAACTTTGTGCGATCCCGGGCCAGGGTGAGTTTCTTTTTGGAAAGACATTGGACAATCTCCTAACCAAAGCAGGAGAGAGGAAGAAGGGATTTCCTAATCTCTTCCTTCTTACAGGAGAGCCTTTAGAAAACGCCCCTTTATCAGAAATAAAACGTTCGAGACCCAAAGAGATCGCTGGGAAACAAAGGACACAAACCTTTAAAGGTGCATTGTTTAGTGGATCCTATAACGCAAGGGGGTAACAAGTACCGCTAATTCTCAAGTTGGTGGTAGACTAAAATATTTTTTCCAGAAATGGAAGTTAATAACATCCAGCCAATGGATTCTTGACATCATAGAATTCGGGTTAAAATTAGAATTTGATCGAATCCCTTGGGATTCATTTATAGTAACATCACCTAGAAGACCAGAACAACAAAAGGCTCTTGAATCAGAAATCCTGTCTTTACTATCTAAAAAAGCCTTAATAGAAGTTCCCAAGGGTCAAGAAGGAAGGGGGTTTTATTCCCCTTTATTCTTGATCAATAAACCGGACAGTTCATTCCGAACCATTATTAATCTCAAGAAATTAAATTCCTTTTTATGTAACCATACCTTTTAAAATGGAATCCATTGGTTCTACTATCAAACTTTTGTTTCCTAGATGTGTGATGGCGGGAATAGACTTAAAAGATGCATATTATCATCTCCCTATACACACCAGGCACCAGCGGTACCTGAGGGTAGCGGTAAAACTGGCAGGACAGGTTCGTCACTTCCAATACGCGGCAATGCCCTTTGGTCTTTCGATGGCTCCTCGCGTCCTTACAAAAGTGATGCTAGAGATGATGGCTTACCTGCGCCAACAGGATACTCTAATAATACCCTACCTAGATAATTTTCTAGTAGTAGTTAATTCTGTCTCTCAGTGTACAAATCGTCTATCTAATACGATTTCGTCCCTGCAGGAGTTAGGATGGATCGTCAATTTCGAAAAATCCAGATTGATTCCAGAAACCTTCCTAGGACTCCATCTAGACTCCGTAAGTCAGAAGTGCTTCCTCCCAGAGTCAAAGAAATTGACTATACAATCAAAAGTGACATTGGCAATAAAAGATCCGAACATGTCACTAAGGGAGGCTATGTCCTTACTGGGAACCCTAACTTCGTGTATTCCAGCAGTCCCTTGGGCCCAGTATCATATTAGACCATTACAATATGAAATTTTATATGTTCAGGAAAGCTCGCAGGGCCATCTGGAAAGTAAATTAACTGTTTCCCAAACTGTAGTAAAGTCCCTGGCCTGGTGGTTAGATATAGATCACCTCTCTAAAGGAGTACCCTGGATAATAGAGCCTTCCAAAATAATCACCACTGACGCTAGCCCCTCGGGTTGGAGTGCTCACATGGGGGATAGTTTAGCTCAAAATCTCTGGTATCCAGCAGAGTCAGTCTACGCTTCTAATTGGAAAGAGTTAAAAGCAGTTGAGTATGCGTTAAATCATTTTCTCCCACAGATTCGAGGAACACATGTAAGAATCTTGTCGGACAATTCCACTACAGTGGCATACGTGAACCGTCAAGGGGGTACACGTTCAGAAAATCTGATGTCTGTAGCAACAGATATTTTTCAATTAGCAGAAGCCCATCTTTCATCTCTAACAGCCCTTCACATCAAAGGTATAGAAAACACAAAAGCAGACTTTCTCAGCCGAAACATGCTGCGACAAGGAGAGTGGACTCTCAACAAACTTATATTCAAAAAGATAATAACATTATGGGGTACTCCACAAATAGACTTGTTCGCTACCAGAGAAAACGGACAAGTCCAAAGGTTCGCTTCCCTGAATATGATAGACCATCCGGACATGTTGGACTCACTTCAGCATTCCTGGAAGTTCGATCTAGCGTATGCTTTTCCCCCGATTACACTAATTCCACTGGTGCTCAGAAAGATCAGGAGGGAAAAAGCAAGGGTGATTCTTATCGCACCCTTTTGGCCGAAGAGACACTGGTTCTCTTGTCTCCAAGCCATGTGACTATGCGACCCGTGGATTCTTCCATCAGACCGGAAGCTACTATCTCAAGGACCATTCTTCCATCCGCAAGTGAAAGGACTTCACTTGATGACATGGAATTTGAGAGGCAGCTATTAAGTTCAAGAGGCTTTTCTGAGGATCCTGTAAACACTCTATTGCTGAGTAGAAAAAAATCTACTACCATAATATACAGTAGAGTGTGGAAAAAATTCTTAAATTTTCATTCGGAACCTTTCACTAGACAATCTCCAGTTGTACCCATCCTAAAATTTTTACAAAAAGGTCGAGAACTGGGATTATCAATGCTTAAGAGTGCAGGTCTTAGCATTGGGGGCCCTGTATGGGTGCAATTTAGCAGGAGATAGATGGGTCGCCAGATTTATAAAGGCATGTGAACAGAGTAACAAAGTCCACATTCCCCGTTTACCACCATGGGATTTAAACCTAGTCCTGGAGGCCTTAACTAATTCCCCATTTGAACCACTGGATTCTATACCCTTAAATATCTTAAAATATAAAGTAGCTCTATTAGTAGCCTTAACATCAGCTGGAAGGGTTAGTGACATCCAGGCCCTCTCCGTAGACCCACCCTTCTTGTTAGTCTTCCAAGATCAGGTAGTCCTAAAACCAGATCCCTCATACCTCCCTAAAGTCGCATCTAGCTATCTGCTTAGCTTATTTGTCAAAAGGCAAAGTTCCTCCAGAGGGCATAAAAGCACATTCAGCACGAGCCATGGCATCCTCTTGGGCGGAGAAAGCGGACGTGCCAATTGATTTTATATGTAAGGCCGCACCTTGGTCAACACCATCCACTTTTTACAACCATTATAGACTCGATCTATCTATGTCTTCTGACTTGACTTTTGGTAGAGCTGTCCTTAGCACAATTGTCCCACCCAGGTGACGGTTCTCTGAAAGTCTCTCATGTGGGTGTTGTCGTGGCGAAGGGTAAAAAGCTGGATTACTTACCGGTAATGCTCTTTTAATGAGTCCACGACAGCACCCATTCACTACCCTCCCTAGTTATACACGGTTTCTTTCTTTTAATGGGTAGATAGATGGTTGTATAGAGTGTTTAAGTTATTTTCACATTTCCTGAGTTGAATTTGAACTAAAACCTTGCGGTTCCTCTCGTGCTCTGAAAACTAAACTGAGGAGGAGAGGGGGACCGTCTCCTTTTATTCTGTAGGTTTCCTGTTCCTATGGGCGGATCCCCTCTCTCATGTGGGTGCTGTCGTGGACTCCTTAAAAGAGCATTACCGATAAGTAATCCGGCTTATTTCAAGGCTAGAGAACAACCCCTCTACACTAACTTGGGTTGGTGGCAAAGCACTAACCACATGGGCAACATCTCTAACAATGTGAGGGTATAAAGGAATTGCCACGTGCACAGTCGGTTTTGATGAACGATTGAACTCTTGTACTTTGAAAGCAAGTGAAAAATTTTGGTGAAATATGGCCAATCTGTTTTCTATAGGGGTGGAATCTTTTTCCCTGCGGCAACACTTTGCCTGGTTCATGTCGTCCAAATACTTGTCGAAACCAAACTCATCATTTGATGAGGAGGAAGGAACGGCAGCAACATTGGTAGGACCCAAGTCCTCTTGCTTTTGGACATCCTGTAGCCCACTCATCCTGCTACCTCAATCAGAGCTTCTTTTCTTTTAGTAAGCTGTTGATCATCAAGCAATATACTATGACTCAGGTCCACATAAACAGCTGCCAGAAGAATTTTATTTTCTAATAGCAGTGTCTCTCTCCGTTTCATTGAAGCAGCAGTGCCATCTGCGATTAAATCTCCTCTTTGGGACAGGCAAAACAACCAGTTCCTCCACTCCTTTATACAAATGTCAGGAGTTAAATCCTCAGCTTGCAACTTTTTAGTCACTGTAAATGGGTGATGAAGCAATTCCTTCAATTCAACCACCTATGTCCATTGACCTTCATGTAGTCTTAGCTGAGGGTTGGCCATATCTACAAGGAAGGGTTTCAGCTCATGCAATCGCTCAATCATTAAATAGGTGCTGCCCCACTGAGTGGCTTGATCCACAATTACCCCTTTTCCAGCACGCCTCTTCAAGATGGAATCAATTTTAGGGTTTCTGGCAGTAATAGCCAATTTCCTCACTTTGCTAATCAAAGTTCCAGCATGTCCCTTTTTGCAGACGATCTCTTATTGCCAGCTGCAGTGTGTGCACAACACAGTGCATGTGATGAATATGAAAGAGGTGTGAAGCAGCTTCAACAAGATCATCTAATTGTAAAGAATCATTTTGCTGTTCTTTTGTAGTAATATCTGCTTGATCCACCGTTCTGGGAACAGTACTGTGGCCTTCCATCTCCAACATACTGAATGTGAAATGTTCTTCTAGCGGCTGTTCACCTTCATTATTCTCAGTCATCAGTTTCATTGTACTTATGTTTGAAGCATTATCAGTTACAATAGCAAGAACCTGTTCTTTTTTGAGTTCCTAATCTTGTCGAACTTTTTCCACTAAGGTCTGGAGAAACTGGCTGCTGTAATGAGCTTTAGTATCTTTTACTGCCAGCGTCTTAGTAGCAATTTTTTTGTTGTCACAAACATATTGAACATTGATAGCAAAATAGTTCACCCTGTGACGTGTGCAGGCATCCATTTTAAGAAATACAAATCGTCTCTTGAGGGTCTTTTTAAGATCTTCCTTTTGATTAAGGGCTTCTTCAATCACTACTTTTCTAATAGTTTCTCTTTCCAGAGAAACATCAAGTTTGCGGGCCATTTCTCCATTAAGAGCTGTAAAAGCTGGTCGTGCAAATAATGATAATGGAACACAGTCCTTCACAAGAAGCTCGATGAGCTGTCTTTTTTAACCCCTTTGAGATGAAGCCTGTTTTCATCTAAATGACCAGGCCAATTTTTACAATTCTGACCACTATCACTTTATGAGGTTATAACTCTAGAACGCTTCAACGGATCCTGGAGATTGAGATTTTCTCATGACATATTGTACTTTACGATGGGGATAAAATTTCTTCGATATAACCAAAGTTTTATAATTTTTATGCTCTTAAATGAGTCATATCACACAATGGTGAAATAACATTTTCCACATTTGTACTTTACATCAGCATCGTTTTTTTTTTGTTAGGACATTATAAGGGTTAAAAGTTGACCAGCGATTTCTTATTTTTACAACAATATTTGCAAAACTTTTTTTAAGGACCACCTCACACTTGAAGTGACTTTGAGGGGCCTATAGGACACAAAATGCCCCAAAAATGACACCATTCTAAAAACTGTGCCACTCAAGGTGCTAAAAACTGCTTTCAAGAAGTGTATTAACCCTTCAGGTGCTTCACAGGAATTTTTGGGATGTGGAAAGGAAAAAATACATTTATTTTTTTCACAAAAATTTTCCTTCAGACTTATTTTTTTTTTTAACTTTTGCAAGGGTAACAAGAGAAAATGGACAATACATTTTGTTGTTCAATTTCTCCTGAGCATGCCGATACCCCACATGTGGGGGAAATCTACTGTTTGGGCATACAGCAGGGCTTGGAAGGGAAGGAGTGACATTTTGACTTTTTGAATGCAAAATTTGATGGAATAATTGGCAGACGCCATGTCCCGTTTGAAGAGCCCCTGATATGCCTAAACAGTGGAAACCACTTACAAGTGACACCATTTTGGAAACGACCCCTTTGGGACCTTATCTGGATGTGTATTGAGCACCTTGAACCCCCCCAGTTGCTTCACAGAAGTTTATAACGTTAAGCCGTAAAAAAATCACATTTTTTCCCACAAAAATCTTTTTTAGCTGCAAATTTTGTATTTTCTGAAGTGCAAAAGGAGAAAATGGACCGCAAAAGTTAGTTGTGCAAGTTCTCCTGAGTTCACCGATACCCCATAGGTGGTCGAAAACTACTTTTGAGGCACAGTGCAAAGCTCAGAAGGGAATTAGCGCCATATTACAGTGCAGATGCACCCCCCATAAGAGACCCCATTTTGGTTTTTATAACCCTTTGACAGTTTATCTACAGATGTGACGATTTTGACTCCATGTTGTTTTCCAGGAACAGGCAGCATTGGATGTTGCAGAGTGAAAATTGCAAACTGCTGATGTAGTGACCAGTACGCTGTAGTGACCAGTACATTATGCCCAGCTCATGCTTCTGGAGACACGCACCTGTAAATTAGGTGGGCTGTCATCACTACAGAAATGCTAAACATGTGGGCGCTAAATGTTGTTTAGGCACACTGGGGCTCAGAAGGGAGGGCGGCATTTGGATTTGGGAGTGGAGAATTTGCTGAATTTCTTTTGGCGGGTTTTCGCTTTTCCAGAGCCTTTGTACTACAAGTAACGTGGAAGCCCCCCTATATTTCCTTTAACACATGATAGATCTGCGTAGGGACTTGCTTTTTTTGTGGATTGAGTGGAAGCTTTTATTGGGAACATTTTACATAACGTTAGGGATCACATTTATCAGGCGCCCTACGCTGAGCACTTACTTTGCAGTTTCCATCTAAATCTCTGAGTTGCGTTGATCCATTCACTATAATGATACAGCAGAGTTACTCTGGACTCCATCTGGCCTCTGTTCTGCGGTTTCCTTTTTTTTTTTTTTTTTTCAGAAGTGCACAAAGCTGTGGCCGACGGCACTGTTATGCAATCCTAAGAAGATGGACACCGCTGGATCACAGGTCCCATGGCGCCCTCAATTCCTAAATCTGCCTCATTATAGGGAATCTTCCACCAGAGGTTCTGTCTGAATCACGTATTTCAGAGATTTACACGGAAAACCCTGGTGTAAGAGCTCAGCACCGAGTGCAGGATAAATATGCGCCAAGCCTTACTGCGATCTTTGGAAGGCAGAATGAAAAAATCAACAGCATGTGAAGAATTGGTTTTATTTATTTTTTTATGCCTTACGTAGTTCACTATAAGTGAATAGGCGACTTTATTCTTGGGGTCGGTGCGATTACAGCGATATCAGATTTATATCGGGTTTTTATGTTTGACAGCTGTCACACACTAAAAGACTCTTTTTATTGCGAAAACTAGTTTTTGCATCACCATATTTTGAAAGCTATAATTTTTCCATATTTCGTCCGACAGTTACGTGAGGTCTTGTTTTTTTTACTGTGCAAGCTGATGTTTTTATTGATACCATTTTCGGGCATGTGACATTTTTTGATCGCTTTGTATTCCGATTTTTGGGAGACAGAATTAACTAAAACCAGCAATTCAGGAATTTTTTTTTTTTAAATACCGTTCCGCGTGTGGTAAAATTGATAAGACCGCTGTATTCTTCGGGTCAGTACGATTACAGCGATACCTCATTTATATCTTTTATATCTTATTTATATCTATATATTTTCTCCAGTCACCTTCCACGACAGCAGTATCTGAGGATGTCTCCCCGCCCTAATAGGGGACAGAAAACAAAGAGGTTAAATACCCCTTCCTGCAACCACCAGTGTTTTTCCTGTCCCCTATGGGGCATGCAGAGGTTCTCTGATAGTGTTGCCGAGGCCAGCGATCGGAGCACTGTTACCTTCATATGCCGGGCAGTCGAGGTCGGGGGCTTCCCTCTCCTGTGACTGCTCCTATCTCCGCGTCCGCCGCGTGACTTGGCACCCTATCCCGCCCTTCCTGCGCCTCCTCGTGGGGCAAAGCAGGGCGGTGAAGTGGTCCGGGGTCCCCCTGTAGCTCCCCGGTTCTCTCCTCCTTTGCTGCAGTCAAAGGCCGCGCGCATCGGAAGTGACCCGCCCGAACTTCTGGTTTCGTCTCCATGCGCTGGAGCTCGCGTGCCGGCCGGCATCCGGATCATGCGGCAGCCATGACGGGCGTTGATGACATCACCCCCTACGGACCCTAAGGAGGAGGAGAAGCACTAAATTCGCTGGCGACCTCGATGCATATATATTCCTGGTCGGGGGGAAGCCTCCAGGTAAGGCCTCTGTCTGTGACTGGTGACTGACTGACCCTATGGACGGCGACAAACCCCTGCATTCTGCTTCTGCAGAGCCCAGCGTTCATCCTCCTACTGTAAGTAGTGGATGAGGTCCCTTGCTGTGCAGTTATTTATGAAATGACTTAGTCCACCTTTCTCTTTTTAGGGAGACATGGTTCCTGCCCCAAGAAAGGATAAGATGCCCAGGAGCAAGTGTGGTGCATGTGCGTCCAAGCTTCCCTCCACTTATAAGAAAAAGCTCTGCCAACCATGCACGGATGAAGTGCCTCATAGTGTACAGCCCTCTCTTCTGGACAGCATTAGAACCCTCATCAGACAAGAGGTTCAGTCCTCTATGACGGCCCTGTCTCAGGCCCCGACACCACAGCCCCCTCCTCCTAAGAAAAGGAAGATGGCTCCTATTGATTCTGACTCGGGCGAGATCCATACCTCGGGTTCAGAGGACATTTGGGAGAATGTGGGTTCTACTTCCACCCCCAAATCTGATAAAAAATATCTCTTCTCTTCCGAAGATATGGAAGAGCTAACTTCCATGGTGAGGGGCACCATTGGGGTGGAGGAGGAGGTAGCGAGCCACTCCGTTCAGGATGATATGTTCGGAGGGTTAAAACCTAGGACCCCCAAGGTGTTCCCTATACATGAAAATATTGAAAATCTTGTCCTTCATGAGTGGGGCCTATCTGAGAAAGGTTTGAATGTCCCATCAGAGTTAAAGAATCGTTTCCCTCTTCATGGGGACTGTTCTTTATGGGAAACGCCTAAAAATCCACTGGTGTCCAGGGTAACCAAAAAAACGTCTCTACCCTTTTGAGGATTTCTCTCAGCTCAAAGATCTTATGGATCGAAAAATCGAGAGCTTACTAAGGAAATCCTGGGACACATCTACTGAAAACAAATGTGGCCTCTGCATGTGTTGCCAGATCCCTTTTTCTCTGGTTACGTACCTTAATCACCTTTCTCAGGGGACATCAAGAGAGGACA
The DNA here is from genome assembly GCF_051348905.1 of Ranitomeya variabilis. Classification (NCBI taxonomy): domain Eukaryota; kingdom Metazoa; phylum Chordata; class Amphibia; order Anura; family Dendrobatidae; genus Ranitomeya; species Ranitomeya variabilis. Next base: position 546,958,044 of record NC_135232.1, on the reverse strand, counting down.
TTCTAAGTTCCCTACCACTTCTTGAGAAGGTAACAGGGTTCCTTGCGGATGCTTCCGCTGAATCTGTACGGGTAGCCGCTAGGTCTGCAGTTCTCCAAATCTGCTAGGAGAGCTTTATGGCTTAAATCCTGGGGAGGTGACACAACTTCTAAAGGTACCTTCACACATAACGATTTCGTTAACGATATCGTTGCAACGTCATACTTTTTTGTGACGTAGCAACGATCCCGCTAACGATCTCGTTATGTGTGACAGCGACCAACGATCAGGCCCCTGCTGGGAGATAGTTGGTCGTAGGGAATAATCAGGACCTTTTTTTAGTCGCTGATCACCCGCTGTCATCGTTGGATCGGCGTGTGTGACGCCGATCCAGCGATGTGTTCACTTGTAACCAGGGTAAACATCGGGTTATTAAGCGCAGGGCCGCGCTTAGTAACCCGATATTTACCCTGGTTACCATTGTAAAAGTTAAAAAAAAAAACAAAACACTACATACTCACATTCCGATGTCTGTCACGTCCCCCGCCGTCAGCTTCCCGCACTGACTGTCAGTGCCGGCCGTAAAGAAGAGCACAGCGGTGACGTCACCGCTGTGCTCTGCTTTACGGCCGGCGCTGACACACTCCGTGCGGGAAGCTGACGGTGGGGGATGTGACAGACATCGGAATGTGAGTATGTAGTGTTTTGTTTTTTTAACTTTTACAATGGTAACCAGGGAAAATATCGGGTTACTAAGCGCGGCCCTGCACTTAGTAACCCGATGTTTACCCGGGTGCTGCAGGGGGACTTCGGCATCGTTGAAGACAGTTTCAACGATGCCGAAGTCGTTCCCCTGATCGTTGGTCGCTGGAGAGAGCTGTGTGTGTGACAGCTCCCCAGCGACCACACAACGACTTACCAACGATCACGGCCAGGTCGTATCGCTGGTCGTGATCGTTGGTAAGTCGTTTAGTGTAACGGTACCTTAAAGGGCCACTGTCACCCCCCTCCAGCCGTTATAAACTAAAAGAGCCACCTTGTGCAGCAGTAATGCTGCAGTCTAACAAGGTGGCTCTTTTAGTTTTTGATTCATTTATTACCTCAATAAAGCGTTTTAAAAATTGGCCACACATACCAGATATTGTACCAGGAGGCGGTCCGAAGCGTCCTGTATGAATCCCCCAACTGCCGTCACTCTTCTCTTCAGGGCCGATGGTACCCGCCCCCTTCGCGTTGTTGCTTCTTAAATCCGGCGCCTGCGCTGTGCGTGCCTGCCTGGGGCCTGCGCAGTGTTCTTTGTCAGTCACATCTCAGATGCCGGGTGCCTGACTGCGCCTGTGCGGGCAGTGCGGCCGCCCTGTTACTGAATCCCCGCCCCGCACTGTTATTCATTATGCACAGTGCGGGGCTGGCATTCCTGGGCATGCGCACTGCGCTGTTCAGGCGCTCCCCCATCTCGGACGCTCTCCCATCTCTGACGCTCCCCCGCCTTCCCAGGAACCCCAGCCCCGCACTGTGCATAATGAATAACACAGTGCGGGGCGGGGATTCAGTAACAGGGCGCAGTCAGGCACCCGGCATCTGAGATGTGACTGACAAAGAACACTGCGCAGGCCCCAGGCAGGCACGCACAGCGCAGGCGCCGGATTTAAGAAGCAACAACGCGAAGGGGGCGGGTACCATCGGCCCTGAAGAGAAGAGTGACGGCAGTTGGGGGATTCATACAGGACGCTTCAGACCGCCTCCTGGTACAATGTCTGGTATGTGTGGCCAATTTTTAAAATGCTTTATTGAGGTAATGAATCAAAAACTAAAAGAGCCACCTTGTTAGACTGCAGCATTACTGCTGCACAAGGTGGCTCTTTTAGTTTATAACGGCTGGAGGGGGTGACAGTGGCCCTTTAAGTCCAAACTATGTGGTATTCCCTTTCAGGGACATTATATGTTCGGGCCAGCCCTCGATGACATCCTAGTCAAGGCTACAGATAAAAAGAAAGCTCTTCCGGAGCAGAGAAGCTCTAGGAAACGCTTTTTTCGTCCCTCTCGTGAGCAAGTACCCCAGAAAGATTACAAGGGTAAAGGTAAAACGGGTTGGTGGAGCTACCCCAAAAGGGGGGTAAAGCCAGGAATATCCTTGTCCCCCAACCTCCGCAGACCCCTGAGAAACAATGACTGCTCTCCGGTCGGGAGCCGACTCTCAGGTTTTCTTTCCCAATGGCAGGCCATCACCACAAATCAGTGCGTCCTGCGTACCATACAGGAAGGCCTGAGGTTAGGATTCGAGAGTCCTCCTCACCGTCTAACAATTACCTCCCTACAGTCTCCACACCTTCGAGAATCCCTAAATTCAGATATTCTGGGTCTGCTTCAGGCAGGAATAATCCCCCGGGTACCTCATCAGGAAATAGGAGAGGATCACTATTCTCGCCTATTTTTGGTAAAAAAAAAAAAAAAAAGCCCTCTGGGAAACACTGGGTTATCATAAACCTGAAACCCCTAAATCAGGTGATCAAATATCGGAGATCCAAAATGGAATCAATCAGATCGGCAATCCCGCTGATTGGTCAGGACTGGGTAATGGCTACGTTAGATCTGAGGGACGCATGCTATCATGTGTCGATACATCCCGACCACAGGAAGTTCCTCAGATTTGCAGTGGCCCAAAACCATCGAGCCAGCCATTATGAATTCAATGTCCTTCCATTCGGAGTCTCGCCATCTCCACGGGTCTTTACCTAGATCATGTCAGAAGCAGTGGTCTTCATCCGACAACAAGGGATCTGTATCATCCCGTACCTAGACGATTTTCTTATTATCGCTCCATCCATTCCTCGTCTGAATCAGGATGTGACGAAGGTCCTGGATATCCTGAAATCACTGGGGTGGATTCCGAACTTGGAGAAGTCGGACCTCCATCCATCTTCGAGGAAAAAAATCCTAGGAGTTCTTCTGGACTTGAGGAAAAGATTGTCCTTCTTACCCAGGGACTGTCATGTCGATCTCGTCCACAGGATCTCCAGGCTCAGGAGTCAGAGGACTCCGACCTTAAGAGACTTAATGTGAATCCTGGGTTCATTGACGTCTTGCATCCAAGCAGTCTCCTGGGCCCAGGCCCACACAAGAGTCCTTCAGTCCCACATCCTGATGCATTCAAAAGGACGCCAGAATGCATTAACCAGGAGGATTCCTCTTCCTACTCACGTAAAATCCTCCCTCTCGTGGCTGAACTCCCAGAATCATCAACGATTAGCCAGCTGGGATCAAATTCCTCTGAAGGTGCTCACAACGGATGCAAGCCAGAGAGGTTGGGGCGCCATGATAGAAGGTTCCCACTTCCAGGGGTTGTGGCCCCCAAACATCAGGTAGAGATCCTTAAATCGGAGGGAACTAAAAGCAGTGGAGGAGGCGCTAAAAGCCGCATCTGTCCTCATCCAAGGTCACCATGTACGTGTAATGTCCGACAACACGACTACAGTGGCCTATCTCCGACACCAGGGAGGCACAAAATACACCAGCCTGAAGTTAACCGCTGCAGAGATTTTTTCCTGGGCAGAAAACACTTCCTGTCCATCTCGGCAGTGCACATAAAGGGATCGGACAATGCCCAGGCGGACTTCATTAGCAGGAGAGATTTCCATCCTGGAGAATGGTCTCTAAACCAAGAGGTATTCCTATACCTGGTCCGGAGATGGGGAAGTCCCAACGTGGATCTGTTTGCCAACAGTCAGAACACAAAGTCGAGCACTTTCTTCTCCCTCAACCCCTCAAACAAAGCACAGGGACTGGATGCCTTCTCCCATCCTTGGAAATTTGCTCTGGCATACGGTTTTCCGCCAATTCCTTTATTACCAAGAACGGTACAAAAGATCCGAGCAGACTGAGTCACAACGATTCTGGTAGCACCGATGTGGCCAGGAAGAAGCTAGTATGGCGCATTAGTGGACATGTCTCTGGAAGACCCGATACTTCTACCTCAGATAGTCGACCTTCAGCAGGGACCCCTGCTACACCCAGACTTACACAGACTGAAACTGGCGGCCTGGTTACTGAGGCCGAGATTCTGAGAGCCAGATGTCTCTCAGATGACGTAATTCAAACCCTACAAAAAAGTAGGAAACCAATAACTAACGCCATCTATGGCAAAGTTTGGAAAAAAATCTCATCCAGTTGTTTCCCAAACAAACCTGATCCATTCCATCCAAATATCGCACAAATATTAGAATTTCTCCAGAAGGGACTGGAGTTAGGACTCTCGCCTAGCACCCTAAAAGTTCAGGTGTCGGCACTGGGTTCCTTTTTTGATCAGGATTTAGCAGGCCACCGTTGGGTTAGATGTTTCATGACATCTGCAACTAGGATTCGCCCTAGGCTCCATGTCCAGACCCCTCCTTGGGATTTGAGCCTTATACTAAATAGTCTGACCGGGGACCCCTTTGAGCCCTTATCAGCCATCAGTTTAAAAATCCTGACCCTCAAGACTGTCTTCCTAGTAGCAATCACTATCGCTAGGCATATAGGAGAGCTACAGGCCTTGTCAGTACAGGAGCCATACTTAACCATAACCAAGGATAGCATAATTCTTAAGCTAGACCCTTCCTTCATGCCTAAGGTGGTCTCGGACTTCCACAGAAGTCAGGATATCGTTCTACCCTCATTCTGTCCAAATCTCTCTAATCCAAAGGAAGAAGTCTTTCACACCCTGGATGTCCGGAGGGTGGTGCTCTTCTACCTCCAACAAACGGAAGGTTGGAGGATAGACCAAAACCTATTCGTCCAGTTCTCAGGACGGAATAAAAGCAAAAAAGCAGCTAAAAGTACGATCGCTAACTGGATCAGACAGGCCATTTGTCTTGCATATTCATCCCGGAAGCTTGCACCCCCAGCATCACTGAAAGCTCACTCCACCCGTTCAGTCTCGACTTCCTGAGCAGAGAGAGGGAATGCAGCGTCTGAGCAGATATGCAGAGCTGCCAGCTGGTCATCAGTCCATACATTCACCAGGCATTACAGGCTAAATTTCAATAGACCTATTGTTTGGCAGACGCGTTCTGCAGGCAGTTGTCTCTCCCTAAAGAAATTAGCTGTTGGTATCACTCCGATACTGCTGTCGTGGAAGGTGACTGGAGAAAATAGAATTAGACTTACTGGTAATTCGGTTTCTAGGAACCTTCCACGAGAGCACTAATTTCCCTCCCTATCTGATTGGATGATTCCTGCACTTAAGTGGTAACTATACCTGCTACTGTGTCCAGAAAAAACACTGGTGGTTGCAGGAAGGGGAGGGGTATTTAACCTCTGTTTCCTGTCCCCTATTAGGGCGGGGAGACATCCTCTGATACTGCTGTCGTGGAAGGTTCCTAGAAACCGAATTACCGGTAAGTCTAATTCTATTTTTTTTTTTTAATGTTTTGGCGCTTTTACACAAAGCTTTTATAGAAAAAATTATTATTTTTGCATCGCTTTCTTCTGAGAGCTATAACTTTTTTAATTTTCTGCTGATGAGCGGTATGGTGGCTTGGTTTTTGCGAGACAAGATGACATTTTCAGCGGTACCATTTTTATTTACATCCGTCATTTTGCTTGTGTTTTATTGCACTTTTTGTTTGGCGGTATGATGATAAAGCATTGTTTTGCCTCATTTTTTTAATTATATTTTTTTTTTTTACGGTGTTCACTGAAGGGGTTACCTAGTGGGATAGTTTTAGAGCGGGTCTTTACGGACGCGGCAATTCCAAATATGTGTACTTTAATTTTTTTTTTATTTTTTACATAAATGTGTATTGGAAAAATATATTTTTTTTAGGGATTTTTTTTTATATATATTTTTACGCATAATATTTTTTTTACTGTATTATGCTTCTCTTTCCCACTGTCACTACTGACAGCGGCATCAGAGGTGGTAAAAGCTCGATCGGTGCTAGCACCGATCGTGGGCATTGCTGCGGGGTGTCAGCTGTCACGTACAGCTGACACCCGCACCTGATCGCTACGGTTCTTCCTGGTGGGAAGTTCTGGTTTCTTGGTGCTGCTGTGATCTTTTTCAATCACAGCTGTGTAAACTTCTGGGTAAATGTCTTTTTGATTCGAAGCTCTTGAAGCATTTTTATCAAAAAATATGCACTGATTTTGGCATCACAGCATTTGTTTTCGTCTGGGTCACTTGTACAGTGTGTGACGATTCTCCACTCTCTTTGTATGGGGGTTCTCACTTGGCTAGTCGTTGAGGCATACACTGGGACACTCAGGGTTAAACAGTCCATTCGGTTTATTACACACCATAAACCGAGTCTCAGGTACTTGATAACATGCAGCACCTTTGCACCGTTTGGCTCTACAGTACCCACGTTATTCGACGAGCCTTGGTGTGCCTAACACGGATTAGTGTCCGTTAACTGACCCTGACGACCGCACAGTTTCCCGGATATCTCTTATCCTCAGAGGCGTCCTCTCTGGAGGTATACCATAGGCCTCCTTTCTCTGGCTCAGCCTAGCCTGCACTGCTCTGCAGTGCCCCGCCTATCCACAGCAAGCCACCCGAAGTTCATGATCCACAGCAAACACCTGCTGTAGTCCTCCCATGTACCTACTGGACCGATGCCCGCAGTCTAGCACCAAATGTAAGGGTTTCGTACTCTTAGGTGCAGCAGGAGGTGTGCTTCTTTTATAAAAAAAAAAAAAAAAAAAGTCTGTGCGGGTTTATTTTACTTCATAAACCCAGCAGTAACAACAAACGGTAAACGGCCTTCAGAGCAGGCAAAACAACACAACTGTCCTTAGCCGGCTCTCTGCTCCCTCAGGCCTGTGGGCATACAGGCTGGGGCAATGTCCAGCATGAAGTCTCGGTCTGGAGCCACACACAGGAGGCCTTCTACCTCAAAAACCTTCATAAACAATTGTGAGGTCTTACTCTTATTTACCACCAGAAAACCATAGACCTCTAAAAATTAACCTTTAATTGAAATATTTAAAAGGGTATATCACATAATAGTAGTTATCCAAAGAGTGCAAAAATTTATAAAATTAACCCCTTCCCGACCTGTGATGCCACATAGGCGTCCATGTGACGCTATCCCTCCAATCAGATGTGGAGGGGCGGTGTAAATTATGGCTGCCCTCGCCTGCCGCCGCTGCGTGATGACCCCGCCGCCGATGATCCCACCGCCACCACCTCCGACCGTGATCTGCCGCCGCTGCTGCTCACCCCCTGCCATCCGGTATGTGCTCCCCTCTGTGCTGTCCTCTGGTCCCCCACCATCCGATTCCAACTCCTCCGTGCACCAGTGATCGCCCCCTCCGTGCATCAGTGATTGCCCCCTGATCATCCCCTGTCCCGGTGATGGCCCCCTGCCCCGGTGATCGCTCCCTCCACCCCAGTTTACCCATTAGGGTTAGAGTTGGGCTAAAGTTAGGGTTGGGGCTAAAATTAATGTTGGGATTAGAGTTGTGTTAGGGTTGGGGGTGTCTTAGGGTTGGAGTTAGGGGTGTGTTGGGGTTAGGGTTGGAGTTATAATTGGGGGATTTCCACTGTTTAGGCACTTTAGGGGCTCTCCAATCGCGACATGATGCCCGCAGACTATTCCATCAGTCTGCATTCCAAAACATCACTTCTTCCCTTCCAAGCTCCGACGAAGTTTTCTCCCACATATGGGGTATCAGCGTACTCAGGACAAATTGGACAACAACTTTTTGGGTCCAATTTCTCCTGTTACCCTTGGGAAATTTAAAAAATTGGGGACTAAAAGATCATTGTCACGGATCCAAACCGTGTTGCCACCAATTTGTCATGTACCCGCTCTCAGCACGCTTCTTGGGGTTGCGCCTATAAGGGTTAATCTATCTCCCCTCTCTGTCTAGAATTCAACCTCTGTCCTATGCTGTAATGGGAGCATAAATCACACACCGACCCAGGCCACAAACTCGCTCATACACGCTGCCAGCACTCACCGAACACACGGGCAATGAGTCCCGGAAATATTACTACTACTGTCTGTCAATCATAAGGCTCACACAGTTTAAGGCTATTGATTCTTTAGAACATACAAGGTTCAACTAATTAAAGTTTTATGCTTTAATAGAAAAGGTATAGGGCGTACAATAAAAAAAAAAGGTATAAAAATATGGTAATAAAAAGTCCTACAAATATGCAAAACAGATATAAAAATAAACAGGAAAAAAACTTACAGAAATAGCTAACTTTGTAGTCTGCATTCTGCTCCTTGAGGGGGGATGAATATGGAATGGAACACATCAGCTTGGCTGCCCTCTATTTGTGAACAACTTTGTATGCATACAAGCCTAATTTAGAGTTACTCTGGAGGTCAAATTTCTAGAACAGCCTCTCAGGTTAATAATATTATAATTGCTTGTTTTTGATTGGACCACGGCCGCTCCCCCAATGAATATATTATTTTCCTCTGAACACTCTTTGCCTAAAGTTTCTCACACATAGTATCAGGCTGTAATTGACATCTCTCTTCAAAAGAGCTAGAAGGTGTGAAATGTTTCTCTTTCTTCCTGGTTTCCAGCAAGACACCCTGGCGAGATTGGAGACAGTAGACTGCTTGCTCAGGATACCATATGCTGTGAGACCTGCAGTCTCAGGACAGATGTTAAATTACTGCTAGTCACACATATATACCTATACATATTTCGCTACACCTCCCTCCTTATGAACGTGCATGGGGGTTGACTTACAGGTCAGCTCCCGATCGCGTATCTGGTTCCGCCCCACCTTGGCGAGATAGGCCATCGGCATTTCCATGATCGATTCATTTCTTATGTCTTATGCTGAATTGGGAAATCATATTGCTGTAATATCAGACTCCATCTAAGCAATTTCCCGTTGTCCCCAACTACTCTGTTGACCCAACTCATTAGGTAATGATCTGTTATGGTGAAGTTGCGCCCATTGAGGTATGGTTGCAGCTTCTGCAGAGCCCACACAATTGCCAAACATTCCTTCTCAATTGTGGCATAAGCCACTTCTCTGGGCAGGAGTTTCCTGCTTAGGTAAAGAATTGGGTGCTCCTCACCTTGCTGGTTCACCTGGCTGAGAACTGCACCTAGCCCATAGGTTCTGGCATCTGTCTGCACTACAAACCTGCAAGAGAAATCTGGGGCCTGAAAGACAGGTGAACTATCCAATGCCGACTTTAGGGCATAAAATGATTCCTCACACTGAGGAGTCCAGGAAACAATTTTGGGAAGCTTCCTCGTGGTCAGATCAGTTAACGGTTTGGCCAGAGCACTGTAGTTTGCTGCAAAAGTCCTATAGTAGCCAGCCGTACCCAGGAAGGACAGTACCGGCTTCTTGGTTTGTGGGGTGGACCAGGCTGTAATGGCTCCTACCTTCCCTGGCTCTGGTTTTAGCAGTCCTCCCCCCACCTGGTGTCCTAGGTATTGATCTTCCCGCATAGTTACCTGACACTTCCCTGGCTTAACAGTAAGACGTGCAGTTTTAAGCCTTTGCAACACCTGTGACAAATGTACGAGGTGTTCCTTCCAAGAATTACTAAAAATGGCTATATCATCGAGATAAGCAACGGCAAAATCATCACATCCTTCCAATAAGTGATTGACCAACCTCTGGAAGGTGACAGGGGCATTCTTCATACCAAATGGCATCACCAGAAACTCAAACAGCCCGAATGGCGTTATAAAGGCAGACGTCTCCTGAGCTTCTCTGGTCAGGGGTATCTGCCAATATCCCCTACTTAGGTCCATGATGGTGAGGTACGATGCTTTAGCTAGCTGCTCTAACAGCTCGTCTATCCTTACATGGGGTAGACCTCACATGTAGTCAGTACATTTAATTTCCTGTAGTCTACACAGAACCGGGTAGTACGGTCCTTTTTCGGGACAAGAACCACAGGCGAGGCCCAGGCACTCTGGGATTTTTGTATTACCTTGAAGTTTAGCATCTCCTCTACCTGTTCCCTCATGTGTGCCTTCACCTCTGCTGACACCCGGTATGTAGACTGCTTTACTGGGGGATTAGTACCAGTATCCACATGGTGAGTTGCTAAGTGCGTCCTCCTAGGCTCCCCTGTGAAGACTTCGGTGAACTCGCTGAGCACCCTCATCAGCTCAGACCTCTGACTGGGATAGCTCAGGGTTAAACTCTGCTGACTCCAGGGACGCCATGTACTGAGTCCCAGCCCCCACATCTAGTAACAGATCAACCTCCCCCTCTTAAGGCAGGCTACAGACAGGTAAGACACAGGTCTCTCTGTCACGATGAGCCTTCAACATATTAACATGAAATACTTTCTGACGCTTTTCATGTTTATCTAGTGTCACCACATAATTAACATTTAGCCGCTTGTGTACAGTGTATGGTCCCTCCCATGTGGCCTGTAATTTATTCTGTAACATAGGGACCAACACCCAAACCTTCTGGCCCTTCTCGTAGGCCCTCAGTCTGGCATTACGGTCGTACCAGACTGGGTGATTTGAGCCTGGGTCACGTTCTCATGGGCCAGGTTGCTCAGTTTTTGCATTCTTTGAGCCGCAGTACATATTCAACCACTGAGACTTCTGTAGTTTTGGGGTCATCCTTCCAACAGTCCTTAAATCAAGTGGCCGTATGATATCCACAGGCACTCGCTGGAAAGGCTCATCGATCACAGGCAGTGGTATCAGTGGAGCTTTCTGTTTATTCCCGGACTTTCCAACTCTGACAAACTACACATAATCGACAGTTATTGGCAATATCTGTCCCCATCTTGGGCCAATAGAAGTTTTATATGTCAGGCGAGCTTTAAGATACCGTCACATTAAGCGACGCTGCAGCGATATCGACAACGATGCCGATCGCTGCAGCGTCGCTGGAGAGCTGTCACACCGACAGCTCTCCCGCGACCAACGATGCCGAAGTCCCCGGGTAACCAGGGTAAACATCGGGTTACTAAGCGCAGGGCCTGTGAGCTGTGACTGTGAGCGCCGGCCGTAAAGTAAAAGCAGAGCACAGCAGTGACGTCACCGCTGTGCTTTACGGCCGGCCGGCGCTCACAGTCAGTGCGGGAAGCAGACGGCCAGGGACCTGACGGACATCAGAAGGTGAGTATGTACTGTTTTTTTTTTACATTTACAATGCTAACCAGGGTAAATATCGGGTTACTAAGCGCGGCCCTGCGCTTAGTAACCCGATATTTACCCTGGTTACCATTGTAAAATATTGCTGGCATCGTTGCTTTTGCTGTCAAACACGACGATACACGCCGATCTGACAACCAAATAAAGTTCTGGACTTTCAGCAACGACCAGCGATATCACAGCAGGATCCAGATCGCTGCTGCGTGTCAAGCACAACGATATCGCTATCCAGGACGCTGCAACGTCACGGATCGCTATCATTATCGTTGCAAAGTCGTTTAGTGTGAAGGTACCTTTAGTCTATTGTATTCCAAGGTGTCCAACCAGAGGAATTTGATGAGAAATTCTCAATAATTGTTCCCTAAATGGATTAGGAACAACCAGCCGCTTTTCACAGTCCCAATGTTCTGTAGTATCAGTGGGGAGATCCTGTTTATACGGTCTGTCCTGGTCCCAGTATACTCTCTCTTTGTCAGAAGCAGCAGGGGGCTGGCCTGCAAGACATCTGAGCTTCTCCAGACTGACATCTGTCCGCAGGGCCTCCTGGAAGCTCTCACACTCAGTCTGCAGGCCCTGGCCTAGTGTGACTGCCAGGCCCAGGTCTGAAGCTGAGTATTCAGTGGAGGTTATCAGGGGCCTTAGTGGATCTGCCATGTGAGGAGGCTTCGGGGCCACAGCATGGGCGTCCTGGCAGTTCTGTCTGAGACTCATCCTCTAATCTCTGGGGCTGCGTCTGAGCCGCAGCCTGACTCTGGGTCACAGCTGCCACACACGTATAGTCCTGTGCATTGGGAAATTTTCCCTCCTCGTACGGGATCTTAGGTGGGTCACTTGCTTCCACCTTCTCTGTAGCATTTACTTGCAAGGGGGGAACATAGTGGGACACCATCCTCCCCAGGTCTGTGCCTAGCAACACATTGGTGGGGATAGCCTCTGATACTCCCACTTCTCAGTCCTTTCCCTGCTCCCCAGTCCAGGTACACACAGGCCATGGGCAGGGCTGACCCCCTCCAATCCCGGTTTTAGACAGTCTTTCTTGGTATGATATCGGCAGGGGTTACCATGGCTGGACGCACCAGGGTCACCTCTGCCCCAGTGTCTCTGAGACCAATGGTTACTTTATTGCCAACAGTGACAGATTGACAGTTCTCATTAGCCCTCGCATCAGAGCAGGCCACAGAGGACAGACAGTGGGGACACAGACTGTGTTGTAGTTGGGCGTTTCTCCCTATCAGGGCAGACAGCGCTAACATGTCCCACTTTGTTGCAGGAGAAGCACTGGCGTGCATCACCTAAAGGAATGTCTGTTCCCCGGGATCCCATAGGAGGTGGGCTTGGACAGCACTGCTGATTGGCCGGCAGAGGGAGAAGGGTCCCCATTTGGCTTACCTCCCTTCCAGGTGAATCCCGATGGCTTCCGCTCCTCAGGCATCCTGTTAGCCACATAGCAGTCCTCAATCTTTGCAGCCTGATCCGCAGTTTGTGGTTCCCGATCACACACAAATTGTCGTACATCCGTGGGGCACATGTGAAGAAATTGATCCTTGACCATAAGATCCGTTAAGTCCTCAAAACTGTTAACAGAAGTCCCCTGATCCATTGGTGGAACGTGGTCCTCAAGGTGCTCGCAACATCCGCATAGCTGTCTGTTGATCCACATTGTAGGTTCCGGAACTTTCTCCGATACACTTCTGTGGTTAGGTTGTATTTTCTGATCAGGGCCTATTTTATGGCCTCCTAGTTCCCATCTAGCTCTGGTGAAAGGCCAGCAAAAATTCCAGGGCCTTGCCTTTCAGCCCTGGGGTTAACTGCGCCCACTGCTCACGGGGTAGGTGGTATTGCCTGCAGGTTTTTTTATACCCCCGAAGGAAAGTATCCAAGTCCTTATGCTTCTCCATCACAGGGAAGTTTTCCAGACGTGGTCTCGAATTTATGTCCTGGGAGGGGGTTAGCTGAGGACTGATACCCCTCTATTTGAGCCATCTGAAGCTTGAAAGCTCTCTCCTCCCGGCGTTCTGCAGCCTCTCTCTTAGCCTGGCATGCTGCAGCCTGTCAGTACTGTAGAATAAGCTGCATGTGCAGATTGGGATCGCTTGTTTCCAGCTCTTGTAAGTCCATTTGTAAAGTAGAGTCCATATGCTCCTCAGCACTGGCACTTCCATCAAGTATCTCTGGTGCATGAGTTGGCATTGCTGGGCCTCTCTGAGGTGGACTCTCTCCTTGCCCAGACTTTCCAGTACTTTGCTCTATGTCCCGCTCGACCAAGGCGCGTATCAGCAGTTCCTTGGATTTGTCGGCCATCTCTATTCCTCTCTGCTCACAGAGGTCGGTTAGAGCCTCTTTGCTCTGCTTCTTGTACAGGGCTGCCATATCAATGAACAGCCTTTGCCACATAAAAAAGAGAAAAGAAAAACGGGGAAGGGAAACTGCAATTATGTCTAAGTAAGCACTGAGTTGAACCTCGTAGAACTGGTGCACTCCTCGCAAGGATACCAATTCTTTAGTACAGAGAATAATTGCTTAAACCATACATTAATGCTCTAATAGAAATAATTCTATCCCACCGCTCTGCCACCAATTTATCACAGATCCCACCGTGCTGCCACCAATTTGTCACGTACCCACTCTCCGCACGCGACTTGGGGTTGCGCCTGGGGTTAATCTATCTCCCCTCTCTGTCTAGCATTGAACCTCTGTCCTATGCTGTAATGGGAGCATAAATCACATACCGTCCCAGGCCTCACACCCGCTCATACACGCTGCCACCACTCACCGAACACACGGGTGATGAGTCGCGGAAATATTACTACTACTGTCTGCCAATCATACGGCTCACACAGTTTAAGTCTATGGATTCTTTAGAACATAAAGGGTTCAACTAATTAAAGTTTTATGCTTTAATAGAAAAGGTACAGTGCTTACACTAAAAAAAGGTATAAAAATATGGTAATAAAAAGACATACAAATATGCAAAACGGTTATAAAAATAAACAGGAGAAAAACTTACAGAAATAGCTAACTTTGTAGTCTGCTTTCTGCTCCCTGAGGGGGGACAGATATGGAATGGAACACATCAGCTTGGCTGCCCTCTATTTGTGAACAACTTTGTATGCATACAAGCCTAATTTAGAGTTACTCTGGAGGTCAAATTTCTAGAACGGCCTCTCAGGTTAATATTATAATTGCTTGTTTCTGATTGGACCACGGCCGCTCCCCCAATGAATATATTATTTTCCTCTGAACACTCTTTGCCTAAAGTTTCTCACAGATAGATAGTGTCAGGCTGTAATTGATATCTCTCTTCAAAAGAGCTAGAAGGTGTAGAATGTTTCCCTTTCTTCCTGGTTCCGAGCAAGACTCCCTAGTGAGATTGGAAACAATAGAATGCTTGTTCAGGATACCATATGCTGTGACCCCTGTGAGACCTGCAGTCTCAGGACAGATTTTAAATTATTGCTAGTCACACACATATATACCTATACATATTTTGCTACAATCATGTTTGTGGAAAAAATATGATTTTTTTTATTTTCATGCCCGGGCGCTATAAACTTTAGTGAAACACCTGGGGGTTCAAAGTTCTCACCACACATCTAGATAAGTTCCTAGGGGGTCTAGTTTCCAAAATGGGGTCACTTGTGGGGTAGCTCAAATGTTTAGGCACACAGGGTCTCTCCATTCCCGACATGGTGTCCACTAACGATTGGAGTTAATTTTCCATTCAAAAAGTCAAATGGCGCTCCTTCCCTTCCGAGCCCTGCTGTGCACCCAAACAGTGGTTTACCCCCACATATGAGGTATCGGTGTATTCAGGAGAAATTACCCAACAAATTATAGGATCCATTTTATACCGTTGCCCATGTGAAAATGAAAAAATTGAGGCTAAAAAAAAAATTTTGTGGGGGAAAATAAAAGTACTTTTTCATTTTTACGGATCAATTTGTGAAGCACCTGGGGGTTCAAAGTGCTCACTATGCATCAATATAAGTTCCTTGGGGGTCTAGTTTCCAAAATGGGGTCACTTGTGGGGAGCTCCAATGTTTAGGCACACGGGCTCTCCAAACGCGACATAGTGTCCGCTAACGAGCTAATTTTCCATTCAAAAAGTCAAATGGCGCTCCTTCCCTTCCGAGCTCTGCCATGCGCCCAAACAGTGGTTTATGACCACATATGAGGCATCGGTGTACTCAGGAGAAACTGCCCAACACATTTTAGGATGCATTTTATCCTGTGGCCCATGTGAAAATGAAAATAATTAAGGATAAAAGAACAGTTTTGTTGGATAAATTAAAATGTCCATTTTTTCCTTCCACGTTACTTTTGTTCCTGTGAAGCACCTGAAGGGTTAATAATCTTCTTGAATGTTTTGAGTAGCTTGAGGGGTGCAAGTTTTGGGATGGTGTCAATTTTGGGTGTTTTCGGTCATATAGGCCCCTCAAAGGGACTTCAAATATGATGTGGTCACTAAAAAAATGGTTTTGTAAATTTTGCTGGAAAAAATAGAAATTGCTGATAAACTGTGAACCCTTAGGCTATGTGCACACGTCAGGATTTCTTGCAGAAATTTCCTGAACAAAACCGGACATTTTCTGCAAGAAATCCGCATGCGTTTTTTGCGCCGATTTTTTGCATTTTTTTTCCGGAGATTTCCCAATGTAATAAAATAGTGGGAAATCAGAGAAAAATCCGCAAAATTAATGAACATGCTGCGTTTTTTACCGCGACATATGCACAAAAATTGCGGAATGCATTATAAATGATGGGACGCATATGTATGCGTTTTTTAAGCGTTTTTATAGCGAAAAACACACAAAATATCCTGAACGTGTGCACACAGCCTTATAACTTCGTAACGAAAAATAATTTTTCCCAAAATTGTGCTGATGTAAAGTAGACATGTGGGAAATGTTATTTGTTAACTGTTTTGTGTCACATAACTTTCTGGTTTAACAATAAAAATTCAAGATTTGAAAATTGCAAAATTTTCACAATTTTTGCCAAATTTCCGATTTTTTTTTTTTTTTTTCACAAATAAACGCAAAAATTATCGACTTAAATTTACCACTAATATGAAGCCCAATATGTCACGAAAAATCACTCAGACTCGCTAGGATCCGTTGAAGCGTTCCTGAGTTATTACCTCATAAAGGGACTCTGGTCAGAATTGCAAAAAATGGCCAGGTCATTAAGTTCAAAATAGGCTGGGTCATGAAGGGGTTAAAGTAGGAAGGGGAAAATATCTTAACTAGGGCTAATCTCTCCCTGGACTGACCCTAGATTCGCCCTTCCTACCAGCAGAGGTTGGCACTCTAATTGTTGACGTAATGGTGCCCCCGCTCAACATCGGCAAACCTATGGCACCCTAAAAAAATCTTACACTAAATATACACAAAAAACACACACATCTACTATATAATTGTCTAAGGGTCACTTCCGTCTTTCTGTCTGTCCTTCTGTCTGTCTGTCACGGTTATTCATTCGCTGATTGGTCTCGCCAGCTGCCTGTCATGGCTGCCGTGACCAATCAGCGACAGGCACAGTCCAGAAGAAAATGGCCGCTCCTTCCTCCCCGCAGTCAGTGCCCGCTCCGTACTCCCCTCCAGTCAGCGCTCACACAGGGTTAATGGCAGCGTTAACCGACCGCGCTATGGCGCGGTCGGTTAACGCTGCTATTAACCCTGTGTGACCAAGGTTTTACTATTGATGCTGCCTATGCGGCGTCAATAGTAAAAAATATCTAATGTTAAAAATAATTTTAAAAAAAATCGTGTTATACTCACCGTCCGTCGGCCCCTCGGATCCACAACAGGCCTTCCCTGCTCATGACGCTCCGGTAACCGGTCCATGCTGCAATCTTGCGAGATTATGACGTACGGTCTCGCGAGACCGCTACGTCATCATCTCGCGAGACCGCAATGCAATCTTCAGACCGGAGCGCGCGACGAGCATCGGTAACCGGCTGCTTCGATCCTGAGGCTCCGGAAGGTGAGTATATAACTATTTTTTATTTTAATTTTTTTTTTTTTTTAACAGGGATATGATGCATACTACGTGGCTGGGCAGTATACTACGTGGCTGGGCAGTATACTATGTGGCTGGGCAATATACGACGTGGCTGGGCAATACCAAAAAAGAGCCAAAGAATCATCATGATGACTGTTATTTATGGTAAACACAGGTACAGGCACATCTTCACAATGAGGAACAGGCCTTCTTGCAGATTCCATGTTACTCCCATTTTCGTTTCTTATGCTTATTGAATCCTTGCACTTGCACTGCACAGAAATAACAGTCATCATGATGATTTTTTGGCTCTCTCCACACCATTGGAACACCAAATTTGAAGCTTTTTCTTTGTCCTTTGCTCCATTTTCGTAATAATTCGATACATGCTTTGCACACTATGTGTGGTGCCCAAAACTTGTCTTGGTCCCCAAGCATAACCCCAAAATAGGCAAAATACACTTTTTTTACGAAGTCTGTTATGTTTCTTCTATGTTTTGGCAGTGTGTATTCACCACAAATGTAACAGAATGAGTCTGGATCGTTAAGACAACTTCTTCTTGATGAGTTCATGCTTTTCACTGGAAAACAGACAACAACATAAAGTTAGTGCAAAAATCAAGCTATGAACAAACTTTTAGAACACTAATTAACACAAAACTATATTGAGAACTGCTCAGTTCAAGTACTAATCCAAAGAAATTAATGAGATGATGCGTCGCATTTACCAACAAGTGCTATAAATAAGATACCAAAAATGTCAAAAACTTGAGCCAATCTGGCAAAACTGATAGCATATTCAGAATCAGCACCCCAAAAATACCCCAAATTCATTAAAATATTTTGGACACCAGAAAAAAAAATTTTTTTTGTTGACCTGTGTAATAAATCGTGATATTCTCACCTTCCGGCGTCCCTCGCAGCGTTCCCGCTCGTCGCAATGCTTCCGTTCCCAGTGATGCTTTGCGGCAATGACCTGTGATGACGTGTCTCGTGAGCGCTACGTCATCTGAGGTAATTGCCTCTAGGCATTGTTGGGAACGGGAGCATCGCCAGGAGCGGGAAGACTGCCGGGGACGCCGGAAGGTGAGAATATCACGATTTATTATTTTTAACAGTATATCTTTTTACTATTGATGCTGCATACACTTGTCAAACACTCTTTGAGTAGTGTAACCAACCTGTCAATCAGTTTTCCAAGCGATGCTACAGATCGCTTGGAAAACGCTAGCATTCTGCAAGCTAATTACGCTTGGAAAACGCTAGTGTTTAGCGGGAAAACGCGTGCCAATTCCGCATTCGTTTTACCCGCAGCACAGTTGCGGAATTTCTGCGGCAATTCCTGACATGTGCACATAGCCTAAGGGTACTGTGTAATGGAATAGTGGTTTGATTCTATCACCTAAAACTGTAGTTTTAAAATACTTCCATTAGTACTACATATTTTTGCCCTATCATTAGACACAGGGCATTTTTTCAGCTCAATATCTCAGAATTTTTGTTCTTAAACTGCAGTCTAAATACTGGTAATAGGGCCAAAATCTGTGATACTATCATTAGGTACAGGGTATTTTTTTTGCTACCCATTTTTTGGTTGCACTATTTCTCCTGGTACTACAAGATAATTTTCACATTGGGTATTATCTTTGTATGTGTGTGTTTTTTGTGTATATTTAGTGTAAGATTTTTTTAGTGTGCTTTAGGGCTGCCGTCGTTGAGCGGGGGCGCCATTACATCAACAAATAGTGTGCCAACCTCCACTGGTAGGAAGGATGAATTTAGAGTCAGTCCAGGGAGAGATTGGCCCTAGTTAAGATATTTTCCCCTTCCTACTTTAATTTTGTAAATTTTTGCACTCTTTGGATAACTACTATGTGATACACCCTTTTAAATATTTCAAGTAAAGGCCTACCCTACCTCCCAAGACACAAACCATGTGCCAAACAGCCTCCATTATCTAGGCTGTAACCACACATACAGGTGAGGTATGTAGGTAGCCAGACCCGCCCATCTCTCATAGCTCCCCGCAACCCAGACCCAGGTGCACTAAACAACATCTTAGTGCTTACGTGCACTAAAGCAAAATACTGCGGGTTGCATCACAGGGAGCAGCCATCTCTGTGACACCTACCCTCCCATTGACTACACGGCCATTAGCCTCCTTACAACTGACACACGCAATGGTTTTTTTTATCTTGAGTCACTGTGAAATGCTCAAATACAGCTGACTTCATAAGATGCTTCTTAGACATTTTGTAATTATGTAAATTCGCTCTCAAAATAATTTTGTCCTGTTAAAAAAAAATATATATATATATTGTAATTCTTGCAAGAATAGGGAATCATGCACTGTATAATTTAGGATAGAAATAAAACAATCATTGCATAAATCAATAGGACAGATGATAAGTATAAAGTTTGTAAAATACACTGTGTTCCAAATTATTATGCAAATTGGATTTAAGTGTCATAAAGATTTAATTGTTTTGTTTTTCAAATAAACTCGTGGATGGTATTGTGTCTCAGGGCTTAATGGATCACTGGAATCAATCTTAAACACTTGTGATAATTGGTTTTCCAGGTGATTCTAATTAAAGGAAAACTACTTAAAAATGATGTTTCACACTATTAAGCAGGTCACAGTTTTCAAGTAACATGGGAAAGAAAAAGGATCTCTCTGCTGCTGAAAAGCATCAAGTAGTGCAATGCCTTGGTGAAGGGATGAAAACATTAGAAATTTTCCAAAAACAGAAGCGTGATCATCGTACTGTTAAGAAATTTGTGGCTGTATCTGAGCACAAAAGTGTTTGTGCTGATAAAGGCATAATGAGGAAGATTTCTGCCAGGCAAGTTCATCGGATTAAGAGAGCAGCTGCTAAAAAGCCATTACAAAGCAGCAAACAGATATTTGAAGCTGCTGGTGCCTCTGGAGTCCCTCGAACCTCAAGGTGTAGGCTCCTTCAAAGGCTTGCTGTGGTGCATAAACCTACTATTCGGCCACCCTTAAACAGTGTTCACAAGCAGAAATGGTTGTATTGGGCCCACACATACATGAAGACTAATTTCCAAACAGTCTTGTTTACTGATAAGTGTTGAGCAACCCTGGATGGTCCAGATGGATGGAGTAGTGGATGGTTGGTGGATGGCCACCATGTCCCAACAAAGCTGCAACGTCAGCGAGGAGGTGGAGGAGTCATGTTTTGGGCCAGAATCATGGGAAACAGCTGGTAAGGCCCTTTAAGGTTCCTGAAGGTGTGAAAATGACCTCTGCAAAGTATATAGAGTTTCTGACTGACAACTTTCTTCTATGGTCTAAAAAGCAGAAAGGTGCCTTCAGGAGAAAAAATCATCTTCATGCTGACAATGCCCCATCTCATGCTGCAAAGAATACCTCTGAGTCATTGGCTGCTATGGGCTTAAAAGGAGATAAACTCATGGTGTGGCCACCATCTTCCCCTGACCTCAACCCTATAGAGAACCTTTAGAGGATCATCAAGCAAAAGATCTATGAGGGTGGGAGGCAGTTCACATCAATACAGCAGCTCTGGGAGGCTATTCCAACTTCATGCAATGAAATACAAGCAGAAACTCTCCAAAAACTCACAAGTTCAATGGATGCAAGAATTGTGAAGGTGATATCAATGAAGGGCTCCTATGGTAACATGTAACTTGGCCTGTTAGGATGTTTTGGAGTTAAATAGCTTTTTTGTTCAGTGAATGTGACCTCTTAATGCTGCAAATTCCACAAATGAGCATTTTCAGTTCTTCAAAACATATCAAATGTTTAGAAATTCTACTGTGCATAATAATTTGGAACAGTGCATTTTGAGTTTTTATTTATTTTGGAGATTATACTGTTATCATTCGGAGGTTTTTTCAATAAAGTTTGATGTATAATCTAACGGGTGATTACTTTTATTAGGCTGACTGTCATTTGCACCGACCATTTAGGAAAATCTGATAAAAATGTAATTTGCATAATAATTTGGAACATAGTGTATGTTGTTAGATAGCTTTACTCTGAACTTTCAATGTCAGGCTTGTCTCAGGGTACAGCTGACTAAGTACTTCACATCATATTTATTCACAGTCTATGAAAAGCTGAGGAGGGAGGGAGCATGTTTGTGCTGAATCATATTCCAGAACACACACACACACACACATATATATGTGTGTGTGTGTGTGTGTGTGTGTGTGTGTGTGTGTGTGTGTGTGTGTGTGTGTGTGTGTGTGTGTGTGTGTGTGTGTGTGTCCTCATTCATCCTGTTACTGTATTTCCGAATTTGAGATGTTAGAAAACAGTTTTTCCCCTTATATTCTATGTATAGTGTATATAAGTCATCAGAGTAGCTAATTTCTCCAAACATGAGCTGAGAGGGAAAAACAAACTAAAATATCAAGCATACAGAGACAACATATACTGGACTATTGATTTATGCAGTTTATTGAAAGTTTAGATATGCTTTAAGAAGTACTTACCTTACTACTGCTTTCCTGTTCACTCCAGAAGTTCAGAGATGAATGCAGGCATTCCTTCCCGTGTTTGTTACTTTTTCCCCTTATCTGTAGAGGAGGAGCTTCACTACTTATCATGAACATAAACTGCAGCACAGATTCATCTCAGCTAAAAGTCTAGACCTTAGATCAGGAATAGGACAGACATTTATAGAACATTTTATGACTTTCCCAAATTCTTATGAAAAGAAATATTCCCCACAAACTGCATTGAACTACTGTACCCAATTTATTATATATTTTAGGAGTCTGAGTCTGTCCATTTTTTTTTCATACCGACTTCACCAAAATGGGCTCTGACTCCAGAGCCCTAGTATCATCGTTTCTTATCCGCCAGTTACCTCCAGAGCTGCAATCACTATTCTGCCGTTACATCCTGTCTTATTCTCCACTCACTTCCAGAGCTGCACTCGCTTTTCCACTATTGTTTCGAATCGCCCATTTAATCACCCGGATGCAGGATTTGCATTGTGAATGCAGCTCTGGTTGTGACTGGAGGACATGTCGCCCCTGTCTGTGCCTGTAATAACCCTCTTTTTTATTATGAAGGACCCCCACCTGGGGCAGTGGCCCCCCGGACACAGGACAGCTCTTTAGGCTGCCGAGCGCCCTAAACAGGTGAAGCTTTGTGTCGTCTGCCCTCAGTGCTGGGACCCCCGCTGCTCCTTGGGTGCCTCTTTGCTTTGCTGCGCTGTGTGCGTGTGCCCCCCGCAGTGAGATGCCAGCTTCGCCCTGTCTGCTGCCTCTTTGTGCCCGTCCTGACCATCATGTGCCCTCTCCTCCCCTCCCTCGCAGAACCAACTCTGACTCTGCCCTGCACACGAGTGTGATGAACCCCGTCTCCCAGGAGCCGTACCCCGGACCCCCAACCGGGGTCTCCTCCACCTCCCACAAAAATGGTAAGTGACACCACCTAGTGGTGGGGAAGAGCCTGTGGCTCCAGGAAAGTAGCATCAATTTCAAAATTGCTCTGTTGCCAGCAGCATAAGCAGGAATTAAAATTAAAACATAACTTTTAATGTATAACCAAATAAAGGAATATATTAAATAAACTGTCACCCAAAAAAAAGTGTATCGATAAAAAAGTACTACTGGGTATACCCTGTCAGGGGACGTGCCATAAAAAATGTAGTACTTATACAAGATTTTATTGCAGACGCTGGCAGTGGTCCAGTGTCCTATCACTCAATCCAAGGTACCTGATTAAATGGTGATAATGCCTGTAGAAGAAGCATTTATCAAGTGCCAATACAAATAAACAGATAGCCTTGGTTACATTAATATTAGCAGTTATCACAAAGCAAAGGGAGGGGTAAGATCAATTGGAAAAGACATGTACACAAAAGTAATATTGGAACAATCTCACCAATTGCTGAGGATAGGTAAGGTGGAGCCCCAATTCGCTTAGGTGGAGAGATTCTTCAAGCCACATACTGCAGTATAGTATAGAGGGTGGCAGCTCTATTTGTAGCACTGAAGCACCTTATCTCCCATGCAAGCTAGTCCCCTGATGATCCTGCTTGCAAAGAAACGCGTTGGGACCTGGAAATAGGGAGAGTGCAGGGCATGTTATACCTTAGGGGTAGATGTGGACTGTCCTTGTAAGGGCAGGAGCTCGGGGATTGAGATTTATTGATAGCCCTCCAGGGACTGACAGGGAATTGTCTCCTGCTGCTGTGGCTTGAAGAATCTCTCCACCTAAGCGAATTGGGGCTCCACCTTACCTATCCTCAGCAATTGGTGAGATTGTTCCAATATTACTTTTGTGTACATGTCTTTTCCAATTGATCTTACCCCTCCCTTTGCTTTGTGATAACTGCTAATATTAATGCAACCAAGGCTATCTGTTTATTTGTATTGGCACTTGATAAATGCTTCTTCTACAGGCATTATCACCATTTAATCAGGTACCTTGGATTGAGTGATAGGACACTGGACCACTGCCAGCGTCTGCAATAAAATCTTGTATAAGTACTACATTTTTTATGGCACGTCCCCTGACAGGGTATACCCAGTAGTACTTTTTTATCGATACTTTTTTTTGGGTGACAGTTTATTTAATATATTCCTTTATTTGGTTATACATTAAAAGTTATGTTTTAATTTTAATTCCTGCTTATGCTATGTTCTCAAGATTTTGGTAGGATCATGTAATACATTCAAACTATTATATATTGCTGTTTTTGCACTGTTGCCAGCAGCGCAGAGTATTTAAGATCAGTGGATTCCTGTGTCTATATGCAGGTGGGAGGGGCTAAATGAGTAAATAGGAGGAGTTATGGGGGTGCTATGCATGGTAGTAATGTATTTTGATTCTTTGCTTCTTTCTTCCATACCGGCAGCCTTCCCATTCAGTGTCCCAGCGATAGAGGAGTCCCAGGCGGACGGTGGGCACCTGCTGAGTCCGTGTGACGCCAAGAAAGTGAGTGTGGAGATGTGATGACAGGTGGGCGCCATACTTGAACATGAGTGTAAATATGCCCCCTTTGCTCCTCTCCATAGCTGGCCTCTGCTCGCCCGAAATCCTGCGAGGTACCCGGGATTAAGTAAGTTGAGACCTACAGAGGATTGTGGGGTCAGGCCGTGCCATCTCTGCTAGGGGGGCATGTCATTTTTTATCTTCTTGTTTCAGCATTTACCCTTCGGTGGATCAGCCTGCCAGTGTCCCCGCAGCCGCCTCTGTACTTAATACTGGGGGTTCCTTACCGGACCTGACCAACCTACACTTTCCATCACCCCTCCCTACTCCCCTAGACCCAGACGAGCCGGGATTCAGCAGCCTGAGCGGCAGGAGCAGCAACGGGAACCTGACCAGCACCTTGTCCCATCTGGGAATCAGCAGGGCTGGATTTTCCACCGGGTTCAACCCATCAGGTATACTGGTGTTACAAAACTATGACTCCCAGCATATTTTTAGCGTGCCATCATAACTGCCCTCATCCCTGACATCTCACTCGTCACACCCCCTGACATTGCCCATCACCTAAAATGTCACACAGCACATCCCTCACACTGCTCTGTCACCTTACAGGTTTACATCCCCCCCCCCCCCCTCCCCTACTCTGCTCTGTCACCTCACAGGTTTACATCCCCCGGCTCTGCTCTGTCACCTCACAGGTTTACATCCCCCGACTCTGCTCTGTCACCTCACAGGTCGCATCCTCCGACCCTGCTCGGTCATCTTACAGGTCGCACCCACCGACTCTGCTCTGTCACCTCACAGGTCCCATCCCCCTACTCTGCTCTGTCACCTCACAGGTATACATCCCCCCAACTCTGCTCCGTCACCTCACAGGTTTACATTCCCCCCGACTCTGCTTCGTCACCTCACAGGTTTACATCCCCCCGACTCTGTTCCTTCACCTCCCAGGTTTACATCCCCCGACTCTGCTCTGTCACCACATACACTAGCTTACCTCTATGTTCTTGGTTTTAGGTTTTTCGCTGTCGGCCGCGGCTGTGCAGAATCCTCTGAGCCGTCAGTCCCTGCTATCGTCGCTGAGTAATCCAAACCTGCAGACGTCCCTCAGCAGCGTGTCCCTGCAGACATCCTACAGTAATCCGTCCCTGCAGTCATCGCTCAGCAGCCAGTCTCTGCCCTCATCGCTGAGCAATCAGTCCTTGTCGCCCTCGGCCAGCAGTCACAGTCTGCCTTCCGCCTACAGCACCCCATCCTCTCCATCCTCATCCTCCTCCTCATCGTTTCCTCCTCTGGCTCCTGCCTCACTGAACACCTCCCCATGTCGTAGAGTCCCACTCAGCCCTCTCACATTGCCAATGGCCGGGGACTCCAGGAGGCCACACCAGAAGCAATTTTCACCTACCATGTCCCCGACACTGACGTCCATCACTCAGGTAACAAGCATTGCCCCATGTGCCTTCCTCTGACTGAATACCACCCCCATTCTCTCTCATATATTTACCTTCTGTGTGTTTTGTAGGGAGTACCCCTGGATACCAGCAAAATGCCTGCTGAGCAGAGACTGCCACCTTACCATTATAATCACCCTGGCCTCATACACCAGCCCCAGCATCCTCTGCACCATTCCCAGCAGTCAATGCACGACTCCCAGCATCCTGTGTGCCATTCCCAGCAGCCAATGCATGACTCCCAACATCCTGTGCACCATTCCCAGCATCCTCTGCACGACTCCCAGCATCCTCTGCACTATTCCCAGAAGTCGATAAATGACTCCCAGTATCCTTTGTCCCAATCCCAGGACTCTTCATATGAAGGGCAGCCATCATTACACCATTTCCAGCAGCCTCTGCATTTATCCCAGACTCCCCCACCACAGCTGCCTATAATGTCACCCCAGCAACCATCACAACAAGCCCCCCAATCCCTGAGCCAACATGGTCTACAAGTGCTGGGGGAGGTTTCCCAGAAGCATTTGCCACAAAGATCCCACAAAAATAATTATGGCATTGCGTCAAGCATGCAACCCTACTTGTATCAGCAGAACTCGGGGGAATCTTTTTACCAGCCGCCCCTGACTGACTACACTCTGGGCAATGTAAGTTCCTAGTGGTCTTTGTGATCATTTGTCCTAATGACTCTCGCTCGCTACAGCCCCGTGTGACCATGCTCTGTTCTCTCCATAGTCACTTCTAAGCAGTCTCTTCGATGACTTTGATTTCCAGCTCTCAGCTCAGCAGACGAATTCTCTGTCCCAGCAGGTACAGTAGGGGGCACTGCTTACAGTACATGGCGCAGGGCTCTGGACGCTCACTGTGGGGTCTGATGTGTCTCTGCTCAGTTTGAACAGTGTAATATGATGGAGGGTGGGCGCCTGGGCCTGAGCGGCAGCTGTTTACCTGGAGATTATCCTCTGGTGCAGAACTCGTCACAGCCCCTGAAGAGACTGAACAACTGCAGCCGCCACGAGCCCATCCCTAACATCATCCTGACAGGTGAGTGTGTGCCCACATTCTCACTGTGCCTGCTTCTGCCTGTGCCCCCTGTAACCTCCCTCCTTCTCATATCCAGCTGTGGACTCCTCTCCTGGCTTCTCTAAGGAAATCACCAGCGCATTGTCTGGGGTCCCTGGCTTTGAAATGGATCCATCTCTGGGTTTGGAGGAAGATCTTAACATTGAGCCCCTGACTCTGGACGGGCTTAATATGCTCAGTAACCCCTATGTGCCCCTGACGGACCCCCTGGTGGAGGATTCCTTCCGTTCAGACCGGCTGCAGTGAGGTTACTGTGAGAAAGAAGAGAGCGTTGTCCTCCCTGTGGTGGATGGGTGGAGATGGTGGCGTTGGAGCTCCCACTAGTGGTTATCACCGGGTATGGTGGACCTGTGACTGGTCTTCACTGGGTGTTGATCTGGAAGATGTTTTACAACCTGCGCCCCTGAAATTTCTGACCAGTTCCCTTCTTTTATCCCTTGCCATGCTGTGCAGAGTTACTGTCTCTACATGGTCGCCAGAGCTCTCCTGTCTTGTCACATGTTGCACCCTGAAACCCTACGTTTTCCTCTTCCGAGTCCCCCCATTTTTCATCTTTACTAGATGAGAATATTTTCCTGACTCTTTAATTATCTATTTTTCTAACCAGAACTGGGTTTTTTTCTAGTGTGAGAAGCCACAGCTATGGATGCTGTTGTCTCCGCAATGGGGCTTCTCCTTTCCTGGCACCGAGCTGTCTGTCAATCAGCCATAGGTGCCCGTTGTATCTCACCCTAACCTCTTGTGCCTTTACTGCCTCCTCTCCGTGTAACATAGTGTCGATATCGGCCACTCCTTCCACGGCTCCACATATATCCATGTTCACCACCGTGCTGCGCCAGCAACTCCGCATATATCCAGGTCCACCACCATGCTGGGCCAGCGAGTCCGTATATATCCAGGTCCACCACCACGCTGCGCCAGCAACTCCGCATATATCCAGGTCCACCACCGTGCTGCGTCTACAGCTCCGCATATATCCAGGTCCACCATCGTTCTGTGCCAACGACTCCGCATATATCCAGGTCCACCACCGTGCTGCGTCTACAGCTCCGCATATATCCAGGTCCACCACTGCTGCGCCAGCGACTCCGCAGATATCCAGGTCCACCACCGTGCTGCTCCAGCGACTCTGCAGAAATCCAGCTCCACCACCGTGCTGCGCCAGCGACTCTGCAGAAATCCAGGTCCACCACCGTGCTGCGCCAGCGACTCCGCATAGATCTAGGTCTACCACTGTGCTGTGCCAGCGACTCTGCATATATCCAGGTCCACCACCGTGTTGCACCAGCGGCTCCGCATGTAGGTCCACTACCGTGCTGCGCCCACCAGACTTTTCTATTTCATGATTTCTAGATGATTGTTATTTATTGACTCCGGATTTTGCAGGCAAAACATGGATGAGGGGGCTTATTTTCTGCCGTCGCTCCTGCCCTAGTGAAGAAATTTTTTTTATTTTCTCCTTATTTCCTTTTGTAAACCATTCTGTATAAATGTATATATTTGTACCAAGTTGTCCTTTTTATAAGATATCGAAAATAAAGCAAAGAAAAAAGGTGCACCATCCTGGCGACCTGTCCCTGGCCCCATCAGTAACACTCTGCTGCCTCTAGGTGGCAGTACAGATAATACCATAGGTAAATTTCAATATTACCCAAAGCCTCCTGTAAGTGGCGGTGTATAAGGGTAGATCCCGGTGTTGCCAGAACCTCCTGTAGATGGTGGTTTATAGAGGTAAATCCCAGTATTACCTAGAACCTCCTGTAGGTGATGGTATGTAGAGATAAATCCCAGTAATGCCTAGAACCTCCTATAGGTGACGGTATATAGAGGTAATTCCCGGAGCCTCTTGTAGGTGGCGGTATATAGAGGTAATTCCTAGTATTACCCAGAGCCTCCTGCAGGTGGCAGTATATAGAGGTATAACCCGGAGCCTCCTGTAGGTGGCGGTAAATAGAGGTAAATCCTGATATTACCCGTCACCTCCTGTAGCTGGTTTATAGAGGTAAATCCCAGTATTACTTGGAGCCTCCTGTACGTGACGGTATATATAGGTAAATCCCAATATTACCTAGTGCCTCCTGTATGTGGCGGTATATATAGAGGTAAATCCCGGTATTACCTGAAACCTCCTGTAGGTGGATTATAGAAATAAATCCTGGTATTACCAAGAGCCTCCTGTAGATAGCGGTATATAGAGGTAAGTCCTGGTATTTCCTGGAGCCTCCTGTAGGTGGCGGTTGTAAGGAAATACGAGAGAGCCAGAGGGATACAGATATCCCCCCCCCACCGTCACCAATCTGGGACGGAGCTTACACACAGAGCTCTCTGGCACCCTTTACCCTCAGGTCAGTCAGGGAACTGCACCTAGAATCAGTAGTGGCCAGAGAGGCTGCCCTGTTACATACTGGTTATCGGGGCACTCTGCAGTGAGGGTGGTATATATATCACCGGGGGGGGGGGGATATATGTGTATATATATGTATGTGTGTATATATATATATGTATGTGTGTATATATATATGTATGTGTATATATGTATGTGTGTATATATATACAGTGGGGCAAAAAAGTATTTAGTCATTCAGCAATAGTGCAAGTTCCACCACTTAAAAAGATGAGAGGCGTCTGTAATTTACATCATAGGTAGACCTCAACTATGGGAGACAAACTGAGAAATAAAAATCCAGAAAATCACATTGTCTGTTTTTTTATCATTTTATTTGCATATTATGGTGGAAAATGTTATGACCCCAGTGGACAGGGTCTCAGAGGAACGTGTAAGTCTGCAAGATACAAAAATCCAGCTCATAGGGCTGTGGTAACTGGGTTGACCAAATAGCTACTCCTAACGCCAACACTAGAAGTAGCCGGGGATCATGCCTACGGTGATCGCTAGATGACTCGCGCCAGCCGGAGAATCTAACTACCCCTAGGAGAAGAAAACAAAGACCTCTCTTGCCTCCAGAGAAAGGGACCCCAAAGCAAGATACAAGCCCCCCACAAATAATAACGGTGAGGTAAGAGGAAATGACAAACACAGAAATGAACCAGGTTCAGCAAAGAGAGGCCAGCTTACTAATAGCAGAATAAAGCAAGATAACTTATCTGGTCAACAAAAACCCTATAAAAATCCACGCTGGAGATTCAAGAACCCCCGAACCGTCTAACGGTCCGGGGGGAGAACACCAGCCCCCTAGAGCTTCCAGCAAAGGTCAGGATACAGATAGGAACAAGCTGGACAAAAAATACCAAACAAAACAAAAGCAAAGAAGCAGACTTAGCTTGAAAAACAGGAACCAGGATCAGAGGACAAGAGCACAACAGATTAGCTCTGATTTCAACGATGCCAGGCATTGAACTGAAGGTCCAGGGAGCTTATATAGCAACGCCCCTGAACTAACGGCCCAGGTGAGGATATAGGAAAAGACAGACGCTCCAGAGTCAAATCACTAATGACCACTAGAGGGAGCAAAAAGCAAAATCACAACAGTACCCCCCCCCCCTTAGTGAGGGGTCACCGAACCCTCACCACGACCACCAGGGCGATCAGGATGAGCGGCGTGAAAGGCACGAACTAAATCGGCCGCATGAACATCAGAGGCGACCACCCAGGAATTATCTTCCTGACCATAGCCCTTCCACTTGACCAGGTACTGAAGCCTCCGCCTGGAGAGACGAGAATCCAAGATCTTCTCCACCACGTACTCCAACTCGCCCTCAACCCACACCGGAGCAGGAGGCTCAGCAGAAGGAACCACAGGCACAACGTACCGCCGCAACAAGGACCTATGAAACACGTTGTGGATAGCAAACGACACAGGAAGATCCAGGCGAAAGGACACAGGATTAAGAATTTCCAATATCTTGTAAGGACCAATAAAACGAGGTTTAAATTTGGGAGAGGAAACCTTCATAGGAACAAAGCGGGAAGAAAGCCACACCAAATCCCCAACACGTAGTCGGGGACCCACACCGCGGCGGCGGTTGGCAAAGCGCTGAGCCCTTTCCTGTGACAACTTCAAGTTGTCCACCACGAGATTCCAGATCCGCTGCAACCTATCCACCACAGAATCCACCCCAGGGCAGTCAGAAGGTTCCACATGACCCGAAGAAAAACGAGGGTGGAAACCAGAGTTGCAGAAAAACGGCGAAACCAAGGTGGCGGAACTAGCCCGATTATTAAGGGCAAACTCAGCTAACGGCAAGAAGGTCACCCAATCGTCCTGATCAGCAGAGACAAAACACCTCAAATAAGCCTCCAAAGTCTGATTAGTTCGCTCCGTCTGTCCATTAGTCTGAGGATGGAAAGCAGACGAAAACGACAAGTCAATGCCCATCCTACTACAAAAGGATCGCCAGAATCTGGAAACGAACTGGGATCCTCTGTCTGACACAATATTCTCAGGGATGCCGTGCAAACGAACCACGTTCTGGAAAAACACAGGAACCAGATCGGAAGAGGAAGGCAGTTTAGGCAAAGGAACCAAATGGACCATCTTGGAGAAGCGATCACATATCACCCAGATAACAGACATGCCCTGAGACACCGGAAGATCAGAAATGAAATCCATGGAGATATGTGTCCAAGGTCTCTTAGGGACAGGCAAGGGCAAGAGCAACCCGCTGGCACGAGAACAGCAAGGCTTAGCTCGAGCACAAGTCCCACAGGACTGTACAAATGACCGCACATCCCTAGACAAGGAAGGCCACCAAAAGGATCTGGCCACCAGATCTCTGGTGCCAAAAATTCCTGGGTGACCTGCCAACACCGAGGAATGAACCTCGGAAATGACTCTGCTGGTCCACTTATCAGGCACAAACAGTCTGTCAGGTGGACAAGAATCAGGCCTATCAGCCTGAAATCTCTGCAACACACGTCGCAGATCTGGAGAAATAGCTGACAAGATAATACCATCCTTAAGAATACCAACAGGTTCAGCGACTCCAGGAGCATCAGGCACAAAGCTCCTGGAAAGAGCATCGGCCTTCACATTCTTTGAACCTGGTAAATACGAGACAACAAAGTCAAAACGGGAGAAAAACAATGACCAGCGGGCCTGTCTAGGATTCAGGCGTTTAGCAGACTCGAGATACATCAGATTTTTGTGATCAGTCAAGACCACCACACGATGCTTAGCACCCTCGAGCCAATGACGCCACTCCTCAAATGCCCATTTCATGGCCAACAACTCCCGATTGCCCACATCATAATTTCGCTCCGCAGGCGAAAACTTCCTAGAGAAAAAGGCGCAAGGTCTCATAACAGAGCAACCAGGGCCTCTCTGCGACAAAACGGCCCCTGCTCCAATATCTGAAGCATCCACCTCAACCTGAAAGGGAAGCGAGACATCAGGCTGGCACAAAACAGGCGCCGAAGTAAACCGACGTTTCAACTCCTGGAAAGCCTCCACGGCAGCAGGAGCCCAATTAACCACATCGGAGCCCTTCTTGGTCATATCCGTCAAAGGTTTCACAATGCTAGAAAAGTTAGCGATAAAACGACGGTAGAAGTTAGCGAAACCCAAGAACTTCTGAAGACTCTTAACTGACGAGGGCTGAGTCCAATCAAGAATAGCTCGGACCTTGACTGGGTCCATCTCCACAGCAGAAGGGGAAAAAATGAACCCCAAAAAGGGAACCTTCTGTACACCAAAAAGACACTTTGAGCCCTTGACAAACAAAGAATTTTCATGCAAAATTTTAAAGACCATCCTGACCTGCTCCACATGCGAGTCCCTATTATCAGAAAAAAACAGAATATCATCCAGATAAACGATCAGAAATTTATCCAGATAGTTCCGGAAAATGTCATGCATAAAGGACTGAAAAACTGAAGGGGCATTAGAGAGCCCAAAAGGCATCACCAAGTACTCAAAATGACCTTCGGGCGTATTGAATGCGGTTTTCCATTCATCCCCTTGCTTAATGCGCACAAGGTTGTACGCACCACGAAGGTCTATCTTGGTAAACCACTTGGCACCTTTAATCCGGGCAAACAAGTCAGACAACAGCGGCAAAGGATACTGAAATTTGACAGTGATCTTATTTAAAAGCCGATAGTCAATACAAGGCCTCAAAGATCCGTCCTTTTTAGCCACAAAAAAGAATCCCGCACCAAGAGGGGAAGAAGACGGACGGATGTGTCCTTTCTCCAGAGACTCCTTGATATATGAACGCATAGCGGTATGTTCAGGTATCGACAGATTAAACAGTCTTCCCTTAGGAAACTTACTGCCTGGAATCAAATCTATTGCACAGTCACATTCCCTATGAGGAGGCAATGCACTGGACCTGGACTCGCTAAAGACATCCTGATAATCAGACAAGTACTCCGGAACTTCCGAAGGCGTAGAAGAAGCAATAGACACAGGCAGGGAATCCTCATGAATACCACGACAGCCCCAACTAGACACTGACATGGCCTTCCAGTCAAGGACTGGATTATGGGTCTGTAACCATGGCAGCCCCAAAACAACCAAATCATGCATTTTATGTAGAACGAGAAAACGTATCACCTCGCGGTGTTCAGGAGTCATGCACATGGTAACTTGTGTCCAATACTGCGGCTTATTTTCTGCCAATGGCGTAGCATCAATACCCCTAAGAGGGATAGGATTTTCTAATGGTTCAAGAATAAAACCACAGCGCTTAGCAAATGAGAGATCCATAAGACTCAGGGCAGCACCTGAATCTACAAACGCCATGACAGGATAAGATGACAGTGAGCAAATCAAAGTTACAGACAGAATAAACTTAGGATGCAAATTACCAACGGTGACAGGACTAACAACCTTAGATATACGTTTAGAGCATGCTGAGATAACATGTGTAGAATCACCACAGTAGTAGCACAAGCCATTCCGGCGTCTATGAATTTTCCTCTCATTTCTAGTCAGGATTCTATCACATTGCATCAAATCAGGTGTCCGTTCAGACAACACCATGAGGGAATTTGCGGTTTTTCTATCACATTGCATCACCTCAGGTGTCTGTTCAGACAACAACATGAGGGAATTTGCGGTTTTGCGCTCCCGCAACCGCCGGTCAATTTGAATAGCCAGGGACATGGTATCATTCAGACCTGTGGGAATGGGAAAACCCACCATAACATTCTTAATGGCCTCAGAAAGGCCATTTCTAAAATTAGCGGCCAGTGCACACTCGTTCCAATGTGTCAGCACGGACCATTTCCGAAATTTTTGGCAATACACCTCTGCCTCGTCCTGGCCCTGAGACATAGCCAGCAAGGCTTTCTCTGCCTGAATCTCAAGATTGGGTTCCTCATAAAGTAAACCGAGCGCCAGAAAAAACGCATCAATATCAGCCAATGCCGGATCTCCTGGCGCCAACGAAAAAGCCCAATCCTGAGGGTCACCCCGTAAGAATGAAATAACAATTTTTACTTGTTGAGCAGAGTCTCCAGACGAACAAGGTTTCAGGGACAAAAATAATTTACAATTATTCCTGAAGTTCCTAAACTTAAATCGGTCTCCTGAAAACAGTTCAGGAATCGGAATCTTGGGTTCAGACCTAGGATTTCTGGTAACATAATCTTGTATACCCTGCACACGAGCGGCAAGCTGGTCCACACTTGTAATCAAGGTCTGGACATTCATGTCTGCAGCAAGCTTAAGCCACTCTGAGGTAAAGGGGAAAAGAAAAAAAAAAATGAGAGAGGGAAAAAAAAAAACTCAAAATTTTCTTTCTTATAATCCCACTTCTGCAATGCATTAAACATTTAATACTGGCCTGGCATACTGTTATGACCCCAGTGGACAGGGTCTCAGAGGAACGTGTAAGTCTGCAAGATACAAAAATCCAGCTCATAGGGCTGTGGTAACTGGGTTGACCAAATAGCTACTCCTAACGCCAACACTAGAAGTAGCCGGGGATCATGCCTACGGTGATCGCTAGATGACTCGCGCCAGCCGGAGAATCTAACTACCCCTAGGAGAAGAAAACAAAGACCTCTCTTGCCTCCAGAGAAAGGGACCCCAAAGCAAGATACAAGCCCCCCACA